>NC_139027.1:34425276-35025276 GCF_964662115.1 Mustela nivalis | reverse complement strand
GGTGAGATGGAACAATCCATAACCAAACTGAAGGGAAAAGGGGACACTTAAGGGGAAAACCTGACTCTTCAAGGTTGACTCAGGAAGTTGGTGGAGCCAACTAGGAAATACTGGGTCATGACTTCTATGTGCCTTCTAGTTCCATCCTATAATAGTATTAATTATTCATGTTTGCCTTACGGTTGTTTAACTTCTGTTTCCCAGAGTCAAAAAAGCACATCGATCAAAGACAAAACAAGATGAAAACATGATGGTTGATACTCAACTGATAATCAGACTTCTAGAAATGAAACATCATCTTCAAGAAGGATCAGTAACAGTGGTAGAACTCTGCCTAATTCCTACAGTTTTTCCTGCAATTCTAATGAATGGAAGATTAAAAAGAGAAATGAGGGGAAAAAAATCTTCTGTCCCCCTACAAAAAATTATTACCTGACCAAAACAGTACTACTATAAACAGTTTTAAATGCATCCTGCTCAATCCATACCAATATCATATCTGTAATCACACTTCTTGAAAATAAATCAATTAGCAAGAGTCTCATTTCAATGGGCAAACTTCTACAAGCTAGCCAGTCATCAATGAATCCCTTGCTTTCACAGTTAAGAGGTTTTTAAAAAAAATCCTTAATATTATCACTTTTGAAAATCCACCAATCCCTGAATTCTGTATGTATGTCCTGAAACCCTGTAAAAGGCCAGCACTCTGCACAGCTGATAGACTGTGCTTTACAAGTATAGTTCTGACTTGCTTACAGAACAAAAAAATCCAAAATATCTTTGTTTTAGTTAGTAATGAGTGCCCTCTTTCTTAATATAATTGTAACATTTTATTATTTGCTTGATTTTGTGTTGTTGATGGTATTTGTCAACCTTTTAAAGTTACATATGGCAACTTTTCATTGCAAATAAATGTTTTTTTAATCTAAAAATAACTTTTCATTCAACAACTACTGATTGAGCACATATTATGAAGAAATAATGATAAACAGAAGTAAAAATGGTCCCCACCATCAGTCTAATGTGGGAAGCCAAACATTAACCAAATAAACGTATCAAAATACACGAAACATGTAACCATGTCCACTCCACCCATGAAAGATTAACAGCTATAGGAACTACCCTTCTGCTGGAACAATGATTAAAAAGTGGATAAAAGGCATACATCAGTTTCAGACGTGGTACAACAGAGAAAACAGGACTGAGACTCCTGAAAGAGAGGCAACACATGAGATCAGCCCTATTCTTATCCTATTACCTCCTGGAGAGAGTTTTGAGGGATTCTAAGGGCACAGTGCAGGGAGGGCAAAACCAGAGCTTGGCTCAGAGTCTTGCTGAGTTGAGGTGATGGAGACTGGAGTTCTGGAAAGAAGAGGTGGCTGGAACTTGAAGGGCAAAGTACCAGAGATGAGGTTGCTGCACAAGGAGGGAAAAATGCGTCCATGACCTATGGAATAATATCAAACGTCATATACACGGAACTGCACTCCCGGGGTGGGGTGGGGAGGCATAAAAAGTTTTGAAGAAAAAATGGTCAGAACTCTCCTAAACTTGGTGAAAAACTATTAAGCCCACAGATTCAAGAGACTTGACACATTCCAAACAGAATGAACTTGGAAAAACTATACAAAATATCATAACCGAATTACTAAAACCTTGTGATACAGTCTTTAAAGCAGCCAGAGGAAGAGAAGATTCATTACATACAGATAAAGACTTCTTTTCTAAAATTAAGCAAGTGAAATCAGAGAGGGAAACAAACTATCAGAGATTCTTAATCATAGGAAACAAACTGAGGGTTGCTGGAGGGAAGGGGGAAAAGGGGTAACTGGGTGGTGGACACTAAGGAGGGCATGAGATGTAATGAGCACTGGGTATTGTATAAGACTGATGAATCACTGACCTCTACTCTGAAGCTAATAATGCATTAAATGTAAATTAATTGAATTTAAATTAAAAAACAAAAAATTTTAAAAATTAAATTATGCAAGCCAGAAGATAACTGGAACATCTTTTCTTCTTCCTTTTTTCATTGACGTTGACAGACAATGATACATTAGTTTCCGGTGTATAATGTGATTCCACTGGTGTGTTTTTTACACCTGTGCTCCCCACAAGTATGGCTACCAGTGGTCTCCACTCAAAACTATTGTAGTACCAATAATGGGACACCTTTATAGACCTGCAAGAAAAAATGGTCATCCTCAAATCTGCCCAACATCCACTACCATAGACTACACCACCACTGTCTCTTGTCTGAACCAGTGGAGTAGTTTTCTAACCAGTTTCCCTGCTTGCATCCACAGCACCTTCTGATCCATTCTCTAACAGAAGCCAGATTAATTTTATCAATATGTAAAGAAAACCATGCAAGACTCTGCTCACAGAAACAGCTGCCTACTTTACTCTAAGTAAAATCCAAAGCCCTGATATGGCCTGTAAGGCCTACCTACTTCTCCTGCCTCTCTTTCATGCCTGCCCCTTAGATTCTCATGGAGTTGGCTTCTTGCGGCCTCACAACAGTCACCAGTGCATTGCCGGGGCCAGAAGCAGGGCTCTCCCTCCCTTCTCTGCTTGTGTGTCTCCAGTGGGATTCTAAGGGCAAAGTCCATTGGAGGCCTTTCTTGACAGCTCCCATCCTCCCAACCACAGTGAGGCTCTGCTGGGTTCCCTCAAGCATGACACACAGTACTCTCATCTAAGCACTCATCTGTGTCTGAAGTGCTGTATTTATTTGTGTGAGGATTTGATTGTTGTCATTCTCTCTCCTCGACAGGAGATCCTTGAGATTGGCTCCACATGGTGTATGTTGCCCTAAATATCCAGCCACGGTATGCACTCAGGAAATACTTACTGGAATAGAGTGAATCATAGACGACCACTTATCTTGAATTATGAGGAGACAGGTTGGGGTCTTATTCAGAAGGAGTCTCCTGTCCTTTCTGAAAGGATTGTAGGAGGCCATTCTACTGTGCACGTTTCCAGAATGACAGACTAGAGAGGCGGACTTGCAGTGTGTTACGGCTCCTGACAGAGAAGGCTCAAGGCTCACCTTTCCCCAAAGTATTGCTTTCATTCTTGCCTATGCACCGGGGAGGAAATGATTCTCACTTAGAAATCACACAACCTGATGATGTATTTTTTTTTAAAAGATTTTATTTATTTATTTGACAGACAGAAATCACAAGTAGGCAGAGAGACAGGGGAAAGCAGGCTCTCCACTGAGCAGAGAGCCCGATGCAGGACTTGATCCCAGGACCCCAAGACCATCACCTGAGCCAAAGGCAGAGGCTTAACCCACTGAGCCACCCAGGCGCCCCACTAATGATATATTTTATGGTGACTAACATAACCCAATAAAAATTTTTAAAAAATTTTTTAAAAGAGAGAGAAGGCAAGAAATCACACAACCAGGCACATTTACTTTGCTTGCCCACCTTGCCCAAGTCCCAGCCTCTTGGAGTGTGCACTAGTGAAGTCAGGTGAGTGAGTTCAGCACAAGGCCCAATCACACTTCCAAAAACTCGAGGGAAGAGAATGGAAAATAAAAGGTCTGAGAGTTAAAACTCCTGAGACACAGGGCTGTGTGCTGGTGGCTCAGGCGAACAGCATCAGCCAGAGTTCTTCTGGGCCAGACCTCAAGGACCTAAGGGGATGAATGCTCCATGTTAATCGCAGCAAAGCTGGGAAGCCTGGGTGGCTCAGTTGGTTAAGCAGCTGCCTGCGGCTCAGGTCATGGTCCCGGCGTCCTGGGATCAAGTCCCACATCGGGCTCCTTGCTCCACGGGGAGCCTGCTTCTCCCTCTGACTCTGCCTGCCACTCTGTCTGCCTGTGCTTGCGTGCTCTCTCTCTCTCTGACTAAATAAATTAAGAAAAAATTAATCACAGCAAAGCTTCACCCTTTTGGAGGCTTCAGGGTATAAAATGACTGCTTTGTTACTTAGGGTCCTGGAGTTGCAGAGGAAATCAATTCCATTTATATGCTTTAAAAGAATTTATAAGTAATAAAGGTTTAATACTGTAAATGGCAAAACCTTTTCCCTGGGCAAATACTTCAAAAAGCAAACTCAATAATGGCAGTTAATGTATCATTCAGAAGACACTCATGTGATCAATTAACTCTTTATACTTAACTATTCAGCCTGTTAATCCAAATTTAATCATCACCTCAAAGCTGGTTGACCATTATCAAGTCTACTAACATGTCACATGGAAATGATGCACCATGGGGAAAAAATACAGTCTCAGGGCAGGGACGTACTGACTCTTTAAAAGGGATTTAAAATCTTAGACCCCTGCCTCCCTCCCAGCAGCTGTATTCTCCCCTTTGGCTGAAGTTTGCTCTTGCTAAAAAAAAAAAAAAAAGGACATTTCTATGGTCTCTGCCAGCTCTAGTCACCTAAGGTTTTCCCACATTCACGGCTTGATGAGGTGCATGTGTGCGCATGATCTGGTTATTTTTAGCCCAAAGGCCACTTAGGGATGAGGTAAGAATTCCAAGTGAAGTTTAAATTTGCAATAATAGTAGTGGCCAGAGCACACAACTTCAGGCTGACAGAACTAAAAATAGTCTTAGTGGCCTCTGGGTGTCTCAGTCAGTTAGGTATCCACTTCCTGATCTCAGTTCAGGTCTTTTATTTATTTATTTATTTGACAGACATCACAAGTAGGCAGAGAGGAAGGCAGAGGGAGAGAGAGGAGGAAGCAGGCTCCCTACCAAGCAGAAAGCCCGATGCAGGACTCGATCCCAGGACCCTGAGACCATGACCCGAGCCTAAGGCAGAGGCTTAACCCACTGAGCCACCAAGGCACCCCTCAGTTCAGGTCTTGATCTCAAGGTCATGAGTTTGAGACCCACACTGGGCTCTGTGCTGGGCATAGAGCTTATGTAAAAAAATATAAATAAAATAAGAAAGCCTTAGAGCTACTGAACCATACCAAACTTCATTTTACAAATAAAAAAAAAAACCTGAGATCCAGGGAAATTTCATTCCTTCTAATGATCTTATTTACCTTTCACAATTCAGTTCAGACACACACATGTTAAGACTTCCCTGACCACTCCTTGCTGTCATCAACCCCAAATATTTACTAGCTGTGTGTTAGGTACCAGCCCCTGTGGCAGGCACTTGGGATCCACCAGTACACAACTGAGACAAAAATCCGTGCCCTTGAGTAGCTTACATTGTAGCAGCAGACAGGCAATAAACAATAAGTGTAATAAATACAAATAAATACTGTAAATCCTACCATAGGTGGAAGGCTAGAAATACTCTAGAGGCGGAGAATAGAGCAGGGAAAAGGAGATCAGGAGTGCCAGAGAGCAGGGGTTGGTTCATTTGTGATTTTTAAATAGTCATGTAGGTCTTGTTGAGAAGGTGGCAACTGACAAGAAACAGTGAGGAAATTAGGCATACAGGCACCTGGGAGAAGAGTATTCCATATGCCAAGTAGGGGGACGGCACATGCAAGTGTTCTTTTTTATTTTTAGGATATTTATTTATTTATTAAAAGATTTTATTTATTTATTTGCCAGAGACAGAGGGAGAGAGAGCGAGCGAGCACAGGCAGACAAAGAGGCAGGCAGAGGCAGAGGGAGAAGCAGGCTCCCCTCTGAGCAAGGAGCCCGATGTGGGACTCGATCCCAGGACCCTGGGATCATGACCAGAGCCAAAGGCAGCTGCTCAACCAACTGAGCCACCCAGGCGTCCCATATTTTTAGGATATTTGAGAGAGAGAAAGAGAGAGTGTGTGTGTAATTGGGGGGAGGGGCAAAGGGAGAGAGAGAGAGAATCCTCAAGCAGACTCTGCACTGAGCATGGACCCCAAAGCAGGGCTCGATCCCAGCACCCTGAGATCATGACCTGAGCGGAAATCAGGAGCCAGATGCCCAAACTACTGAGCCACCCAGGCACCCTAACATATGCAAATATTCTTAGGTAGCAGCAGGCCTGGTGAGCACAAGAAACAAGGAACACATCGGTGAGAGAAGTAAGGATTGGAGAGAAAATGGTCACGCAGAGCTCTGTGGACCACTGCGAGGGCCTTGGTTTGAGCAGAAGAGTGAGGGATCCAACTCCTGACCTCCAAGGTTCACTCCGGCTGCTGCATTGAGAATAGAATGTGGTGGACAGATACAGAAGCACAGAAACCTGAAGGGGCTATTGCAGTGACTTAGGTAGGAGATGATAGCAGTTTGGAACCAGTGGCAGCAGTCAAGTCAGAAGTGGCTTAATTCTGGCCATATTTTGAAAATATAACCAACAGATTTGGTTGACAGATTAGATTGACAGAAAATATAACCAACAGATTTGGTTGACAGATTAGATATAAGAGAGAGTGATTCTGAGGGTTTTCTTCTTTTTTTAAGTCTAAGCTCCATACTTAACTAAATATTCCAGTTCATCAGGATGTGTCTAATTGTTTTTCCATCTTTCACTCTGCACCAAGCAGAGGGTAGATGTGCTGTATTCACTTCTACATTCCCAATGCCTCCTGCAGCATTCAATAAATGTTTGCCAAATAAATGATCATGAAGCATGGGCAGATGTGAATTCGCATTGGACCCAATATCATCTTTATTGTCTGTCTGCCAAGATGCATTCTGCCTCAAGTATGAAAATCCATGTGCTAATATGAAGTCAGCCAGCCTCCAGTCTAAACGAGTTTGGACTCCACAGGCTGGTCTCTCTTTCCTGACTCTACTGGTTTTACAAATTGCCACAATGTGTAACAAATTACCACAAATGTAGTGACTTAAAATATGCACATTTATAAAATCAGCTTTACGTGGGTTAGGAGTCCAGACACATGGTCCTCTGTTCGGTTCTCACAAGGCATCCTCCAGGCTGTGTGTGTTCTTACTTGGAGGATGAACTGGAGGAGATTCTGCTTCCAAACTTACTCAGGTTGTGGGCAGTTTATTTCCTTGGACCACAGAACTGAAGGCTCCAGCTTTTTGGCTGTTGGCTGGAGGCATCCTGCTATTTCTAGAAGCCTCCTGCAGTGGCTACATGAGCTTCTTCAACACGTTCACTCACTTCATCTGGCCCACAAGGAGAGTCAGCCGTCTGTTGAAAAGATATGTTGTAGAGCATAAAGGAATCCCAGGAGTGACATCCCAGCACCTTTGCTTTATTCTATGAGTTAGAAGCAAGTCACAGGTCAAGCCCACACTCAACGAGACGAAACTACACAAAGACATGCACATTGGGAAATGGAAATCATAGGGGACCACATTAGGGTCTACCACGACTTTTATCATTAGAATTTTTTTTAACCATAGGTCTGGTATAGCATGGCACTCTAGAATTCACTATCCAATATTGAAGCCACTAGCCCCATCTGTGACACGTGTGATGGAAGAGTGGAACTTTGAACTTCTTTTACAAATTTAATGAATTTAAATTAAATTTAAAAATTGATATTCAACTCAATTATTGGAGAAATTTGTATGTGTCTTTGGAACAACCTGGGTATATGAATCTAATTTTTCAATGAACTTTTATGAAATCTAGAGACGATCAAGTATTGCCACTGAAAATTTTAGTGTTCCCATTGAGATATGCTATTATAAAATCACCAGATTTCAAACACTTAGTATAAAAAAATCTCATTAATCATTTTTTATATTGATTACGTGTTGAAATAACATCCTGTATCTATTGGACTAAACAAAATATATTTCTAAAATAATTTTAGTTTTAGAATTGTTTTTAATAGGTTATCAGTAAACTGAGTTACATATGCAGCTCGCAGTCTACTGCTGAGAGAAAAGACGGGAGTTGATCTTACAATGAGGAAATGCACACCATCAAAGTTAGCTAATAAGGCAAGACAACAGCTGTCTAATGCCCAACAGTAACCCCTGCGGCGGCCCAGAGGACGGGAAGCCGGGGCGGGGGGCGCCCACAGTCCCGCCAGCCAGACTTCAGCAAGAGGAGAGCCGGACGAAGCTGTTTTGAGCCGACGCGCCACTGGCCGCGCTGCGCACGCACCGCCGCGCGCGCCGCCCGGGAACGCGGAGCGCCGTTTGACCCCGCCGCCGCGCGGTACGTCGGGCTCCACGCTGCCGGCTGCCATGGCGGACGTGTCCGAGCGGACGCTGCAGCTGTCTGTACTGGTGGCTTTCGCGTCCGGAGTGCTCGTGGGCTGGCAGGCGAACCGACTACGGAGGCGCTACCTGGACTGGAGGAAGCGGAGGCTGCAGGACAAGCTGGCGACGACTCAGAAAAAGCTGGACCTGGCCTGAGACCCCGCGCTGTCGGTCGGCGCCGACCCCCACGCGCCCTCCTCGCCTCGCCCGCGCGGGGGCTCAGGCCGGCTTCACACTCACCGCCTGCCGCGCCTTGTTCTTTTTGGAGAGTTGGTGAGTAGTCCTTACGGGGCTGTAAAAGGAGACGTTGGGAGCCGGCGAAAATCTTGCCCCAAGGATTCTGAGGAGGTTTTGCTTTTCCCAGTAACTTACTTTCCCCAGTTGCGCTTTCCTAGTTCAGTTCACTGCGTGCCTTTAGTGGGAATGTCTTACCATGTGCAACATTGTTGCACTTTGACGTTAAACTTCAAAAAGGGAAATCCTGGAAAGAAGGAAAAGAAGAAAGAAAAGGGACCGTGGAGGTATTCCTGCCACCTCCTACCCCCTTATCATTCTTTTCGATAATATCCTTGGTAGACCATAGTACATCTTTGCATTCACGTTTTGTAATCTTCAATCCGAATTCTTTGGTTGTGAGCAGCCTGATAAAGTGGAAAGACCCGTGGCCTGGAAGTTAGGAGTCTTGCATCTAGTGGTAGCTTATCTAGTGGTAGCTTTATCATCAGATTTGCGCACATTCAATTATCTGTAACATCAAATCTTATAGTTCATAGTTCTTAACTACATGATAGAATAATTTGAAGTTAACGGTTGTGTATTTCTGATTATTTTTCTCTTTTCTGTTTCCAGCAGTTTGTCGAAGATGGATATAGAGCACTGGATGGATCTAATTTCTCCTTGCACTTTATGAGTCAATTTTATTTTCAAAATAAAAAAAAAATTAAACATCTCTGAATCTTCCATCAAAAGGAAAGGAATATCTTGCCAAGCAGTTTACTTCATCAAAAGATCTGGATTCTCAAAACAGATCTATTAGTGTTTTTGAGGAGATAGCCTCATTCTTAAGGAATCTATGCCAGTTCTTTAGTACAGCTGCAAAGCAGAGTTGGCGTAGTGACCATGTGAATCCTTTTGGCCAACTGTTACTGGATCTGTTCAGGAAAACAAGTGGCTGTGTAAAAATAACTGAGTTAAGGGTGAGGTATATGTCCCAAGTATAGAATGATAACATACTCTGAATATTACTGGCAAAAATTGCATTTATATGTCATTATAGAATATATATTAAAGTAAAAACCCTCTTGACTAAAGCTTAGTGATGTATTCCAACTATTATCTAAAAATCAAAAGTTAGGGACTAAATCCTTGGTTATTTTCAATTTGCAGTAAGTGTTTTCTATAACACTGTTCTTGTTCATTCTTGTAAAGATTAATTTTGTGTCTCAGCACATTTAACAGCAACTCCATATTAACATAAGAAAAGCTAGAAAAGTTGTTTCCACACAAAACTTTTTTTTTTCCCATTTTACTGGGCCATCATGCTCTATTACTTCCAATTCTTGTTTTCATTCTGTGAATGCAAGGATTAAAATTTTGGTTCTTAGAGCTCTTCCCATCTGGCCTGAAGTTTGCTTCTCAACCATATGAAAAGGTAAAAGCCATTAAGTGGGAATTTCCTCATCATTCTTCCTGTCAATAGTGCTGTTGAGGGCAGTGGTTTTCAACAGGGCTGCACAACATAATCATCTAGAGAGATTTAAAAGTACTGATCCACTCCCCACAGATTTGGATTTCCGTAGCTTGGGGTGTGCCTGGGCATTAGATTTTTAAAGCTCCGCAGATGATTGTGATGCCCAGCAGAGGTTGAAAACCGTTGGTTTTGAGGCTTTATCTCATTAGTTTTCCTTTCTCAGAAGAGAAGATGAATTCTGCATCCCACCGCTGTTAAGGACCTTCCTTGTTCTCTACTACACCATTTCTGTCTAGCATCTGCAGTCTCTCCCTGCTTTCCCTCTATTTAAAACATATTCAAGATCTTGACTTAAAAAAATTTTTAAGTTGACCCCATCATTTGCTAATTAGAAAAAGTGGTACAGGGACGCCTGGGTGGCTCAGTTGGTTGGACGACTGCCTTCGGCTCAGGTCATGATCCTGGAGTCCCGGGATCGAGTCCCGCATCGGACTCCCAGCTCCATGGGGAGTCTGCTTCTCTCTCTGACCTTCTCCTCGTTCATGCTCTCTCTCACTGTCTCTCTCTCAAGTAAATAAATAAAATCTTAAAAAAAAAAAAAGAAAAAGTGGTACACTATCACTTTCTTCCTAAATGTCTTCCCATTTACCTGCTGCAGTCTGCTCTTTGTACCCCCTGAAAGCTTTTGTTATCCAATGGCCATTTCTGAATAATTTTTACCTTCAGAGTATTTGATAATGTCAGTGTCTCCTTGAAAGTCTTCCTACACTTCCCTAATAATTTGAAACTTTGGCATTTCTAAACTTTTGCAACTGCTTCATTTTGTGGGTTCCTTCAATTTCAATCCTTGGTCCTCTGCTCTGTCCTTTCCTTTTGACTACCCAACCAGTCCCCAGGATTAACTATTATATCCAAGCAGAACACCCTCCAAGATATTTCTGTCCACCTGATCCTTTGATTTCCAGCTTCACATTTAAGCTGCCTATTGGGTATTTTCATTGAATAATCTTACTCAAGAATTCAAATGCAATGTGTACTGTTCACTTGGCAGGAAATTCTGCACACCAATTGACACTTCCATGACAACACTTGGTAGGTGGTACAGCTACATGATTCTAGTCTGTCACTGTAGGTCATGAGCTCTTTGAGGCCAGTGCCTTAATCATCTTGTATCACAGGTCCAACCACTGCTTTCCACCACGGTGCTCACATATTTGACACTTGTATCTTAAGGTGAATTGTTTTAAGATTCTGAAATAGGCAACTTTCTTTGTTCTCTGCTGTCATCTGTTTTTAGTAGGTTCCTAATGATGTGGTTCCACTAGTTCTACATTATGAGTCTCTCAAAAGCTATTAATTTCTTTTTCAGGGTCTCCGATAAGGTAGCAACACAGTTGGTATTCATTTTAACACACCGATGTAAGAAAATTGTAATGAGTTTTACAAAATAGCTTGTTCTTAGGAGAAACAGTCGCCATGTTTTGGCTTGGTTTCAGCTACCTCACTGCAAGACTCTTGTTTTAGGTTACTTTTGATGTAGGAAAGATGTTACGGTTCAGAGCTGATAGCTAAGAAAGAATTCTTGAGATATCTGTGGTGCAAAAAGGTGGTTTTATTAAAGCATGGGGGCAGGACCCATGGGCAGAAAGAGCTGCACTAGGGTCATGCAGGGTGGCAATTCCATCCTTTCAAGTTGGGAGTGGGTTAGGGATAGGGTAAGTCTCTTAAGGAATTTTGAAAACAAGGTTTCCAGGATCTTGAAGGGGTTAGTTATTGTTAGCAAAAGGTCATTTATTACTATTTAGTTAAAACTCAGTCATGGCAATTATCATATCTCTCTGATACGAGGAATTTGAGAGGCAGGGCGGGGGGTTGTATGGGGTAGGGAAGGAAAAAATGAAACAAGATGGGAGAGAGACAAACCATAAGAGATTTTTTTTTTTAAGATTTTATTTGTTTATTTTACAGACAGATCACAAGTAGGCAGAGAGGCAGGTAGAGTGAGAGCCTGATGCAGGGCTCAATCCCAGAACCCTGGGATCATGACACGAGCTGAGCTGAAAGCAGAGGCTTTAACCCACTGAGCCACCCAGGCGCCCCCATAAGAGACTCTTAAATCTCACGAAACAAACAGGGTTGCTGGGGGGTGGGGAGGTAGGGACAGGGTGGCTGGGTTATGGACACTGGGGAGGGTAAGTGCTATGGTAAGTGTTGTGAATTGTGTAAGCCTATTGATTCACAGACCTGTACCCATGGGGCAAATAATACATTATGTGTTAGTAAAAAACACAAAACAAAACAAAACACTATTATTTAAAAAAAAAAAACAAACCCAAAACTCAGTCATGAGACCCTTCAGATGTTGGGTCATATGCTTCGGGGATAATTGCCAACATCTATCTTGTGAGGTAGAGATGAAGGAAGTTTCCAAAGTAATTTTTGTATGTTAAAGTAGACTTACAGGATCCTGGGGGTCAGGCTAATGATTGCCCTTTGCCCTTAGCAAAGTATTAACATTGAGGAAACAGTTCCTAAAGGAAGGTCACTGCCTGTTTCAGAGACTTGTCAATGTAAGTAGTAAGGGAATTCAGGTTTTCTTTTGCCTTTGTTTCCCACATCACTTTGATTTTCATAATGGCATCAAAGGATAACAAGAAAGAAGCAATGACTACTGTTAAGGTGACTGCTGATGATTACAAATCAAAAGAAATACAAATTAATGAAAAAGACAGCTGAGTAATCTCATCCCTATAGCACACTGAACACTTGAATAGTATTTTTCAGCCTTAAATGTACACATGAAACACAAGGGTATTATTAAAATACAGGTACAGATGCTGTAAGTCTGTGGTGGGGCCTGAGAATATGCATTTCTAACAAGCTCCTAAGTGATGTTGATGCTGATCCAAGATTCAAAGGAATCAATGGTTATAACCCTGAATATGGTAGAAAATGTCCACCTGAGGTGAACAGCAGTAGGAAGCTTTTTTGCATCCTTCCCCATTGCTTATACATACAAAACATGTAGGGGTTTTGTTTATTTTTACCAACATAGACTTATACTATATTCATGACCCTGTAACTTTTCCATTTAAAATGTGGTAATCCGGGCGCCTGGGTGGCTCAGTGGTTAAGCCGCTGCCTTCGGCTCGGGTCATGATCTCAGGGTCCTGGGATCGAGTCCCGCATCGGGCTCTCTGCTCGGCAGGGAGCCTGCTTCCTCCTCTCTTTCTCTCTGCCTGCCTCTCTGCCTACTTGTGATTTCTCTCTGTCAAATAAATAAATAAAATCTTAAAAAAAAAAAAAAGAAATGTTTAAAAAAAATGTGGTAATCCTTACAAATCAGATATAGAATATTTTTTCTAATTTATAGATACATATATTTAAAATAAATAAGGATCTCATAAATGATGAATTTTGGTAAGCTCTTAAAATATTGCTTAGAAGTACTGATAAATCCATTTAAAAATATTTTATAGCAATCCTTTCTCTTGTCTCATTTGTTACAATTTTTTCTTAAAATATAGAATGCTTCATGAATTTGCATGTCATCCTTGCACAGAGGCCATGGTAAGCTTCTCTGTATCAGTTCAATTTTAGTACATGTGCCACCCAAGTAGGCCCTGTTACATCTCCTTTCTTAAAAATGTTATTTATCTATTTGGGAGAGAGAGAGTGCCTGCACACAAGCAGGGGGAGGGCAAATGGAGAGGGAGAAGCAGGCTCTCCGTTGAGCATGGAGTCCAACGTGGGGCATATCCCAGAACCCTGAGATCATGACCTGAGCTGAAGTCAAACGCTTAACCAACCGAGTGACCCAGATGCCCCTGTTACAAACCTTTTTAATGAAAATACTATGTCTGGCTATTTAAGTGAATTTTAAAGTATCATGAGTCATAATGGAGAAGTTAATTCAAAATAAAGACATGAACCAAAAAAAGCAGATAATACCAAGTTTTCAAGGTTAAGAATAAAACCCCATAAAAGTAGAGTAAATTGGTACAACTTTGGGAAAATAGGCAGTATCTACTAAAGCGGAACATAAAACATGCCCTGTTGGCCCAGCACTGTGTACATATGCTTGTACTATGCATATATGTAAGCAACAGCACTGTTTACAACAGCCTCAAATGAAAACTACCCACATGTCCAGCAACAGTGGAATAAGTAAGTATATTGAGTGTATCATACACAAAATGCCAGAGAGCAATGAGAACTTAAAAGATTGAACTACATACAATGATAGAGGTGCATCTTACAGACATGTTGACTGAAAAAAGGCCTAAGAAGATGCCAGGACACACTGCATGGTTCCATTGTACAGTTTTAAAAAAGGCAAATCCAGTTTTTTTTTAATTTTATTTTTTATAAACATATAATGTATTTTTATCCCCAGGGGTACAGGTCTGTGAATAGCCAGGTTTACACATTTCACAGCACTCACTATAGCACATACCCTCCCCAGTGTCCATAATCCCACCCCCCTCTCCCAAACCCCCTCCCCCCAGCAACCCTCAGTTTGTTTTGTGAGATTAAGAGTCACTTATGGTTTGTCCCCCTCCCAATCCCATCCTGTTTCATTGATTCTTCTCCTACCCCCTTAACTCCCCATGTTGCATCTCCACTTCCTCATATCAGGGAGAGCATGTGATAGTTGTCTTTCTCTGGCAAATCAAGTTTTTGTTGTTAGAAGTCAGGACAGTGCTTAGTTATGGCATAGGGAGGTGGGTAGGGATTAGGAAGGGAAGACTACTTAGGGTACTGATAATCTGTATCCCATTCTGGGTGATGTGACATGAGGGTGTGCTCAATATGAAAATTCAACGAGGTGGACACTTGTCACTTTTCTCTATATTTGAAGGAAAAATACACAAATAACTAGCATAGTAGTTGGGCCTGTGGAATCAACCTGTTTTCTGTGCTGAAGAGCATTCATTTAGTGTAGTTCATCATTTGAAAAGTGAGCTCCATCATCATCATTCTTCGGTGTAGTGCAAAGTTTGGGAACTGGGACTTAAAGGATTCAATACCACCTGGGGAAATGGTATTACAATCTCCCTGAGAGAACCATAATTATTTGCTCACATACTTGCTGAACAGAAAAAATCACCGTCGTCCCAGAACTCAGGATGGACAACGCGCAAAACTAAAATGAAACGGAACCATCAATTCCCCAAATGGCAAAGAACTAAAAACTGTCCTTTGAAATGAGAATATGCGACAAAATCATGTATCCCATGAAGGCCACATAGGAAAGGTATTCTTGCAGTTAATTTAAGAGTTTAAGATGCTTAAATTATACCTTAAGATTCGTTTAGCAAAACTGGCATCAGAAAACAAATGCCGTAACACGGGGGAACCCCGACAGTAACGGCGTGGTAATATTGAGGTACCATAGAACATGTAGCTCCCGACACCGTCGGGCATTCTCTCCCATCTCCACCCCAACCCTGCAGAACTGGCCGGTAAAAGAGGACTACCTGGGCAGCGGGCCTAATCCGAGTCTAGGAGCTGCGGAGCGGCCACCACAACACCGGACGACCTCCAGGTTCTTTTTTTGCAAAGCGGACGCGCAGTGATTGCGTCACCTCCCTCGCCGCCGCCGTGGTTTCCCTGGCGACCGGTGCGCGCTCAGCGCCGAGGCGAGAGAGATGCTGGCCAGGCGGCAGCGCCATCCTCTGCAGGCCCTGCAGCGCCGAAGTCAGGAATTGAAGCTACAGGTAGCGTCTGGCTGTCCAGCCCGGGGCTGGGCACCGGCGGCGGGCGAGATCTGGGGTGTACCCTAATCCTGGCAGCCTATCTCCAACCCACGTACCTTCCCGAGTTCTAGCGCTCCCTCCTCCACCCCGGCGTCCCGGCACTAACCCCGATTCTAACCCCTCCTGCTCCTAAACTCAACCCTCGGGGAAGCTGAACCATCCAAAAATCTTGACCCATCGACTAAACGCCGTCCCCCCCGCCCCCCCCCCCTCCCACATCTCGGTCTCCAACCTGACAACTCCCTTACCCACCTCACCTCCAAATCTAATCTCAACAACCTTTTCCAACCATCTCTGCGCCTGTCGCTTTCCTCCACTCTCCATTGCCCCCTTACCTTCGAGCCGTCTTCCAGTAGGGGCTGTTTTTGCTTCTCTTGAACTCAAACGAAATAGGCGTCAAAGAATAATCCGAATACGTAAGAAAAATACTAGGATACGACAGATTAGCAAAGGACATGAACTAAAGAAGTGCAAGGAACTCATAAACACGAGAAAAGTTCACTTAAAAAATAATCAAGTAACTGCGAAGGAAATAAAATATAACAAATATTTTAAAATGTGTGCTCAGTACTGGGGAGGGTGTGATGAAACACGCACTGATACACGCTGCTCCAGAGTGTAAGGAACAGCATTTTTGGGAAGCAGTTTAATAAGATGTAGCAAATATTCACGCTCCTGGGCTCGGTAATTACATTTCCAGGGATTTGCCATACATAATATTAAAAAAATTTATTGGGACAGAGATTAATGTGTTAAGTGTTCATCATAGTGTTACTTAGAAAAGACTGGATATCTTTTAAATGATGAGTAATTGGGGAATGGATAAATAACTTAGGATAGGATATAATAGTATGATTAAAATTTTGTTGAAAGATTTTAGCATGTTAGGGAAAATATTGTGATAAAATCCTAGTTAGAAAAAGACTATAAAATATAAAATTAAATATACAGCATTTCAATAAAATTATTTTATATCTAGTATACATAGAAGAAAGAGTGAATGACACATCCCAGGATAGTAACTGTGTGTGCTAGAATGCTGATGTTTATTATGTTTCTCTTCATACTTTTTGCTATTTTCCTAATTTTGAACACCAACTGTATATGGCTTTAAACAATAAAGAAAAAGAAGGAAGGAATTACTGGTTTGTTAGTTTATTTTCCAAAATTCTTATTTTGCTTTGCTAATTTTACTTTTTTTATTTGATCTATTACTAAATAAAATTATTTTCTAATCTTCGACAGAAAAGAGATTTACTGAGTGCTCATATTTGGTCCTGTTTCGGACTCATTTAAAAAGTACAAAGATTAAAAAAAAAAACTACAAAGATTCGGGGTGCCTGAGGCTCAGTGGGTTAAGTGTCTACCTTTGGCTCAGGTCATGATCCCAGGGTCCTGGGATTCAGTACATCAGGCACCCTGCTCAGTGGGGAGCCTGCTTCTCCCTCTTCCTCTGTCTCTGTCCCTCTGTCTCCTCTCTATCTCAAATAAATAAATACAATCTTAAAAAATAAATAAAAATTTAAAAAATTAAAAGTACAAATATTTGATAGATAAATATTTCTTAAGTGACTTTTAGATTTTATAGTGGTGCAATAAAAACAAAATACTCTTCTGGTAGAAATAAAATTTGATGAGGCTTTGACTTATGTGAGCTTTGGCTAGATGCTTAATATGGTTCTGTGTCTGATTTTAAATTTCATGGGACATTGGGAGAACCAGGAAAGTTTCAGAAGTAAACTGCAAAAAAATTATTACTAAAACAAAGATGAAACAAAACCATTACAAAGGTTAGTCAAACTGCAGAAGACTTGGCCCCAAGGGTCTTCTTGGAGGGGCTCTTTGATAGTGGAAGCTAGGTTTTCCCTGTCTCCGTAGCCTACACCTGAAGCAAAAAATGAACAGATTTCCAACTTGGTGTCCAAGTGGTGGACAAGTAATCAAGACCGCATCTGGGTCATGCCTGTTATGACTGACTCTGTCAACAGCTGTGAATTTGTAACTAACACTCAGATACAGAATAGGAAGAGTAGAGAAGAAATGAGTGAACTTCAATTTCTCTTCTTTTCCTCTTCTTTCATCTGCTTTATCTTCTCCACATCATCTTTAGGGGAAAAAAAAACCCCAAATATGTACCCATATCATCTTTAGAAAAGAACATATGTACATATTTCTTTTGGGGATATATTGGCAAAGTTACATGTAGTGTTTAGAAAATGCTAAGTCAGGGTGTAAGATACAAGAATGAAGATAAAGAAACTTGTGGCATATTCATACAATACTACTGAGCAGTATGAAGGAATGAACTAATGATTGTCTATGGCAGTATCTCAGAAACATGCTGATTGAAAGGATGGTACAAAAGAGTACATCCTTTCTGGGAACATTCTGGGTAATGGTAATTTATGTTGATAGGGGTTAGAGTTACATGAGTGTATGCATTTGCCAAAACTCAGCAAATATATATTTTAAGATATATGCATTTCATGGTACGTAAATTTTTTACTTAACATTGAACTCTCATTAGTGATACCCGTGGTGCATCATTGATGAGGATTGCATTTACTTTGAAATACATAAAAAATAAGATGGATTGATGAATAGATGGATCCAAAAGGTATAGTAAAATGTTAATAGTAGAATCTAGGTAGTGGGTATATGGGGGTTCTCTGCGAAATTCTTTATAAACTTCATTGTATGCCTTAAAACGTTCCTTGTGAAATATTAGGAAAAGAGAATTAAAATTTTATTTCCTAAGGTTATATGGTATTTAACAATATATTCTAACAGTCTCTATTTATTGTAGGTTGATAGCTTGCTTTCTGAGAGTCGATTGAAGGGAGTTCTAGATTCCAGTAAAAGGAGAGATATTTACCAAAGGTAAAATCTACTAAATTATATAAACTTCCCAGAAACCATATGTACACTTCAGTGGGCAGTATGTATAGCATAGAAATTGTTTGAGGCATTATTTCTTTCTTTATTTATGCTACAATTTCTAAAAAGACACAATAATGGGAAATAATACTGAGGAACAATGAATGCAACTTTCCAAAATGGATTTAAAAGTATTTCTTGTAATTTTCTTTATCTTCCAGGTCTAAATAGTGATGGAATGGTGAGATCAAATAAAGAATTACAAATGTTAAAAAGCAGCAGCTTACATTTATTCTGTACTCTGTATGTCCCAAGCAGTGTGGTCCACACTCTAAAACCTTTCTTGATTAATTTTCACAATAATACCATGAGATACTTATTAATATAAGTGAGAAAATTAAGTTTCCCACAGTGGTTTGTTATATGTCTACCCTGAATTTCTATAAAACATTAAAGTGGGCAGGCAATTAAAATATTTGAAGACTGCTGAGAACTGCAGAATTCTGTCAAGTAAAAGAGAGAATTTCACTGAATCTCATTGGAGTTGGAGACTTTGGTCCACTTGAATCAAATGTAAGGATTACATCATGGTATAACTTGGATCTAGGAAAAACTAAGCTAAACCTGAAGGTTATGGACTTGCTGTTGTGACCACAGCTATAAAAACTGCTGTGTCCACAGAGTGGCTGAGGTAGAGTTATGGTTGATCCTTGGCCTACGGTAGCCTCAGATCCTGGGACCTGGTCAGAAAATATTAGCAGTTCTACCTTGCTTGAGATGGAGACCTTAACTCCCTTGACATGGGAAAACTGTTCTTTTGGTGGGTGTTTTTTTGTTTTGTTTTGACAATTTAATATCCCTAAGAGAGATTAAAATTAAATCAAGTTTGAAATGACATAGGCATGGTGAACTAAATCGAATTAGTCCATTCATATTGTTGTATTCAATTTAGGACATTATTATGATAATCTGTGTGCTTTGGGTAGTTAAGAGTGTATAACATTCAAAAGAACATGGAATTCATTTTATTAGTTTAAATGATTCACCTGAACCATTTGAAAAAGTTTTACCTAATTTAGGCATTCAAAGTGCTTACAAGCAAAATAAAATTGAAGTGAATTTTAAAACGTGGAAGGAAACTTAATAAACTACAGTTATTAGGATTGACTGTTTAAGGAATTCAGTTCAAATTGAATTAATCAAATAATAAAGAAAGAAAAAGTGAAGGTGATTATACTTGCCTTACTAGATTTTAAAATAGAGTAAGATTTATAGGCTAATTTAATGTCCCAGAGAAAACTAAGTTTTTAAATTTTATTTTAATAAACTGATAATTATTGTTTCTTTAAAAGATTTTATTTATTTACTTGACAGAGATCACAAGTAGGCAGAGAGGCAGACAAAGAGAGGGGCGGGGAAGCAGAGAGCCTGGGGGCTCAATCCCAGGACCCTGGGATCATGACCTGAGCGGAAGGCAGAGGCTTTAACCCACTGAGCCACCCAGGTGCCCCCTAATAATTATTTTTAAACACAAGTAACTGTAAATAATCTGTAAATAAACTGTAAATAAAAAGATCTGCATCACAGTCATTTAAAAATTCACATTGACATTTGTATGTCTGAAAATATCAGTTAGCCCCAATGTTTGATTAATAATTGGCTGGATAGGGGCGCCTGGGTGGCTCAGTGGGTTAAAGCCTCTGCCTTCAGCTCAGGTCATGATCCCAGTGTCCTGGGATCGAGCCCCACATCGGGCTCTCTGCTCTGCAGGAAAAAAGAAAAAAAAAGAAAAAATAAATAAATAAAAATAAAAATAATTGGCTGGATATACAGTAAAAATAATTTCTACTTAGACCTTTGAAGACATTGTCAGGTTTCTTTGTACTCAACAACATGAATAAGTTTGATGATTGTTCCTTTATAATTGACCTGTTTGGGGCTTTTCTTTTCAGCCTTGGTGTTTTAAAATTTCATCGCAATGTATTTAGGTGTCGTTTTTTTATCTTGCTAAACACTCAGTGGGTCTTTTCAACTTGAAACTCTTGTCTCTCATGAGCTCTGGGAGATTTTCTTTTACTAAAAGATCATTCCTTTTTTTTTTTTTAACTTGTATTTGTCCGTTTCTTCCTGAAACACCTTTGAGTCAGATATTGAACCTCCTGGGAGATTCTCTTGTCTTTGGTTCCTCTGGACTTGTAAAATTTGTTGTAAATTTTTTATCTTCCATGCTGCTGGCTTACTTTATTATATCTGGTGGTCCTTGGATTATTCATTTTTATTTAAGAATGGGAGACTGAAAAAAAAAGAATGAGGGACTGATTTGATTATTTTTTAATTTTTTTAAATTTGATTTTCTAGATAGCAGTTAGAATAACCAGGGTTATTCTACTGTTGTATATATAGGTCTCTTTCCTACAGTATTATCCCCTGAATAGTGAAGTTCTTTGTATGTGGGTGGGGATTTCCAGGGGGCTGAGAGCTAGGTGTTAGCCTAGGGGGTGCCCAAAGCCAGAATAGCGTGGGCTTTAAACCTGGTGTATAGAAAATTTATTTGGCAGCTGTAATTGTCCTCAGGTCATTCATTAATTTTTTTTTTTAGAGACGAATCCTCTAGTAAAGAGGGAGAGCAGAGGGAGGCAAGATAAAAGAACAGGGAAGCTAGAGGGCTCAGATTTTCTGTAAACAGACTCT
Organism: Mustela nivalis; assembly: GCF_964662115.1. Classification (NCBI taxonomy): domain Eukaryota; kingdom Metazoa; phylum Chordata; class Mammalia; order Carnivora; family Mustelidae; genus Mustela; species Mustela nivalis. The sequence goes on along the minus strand of NC_139027.1, from coordinate 35,004,163 downwards.
TTTAAAAGTCAGACTTCGGGGTGCCTGGGTGGCTTGGTGGGTTGAAGCTTCTGCCTTTGGCTCAGGTCATGGTCTCAGGGTCCTGGGTTCTCTTTTTAGAAAGCGTTTGAATTTTGAGAACTGTCATTAGTAGAGGTGGCCCATTTTCAGTCATTTTCATACTTCTTACTTGGGTCTACGACTTAAGCTACAGTATATGAGCTGTCTGTGGAATAATTAAAACAGGGTACCCATCTAGACAGGCCAAGCTCAAAGGGGGAATGGGCGCTGCCGTGGGAAGAGGCCAACTATAGAATCCTAAACCCTGTCTTCATGTGTCTCCACCATCGACCAGCTGTGGCCCCTCCTTAGAAGCTCACCTTCCTTCTGCCAGAGTGAGATTGACGTGAGGCTCAAATCTGGTGGCACTTGGGAAGCACCCGTGATGCTCAGTACACTTTGTCATTATCGTCCTTAGGGGTATCTCCTGGGCTAGATCCTGGGTTTATGGAATTTTAGAGCTGAAGAAGCATTTTGAAGTCCAGTATTTTCCTTATTTTAGAGATGGGAAACTGAAACTCAGAGTCACTTAAGCTTTCGGAGCCGAGGCTGTCATACCTGTGTGCCTTAGAGCGTGTGAGGATCACTTGAGCTGGTGGGTGGGAAGCGGTGATGGGTGAACTTTTCAACATCATGCATATAAGTAGTTGCCTTGCCAGCTTGAAGACTTATGTGTAATTCTATAAAACAACGCTGTAGTTTGACAATAGAAAAATTAATATTTTTTTCTTTCTTTTCAAAAATTTAGATGTGTCCAGTTAAAACAAGCAATAGATGAAAATAAAAATGCTCTTCAAAAATTAAACAAAGTGAGTATTACGGTTAATGATATTACAGAAAACCTGTTTGTATACAGATGTTATCATTAAGTGGGAATTCATTAGAGCAGGTAAGTTTCTGGGTTTGCTTTAGTGGTGGTGAAGTCTAACTGTGACCAGGGCCAGCTTGCCCGACCAGCTTACTGAGTGTGTGGTTGGAGCAGAAGAGGCAGGCCTCTGAATGCTGAGAAAAGTTCAGCTTTGGTGAACTTACCCAGAACTGAGGACCCAGAAAATCCAAGAAGAAGCTATTTTTATTTTTGCATTGTGTGAGTATTATGTTTTATAGTTGAGAATTGTCTCGATTTTCATTACCCTGTGGGGAGAGTACATAATCTGGCCCTTAGGGTAGAAGCTTCTTGTATCACATGGCGGCTCTAATATCAGTGACTCTGCAGAAATAGGAGGAACTAGAATTTACTCTTGGAAGTTCCTTCAGGATTTTCCCTAGTAGTATGAGCCTGAGCTTCAGCCAAGTGTCCAGGGCCAGAGACTCACAGAGCATTTAAAGTGGAAAGCATCTAAAAAAAGTCATCTCCCAACTGAAGAGATGACTCTTCGGCATTTCAGCGACACAGAACTCTTAAATTTAGGAGGCAGGCTGACCCTAAATTTGAAATCTAACTATGCCATTCCATGGGTGGGGAAGCTGAGTCTCCCAGAGGTGAAGCAGCTTTCTCAATGTCTCACTGCCAGTAAGTGGCAGAACTTGGGATTGGCACCCATCTTTTTGACTCCAAGGCCTATCTTCTGTCTAGAACCTATCTCTTACTGACTATAGAGGGTCTGGAATAGCTAGCAAGAAAACAAAACAAAAAGCCAAGTAGTATAATTTTATTTCTTCATTTGGGTTACATTTCAACATAATAATCTATTTCTTTTCATCCTATTTCTCTAAGGTAGGCCTAATCTCATACTGACATTTACTTTGTCTTCTAGAACTTAAGGTTGTATTTTTTTTCCTTCTAAAATAAATATAATAGGAAACTGAAATAAATTCTTCGGTGAAATAAACTTATATTCTTTCATAGGCGGATGAACCTGCCCCTGTTGGGAACTATAATCAGAAAAAAGAGGAGGAGCACAATCTTTTGGATAAGCTTACCCACCAACTGCAGGAACTCTCTGTGTCCATAAGCAGAGAAAATATAACTGAGTATGCTTCTTTCCTTACTTTCTTTGTCTCAGATATTATGTAACCAATAGCTTTAATGTTTGACTCAGAATAAAGACATTTTAAGAGTATAGATATAAACAAATGGTGATAACAAGTGTAATTAGTTGACATTTATTTATTATGTATAATAGAAAGTCTTAGAGCCTATAAAAGATGTAAAGAAGTGAAAGTCACAATCTCTGCCCTTAGGTAATTAATCATCTAGTTGGGGAAACAAAAAACTATCTCAATAGCTAAATAAACAAATGTCAGAAAATAAGGACAATGTCTCTAATGTCAGTGTTGTTACATAAAAAGAAATTATTTGGATTATTTGCTTCTTTCATAAATATTCATTAAAAATTAGAGGCAGAAGTATGCATTGCTTTTCTGCTATAGTAGATGTTAATAACAGCCTTTGCAGAGTAGAAAGAAAACTTGATGGTATAAACAAACCCAATTTGTGGAAAGCAAAAAGGAAAAAAAATTAACTATTTAGACTTTTCAAGTGCTGTTTACATACTTCTACACTATATCCTGGGGAAAATGCCAAAGGCTGTAGATCCAAGGATTCTAGAATTTCTACTAACTTCTAGTACTGAGAATGACAATGTAGCTGGTTTTGGACTTAACTTTCCTACTATAAATAACTATAAAATCTGGAAAAAATATATGAAACAGCTGGTCAAAGTCACTGAACATTAGTCCAGTAGGGCTGATGTCCTTAAGACAGGAAAACACAGGAACAGAGTTCAACATTCACCCAAAGCCGTCCTCGTTAGTATAGTGGTGAGTATCCCCGCCTGTCACCCAGATCCTCTCCCTGGGGAAAATTTAAGGGCTGTGGCACAGAAAGATGGATCCGAAACAGGGAGCAGCAGTGTCACTGAACTCAGGATCAGAGATCAAATTTTGGAGTTCTCAAGGCCATTGGGACTTGTGGGAGAGAGAAGGAAGTTGTAAGAGACAACTACAGAAATCTGAATAGATTCCTGGGCTACACAGACTGTGATTCCAGAAGCACTGGCAGAAAGTACCTGCTAGGAGACTGAGATTTTAAAAGATTCTGAAAGTCAGACAATCCTGGAGAAATATTGGAGTTTATACCCAGCTAGAATAAAGAGACTTTGGTGAATGCTTCAGGCATTTAGTGGAGATCACAGGAGGCCTTATTCCTGCTGTCATTGTCATTGTCATTGCTCTTATTAAGAGTAATGAAAATACCCTAATACTGAGAACTGTGATCTTGAAACAAAGACAAAACTGAAGTAGGTCTTGTCCAAGCCTAAAACTAGACCTTAACAAGAAGGTGCTAATTTAACTGTGTAACAGAATAAAATCCAATACTCAATAAAGAAAGATGGCATAATCCTAAGTCTCTAAATGTCTCATCGGTAATATCCCCTAATAGAGGAATTACTGGAAGTACAAAAGAGTAGGGGTGATGAGGCTCCTGGGTGGCTCAGTGGGTTCATCCTCTGCCTTCAGCTCAGGTCATGACCTCAGGGTCCTGGGATCGAGCCCCGCATTGGGCTCTCTGCTCAGCGGGGAGCCTTGCTTCCCCCTCTCTCTCTGCCTACTTGTGATCTCTCTTTCTCTGTCAAATAAATAATTAAAATCTTAAAAAAAAAAAGAGTAGGGGTGAATAAATAATCAGCAATTGAATAATAAGACAGTCAATAAAAGAAGACTTAGATCCAAACTAGATAATACAGTTAGCTGACAAGGACTTCTAAATAATGATTAATATGTTAAAAGAAGAAAAGATGGATGAAATGGAAAAAAGTATTTTAAGTATTTTAAAAACATTCAGATGTAGAAAATGAACATTCTACAACTGTAAAAGTATCTGACGAAATAATGACTGAGAAGTTTCTCAGTCTGATTTAATATATAGATTCAAAGAGGTGGAAAATGTCATGTATTTAATAAAGAGAAAAAATAATCAGTAGAAGCTCAGATAACCCAAATGTGAAAATTAACAAACAAGAACTATACAACAACTGTTGCCGACTTATTACAGAATTTTCTGGAAGAGATGGATAGCTTGGATGGATAAGGAGGAATCAAGCAGAGAAATGGCTGCTAACAAAATTTATAGCTTTAAGTGCATACCTTAGAAAAGAAGAAAAGTTGAGTATCAGTTATTGAAGTTTCGAACTTAAGAAAACAGAAGAAGAACAAGAGATTAAACCCAAGGCAAGTAGAAAGGAGGAAATTATAGAAATAAGAGCAGAAAACAGGAAATAATAAAAAGACATACAGTAGATAGCATCAATAATGCCAAAAGTTGGTTCTGTGGAAGAATTAGTTAAATGGATAAATTCTTAGCAAGACTGATCAAGGAAAGAGGAAGAGAAGGGAAAACAACAACAACAACAAAAATAAAAACCCAGGGATGAAAACTAATCACTACGAATGTTACAGAAATTAAAAGGATGCTGTGAAGATATTATGAATAAGTTTATGCCAATATGTTTGAAAATCTAGATAAAATAATTTTCTTGAGAAAAAATGAAACAAGATGGGATCGGGAGGGATAAAAATCATGAGACTCTTAATCTCACAAAACAAACTGAGGGTTGCTGGGGGGTAGGGGGTAGTGAGACGGTAGTTGGGTTACGGACCTTGGGGAGGGTATGTGCTATGGCGAATGCTATGAATTGTGTAAGACTGATGATTCACAGACTTTTACCCCTAGGGCAAATAATATATTATATATTAGTAAGAATAATTTTAAAAAAATACTTTCCTGAAAAATAAAAAGTACTTGACACAAGCTGAAGAGAAAAATCTTAATAGTCCTGCTAAAATATCTATTAAGAAGTTGAATGTATGATTAAAAACCTTCCCACAGAATCAACTCTTGTGTGGTTTTACTAATGGATTGCTGCAAACATTAAAAAAAATAATACCAGGATTACAAACCTTTATTGAGAGTAGAAGAACATTTCCCAATTCATTTTATGAGCTTTAGGTATCAAAACTAGGTAAGAATATTGTAAGAAAATGGCAAGGGCCTCATGAGCATATGAACAAACCCAATAGAAAATATTAGCAAACAGAATCCAGTGTCATTTCAAAATAACAATACAGTATAACAAAGTGGAATTTATTCTAGAATGCAGGGTTAGTTTAACATTCAAAAATCAATAATTGAAATTCACTGTCTTAACACAGTGAAGAAGAACCATGAATAATCATGTGAAGTTCCTGTTATCCTTGGCAACATTTTAGAATAATTGACTCATAAAATATGTGCAAAAGATCTCCTAAAAAAAGAAAAGGGCACATAAAATCAATGTGACATATTTTGTGGATTTTTATTTTTATGGTATAAAAACTTCATTAAGTTACTATTTATGTTTAGGTCACTGTGGTATGAGTGCATCCTACAACTATTTTATACTATGTGAACCCAGTACTCTTTATTCTGGAGACTATCTCATAACTGGCTGGTTTTATATTTAGCAATGTTCATTTGCATCAATCTAAGTACATTGTTATCCCTGGTTTTTTTTTTTTTTTAAGATTTTATTTATTTATTTATTTGACAGAGATCACAGGTAGGCAGAGCAGCAGGCAAAGAGTGGCAGGGGGGAGTAGGCTCCCTACTGAGCAGAGAGTCCCATGCGGGGCTCAGTCCCAGGACCAGGAGATCATGACCTGAGCCGAAAGCAGAGGCTTAACCCACTGAGCCACCCCAGCGCCCCTCTATCCGCATTTCTAAGATAAGTTTCTCTAGTGCTTTCAGAGAACAATGATCTCTGTTTTATTCATTGTCGTATCCCAGCACATAGCGTCTGTCACACTATGTTTGATGACCTTTGATGACTTTGCTGAGGGTTGAATGAACAAAGAGAGATTTAGTGACTTATCCACACTGGTATTATTTTAGTTCCTCTCTCTTCCCTCACCTCCCATTGTACCTCCTTAATATCTTTCCAAATGTCTTTCTCTTCATCCTAAGGCTGTTTTTTTGGTTTTTGTTTTTTGGTTTGGGTTTTGGTTTTGGCTTTTTTTTAGTTTATAAAAAAAATTGTTGTCTTGTTTCACTTTTCCCAACTGTCTTTGCCTTTAGCCCTTTTTCCAATCTGTTCCCCACATTGTAGCCTAGTCATCTTTCCCAAGTACAGATGAGATCATGGCCTTCTCTTACTTCATTTTTAGAGACCGTGTTAGAAAGAAAGCTCACTTGGGCTGCATTCTGCTCACCTCTTTTCAGCCTCATCTCTTTCTTACTCATTTCTTCAAAACTTGTCCTACCATTCGTGAGCTACTTGGGGTTCCCCCAACTTGATCCTCCTTTCACCACTCCCGCCCACTCCTTTCTACTTCCTTTTTAATTCATTAATTCCAAGTCATCCCTCCAGACCTAATTCTAAGCCTTTCCCCATCCCTACCCATGTAGTGTAGGTTGAATGTCCCTGTCTGTGTTTCCTTAATATCCTGTGTACACCTCTAATGTACCTATCAAACTATATTGTAATGACCCGGTTTCTAGATTCTCTCTCTCTCTGTAAGCTCCTTGAGGACAGGGAATTGTTCACCTGGTTTGCCAGGCTTTGTATCCAGGTTGGTTGACATGAACCTGACATACATCATTATCATAGCTGACCTCTATTAAAGACTTGCAAAAGGCAGGCCCTGTTCTAAACCCTCTTCAGATTTGTAACTCATGTAACCTTCAAGACAATCCTGTGAGGCAGGTTCTTTTATTACCTTCACTTTACCAGGGAGGAATGGAAAACTTAAAAGAAAGCTATGCCAGGTCACTCAACAAGGAGACAACGGTGCCAGATGTGAACTCAGAGCCCATGCTCTAACCGTGTGTTACAGTGCTCGAGCAGCATTTGCTGAATGGATGAATCCAAGACTTGAATACACATCCCGTACCCTCAAGTCCCATGCATGCTCCGTGGTGTCCCAAATGTGCCTCAGATAGAGTAACCCCTTCCCCACTCAGTCCTTCAAGTCACACATTGTTGGTTAGATGGTAGAAACCATGAGCTGTGCTTTCTCCTTATTTCCTTTATTTACCCAGTTCCAAATATGGGCAGGATCTTCTATTTGTAGCAGCTGTCCTCATCCTCGATCTGTTCTTAGATGTTATTTCAAGTGATCCTTATCATAGAACTGTTTTCCACAGAATCAAGACACCTTCTGAAAGAGAGGAAGATGACGACTCTGCTGACGAAGATGAAGAAGCTGAAAAAGAAGAAGATGATGATGAAGAAGAAGAAAGTGAAGGAAGTGGTGGGGAGGAAGAAGAAACAGAAGAGGAAGAGAAACAGGAAAATGAATCCCACAGCCAGACAAGTAAAGAATACATTGCTGTTGGAGATTTTGCTGCTCAGCAAGCTGGGGATCTTACATTTAAGGTAGAAACAAGACTAGAACCTAACCTAAGGATAAGTTTGCATACTTGACAGAATAATAAAACTCTACCTATACGCCTATATTACATATTCCTGGTATTGTTTTTAAAGACCATCTGTTTTAATAAAATAAGTTAAAATTATGATTTACCGGCAGTAATCATGTAAAATTATGTCATCAAAGTTACCTAGTAGGAGAATGGTGAAATTAAATGCTATTCTATATTAGAAAATAGTTTCAGTGTTGATAATTTCTGACTTAGGGGTCAATTTTAATTTAAAATGTCTTTCTTTGTTTTGATTTAAGAAAGGGGAAATTCTTCTTATAATTGAAAAAAAACCTGATGGTTGGTGGATAGCTAAGAATGCCAAAGGAAACAAAGGTCTCATTCCCAGAACCTACGTGGAGGTTAGTCTTTATTGTTTATTCTTTCCCTTTTTCTCCTTTGAAAACATTTTTCCATTAAAATTTTTTTTCAAAACTTGTCTTCATTTTTAATAAAATGTTCAGCTGTATTCTTTGATCAATTGACTAGTGAATAACTTGGGATATAGAATTTACTTCAATTTTAGAGCGACAGGGCCTGGGGAAAACCTTGTGTATTAACAGTGCTAGGGGTCTGTGAAGTGCTGTTACGCATGTGAGGCCTAGAATGTTATAACACAAAGTGCTTTGTGGATTCATGCTGATCAGAAAAATTAGTAAGAGTGTATTGTTTGTTGTCAAACGAAGCCACAGTTAATGGCAATATATGATCCCTTACCAGGATGTACATGTACATATATGCATGTTTGCCGCCTTTTTTTTTTTTAATATTTCATTATTTAACATGGTCATTTTCTTTGCCAATATATGTAGGTATCTCTCTGGATCAGCGCTGTCCAATAGGAAAATAATGCAAACTACAAATGTAATTTTAAATTTTCTCATAACCACACTCACTTTTTTTCTGACACCACTTCTAACACTTTAATTGTGTGATTTTTTTCCAACACCAAATACATGTTGTTTTCCACACCAGTTCTCTGAAACCAATCAGGTGTCCAGTAATCCAATTTAATTCCGACACTAACTACTGGAGTTCGTGCAGACCTGTCAAGTTAAGGGCTCACCCCACAAGCTGCTCTAATTCAGATGCCAATCCCAAGTCCCATGGGCCACCTGTGCTTCTGAGTGACCAGCTGTAAATTTAGTTTCCACAGGCCTCCTCAAGCTTGATAACTTGCTGTAGGGACTCACAGAGCTCAGGAAAACACCTTACTTGTGTTTACCAGTTTATCGTAAGGCTGCAGCTCAGGAACAGCCAAATGGAAGGCATGGGTAGGGCAAGGTATGGGGAGATGGAAGGAGTGGGATCTGGATTTTCCATGCCTTTTCTGGGGCTTCCCCACCCCCATCACCCAGTACACTTCTTCATGGTCCCCAACCTGGAAGGCTTCTGAAACCCTGTATTTTAGAGGTTTCAGTGGAGGTTTTGTTACATAGGCATGGCACGATTGATTAAGTGATCGGCCATTGGTGATTGAATTCAGTTTCCTACTCCTTTATCCTTGCTGAAGGTGAAGAGGGTGGTGTGGTGGGGCGCTGAAAGTTCTAACCTTCTAACCACATGGTTGATTCCTCTGGCAGCCTGGGCCGCACCCTCCTCCATCACCTCATTAGCATAAACTCAAGTCTGGTTGAAGGGGGCTTATGTTATGTTATGAATAACATAAGACACTCCTATCACTCAGGAAGTTCCAAGAGTTCCAGAAACTCTTGCCAAGAACTGGGAATAAAGACCAAATATATACATATTTTTTATTAGACCACATGCATTTGCAAAAAGGAAAAAAACAGGTGACATTTTAAATAATGTATTTATATTATCTAATATATCAAAATATTATCATTTCAACTTATAATCAATATTTTAAAATATTTTCTCTTTTTTTATACCAAGTATTCAAATTCCAGTGTGTATTTTACACCTAAATAGCACATCTCAGTTTGAACTAGTCACACTTCAAGGGTCAGTAACCACACATAACAAGTGTTTTACACAGTTCAAGTTTGAATCATCCTTTTCATTGGTAGCATAGTATTCCAATGTCATGCAGGTAGACATGTTGCTTCCAGCCTCTAAGAACTATAAATTATGTCAGATGGAGCTACAGTTACCTTCCACTATGAGATACAAAAGATCCCCCCAAATAGTGGCTTAAGTAAGGTAGAAGCATATTTCTCTTGTGCATGGAAGAAGTATGGACAAAGGCAGTGAAGGGTTGGTGAAGGACCATCTAATATTTTACTCTGTAATTAAGTGGGAGACAGGTCTTCCAAGGGTTATCTAAAGAGATAGATTAGTTGGCTACTAGATCTTTCAATGATTTGAAAAAGCGAAAGAAGGAAGGGGAATAAGAGACCAAAAGGTATGAGCTGCTATCTTCTTAAGACAGTTTCCTAAAATTTATACCCAAAACTTCCAATGATATCTCCTTGATCAGAATTGAGTCTCTTATTACACCTAGACACAAGGAGGGTTTGAAAAATGTAGACTTTTAGCTGGCTCATTGCTAAAATCAGGGATTCTGTTAGAAAAGAAGAGATTAGGTGGGAGACAACCAGCAACCTGTGTTGTGATCAGTCAACACAGACATCTTTGTAGGTTTGTCTGGTTTATCGCCCTCAGACATATTTCTGGGTGCTTATTGCTGGTTCAAAAGATTTACACATTTATTTTCATTTAGTTTGCCATGTTGCCTTTCAGAAAAGTCATGCTTGTTTGTTTCCTCCCCCCCAGCATCTGGGAGTACTTTTTCCCCACACATGGATTTGTGATGTGTGATGTGTGCAGCTTTGGATGGCTGCCATTTATCCTTTTGCCAGTGTGGTAGGCAAGAAAGAGGCCCGTTATTGTTTTTATTTGCATTTATTGTACTGCTAATAAGGTAGAGCATCATTTCATACACTTTATGACCATTTCTACGTCTTCTTTGTAAATTGCCTTTTCAGTTCTTTTGACCATTTTTCTAACAGATTTGTTTAAATTGTACTGATTTATAAGAGTATCATAATATTTTCAGACTAAGGGTATTAAGCCTTGGAAATCTGTGACAGGTATTTTCTTTGTTGACTTAGAACCAGTCTATATTTTATGTTGCTAAGTCTGTCAGTGTTTCCGTTTATGATTTTTGGTTTTGGTATTATAATTGGCAAGGACATCCCTATCTCAACATTACTTTCTTCTAACACTTTTCTTAACACTTTAACATTTCCAACTTCTTTTATTTCTACCTTCTTTTTTTATTCATTGTAATAAATTCCACTGGGAATTTATTTTGATTAAACTTGCTCTCTATCTCTGTCCTTGTAATTTTTTCAGATAATGAAGTTATTGACAATATGTTGAAATCTTTTTCCCACAGATTTTTGATAAACCCATTGCATATATTCCCACCTATAGTTGAGCCTTTCTGAAAATATTTTTATTGGTTGATTTTTGCATTAGGTAAAAAGCACTTTATATTTTGATAATTTTCCAGCCCTATAATAAAGAAGGTGGCCAAGACTCAAGTGAAGAAGGCAGCGAAGAAGATGTGGAGGTGGAGGACCAAACAGCAGAGGGGGAAGAAGTTAAACAAAGGTAAAAGGTGTGAGAGGATATCAGAGTGAGTTTAAGAAACTTTTTGTTTATTTTTACTGTTGTAAACAATTCAAGAATTTTTGAAACCGAGACAATTTACAGTTTGAGAACAGTGCTTTTTTGTGTTACTATTTGCTTAAAGATCAGTACTAATTTAATTTCATCATTATTTTTCGTGTATGATATTATTCTTTCTAGGTTTCATTTAGAGACTTGTAAATTTTTAGAACTTATTGACAATTAAGTGCTTTGTGCTTTGATTGATGATGCTCCAAAATGGAGTCAATAAGCATGAGCTGTCTGTGCACTCACCTCGCTATTTTGGCTCCCCCAGAACTGATTCTCACTGGAGTGCTGTACGAAAAGCTATCTCAGAGGTTGGTATCACCTGTTCTGTTAATGACGTCATGTTTTGTTACCTAACAGTTCTGATAGAGTGCAGAATCAAAACAGGGTGGAGACTGTAGAAGATAACATTGGGTCTTAAATAGGGTACAAGGCATGGAGTGTACAGAGCATAAATCATATGGCTCTGGCTTAATAAGCCGTGCTCCAAGTAGTATTTCTCCTTAGGCCTTTTCTATAAGAAAAGTAGATTTGAGGGCTTGCAACTGTATCTTGTTGATTCTGCCTGAATTTTCTATCATTTGGATAAAGGGCTGATGTTAAATTCCGTTAATGTGAAAAATTCCAGATGCACCTAGGTGGCTCAGTCATTAAGTGCTTTCAGCTCAGGTCATGATGCCAGGGTCCTGAGATCGAGCCCCGCATCGGGCTCCCTGCTCAGTAGGAAGCCTGCTTCTCCCTCTCCCTCTCCCTCTGCTTGTGCTCCCTCTCTCACTGCGTCACTCTCTGTCAAATAAATAAAATCTTTTTTTAAAAAAATTCCAAAAAGCTCAAGAAAGTAAATTATCCATATTCCTATCATTTCAAAGAGTTCCATAACAAAATGAAAATCCACTCCTTCCCTCCCATAACTAATCACCATTAATAGTTTAGTCAGTATGCTTCCTGACCTCTTACCCTACCTATCGCTTAAATCGCTTACATGGACATGCTCATGTGTATGTATGTATGTGTATGTACACATATACAAAAAGGCCATGAATTCTTCAATGCATATCAGTTTCTGATGTTCACTCATTTGTTACGTGGCAGTACACCACAGGGCGGGACCAGAATAGGGACATTTTGATGAAAGATGTACAGGAAGCACCTGGTCTGGAGCACAGAGCTCTGCCCACCAGGCACTGCATGGGGCTGAGGTTCTTGGAAGCTACTAGGATTCAGTGATGGATGGCATCCTCTGGACTTTGGGCTCAAATTGCTGTATTTGTCCACTGAAGTCTGCATGTTCGTGTTTTCCTTTTCTGCATCATCGTTGCTATAGTGATAAGAGAAAGTATTATGGAGGTGAGGAAACAACTCAGTTTTTTGTCTTTACTGTCTTCAGCAGATAAACACTGTTGATGTGTTGACCACAATGGGAGCTATTCCTGCAGGGTTCAGGCCCTCCACACTCTTCCAGCTTCTGGAGGAAGGTAACAGTTGCCGCTGAGCCACCACAAGCTTGTAGTTAAGCAGCGAAGTTTTATGTCTAATGTTATTATTTTAGCCAAAATAAGCTGTTTAAAAAGTTGTTGAATATCACATCTCTTTGGTACTCCTCTATTCCTTTTTATTTCCTAGGGCAGATCCTTCCCTGATCCTGTCAGATGCCGGTGTGTTTACCTGTGCTCTGGCTTCTAGACCCTTTGCTTTATTTCAAAAATATGACTGTTTTAATTATGAGCCCTTCTGTGTATCTTCAGCCCACCTTCCCCTTACTGGTTCCTGCCCTCACCAGTCTACGAGCATGCCTGATACCCTTCAGACCCAGCTCCTCTCACCCTATCCCACGTTAGCCACAGCCTCCCTTTCTCTCCTTTTCTTTGACCAAAGACTTTTCTGAAGAGTTATTATCCATTTGCTTTTCTGTTTTCTTATTTATTCTTGGATTTTTCTGTACTTAACAACATTTGTCCATAAGCTCGTTAAAGAGAAATGATGTTGGGGGAGGATCTCCTATATATCCTGAGTTGTTGAGTTATCTGTGGAAAGGCTGCTTTGAGGCTCCTCGGCCGGGAAGGCTCTTCTCAGCCCTCCCTGCATGTCCAGCAACTTCTCATCCTTTGCAGCCCAGGGAATTCCATCTTCCAAGAGATGCGCTCTTTCAGTCATACCCTTCCACTTGAGCACCCTTTATGGGTCTAAGTTAGTTTATAATTTTTTTATTCTCTCTTCTACTTATTTTTTTTTTAATTATTTCCCCCACCCAACTGTAAATGACAGGGGCCGTATTTCTCTGATTCACATATGTATTTGCAGGTCCTGGCAGAGTGCCTAGCACACAGCGGGAACTCAGAAATTATTTCTCAAATGAATAAATGATTTTGTAAACCTTATTCTTCATACTGAAGTATGAGAAAACAGTATAATAATGGTTTTGTGTTAAGTAAAATTAATAATCATATATTTTTCTAAAGAGTGTTTATACATTTTCTGCTTTTTACAAAAATATTTGAATGGATCATCTTTATCACAGGGCATGCTGTTGGCCTAAAAGTTTTTAAGGTCTTTCTTAAAGCTACTTTAAGATCAGCTCTTATGTGCTTCTGTCTTTACTTTTTCTACCGTTGTTCTTACCAGTAAGGAAATCGCCATTGCCATACATGTCTTACAAGCAAGTTCCTAGTAGGCAACTTGACATTTTGGATGTCTATTTCCTAAATTTGTTGCATAACATTATACATTTTTGGCTTTGTATTTCATCCCTTTCTTTGTAAAAAAATAAAGGAAAAATTATTTTCTCAGGGAATCAGTTTCGAGCAAGTTACTTCTTACAGCCAGAGCTCACTCCTTCACAACTGGCCTTCAGGGATCTAATGTGGGATGCTAAAACAGGCACTGTGAGTATGGTTGCTATCGACAGAATTATACCTTTCCAGATTTGGTTATGGCTGCAATACAGATAACGTGTAAATTGATTAATGCATTCTAGAAAATAAAAAAATTTTCTCTATTTTAATTTTTAATTATTCAGTGATCATTTTATTACTAAGACAACAAAACTGTTGCTCTCTTCTTCCATATTACAAAAGAAGTAATAGGAGGTATGTCTCTTACTCATTCTTTGCATCTGTATAAAAGGAAATGATAATAATACCTCTAACATAGGGTTATTATGAGAATTATATTATATGTGTGGAGGGCTTAGAACAGTGTCTGGCACATGATAACTTAATAAATGTTAGCCAATATCACTAGTAGTGATAATTTTTTTTAATTAAATGGAAATGAGAAAGTTGAAAGATTTTTATAATTATACTTTTTTGGGGATAGCTTAGGGTAAAAGATTCCTGGTATCCTGAGTACTTGAAGTAAGAAATACTCTGGATATATAATTACACTCTCCTCCTTTTTAGCAGATATGAACCACATTAGAGTATATCACTCTCTTTCTTGTTTACCTTCTGCCTTTTCTCCCTTCCTCTCTCAGAGCCTCAAGGGAAGAATAAAAGGGGACCAATATGTTTAGGTTTTGTGGGGAGAGGTGGTATAGAACTTTCCCCTCTCACCCTGAGCATTGCCTGGGGCCTTCTTAGTGTGAAGTATCTTTTATTGAAAGTCAGGAAAGACGTTGTGTTTGGTCTGCTTAGTGTACTAGTACTTGAATAATGGCATTCAATGTCATGAACTTGTACCCAGAGAGCTAAATATTCAGCTCTCATTTCTTAAATTGAAAATGTTGCAAACTGTTAGATATTGTCTTACTTTTTCCATGATATAAGGTCTTTGAATGAAAAGGCCAATGATCATAAAGCAGAATTTTAAGAGTTGAAGATGTTTTTAAATAAGAAACCTGATTGCCAATTTATTCATTGACCTTCTGAACTATACTTGTGAAATAGAACTGAATAATCTTATCCAACGGTCAGTGCATTCTGTCAAAACATCTGTGTAAGAAGCCGGAATGCACTGATTCCATAGTCACATCCTCCATTTTACCTGATTGTACTATTTTTTCATTATGATTTTTGTGTATTTACCCCCAAAATGCAAATATTTCAAATATAAAGGTTTATGGAAAATTTACCTAAGGTTTTTATTTTAAGTTGAACAGACTGTTGGAACTTTTCATATATATATTTAGGTATAATTTTTTTTCTTTCATCCTTTTTTATTGTATGTACATTTTAAGTATTTATAAAAGATGCCTTGAAAATGAATTTGTCTTATAAACCATAAAATAAACCTTTTTTATAAATAATTTCGCTCATAGATTAGGTCAAGACCAAGTCGTGTTTCATTCATTCTGACCCTCTGGAGCTGTAAAATGATTCCTCTTCCAGGAATGAGCATCCAGGTTCTCAGTAGACATGTACGCCTCTGTCTATTTGATGGTAATAAGGTGAGTTTACTGAGGAGTAAATCAGTTCACAGCAGTTGGAAAGATAATTTTCTTAAAGCCACATATTGAACATGTACTGCTTGGGGTATGTCTGTGTCTTTGTCTCCCTTCTCTTTCTCTTTCTCTTTCGCTGTATATACGTGTGTATACATATAAAATAATATGTGGTAGAATGAGGGTTCTGATGACATAGGCTTAATTCCTGGCTCTTTCTGTTGCTAAGTGCATGATGTTCATATGTATCTATCACAGTTAACTCCTCTGAAGCCTTATGAAAAAGGTACTGATGTTGATCTTCTAGTATTATACATGGTTCAAGTCTTGAGTGTACAGAGTATTATGCTTTTGACAAATGTACATACCTGTATGTCCAACACCCAAATCAAGATATGGAGTGTTACCATTGCCTTACAGAGTTTTTTTGTGTCCTTTTCCATTTCACTCCTCCCCAATTCCTAAGAGAATATTTTTACCCCGAACCAAAGACTCTCGATGACTCTTTAAAAATTAATTGATTTGTTTATAAGATACAGCTTAAATACAGTGCTTAGCTGGAAATTTATAGCTTTAACTGAATAGACAAAAATAAGGATTTAAAATCAGTGATCTAAGCTACCAACTCAAGAGGCTAGAAAAGGAAGAGTGAGTTAAACCAGAAGAAAGTAGAATGGAGGAAATATTAGAGATAAGAGTAGAATTCAATGAAAAAAAAAAACTAAGCTTAAATAAAACAAACCTAAATTAATATGCCAAAAAAGAGTAGAATTTAATGAAATAGAAAACAGGTGAATGAAAGAGAAAATTTTAAAAGGCAAAAGTTTATTTTTTGAAAAGATTACAAAATTGAAAAATGCTTATTAACACTGATAAAGAAATTTTAAAAAGAGAAAAAGAAAACAAATGATCATTATCTGACATGAAAATGGAGATCTCATCTCAGATCCACAGACATTAAAAGGATGATACAGGAAAAAAAAAAAAAAGGATGATACAGGGATATCATAAACATCCTTATGCCAATAAACTGACAGTGCAGATAAATAGCTAAATGCCTTGAAAATCATAATTTACCAAAACTGACATAAGAAGAAATAGAAAAGTTGCAACCTCTGTTTAAAAAAATTGAAAGTGTAATTAAAAAATCTTCCAACAAAGAGAACTCTAGGCCCATATGGCTTCACTGGTGAATTTCTCTAAACATTTAAGGTAGAAATAATAGCAATAGTTATAAACTCTTCCAAAGAACAGATAAAGAGGAAATGCTTCCCAACTCATAAGGCCAAGAAAAACATGATACCAACACATAACAAGACATTATAAGAAAGCGAAATTATAAGACCAGTATCTCTCATGAATGTAGACACTAAAACCCTAAACAAAATATTAGCACATTGAATCTAGCAATATATAAAAAGGACACTGTATCATGACTAACTGGAGTTTATTTCAGGAATTCAGTTGTACATAATTGTGTAACCAACATTTAACACTTGAAAATAAATCATTGTAATTTGCCATATTAACAGAACTAAAGTAGAAAAGTTACGTGGTCATCTCAAAAGATATAGAAAAGGCATTTGACAAATTTCAATACCCATTCATAATTTTTTTAAAATTCTCAACAAAGTAGGAACAGAAGGGAACTTCCTCAAATTGGTAAAGGGCAATAAGAGAAAACTAAAGCTGACATCATCATACTTCCTGGTGAAATTTTGAATACTTTCCCCCTAAGATCAGGAACAAATCAAGGATGTCCAAGGGAAAAAAGACAACTCAGTTTTTTAAATTGGCAGAAGACTTGAGAACAGGCACTTAAACAAATATATCAAAAACCAAGAGACATAAAAAGATATGTATATAACATATAAGAAGTCCTCAAGGAAATGCAAGTTAAAATCACAGTGAGAGAGAGCCAACTAAATATGTATATGTAGAAAGATCCATTTCTATAAATGTATAAGAAACCCACCTTAACTATAATAAATATAGGCAGGCTAAAAGGAGAAGGATGAAAAGGGTAGACAATTCAAAAAGATAGTAATATTCAGAAGAAGGAAAATTAGCAGGAATAAAGAAACACATTACATGATAAAAGAGACAGTTCACCAAGAGGACATAATAATTCTAAATATGTATATACCTATAGAGCTTCAAAATACATGAAGTAAAACTTGATAAACTGAAAGGAGAAACAGGCAAAGCCATAGTTATAGTTGAAAACTTACCACTTCTCTCTCAGGAAACTGTGGAACAAGCAAACAAAATTAGTAAGTATATAGAAGAACTGAATTAACACCATCGACAAACTGGATCTAATAAACATTTGTATAGCAGTTCACCCCAAATAGTAAAGTACCCATTCTTTCAAGTGCTTGTGGAACATTTGCCAAGAGAGATGGCCCTAAACAAATGTAAAAGAATTGAAATCATACAATGAATCGTCTTTGATTGTGTGGGATTGAATTAGAAATCAGTCACAGAAAGATAACTGAAAAAAATCCTTAAATGTTTGGAAATTAATGGATTAAAAGGAAGTTTCCAGGGAAATTAGAAAATAATGGAGCTGAACAAAAAGTGAAAACAAGTCACATAATTTGTGGAGTGTTGATAAAGCATTGTTTAGGTGGAAATTTACAACTCTAGTTACATTAGAAAAGAATTTTCAAATTGATAGTCTAAGCTCCCTCCTGAGAAGATGATGCTTGGGTTGGGATCTAGGGATGAGTAGGCCTTAAGAAGGTGAAAGGAAAGGGGTGTGTGAACCTGGCCAAAGGAGCAGCACAGGCAAAGGCCTTAGTGGGAAACGACTTAGGGAAGGCCAGTGTGGCCGAGTGGAGAGAACAAGGGGAAGTGTAGGACGGAATGAAATGGGAGATGTCAGGAAGGAGCACAGTGTAAGACACTGTAAGCCCTGATGTGAGGGAGTTTTGTCTTTCTCCTAAAAACAGGGAAAGTCATTGGAGGAAGTGATATAGTTTTAGATTTATGCATTAGGAATATCTCTGGCTCTTCTTTGGAGATGAATTAGAGGGGGTCCAGAAGAGATATGAGTAGACAATTTAGGGGCTATGGCAAAGTGTGTTGGTCAAAAGGCAGCCATGTCATCTCCAAAAAAAAACCCCAAATCTGGAGCCATTTGCCCCAGTTTAACTGTGGTTCCACCAGCCTGGTGTAAGACCCTGACCAGATTACTTGGCCTTGCTCTTTTCCCTTTGACATCTGGCACACATCTCTTGGGGCCGCTGTGAGGATGAAATGAGTTAATATAACCAGTAAAGCACTTAGAACATACATAGAACATGTCACGTGTGGATAGATGAGATATGAGGCTAGGAACTTAGACTAGGGAGGTAGAAATGGAGAGGAGAACTATGGCCGGAAGGATATTTAGACTGTAAAAATCACAATTTGGTAATGGCTTGGAAATGGTGAGTGAGGAAGAGTGGGGTGTCCACCATGACCCGCATCTAGGTGGATGGCCGTGACATTCAATGAGATAGGAACATCAGGAGCCCATCTGGTTTGGAGGAGTTTGGGTTTAGCTTTGCGTGTGCTGAGTATACTTCCTGCTCCCAGTGCCTTTCTTTTTTTCTGTGCTTGTGCCATTATAGTGATCCCTCCCTCATTTCTACACGCCCTGTAAAAAGCCACTGCCACTAAGAAGCCAGTAGGTGTCATCAATGACCAAGAAAAGATGAATTGCCTTCTTTGCTCAGATCTGGTTTGATACTTTACTTTAGCTCTTCCTAGTCTCATTTATGAGAAACTAAAGATTGAAATTTTATTTAAGTAACAAATCAAAATAATAGAAGTGATTCATTTAAAAGTAGTAGAAGTGAATTTATGTAACTAATTTATATCGGATTTCCAATGGACAAGTGTTAGAAGATATTTAATAGTTACATAAATACTCATTGCTATTTACTTAACAGGACTTCACTAGTTCCATTTAAAAAGCATTGTTATTAAAAGGCTACATACACTGACAACCACATCACACAGTATTGTATTTACTTCAACAGTTAAGCATAATTTAGAACACTCAAGAGGGTATTTACTGTCACTTTTACTCCTTTCATTGTTCTTCCTTCCTTCCTGATGTTCAAAGATCATATCCTGTTTAGAGAATTTCCTTTAACCATTCTTTATGTCAGCTACAATTTCTCTTCGTTTTACTTTATCCAAGAATGTTTGTTTCCCTTTCATTCCTGAAGAATATTTTCACTAAATGTGGAATTCTGGCTTTTTTTTTTTTAAGCACTTGAGAAATATTGTTCCACTTCCTTCTGTGGTTTCTGATGGGAAATCCACTGTCACTAGAATGGGTTTCCCTGTTGGTAAATCTAAGTGTTATTTCTCACTGCTTTTAAGAAATGTGTGTCTAGTTTTTGTACTTGTCCTTGGGCATGGATTTCTTGGGTTTATCCTGTTTAAGGTTTGCTCAGCTTCTTGAACTGTAGGATTGTGTCCTTTGCCAAACTTGGGGATATTTTAGCCATTATTTTCTTGAACACTTTCCTAGCTCCAGACTCTTTTCTAGGACTCTGATGACATGAGTGTGAGATCTGTTGTTATAATCCCACCAGTTCCTGAGGCTCTGTTTACTTTTTTCCATCGATTTTATCTTAGTTGTTCAGAATGCATAATTTCTATTTTCCTATCTTCAAGTTCACTGATTCTTTTCTCTCTTTTTTATTCAGCATTTGAGTCTGTCCAGCGAGTTGTGTGTTTGTGCACATGTGTGTTTTTAACTGTGGTTATTATATTTTTCAGTTCTAGAATTTCCACTAGGTTCTTCATTTTATCTTCTATTTCTTTGTTGAGATTTCCTTATTTCTTTCTTGACATTTTGTATTTCTTCAGTATTTTACATTTTTTCAGACATGTCTGTAGTTGCTTACTGAAGTATTTTTCAGTGTCTGCTTTAAAATGCTTGTCAGGTAATTCCAACATTTGTCTTTTCGCATTCAAGCTGAGATTTTCCTGATTAGTGGTATGATGATTGTTGTTTTTTTTTTCTTCTTATTGGATCTTGGACATTGTGGGTGTTAGGAGCTTCTGGATCTTATTTTAATTTTCACTTTAGCACGCTTCTGACACCATGCTATCAAGGGAAGGTGGTGCCACCTCACTACTCCAAGTGAGAATGGAAGTCCAGGTTCCCCACTTGGCTTCTGTTCACACCCCTGGGAGGACAATGTGCTTCCTGACCTTGGAGCCCTAGTAGAAGTTCAGGCTCCTCACTAGGCCTCCATTGACAGCACTCACTGAGTCATTCTTCAGGACCTATGATTCCTAGCCAGTCTGTTTTCATGTTTCCTTATTGGGCATTACATATAAAATAAAAATAAGGCTTGTAAATTTCATTATATCAAATTTTACATCAAAAAAGATTTTATTTATTTATTTGAGAGAGAATGAGAGAAAGAGCATGAGAAGGAGGAGGGTCAGAAGGAGAAGCAGACTCCCTGCCGAGCAGGGAGCCTGATGCGGGACTCAATCTCAGGACTCCAGGATCATGAACTGAGCCAAAGGCAGTCGCTTAACCAACTGAGCCAACCAGGTGCCCCTATCTACTTATTTTTAAAGCTTAGTTTTAACGATGCTATACTAAAATACTGTTACCTAAAATAAAAATTGTAGGGGCACTTGGCTGGCTCAGTTAGAAGAGTATGCAACTTTTGGGGCACCTGGATGTTTCAGTGGGTTAAACCTCTGCCCTTGACTTGGGTCATGATCTCAGGGTCAGACTCTGCTCAGCAGGGAGCCTGCTTCCCCCTCTCTCCCTGTCTGCCTATCCGCCTACTCGTGATATTTCTCTCTGTCAAATAAATAAATAAAATCTTAAAAAAGAAGGAGAAGAAGAAGAGCAGGCAACTTTTGGTCCTGGCATCATGAGTTCAAGCCTCATATTGGGTGTATAGATTACTTAAAATAAATGGATAAACTTAAATAAAATAAAACAAAAATTTTATGTTTTCTCTTTCTTTGGAAGATGGCAATTTTAGCCATATCTTTGTGGAATTTGAACTCTTCAGTTTTTGCTTCTTTTGTATTTCATTGCTTTTTGTACATTGTAGGACAGACTTCTTACAGTAGCATTTTACAAGAGATAAGTCTCAGGAAGACTATAACGTATGCGGCTGGAGATCTTGAAGAAAACTGAGGCTGTATATCTGAGCTATTATCAGCATTATCTGTCCTTAGTTGCAGGGTGATGGGCTACCATAAAATGCTATGCTGGGTCACATTTCTTAAAAGGTCATTTGTATCTGGAATTTCACTTCCTTTTCTGATAAACCTGTTCCAGATAGTAAATATTCCACTTACTATAATTTATTACTAGTGCCAAGATCTGAGTCTGAATTTATCACTTCTTTTGTTATTTTATAAATTAGTGCCACAATAGCTTTTTGTTACTCATTTTTAAAGTTCTGTATGTCCTTGATGTAAAAAGAAAACAGTCACAGAGTTGCACAAACTAAGAAGTGAAAGAATCCCCTGGAGGCCCTCGGCTCTGCACAGTATGGGGCCTGTTCAGTGTTAACTATTTGGGTTGTAAAAGTGGTGAACAGTTTGGGGTTTTTTCTTTTTAAATTTTTTCAAATTTTATTTATTTTAGATGGCAGTGGGGAGGGACAGAGGGAAATGGAGAAAAATCTTCAAGCAGACCATCCCACCCAAGCCTGGAACTCAGGGCTTGATTCCAGGACCCTATGATCATGACCTGACCCCAAATCAGAAATCAGATGCCTAACCTACCCAGTCGGCCAGGCACCCCTAGAAGCGAGGATGTTTTAGAGTGCTCTATACAACATCATCTCTAATAAGGAAATCTTGTTTCAGGTTCTGAGCAATATCCACACAGTCAGAGCCACATGGCTACCTAAAAAGCCCAAAACGTGGACCTTTTCTCCCCAGGTAAGGAATCTGCTAAGTGAATGGAATGAAACGTGAACATCTTTTACCTGTTAAGTGATAGGCAATTAATTTCTGAAGCAAATCTGTCCATGTGTATCCCTGAAACAATGTACTTATTTTAAGCACAGAATATATGGGGCCAGATTTGAATCTTTAGATTAATATTCCTTGAAGACTTCCATAAAAATTACTTTTGTTTCTGACTCATCAGAGTAATAATTCCTATGAATCATCTCATTCCGTGGATTTTGGGGTTCAATTCTAGGAAATGCCCCCTGATGAAAATGAAAACAGAGAGATAAATTTAGGAAGTGTTTTTCACAAATGAAATCAACCGTGCTAATGAAAGCTGGGCTTTCTTCAGATAAAATCAAGGGTGACGCCCGGGGCTGGTACATTATATCCAGGCACTGTCAAGCCTGGAACAAAAAAAAAGACTGGAATGAGGTTAGGGGACTTCAAACCTCAGAGTCTCTATGACATAGATGTATTTGAACATGAAGATTTGATATCTAGACGTTCTTTTATTGTCTCTGGTTTATTTTACTTTACTTTTTTCCTACCTCTAAAGTTTCATGACTTTAGTATTCATTTCCCATAACTAATTCCCTTGGGGCACTGCACCCTAAAAACCCTCCATGAACCTTTCTCTTACTGCATCTGAAGATCTTCAAGCAGTAGGGATTCAAAGAGAGGGCACAGGGCATAGAGGAGGCCCAGCCACCCGGTGTGTGTGCTGCATGTGCCCATGCTTGCCTGTCATACATCTCCTGAAAGTCCAGTTTGATCGAAGCACCCTGCTGCTTGTATCTCGGCATAATGCCTCACAGTTCTGAAGGTGCATCTCTGTGTATTTGAAGCATTTAGGGTTGAATTTTCTAATTTTTTTCTGGATGTAAAAACAAACTGTTTGGAAGAATAAATATTAAGAAATTTTTCCTTTTTGAGGGAAATTAAGCATCTGTTAGGTGCAAGACATTCTTCCTAGGCTCTGTGGGAACTTACATGTTGGTAGAGAAGAAACATATATGGCTATGATAACAATAACCTGTCTTTATGGAGCTGTGTCTATGTGCCAGGCATGGTGGTAGGGCCTCCTGGGCATGATGTATGATCTCATTTAATCCTTAGAATAGCCTTGTGGGGGTGGGGTGTGTTGATAACCACCACAAGGGCAAAATGTCATGGTTGCAGGGCTCCCAAGGGTTGTGAAAGCGCAGGGGAGGATGACCTTAATTCCAATCATCAGGCTCAGGGAAGGTTTTGTAGAAGAGAAACCAGACTTTGAGGGCTGGGGAGAATTTTATAGGCAAGACAGAGGGGTGTGGTTGTCCAGAGAGAGGAAAAGGAATGAGCGAAAGAGAAAGGAAAGGAAAATTTGCAAGGCACACCTTGGAAAAGTTGAGCAAATGTGTGTATGAAGTCTTCAATTTTGGTTCTGTTTACAAAAAACAAGGATTAATATACATATCTTATTATATATGCAAACTATTTTTATAACACCTCTGCAGACTTATGTACCGTACATGTTTCACACTAGCCTCTATTCTCACCAAAGAGTGAATGAAGATAAAGGTATTTCCCTCAACATAAAACTTAAAATTTTTTTTGAAGATTTTATTTATTTATTTATTTATTTATTTATTTATTTGACAGAGATCACAAGTAGGCAGAGAGGCAGGCAGAGAGTGAGCGAGGGGAATGCAGGCTCCCTGCTGAGCAGAGAGCCCGATGTGGGGCTAAATCCCAGGACCCTGAGATCATGACCTGAGCAGAAGGCAGAGGCTTAACCCACTGAGCCACCCAGGTGCCCAAAACTTAAATTTTTTTAACGTAAAATTATTGGTGTGGATAGGTCCCATCCATCTGCTCTCTGTTTCCTTTAAAAGGACCATTATTATTTTGCAAAGTTATAAACTGTGCACAAATGAGTAGAGCTGAAACCTCCCTCCCATTTTAAATTTTTATTCGTAACTTCATTTTCTTTATTGTTCCAGGTTACTGGCATCTTGCCTTGCTTGCTTGATGGCGATTGTTTTATCAGATCCAATTCTTCATCTCCAGATCTTGGAATATTATTTGAACTTGGAATTTCTTATATTCGCAATGTATGTCAGTTGAAAGATAACGCTTTCTAACGTATCAGTGAAAGGGAAGTTTAAAAAAAAAGTCTACATTTACAAGTAAAATAATTGAGGCTTTTGTGTGTAATAAAATTTTAATCTCTTGAGGAATGGGAATTATGGTTCTTAGTTTATATATAGTGCTGCTTTCTCAGTAGCACTTACAATAAAAGTATATTTATATGTATAGCTTGAGGGAACTTCAGTGCTTTTAAAGAATGAAGATTTGAAAAGGATGAGACTTTGCAGAAAGTGATGAGAGATGTTCAGTGGCATTCCCACAGTGTTTTACCTCTATCCTAGAGGGTCAGGGTATACTTAACCTTGTGACTGACAGCTCTAATTAAGGGACCTGTCAGAGTGGTAATTTTTATAAAGGGAGCACCAGAAAATTGGATTAACTCATGTCATATAAACAATTGAACCAGGAGGGTCTGTGATAGTTATTTTTATTTTATTAAGTCTTTTATTTTAATTCCAGTATAATTAACATACCATGTTGTATTAGTTTCAGGCGTACAATATAGTAATTGAGAGTTCTGTACGTTGTTCAGTGCTCGGCATAATAAATGTGCTCTTAATCATCTTCACCTACTTGACGTGATAGTAATTAAATATCTCCACATTCTAAGAATACCTCACTAGGTGTAGTATATATGCTTGGCCTCAAGGTGACCCAGAAAACCAACTGCTATTATATTGATAGTATTACACTATCCTTTCATTTCTTTAAGGCAGATGCACCCATCCATGTTATGGGTGGGTAGGACAGGAGAGGGGAGCAGGGCCCGAAGCAAGTCCCCAGTGGCCTTTAGTAGGTAGAGATAAAGATCTGGTGGATGATTAAAAAATTAAAAATAATTTAATCTGTGCATTCCATCTCTCACTGAGACAAAGCTGCATAGTCCCATGTAGTACTGATGTGGTTTAGATCATTCCACAGAATGTTTATATCATTCAAGAAACAATAGCAGCAGTTGCCACATTGTCAGGTTTAAGGGATTTTCTTTCTTCCTTTTTTTTTTTTGGATTTTATTTATTTATTGGGCAGACAGAGATCACAAGCAAGTAGAGAGGCAGGCAGAGAGAGAGGAGGAAGGAGGCTCTCCGCAGAGCAGAGAGCCCGATGTGGGGCTCGATCCCAGGACACTGGGACCACGACCCAAGCTGAAGGCAGAGGCTTTAACTCACTGAGCCACCCAGGTGCCCTGGGATTTTCAAAAGTAATTTGACAAGATAGGATTTTCACTTTACATACTACCTTTGCCATCTGGCCGGCAAGGAAAATGGGACCCACTGTGTTTTACTTTATTTTCTTGTGAAGAATTTTTTAGTCCTAGAAGTGAATGCTAATTTTGTTCCCTTTAAAAGACTTGGTATGTGCTTTTAAATTCGACTGGTTCACATAGTAAGTTTTGCCTATTTATTTCCTAGTCAACCGGTGAAAGAGGAGAACTAAGTTGTGGCTGGGTGTTTCTTAAACTTTTTGATGCCAGTGGAATTCCTATTCCAGCGAAGTAAGTTGCCTATATATTCCTTCCAAATGAATAATTTTGTAGAAATTCATTATTTAGAATCTGGATATGTCGGGTTTGCAGAGTGTATAATGAGTTAGTATTTCAAAAACTTGGGGGAGAAGTTTTAATGTTCTTTGAGTGATATATGAGAACAGCATGAACAGGGTCATCTTAAAGAGGAAGAAATACCACTTACAGAATAGGCATTTTGAAAGATGTTTACCCAAGGGGCCCTAGCTAGTTCAATCATTTGAGCATCCATCCGACTTGGTTGTGGTTCAGGTCATGAACTCAGGGTGGTGAGACTGAGCCCTGCATCTGGCTTTGCTCTGAGCATGGAGCCTGCTTGGGATTCTCTCTCTTCCTCTCCCTCTCATTCTGTTCCTCTCCCACCCCTGCTCGCTCCCTCGCTCTCTCTCTCTCTCTCTTTTTCAAACAAACAAAAAATCAAACAAATAATAAAAGTTGTTTACTCTCTGTTGGAAATGTTTTTAAGTAATTTTCTATGGTATTAGCACATTTCACAGTGCTGAAACAGAACCTGATTCTCTCCAAAGAGTGGGAAAGCTAAGTCCAGGATCCCCAGGTCCTCCGTGACTCTACCTTTCTCCTATAGGTGATAAACTGAAATTGTAATGGCA
Source organism: Mustela nivalis (assembly GCF_964662115.1). Lineage (NCBI taxonomy): Eukaryota > Metazoa > Chordata > Mammalia > Carnivora > Mustelidae > Mustela > Mustela nivalis. Next base: position 34,977,494 of record NC_139027.1, on the reverse strand, counting down.
GTCCCTGTAAATGAATTTAAAATTTAAGACCAAAAGGCAGACGGGTACCAAATATCTGTGTTATATACATAATGGTCAGATTTTTATCCCTCATATAAAATGGGTTCTCTAAAATGAGTAAGAAAAAGACAGTCCAAGTTTTTTTTTTAATTTATTTTCAGCGTAACAGTATTCATTGTTTTTGCACCACACCCAGTTCTCCATGTAATACGTGCCCTCCTTAATACCCACCACAGTCCAAGTTTTTAAATGGGCATACACAAAAAATCTAAGTCTAAGATATAAACGACAAATGCACAGAGGAGATACACATGGGCAGTCATCAGGATGGTAATTAAGATCCAGGGTTTGGAAGTATACCATTCAGGGCTCGCCCCTGGCTCTGTCTGTATAACTGTAAGCCAGGTTCCGGATTTCTTGCCTGCAAGCCCCAATTTCCTCTTCAGAATGGGAGATTGTAAAAGTTCCTACCCCTAACGGTTATTATGAGGATTGATTTAGACAATGTTCCCTGCCTTCTATAACTTCTGCTTACACCCCTCTTTAAGAGGGGTAAGAGGAATGGCCTCTTTACGAGGCATGGCCTCTTTACCACAGGGCAGAGGTGAAAGTTCAGATTCCACTTGTCCTGCTCCGACATCATCCCCGTGAGAGGGGGAGGGGCACGCCCTCCCAGAATGTAAAAGTCCAGACTGCTTGTGATTTAAATTTGTCTTGTTTTGTTTTGTTTTTAAGAATGTCTAGGGTTTTTAGCTCTAAATGGTGGGAGGGAAAAGGATGTCTACTCCATCTTTCCAAAAGGGAAGTCACAGCTATTTTTTGAAGTGAGGTAGAAGCCCATGTATTGATACAGAAACATTTCCAGTGTATATTATTATATGGAAAAAGCAAGTTACAGAATAGTATGTGTACGGTGGCTCCACTTTTGTTCATGAAAAACTGTATTCGTGTGCATATGTGGGCAGGCTTGTGTAAGGTGTTCCCAGAGGTTGCCTCTGAGGAACAGAACTAGGCAGTAACACAGTAGGATTTAAGAGAGCTTTTATTTTCTACTTTCTATACTTAGGTAATATGCAACTTTGAAAGAAAATATGTCCGTTTTGAGATCTACTGTGTATATATATTTGTTTGCATTTGCATAGAAAAAGGTAGGGCAAGGGCCTTACCAGACTAGAGGGGATGTGGGGAAGGATGTTTTAGGGGTTTTTTTTTGGTTTGGGTTTTTTCTTTTAAGGTTTTATTTATTTGTTTGAGAGAGCAAGAGCAGAGGAAGGGGCAGGGGAAAAGGGAAAAGCAGACTCACCACTCAGCAGGGAGCCTGACTCCACTAGGCAGATCCCAGGACCCTGAGATCATGACCTGAGCCAAAGGCAGACATGCTGAACTACCTGAGCCACCCAGGCGCCCCTGTTTTGTTTTTTTACTTACCATTTCTATGCCATTTAAACATTTGAAAAATATATTTAAAATACATCATTAATACATTCATTAATGTAAGTCATTAAAATCAAAGCACTTTAATGGCATCAATTATTTTTTCTCACTTTAATGGGGAAAATGTATTTTCTACAGTTAAAAGTTAAAAGAAAAAAAACTTTATTTAGAGGAATCAAGAACTTTCATTCTCACTTACCAATGAGACAAATAAATGTCTGGGCATGTTATCTGTGCTAAAAAAATATTTCACTACTGATTTCATTGTTTCAAAATGAAAACATGTGATTTTTGCTATTCTTTCATAGAACATATGAACTCTTCTTGAATGGTGGCACCCCTTATGAAAAAGGTGTTGAAGTGGACCCTTCCATATCCAGAAGAGGTACAACTATTAGGCATTGCTTTCTCTCCTTTCCTGAAAAAGTACACAGACTATGCATCAGCGAAGTATATTCTAATAAGTATAACATTCTTTATTGAATTCACATTTTTAAAAAATAAGTCATTTGACAGTAAAATCCTAATTATTTTGATCTAAGTGCTTCTTTTCTTGGTAGCATATACAAGACTCTAATGTAGGAAATTGGTAAACTTGAGGACCGTTGATTAATGCTTCTCTTTGAACACTGGGCTGATACTTGCAACCGGCACAGAATTAATGACATAGACTAATTCTGAGGTTGCCTGTTGCTGGGTTAAAAGACATAGACATTTCAAATTGTGGTATACATGCCAAGTTACCTTCCATAAATATTGAGCATCTTTTAATACATTCATTGGCCAGGCACTGTGCTAGATAATGGGAAAATGGAGAGTGAGACAGGTACGATCCTTGCCTTGCAGAGCTCAGCTCCTGACAGATTTTGGACTCTCCTTGTTTCATGACTTAGAACTCATAGCATTGTTGCTGCCCTGGTCATGCCAGGCCCACCTTCTTGAACAGGAAAGGGTTTGGGACCTGGGAAGCAGTTGGATCTACCTGGAGTTGGGCATGCTTTAAAAAAAAAAAAAAAAATTAGGATTTTATTTATTTATTTGACAGAGACAGTGAGAGAGGGGATACAAGCAGGGGGAGTGGGAAAGGGAGAAGCAGGCTTCCCGCTGAGTAGGGAGCCCAATGCAGGGCTCGATCCCAGGATCATGACCTGAACGCAAGGCAGACGCTTAATGACTGAGCTACCCAAGCGCCCCTGTGGGCATGCTTTTTAAACTTCCTTTTCCCCTTTATAAAACCTGGCAACAATGCTGCCAATGCATCTGGTGTAGTGGTAGCTCCAGGGGCCTGTCACATATCCTTAGGGAGGCTGGGAGGCTTTAATGCCATGCCTTATCTTGTTATCAGCTCAATCAGGGTATGTGAGGGACTCCTCCTTTTCATACAATTATGATTTTTTTTACCCCAAATCTTTGTTTTATTGTAAAAAGTATGTTGTTTTATTATACTCACTGTCTCAAGCACTTCAAGTTTTGAGATTTATTTTTTATTTTTTTTTTTAAGCACATGGGAGTGTTTTCCATCAGATGATGACAATGAGAAGGCAGCCTCAACTCCTAGTAAAACTGAGATCTTTGAACAGAAGATCAAGAGACTTGCTGAGGTTGGTACCCACTCACCTGGACAGTAAACTTGAGTTCCTTTAGCATTTATAAACCATCTCTGCCTTTGGCTTCTCCTCCTTCATGGTCAACTTTTTTTGGTTAGTTTTTTCCTCTTTAATTCATCTGCCAAGGATCAGAAAAGAAATGGAATGGTAGGAAAATTCAAATCAGCTTACTCTTTTGTTTAACTAGTTAGCTCAAGTGATACATTTGGTCAGAAATAGTAGAGAAACTTGGCTAATTTGAGCTTGACAACCATGATCCTATTGTCAGGGAAATTTTTTTTTTTTTAAATATCAAGTTAGTTGAGGTATATTTTACATACAATAAAACTTACTTTTTAGGTTTACAGTTCTCTGAGTCTTGATCAATGTGTACAGTCATGTAACTACCACCACAACCAAGATGGAGAACATTCCCTTCACTCTAAACAGCTGTCTCCTTTGTGGTCAACTCCCCAGGCGCAGCCTCGGGCAGCCACTCACCTCTCTTCTTTCCCATCCGTTTGGTTTTTGCTTTTCAGTTCTCACTTTTTCGTTTCAGAGGTAGAATTTAGTGATTTATCAGCTGCATAGAACTATGCTCGCCCCAGGGCTCATCACATCATGTGCCCTCTTTAATGGCTGACCCCAGTTATCCCCATCCCCCTTCCCACCTTCCTTCCAGCAACCCTCGGTTTGTTTCCTGTAGTTAAGTCTCTCATGGTTGTCTCCCTCTCTGATTCTCTGATTTTGTCTTATTTTTCTTCCCCTCCCTTCCCCGATAATCCTCTGTTTTGTTTCCTAAATTCCACGTATGAGTGAAATCGTACGATAATTGATAACACTGATTATCTGATTGATAACACCCCCTAGTTCTTTTCATGTTGTTGCAGATGGTAAGATTTCATTTTCTGATGGCAGAGCAATATCCATTGTATATACATACATACCACATCATTTTTTTCTTTCTTTTGTTATAATTTAATTTTTTTTCAGTATTCTGAGGTTCATTGTTTATGTACCGCACCCAGACACACCACATCTTCTTTATCCATCATCTGTCAATGAACATCTGGGCTCTTTCCCTAGTTTGGCTATTGTGGACATTGCTGCTATAAACATCAGCGTGCAAGTGCCCCTTTCAATCAGAGATAAATACCCAGTAGTATAATTCCTGGGTCATAGGAGAGCTCTGTTTTTAACTTTTGAGGACCCTCCATACTGTTTCCCATAGTGGCTCGACAGTTTTCATTGCCACCAACAATGCAAAAGGATTCCCCTTTCTCCACATCCTTACCAACATCTGCCGTTTCCTGACTTGGTAACTTTAGACACTTTGACCTGTGTGAGGTGGTTTCTCATTGTGGTTTTGATTTGTATTTCCCTGATGCTAAGTGATACTGAACATTTTTTCATATGTCTATTGGCCATTTGTATTCCAAGTAGTTTTGCCTTTTTCAGAATGTCATACAAATGGAGTCCTTCAGTATGTAGCCTACTGAGTCTGCCTGCCTTCACCCAGCATACTGCTGCGCTGGAGGGTCATCTGTGCCATTGCATATAGCAGAAGTTGTTCTTTGTTGTTCTAAATAGTGTTTCATTTGATGGATAGATCATGATGCCTGTGTGCATTCACTAAGTGATAGACATCTGGGTTGTTTCTGAGTTTGGGCATTTATGTGTAAAGCCACTCCAAATATTTACATATGAGTTTTTTGTGTGTGGCCATCTGACTTTATTTCACAGAGATGTAAATACCTGGGAGCAGGATTGCTGGGTCATCTCGTGTCCTTCTAATTTTATAAAAAACTTCTAAACTGTTTTTCAAAGTGGTTATAGCATTTTACACTCCTAGCAGTAATGTATGAAAGTTCCAATTAATCATATTCTTGGTATTATCTATTTTTTTTCTATAATGGCAATTTTAGTAAGTGAGCAATGGTATCTCATGGTGGTTTTAATTTGCATTTTCTTTAGGGGGCTTTTTAAAATTTATTTTACTTTTTAATCAGTTTTCTCTTATTGATTTATAAAGCTCTTTTTAGATTTTTGTTTTAATGCCAGTGTAATTAACATACAGTGCTACATCCATCTCTGATGTACAATATAGTGATTTAACACTTCCATACATTCCATACGTCATGATAAATGTACTCTTAATCACCTTCACCTATTGCAAGGAACTTTTTTTTTTTTTAAAGATTTTATTTATTTATTTGACAGAGAGAGATCACAAGTAGGCGGAGAGAGGAAGGGAAGCAGGCTCCCTGCTGAGCAGAGAGCCCATTGCAGGGCTCAATCCCAGGACCCTGGGATCATGACCTGAGCCGAAGGCAGAGGCTTTAACCCACTGAGCCACCCGGGCGCCCCATATTGCAAGGAACTTTTACACTAGTAGGTTCCCAGATCTATCACCTTCCAACTCAGTAGCCTCTTGAACAAGTTATTTAACTATCTTTCTCAGGATCCCAATGTCTCCATCTTTAAATGGGCATAATAATATCAACTCCATGAAGCTATAATGAGGTTCAATGAAAAGAAAGTATATAAAACACCTAGATTGTTTTTATAGGATATGGCACAGAGTAAAACACAGTAAGTGTTAACTGTAGTTATTTACTATTATTATCATATGTATAGATTAATGCAAATATAATTCCAGGTCCATGGTACAGTTATGTCATAAAATTGGTTTAAATGAAGATGGACTCTATAGCTGGTAAGATCAGGAGGGATTTGAAACAGGCTTTGAAGGATGGGAGAGATGTGCACATGTGAAGATAGGAAGCCATGGAGAAAAGGAACCTAAGTATAGAGGGCATATGGTGGACAAGAAGAGTGGAAGGGAAGAGCAGGGCCTGGGAGCAGAAACTGATGAAGTTGACCTGTCCCGCCATGACCTGCTTCTTGTTTGCTGATTACCAAGAAACAGAGTAATAGATGAAAACATGACATAGCCTCCTGAATTATTGCTTTCTCATTCTGGATCATTCTCCTAGTTTCCATTCCTTGTTCTTATATCTGATACTGAAATGTGTTTTATAATTCTAGTATTGACCATTAAATCTTTCAATAACCATTAATAATGTGTTCATGGATATTATTCATTCTCTTGACTGTCCTTCCCCTCACCCCCGGATGTTTATAGCACTTGCAAATTCCCTTTTTTGGCCAGTGTTTCCTTGGAAAATTGTTATTTTTCAAGATTTAAAAAAAAGAAGCACAGTAGCAGTCTTTGTAAAAGAAAAGCCAAAATCCTGTTTGACTTCATTCTTCCTGCTTCTGCAGCCTCCCACTCCTCATCTCATTGGTAAGCTTCCAAGAGTCCCCAAGTACTCCCAAGTGTGTCTTTCAAGCACAGATCTTAATAGTGTTGCTTTGCCCCCAAATACTGGTTCCAAGACACTTTTACAATCGAGAGATCAGATTTGTCTGGGCTATACACAGGTCAGGTAGACAGGCCCTTGCTTCCAAAGCAGTGAATGTTCTCTATGCTGATTCTTTTTTTTTTTTTTTTTTTTTAATTTGACAGAGATCACAAGTAAGCAGAGAGGCAGGCAGAGAGGGGGAAGCAGGCTCCCTGCTGAACAGAGAGCCAGATGCGGGGCTCGATCCCAGGACCCTGGTATCATGATCTGAGCTGAAGGCAGAGGCTTTAAACCACTGAGCCACCCAGGTGCCCCTGTATGCTGGTTCTCAGAGAGGGGTCCCGAGTCCTTGCCCTCCAAACCCCAGGAACCAAGGTGCTTGTTTGATCATAGTACATACTAGGTACCCGAAAAATGTTTGCTGAAGAATTTCTAAGTGGAAATCTTCCTGCTAGGTAAAAGTGTACTTCTTAGGACCTCTGCTCTGCCTCCTGCTGTCCCTAACATCCCTGTACCTTGTCTTGGTGTGTGCTCTTTTCTCCTCCCACAGTCCAGAGGGGGACCTGAGCATTGCCACTCTACTTCGCGTGATCCAGAAATGTGTATGCCTGGCTTGGGGCTACTCTCTGGTGCAGCCTAGGCTGGGGCTGGCTCTCACGGAGACCAGGCCATGGGCACAGAGAATCCAGAGGCCCACGCCTCCCTGCAGAGCCCAGGTGCTGTGATGTGGGGGCTGTGCTGTGGGTCCAGAGTGAGAGACTGGACACCAGCGTGGGTGTTTTTGGGCATCTCTGCCCTGAGCCTGCACACCCTGGAGGTGATCCATCTCAGCCCCTTCAAGTGGTTGGGAGAGGAAGGCACATAATGGTACCAGCAGCCCTCCTCCTCTCCTTCAAAAGTACATCCCACCTCTCTCCCCATCCACCTTTGCTCAAGAACTTCACCTTTCTTTGGCCAGATTCCTCTGCTTTAAGGAGAAAGAACAGAGGCTTTTAACATTATGCCAAGCGACATACAACAATGCGCGCCTACACAAGGGTGGGAAGCCCAGTGAGAGTTTGCCCTCCCGCCCATTTTCCCCCCATGCCCTTGCTAGCTGGCTTATACTAACCTCTCACCAGCCAGCAGTCTTGCTGGCATACCATTGCTGTGCATACCATTGGATATCCAGAGACCCTCAAAAATGCAAATTAACCCACGTAGACTTGTCTCCTTTCTAAAGAAATAGCACCAGAATCCTGCCCGTGGGACTGCTTTCGTGGAGACAGTTGTAATCATGGTGATCCTCTCAGCATGAGAGCAAAGAGGGAGCAAAGAGATCCTTCAGTTTCCCCAAGACGTGCCATTCTGATTTTGGAGGCATTTTTCAATGGGGTTTTTTTACCCTGATGTGATTTGGCCAAAGGCATGCTTTTAAGCCCCAGATGAGGAAAAGCGCTCAATTTCGACCCAGATTCCCAGTGCATGCGTTCAGAATTCCAAAAAATACCTGTCTGTAGAACTAGGCTGTATGCATATGTATAAATTCGCCATAAACCTGTTTGTTTGCCTTTGCCTTTTATGATGTCTCCCATTTTTTTTTCCTCTTTCACTTCCATTGTATTGTTTCTAAATAATAAATGAGGTAATCCTGTTACTAGCCTGGGGCCCGTGATTACATTCACTGCACTTGCACCATCAGAGTTTGCTGGTGTATTTGTGAGATCAGTAAGAAGCACATTTTTACTTCTTCAACTGAGCCAAACTCAGGAGCCCAGAACTTTCTGGCCATCTTAGATTTGGGAAATTCAGAGGATGTCCCTAAAAAAAAAACTAATAAAGTGCAGCAGTCCTGCCTCATGTCGAAGGAAGGGAGCGCCCAGGCTGTGGGAGGAACGAAGGCCTCTACCGCAAGCTGGCAAGGATGGCAGCCAGACCGAGCAGGCGGGTCTGTGAGAGGAGAGGGAAAAATGGAAGGAAGGTTACACCCGTTCCTCTAGCAAAATCACTGGCTATATCTTACAAAATCACCATGAGCCATGGTTTGGGCATGCATCTGAAACACTGCCCAAAATGGCCATGGACCAGAGGGCAGGATGTGCAACAAACCTTGAGAATCACAGCTGAGCCCTCAGCAGGCATGTGGTGGCCTCAGGGGAGCCTAACTGATTCTCCACGGCCAGACACAAGACCAGCAGCATAGCAGCAGAGCAGCAGTGGAAAACAATGATTTCTTACTTTGTGTACCACATGCCCTATATAAATGGCAGAGGAGCTGTCTGGCATTTTTTAGATGTTTCTAGAAGTGCAGGGATTAAGAAGTGGTCAAGGATACTTACAAAACTCTGTGAAACTACACCTGGGGATTCCATTGCTCTTGCATCACCACGGGGATTACGTTCATTCTGTTCTCTTCCAACCTCTTTGAGGGCAGGAAGCCTGACCATTGCCTCTGCGACCAATGCTCCCTTCTAAAATACTTATTGTGGGGACACCTGGGTGGCTCAGTCGGTTAAATGGCTGCCTTCGGCTCAGGTCATGATCCCAGGGTCCTGGCATCAAGTCCCACATCCGGCTCCTTGCTCAGTCAGCAAAGAGTCTGCTTCTCTTTCTCCCTCTGCCTGCCACTCTGCCTGCTTGTGTTCTCTTTCTCTCTCTCTCTCTCTGTCAAAAAAAAAAAAAAAAAAAGGTCTTTAAAAATAAATAATAAAATACTTATTCTGGAAATTAAAATAAAGGATTAATTTATAAAAGTTAAAAGTCTCTTTTTTAACCTTTGTTGGATTTCTTATTCTGAAGATACTTCCTCCTTGATTAAGCACATGGTTTGCAAAAGGTTTTCAAGATTTCCTTTGCGGCCATTCTTCATGCTTAATGACAGAGTTCATGTATTTCCAAAAATAATTCTTAGAAAATGTATATTTAGAATGATTCAAGACATTTTCTTGAGTAACTTCTAACTTTAGATCTTGTGCTCAGTGAATTCGCAGGAGGCATTTAGCACGTGTCATGTGTCAGGATTTTTAAACACTCGCTTGTCATGTTTTCAGATTATTATTTCTGAAATAATATTGAAATTTTGGCTCTATTTTATAAAAAATATTTTCTTCTTTTTGATGCTGTTGTGTATGGAACTGGTTGTAATTTTCACATTCTTTATTAGTGTATAGAAACATGACTAATTTTTGTATGCTAATTCTATGTCCTTCAGCTTTGCTAAATTTGTTTATTTGAACAGGTTTTTTTTGGAATCTTTAGAGTTTTCCTTATATAAGACCATGTTGTCTGTGAACAGAGATAAGTTTACTTCTTCCTTTCTAATTTGGATGCGTTTTGTTCCTTTTTCTGCCTGGGACTCTGGCTAGGACTTCTAGTACTATGTTGAATAAAAGTAGTGAAAGCAGGCATCCTTGTGTTATTTCTGATCTTAAAGAAAAAGCTAATGGCTTTTCACCATTGAATATGATATTAGCTGTGGGATTTTCATATATGGCCTTAATTATGTAGAGGTAGTTTTCTTCTATTCCTAAGATCTTCGAGTGTTTTTATTATGAAAAGGTATTGAATTTTGTAAAATTGTTTTTCAGTATCAGTTGAGAAGATTGTGTGGGTTTTTTCCTTCATTCTGTTAATGTTGTGTATCACACTGATTTGATTTTTTAATGTTGAACTGTCCTTGCTTTCCGGGAATAGATTCCACTTGTTCATGGTGTGTATAAACCAGTGAAGCCATCTGGTCATGGGGTTTTTTTCACTTGGAGGTCTTTGATTATTGATTCAATCTCCTTACTAGTTATAAATGTATTCAGATTTTCTATTTATTCCTGATTCAGCAATGGTAGGTTTTGTGTTTCTAGGAATTTTTCCATTTCATCTAGATTATCCAACTTGTGGATATACAATTGCTCTTAGTACTATCTTACAATCCTTTTTTTTTTTTTTTACAATCCTTTTTTATTTTTGGAAAATCAGTAGTAACATCTCTTCATTTCTGATTTTATAACTTGAATCTTCTTTTTTTCTTAGTCCTCTAGCTAAAGGTATCAATTTTGTTGATCTTTGCAAAGAGCCAACTCTTGATTTCACTGATATTCTCTGTTGTTTTGTTCATCTCTGCTCTAATCTTTATTGTTTCTTTCCTTTTGCTACATTTAGGCTTCATTTGTTTTTTTCTGTCCTACTTCCTTAAGGTTTAAAGTTAGGTGGTTGATTTGAGATCTTTCTTAATAAAGAAGAGTGTAAGCATTTATAGCTATAAACTTTCCTCTTAGCACTGCTTTCACTTCATCCCATAAGTTTTGGTATGTTATGTTTTCATTTTATTTGTCTCAAGATTTTTTTTAATTTTCCTTGTGAGTTCCTCTTTGTGCCATTGATGGCTTGAGAGTATGATGTTTAATCTCCACATATTTGTGAATTTTCTAGTTTTCCTTCAGCTATTGATTTCTAATTTCATTCCATTGGGATCAGAAAAGATACTTTTGTATGAGTTCAGTCTTTTAAATTATTAAGACTGGTGTTGTAGCCTAACATATGTAAGCTAACATATGTAGCCTAACAGCCTAACATTAAGACTGGTATCATGTAGCCTGTCCTGGAGAATGTTCCATGTACACTTGAGAAAAATGTGTATTGTGCTATTACTGAGCATTCTGTCTACAGTGTTGTCTTCTATTTTTTTATTGATCTTTTGTTTGGTGGTTCTTTATTGAAAGTGGTGTAATAGAGTCTCCTACTATGATTGTTGGTGTCTGCTTCATATATTTAGGATCTCTAATATTTGCTGCAATTGTTATAATTTTTATATCTTTTTGGTGCACCAACCCTTTTATCATCATATAATATCCTTCATCTCTTTTAAAGTTTTTTTAACTTATAGGTCTGTTTTGTCTGATATTATTATAGCCACCCCTGCTCTCTTATTTGCATGGAGTGTCTTTGTCTGTCCTTTCATTTTCAACCTATGAGTGTCCATAGATCTAAAGTGAGCTTCTTGTAGATAAAATATAGTTAGATCCTGTTTTTCTGTTCATTCTGCCTGTGTCTTTCGATTAAGGAGTTTAATTCATTTATGTTTAAAGTAATCACTGATAGGGAACAACTTGGTATTGTTATTTTGTTATTTGTTTTTTGTACATATTCTGGGGGACTTCTGGTGGGCTGTGCCTCAGTTTTTCCCTTAATGCCTTCCTTTGTGTTTGATACATTTTTTGTAGTGACACATTTTTTTTTATTTTTAAAGATTTTATTTATTTATTTGACAGAGATCACAAGTAGGCAGAGAGGCAGGCAGAGAGAGAGAGGAGGAAGCAGGCTCCCTGCAAAGCAGAGAGCCCGATGTGGGGCTCGATTCCAGGACCCTGAGATCATGACCTGAGCCAAAGGCAGAGGCTTTAACCCACTGAGCCACCCAGGCATCCCATAGTGACACATTTTAATTCATTTTTCATTTCTTTTGTGCATATTCTGTAGATTTGTTTTCTTTGTGGTTATCATGGGGAATACATATACCATCTTAAAGTTACAACAATCTATTTTAAACTGATATAAACTTACCATCAATATTGACATTTTCTGGGGCGCCTGGGTGGCTCAGTGGGTTGGGCCGCTGCCTTCAGCTCAGGTCATGATCTCAGGGTCCTGGGATCAAGTCCCGCATCAGGCTTTCGGCTCAGCAGGGCGCCTGCTTCCCTCTCCCTCTCTCTCTGCCTGCCTCTCTGCCTACTTGTGATCTCTGTCAAATAAATAAATAAAACCTTTAAAAAATATATTGACATTTTCTTTGGTTTTTGAGCCCTTACTATGGAGCACACATTACAGCAGGTATTACTGTCTGCCTTCTACAAATGAGGAAACCAAAACACAAAGACAATAATTAATTAACCCAAAGCCACAAGAGCTATGAAGAAGCAAAGTCAGAATTCACTCCAGGTCTGCCTCACCCTCCCAAATTCCACCCAGCACAATGAATAGTCTGAATTCCTGTTTCCTGTTCATTCATCATGTTGGAAGAGGTGGGCACATAGCTTTGTCAAAACTTGCAGCTGACTAGTCCCTTTCTTCTCCAAGCACGTAATTGATGGCTTTTCTTTTTTATCTAACATTTAACATGGGTGCATATGCTAAAATGGAAACACAAGAATGGCAGAACAGAGTTCAGACTTGAAGGTGTACACATAAAAATACTAGTTAAAAAAAAAAAGAAATACTAGTTTTCTGAAGTTTTCTGTAGGCAACTCATACTGGAAATTTTCTTTAAAATTGTTAAACATTTTTTTCAGTAATGAAGCAAAACTTGGAACTGTTCATTAAAGCAGTAAGTATTTATTTCCAGAAACACTATAAGTTGGATTGTAGGGGGTTGTTTAATGAGTACATGTTCTTTTTCTTTAACAGTTTACTGCCAGAAACATTAATTGGAAGTATGTGTTCCATTCATTTGTTGATATTTTATCGCCAAATTCTTGGAGATGTACTCCTGAAAGACAGGATGACCATGCAAAGTGCTGGTAAGGGTCTTTGCAATTTCCTTATGTACAATAATGCATCGTGCTTTGAGTACGTGTAACCTATGCCATCCTTTATCTTCTGCTTCTGAAGGTGACATGTGGGATAAAATATTTAGGTTAGCATCAGTGTTAATCAAATACCTCAGATGCACAGCATCGTACTCCATTGTGCTCCTGTGTATATACAGTGTAAGCTTAGTATATATTCAGTTCTTTACAATATACATATTTTCACATTACAAATTCTGGAAATTCAAGATCTTAAAACTCAGAAATCATTCTCTTTCCCCCCAATGGCTTGAATAACCTGTTTTTACCACATGTTTGACATGTACATCATCTTTTTGGGAAGAGACCAAAATCATCCAAAATAACTGGTTCTTATGCATGAAGTTTTAATATCAACAGATTAAGAAAAATTGAATAAAGGCAAGAGATATTCAGGTGTTCTGTTTTTATTCTTGCAACTTCTTTGTGAGCTTGAAACTTTTTCCAGTAAACTGTTAAAAAATAATTTTAAAAATCAATGAGTTGTCACACATGATTGAACTTGAAAAAAGATATATATGTGTTATAGTAATTACCTCTAGGAGTGCCTGGGTGACTCAGTTGGTTAGCATCCAACTCTTGGTTTTTGGCTCAGGTCATGATCTCATGGTCCTGGGACTGAACCCCATGTTGGGCTCCATGCTTAGCACAGAGTCTGCTTGTCCCTCTCCCTATGCTCCTGCCTCCCCCTCCCTTGGAATAAATAACTAAAATGTTTTCCCAAAATTGCCTCTAAAATAAAAAGTTTAATTTTAATTAATAGGCTTTGAATTCAGTGGATCAGTAAGCAGATGTATATCACATGCCTCCTATACACCAGGCATTGTACTAGGCCCAGTGATGGATGTGACAGGCACAGGCATCCCTACTCTGGTGTAGTGACGGACTTCAAACACAAAATTATATGAATAATCCTTTCCAACCTTCTAAAAATAAGTGTTCTAAAGGAAGGAAGCCAACAGGAGCATACCCTAGGAAGACCTCACGGAAGTCTCTAGGCAATTAATAATTAAGATAAGGCCTGAGAGAGGAGTTAGAGGTCTGTGGGAAGAACGTGTCTGGGCAGATGGGCCAGTGTATCTTGAACACCCCAGGCAAGACAACCCAAGTAAACTGGAGGCATCACAGTTGAAAACAAGCCAGCTTGGCTGGAGCAGAGTGAGTAAAACCAAGAACCCTAGCACTGTGGACAAGTAGAGTTCATGGTTAGACAGGAGCCCTTTCCCAGGAACTTAGCACCCAATAGGGAGATAGAAATGGAACTCTACATCAGGGAAGTACCACCATTTCTCAAGGAATAATTATAACTCCAAGGGAAAGACACTACGCTTTTTCATCATCTCTTGCTTTTGAATTTATATCAATGACTCTAGAAAAATTTCATGAATGATATGGCTTCTTAGGATAAGGCTTATTAGCTTTTCAGTTGGGAGGAGGTTGCTCAGAACTGTTGTCATCATTTGAATTTGACCATCAGAATAAACCTGGAGGAATGTAAGACCTAGAGGAAGGATTTTTCTTTGCTGGGGAAACAAGACTATAGACTGTATTGCCCATGCCATTTCAGGAGTGTCCTTCCTGCTGTGCTTCTTTGCACAGGACTTTCATGTGCCATTATTTCTTGTGGAATATCAGTATTCTCCTACATGGTATTTAGGCCTATGGCTAGAATCCTCAACTCCTGATTCCTTTCATTTTGATCCACCACCATTCATTGATCCCAAATACCAGTTTGGGGTTCTTTCCCTGAGCTCTGGTGAACCGGAGTCAGGCCTGAGTAGCCTGTCCTGCATCTCCTGTCCCTCAGCACTTACTGGTTCCTGCTCAAACTTCTGAGAGCAGGGGTGCCTAACTGGTGCCAGTTAGGGGAACCTAACTGCTTCCATCTTTCTCTTTTTAAAAAAAATTCCTGTATAGTTAATATACAGCATTATATTGGTTACAGGTGTACCATATAGCGATTCAACAATTTTATACCCTACTCAGTGCGTAAGTGTACTCTTCAATCCTTCTTCTGTTTCACTCATCCTCCCCCCCATCCATCTCCTATCTGGTAACCATCTGTTCTCTACAGTTAAGAGTCTGTTTCTTAGTTTGTCTCTTTTTTCCTTTGTTCATTTGTTTCTTAACTCCCACATGTGAGTGAAATTATATGACTTACTTTGCTTAGCATTATACCTTCTAGATCCACCCATGTTGTTGCAGATGGCAAGATTTCATTCTTTTTTATGGCTGACTACTATTCCTGTGTATTTGTGTTTGCATGTGTGTATGTCTGTGTATGTATCTCTTGTTTATCCATTCATCCATCTGTGGATACTGGGCTGCTTCCATAATTTGGGTATTGTGAATAATGCTGCAGTAAACATGGGGGCACATATACCTTTTCATATTAGTGTTTTCAGATTCTTTGGGTAAATACCTACTAGCGGAATTGCTGGATCATATGAAAATTCCATTTTTAACTTTTTGAAGAACCCCTACATTGTTTCCCCCAGTATCTGCACCAATTTGCATTCCCACCAATAGTGCATGGGGGTTCTATTTTCTCCACATCCTTGCCAGTACTTCTTGTTTCTTGTGTTTTTTATTTAAGCCATTGCGACAGGTGTGAAATGATATCTCATTATGGTTTGTTGTTGTTTTTTTAGAGAGAGAGAAAGAGTGCAAGTGGGTGGGAAAGGGACAAAGGGGGAGGGAGAGAAAAATTCTGACGCAGACTCTACACTCAGCATGGTTCCTGATGCAGGGCTCAATCTTGCGATTCTGAGATCATGATCTGAGCTGAAATCAAGAGTTGGACTCTTAACTGACTGAGCCACCCAGGTGCCCCTCTCCTGTGGTTTTGATTTTCATGTCCTTGATGATTAGTGGTATTGAGCATCTTTTCATGTGTCTGCTGTCCATCTGTATGTCATCTTTGAAGAAATGTCTGTTTATGTCTTCTGCCCATTTTTAAAAATTTCTTTTCAGTGTAACAGTATTCATTGTTTTTGCACCACACCCAGTGCTCCATGCAATCCGTGCCCTCTGTAATACCCACCACCTGGTTCCCTCAACCGCCCACCCCCCGCCCCTTCAAAACAACCCTCAGATTGTTTTTCAGAGTCCATAGTCTCTCATGGTTCACCTCCCCTTCCAATTTACCTCAACTCTCTTCTCCTCTCCATCTCCCCATGTCCTCCATGCTATTTGTTATGCTCCACAAATAAGTGAAACCATGATAACTGACTATCTCTGGTTGACTTATTTCATACAGCATAATCTCTTCCAGTCCCGTCCATATTGCTACAAAAGTTGGGTATCTGATGGAGGCATAATACTCCATAGTGTATATGGACCACATCTTCCTTATCCATTCGTCCATTGAAGGGCATCTTGGTTCTTTCCACAGTTTGGTAACCGTGGCCATTGCTGCTATAAACATTGGGGTACAGATGGCCCTTCTTTTCACTCCATCTGTATCTTTGGGGTCTTCTGCCCATTTTTTAATTGGATTATTTGACTTTTTGGTGTTGAGTTGTATTAAGTTCTCTAACTAGTTCCTTTATCATACCACAGTTATAAGGAGGAAAGAGAGGTTGGAAAACAACAAAGAACAAAATTTTTCTAGTTTTATTCTGTTCAGAGCTTCTTTACTTTCACCCTAAAAGCTCTATCTACTTGGTACAAGACTCATTTCAGAACTCCCTGGGATATGAATGAAGGGGTGGATAGAAGTTGAGCAGACAGCTTTGAGCCCTCCTAGAGGGCTCTGTAGGAGGCTCTGTAGAATGTGTTATCGACAAATCATGTGGCACAATAATTTTCATCTGAATGAATGTTTTTATGTCTGTTGCAGTCAAATACATTGGATGAAGTTTATATAAAATCCTTTTTGTTCTTTTGTATTTCAGATTTAATTAGTAACCCTGTGTTGGCTACTTTCCCCAAGCTCTTGGAGCAGCCCGACATAATGGACGCACTTAGGGTGGGTAGCACACATCATGATGGAAACCTGATGGTTGACTCTTGATTATTCCGTGACTTAAGATGGCCACTGATTGTGTCCTAAGAGCAAAAATCCAAAATGGTTTGTTAGATAAATCAACTGACCTTTCAGTGAAGAATCAAGGCATGTGTATCATTTTTTATTTTGATTCAACATATACTGTCTGCTATATGATATAGCAACTGGGTATTTGTTTCAACCCTATGAGATCTCTAATTTCAGCCATATTTTGAACTTAATATATCAGAGTCAACAAATAGTAGGAGTCCATTATGCCTGCAAGATAGTTCTCCGATTCCATGATAAGTGCCATCGGGGATGTATAATTCAGGTCCTTGAAGATTTAGAGAGGGCAGCAAATGAGGTTCAGGAATCTATTTCATAAGAACTTCTCGGTGAGGTAGACCTAATAAAAATCTGGGGCCAAGTCGGATTTTGACATGCTGAGATGGGAGAGAAGACATCACAGGTAGAAGGATCAGCAATGAGCCAACGTTTTGGAGCAGGAAGGAATAGAGAGTACTCTGTTTGCTCTTAAGAAAAGCAAAGGATCTAGTTTGGCCTGTAGAATGCCTTGACCGGTGGGCAAAGTGGATAGGAGTCTCACATTGCCCATGAAGAGGGTGTATGGAAGGCGATGGGTAATCTGTTCTGCTTTCGGAAAGCCTCTGATACATGGGCAGAAAAGTACCTGTGCAGGAGGGAGGTGAGCTGGGCTAGGAGGTAATTCCTGTCAATAAAGATAGAAATCCTGTGGGCCTGACAGAGAAATAGAAGCAATCACCAACAAAGACTTTTACTAGACTTTCAAGATGATTTCACGTGTTGGTTTGGCTAGGTTTGGCATGTCGACAGTAACAATGAAGTTTTCTGCAAAAAGACTTAATGGCATATGACTATCCATAATTTCAGAGAAGTTCATTTGACACTAGCATTAGGCAATGCAGAATTTCTCTTTTTTCCTCTATAAAGTCATTAGTATTATAATATCTATTCATTATACAGAACACAGGTCCATTGATTCATTCAACAAGTATTTTGCAAGAGCTCACTGTGGCTACAGCACTCTGTAGGTGCTGGCATTTTTCTCCAGGTGTGTAACACTCTTAGGATCTGGAATTTTAGCACTAATCTCATCTAAAGTCGCATTTCCTGATGAGCAGATAGCCCGGACAAGTGCACTGCAGGTCAGCTCTGGGTGCATCCAGATCCCCCAAATGCTCAAGAAAAGGCATATAGGTAAAGTTGTGCACCGACATTATTCAAGTGGGGGCAAAAAAAAAAAACCCATTTGAGTTGTAGTAAGTGTATTTAAATATATATATTTACATTTATATATCTGTCTATAAAACTATCTGTAAGAATATACTCTAGAAAGGTAATACTGATGACCTCTGGGTCATGAGTTATTTTGTTTATCTGTATATCACTTTTCCATAGTTAATTATCTTTTAAAAGAGTGTTTTATTCCTATACTCTTGAGCCCTGTCTTCATGGCATACCTTGTTACTTAGGATAAGCTGGCCTGAGAGGTGGTAGCTAATACAGGTTGATTTCTCACTCATGGTAACTTTCCAGCATGAATCGGTAGAGGACCCTTTTCCATAGTCATGCAAGCATGCAGGCCGGTGGAGGTTCCGCTTCCTCTAGCATCATCTAGAACAAGTGGCTTCCTCTGTTGCCAGTTGCACATGTAGGAAAAAAAAAGAGAATAGAGGATTGTCCTTGGACTTTCCACTGCCTTTGCCCTGAGGGAGCATAGGCCATTTCTGCTCACATTTCATTGACCTGTCACATGGCCCCATTTAACTTCCAGAGAACTGGGAGATGGAGTCTTCTGTTTGCTCCAGAAGGAAGGAAGTAGGTCTTTGTGTAGAGTAGTGACTCCCTCCCTGCCCCCCGCCAACACACGCATGTTTGCTCTTCACCACTAAGTTATTATAAGTGAAACACCTTACTGCTTGCTGGTAGCTCAGTGAAAAATGAAGTGGGACCTTGACACAATAGACAATAGGCACATTTTACCAGATGTTAAGTCTAAAGTTGCTAAGTGATGGTCATGTGAAGCCAGATACCTTTTTTAAAGTTTACATCATGAAGTATGTGAGCCTCCTAGTGTCAACTTAGCTAAGTTTAGTTTGTTGGTGGTATTTTAATAATAATAATAATAATAGTACCTGCCTGTTTAGTAAAGCATGCTGGCTCTCTAAGGGTCCTCTTCAAACTCTCCAGGACCCACAGGTGCAGCGGTCAATAGGTTGGTGGACCCCAGTCTCATAAGGTAGCTCTTCCATGGTAATAACTGACCATTCATGGTAACAGATCATGGTAAATGGGACCATCCCAAGACATGGCTCATTAGGGGTACAGCCTGTGATCTCTTTGAAGGAAACATCTCCTTCATTTCAGGGAGACTCTTGTTCTTGGTGCCATATGTCATCTTCATCCTGGGATCTCCGTACTGAGACAAGGGCTGATGCTTTCATGGGATCTGTGACATTAGGCACCAAAAGGAAAATTCCTGCAGGCAGGCACAAAACAGAGGCCTGGAGTAATGGATACATTCCCCCCTTGCTCACAGTTTGCCAAGAACTGGAGCTGAGAAAGTCTTCAATTCATATTTCTGTGGGATTAATTGAATGCTGGGTTTTTGTTTTTGTTTTACTTTTAATTTTTTTAAAGAAGCTTATGTGAAGCTTTGTGGGCAGATTGGGATGTTTGCAAAACTGTACTTCATTTTCTCTCCCCGATCCCTGTCATCATCACCGTAGACAGAGTTGCAGAGAAATATAGTATTTGACAAAGTTCTCTATTTTCATTATTGTCTGAACTTAAAACCTTAGTAGTATTTTACTGTTCAGGCACTATGTTTCTGCATTTGCATAGATATGTTGATGTTTCACTGATACTGTTCTTAAATTAATTCTAACTTGGAAGAATAATGATGGTTCCACGGTAGCTTTCACTGCCCAGTGGGTCTGGTTCTGGTCGTTAACAGCAGGTGCCTACAGATTCACTTCTTACACGTGTAGGGTCCTGTGTAGAGTGTTTTTAACCCTGTCCATACATTTAATTACCATGAAGTTGCCGAAGTGTGGCATAGGCTTGTGAATACTGGGATTAATATAACGTATTGATTTGCTTTTTAGAGTTCATGGGCTGAGAAAGAAAGCACATTAAAAAGATCAGAGAAGGTAATGTGATTTTCCACACTGAACTGAATATTTGCAGTGCTCACTGTTTGCTTACACATGCTAATAATACCTCTGTCTTAGCCAAAGTAACCATAGTCATAATCCCTCTTAGCCAGTTAATCTGTGTCATCGTGGTTGCAGAGACATGTTCCAAGAAGAGTACGGGTGAGCAATTCCCAATGTGAAAAGAAACACTTGATCAAAACAATTGTTTCAGATCACTAAGTGTTATTTGAGGAGAAGTTTCTAAACAAAGTCTCCAGTTGGCTATTCTCTTTCTCTTACTTTAAAAAAATTCCTCTAGCTCTCAAAGTCCATATCATGTAAGGAGAAGGAAAAGGGAAATTGGCCTAACCGTGTAATACACTGAAAAAATGTATGGCTCATGCTTACGTCACCATAGAAGCTTGGTGATTACCCAACAGACCTTGTATTAACCAGTGAGTAATGGCTTCACTGCTCTGATCCAGGGTTGACCAACTTTTTCTGTAAAGAGTCACACAGTAAATATTTGGAGTTTGCAGGCTGTATGGTCTCTGGTATAATACACTCACCTCTGCTGGTGCAGCACGAAGGCAACTGCAGACTGCGTGTAAACTCTGAGCAAGGCTGTGTTTCTCTAAAACTTTATTACAAAAACAGGTAGAGGGTCCATGGTTTTTGGACTTCAGGTCTAAAGTGTTAATTATCTACAAGGAACACGGGAGAGCAAACTAAAACTCCTAAAAATTTTTAAGAAGCATAAACTGTGTATTATACATAATATATGTGGTTTTATACACACAGATGCACACACTATTTATTGTTAAATTGTGTTGTATCCTTATTTGCACTTCCATTTGACTGTACCATCTCACTTGACCTTTGCCAAAACTGGCAGGTTTAATGCTTTTCTAGGACAGCAGTGGACAAGGTGCTGGGCCTCAGGCCTGTAGAAATGGCCCCCCCACACATGGCTGCTTGGAGGGGCCGCATCTATGTGTGGATCTGCTGTGTATAGATATCTCTCCTTCAGACTGCCGTGCTCCCTGAGAGTCCTGCCCCAGCCTGTCAGTGTCGGGGAAGACTGATCATGTCCATACTGCAGCACTCTTGCTTTCTGGAAAGAGTCTACACATTCTTACTCCTGGGGTCTCCTTTTGCTGGATTTCATGCCACCCTTCTCTTACATCAACTTGACATTGTCTCTGATATACTGTAATCTAATTAAGTGACTACAGCGGACTTCCCATTGTGTTTTAGTTATGTTTACCTAGAAACACACCCTTGTCACCAGAATTAGATTTCAGCACCCCAGTGTCCTCAATGGAATGTGTGAGACACCCTCAGGGGAGCTTAGGAGACACGCTGGTCCCGTGTCTTTCCCAGGCTCCGAGGGGGAACAGCTCATCTCTCCCCCATAGTGACTCTTGTTTGCTTCTTCAGAGAGTGCTGCTTCCTGACTGAGCAGCTGGTTCAGAGCCTGTTCCTTGCCACACACTAATGGCACCCTCCACCCCACCCCTTAGATGGATTTTAGTTTACGGAGTTCATAGTATTTAACACTTAAAAAGTAATGATATGGATCATTTCACATTTATCTGTGGTGGTGGTGTTTTCCCAGAGAGACAGAGAGTTCCTGAAGGCCACGTTTCTCCTCGTCTACCATGACTGTGTGATCCCTCTTCTGCACTCCACACTCCTGCCCCCATTCAGGTGGGCAGAAGAGGAGACAGAGGCTGCCCGGTGGAAGGTTATTACTGACTTCCTTAAGCAAAACCAAGAAAATGAGGGTGCCCTCCAAGCTCTGCTGTCACCAGATGGAGTCCACGAACCTTTCGACATTTCAGAGCAGACGTATGACTTCTTGGGTGAAATAAGAAAGAACGCAGCCTGACAGCGTGGCCCTTGACCCTCAGCTTCCCACTGAATCTGATGGATCCTCCTTGATGACCTGAATAAAATGACAGGACCAAAAGTAACTGTCACGTTATCACTTGGGCTTTATTCTTTTTTGTACAGACCACATTCTATAAGAAATACTTACCTGATAATTTGAATATGCGTTAACACAATAAAATACATTTTATATGGAATGCCATTAATGAAATTTAGAGAAAATCTCTTTCAAAACCAACTAACTTAAATTTAAGTTGACTATGTCCATAGATTTGTATAAAAGCAAGATTTTATCAAAAGCTAAATTTATGATTATTCAAGAAAGTGAAAATACAAATATTTTGACTACATCAAAATAAAAAGCTTCTGCACGGTGAAGGAAACAACAGAACTAAAAGGCAACCTACTGAATAGGAGAAGATACTTGCAAATGAGATATCCAATAAAGGGTTAATATCCAAAACATAAAAAATTGATATAACTTAGTACCCCCCCAAAAAAAATCCAGTTCAAAAATGGTCAGAAGGCACGAACAGACATTTCTCCAAAGACGACATCCAGATGGCCAACAGACACATGAAAAGATGCTCCACATCACTCATTATCAGGGAAATGCAAATCAAAATACCATGAAATATCACCTCATACCTGTCAGAATGGCTAAAATCAAAAACACAAGAAACAAGTGTTGGTGAGGATGTGGAAAAAGGGGAACCATTGTGCACTGTTGGTGGGAGTGCAAACTGGCACAGCCATTGTGGAAAACAGTACAGAAGTTCCTCAAAAAATTAAAAATAGAACTACCCTACAATCCAGTAATTGCACTACTGGGTATTTACCCCCAAAACACAAAAACTAATTCCAAAGGATATTTACATCTCTATGTTTATAGCAACATTATTCACAATAGCTAAACTACGGAAAGAGCCCAAGTGTCGATAAATAGATGAATGGGTAATGAAGATGTGGTATATACATACAATAGAATATTTTCCAGCCATAAAAAAGAATGAAATCTTGCCATCTGCAACAACATGGGTGGATCTAGAGGGTATAATGCTGAGGGAAATTAGTCAGTCAGAGAAAGACAAATACTGTATGATCCCACTCATGTGGAATTTAAGAAAATAAATGAGCAAGGGAGAAAAGAGAGACAAACCAAGAAACAGATCTTAACTATAGAGAACAAAGTAATGGTTACCCTAAGTAAAGTAGACAGGACAGGAGAAATAGGGGATGAAAATTAAAGAGTGCACTCATCATGATGAAAAAAATAAAATGATTCAGAAAAAGAAAGTGAAAATCCACAGAATGGGAGAAAATAATTGCAAATCATCTCTAGGCTAGTATTTAGCATATATGAATGCGTGATTATTGCTAATAAAATTTATACTGTGAAATGAAGGGGAAACCAGAGAAAATTGTGCTGTTAATCACTTAATACAATCTAATTTGAAAGTGCTTTTCCTAATTAGATATAAAAGAGAGATCTGTTTTTGCCTTTTCAAGTCCGTATAAGTGCTCAG
Source organism: Mustela nivalis (assembly GCF_964662115.1). Taxonomy (NCBI): domain Eukaryota; kingdom Metazoa; phylum Chordata; class Mammalia; order Carnivora; family Mustelidae; genus Mustela; species Mustela nivalis. The sequence continues at coordinate 34,953,984 of NC_139027.1, read as the reverse complement.
GGGTGCCTGGTGACTGAGCTGGTTGAGTACCTGACTCTTGGTTTCAGCTCAGGTCCTGATCTCATGGGTTGTGGGATCCAGCCCCACGTCAGACCCCACACTTAGCAGAGAGTCTGCTTGAAGAGTCTTTCCCTCTGCCCCTCTCCTCTCTCTGTCTCTGTCTCTGTCTCCCTCTCTCTTTCTCATATGTAGACGTGCGCACTCTTTCTCTCAAATAAAATAAATAAATCTCAGGGCACCTGGGTGGCTCAGTCAGTAAAGCGTCTGCCTTCAGCTCAGGTCATGATCTCAGGGTCCTGGGATCAAGCCCCGCATCCGGCTCCCTGCTCAGCGGAAAGCCTGCTTCTCCCTCTCCCTCTGCCTGCTGCTCTGCCTGCTTGGTCTCTCTCTGTCTCTCTGTCAAATAAATAAATAAAATCTTTAAAAATCAATCAATCAATCTCAAGTCCATATTATAGTGTTCTTTCAAAAAAAAAAAAAAAAAAGGCTTTCAGGCTTTGAGGAATGAGTTAACCCACCCCTATGCCAAAGAACAAAGGTTTTGTTGCATTTCAGATAAACTTCTGACTGCTGGTGAGTTGTACCAAGCCTTCACTGTTAGTAGTAATAGTATAGCTGGCATTTATGAAATTCCTACCGTGCATGTTCACAGTTAACTAGGTTAATCCCCACAACTACTATCAGAAGTTAGGTACCGGTTTGTTCCTGTAATACAGCTGAAGCAACAGGTCAGGGAGGTTAAGCACCTTGTCCAAAGCCAGAGTAAACAGTGCAGCTAATATACCAAGTAGAGCTATCAAGTATAATTTTCTGCAACCAAAGATACTCCTCTCATCAGGACAAAGGTTGAGGAATTGCATATGCAAATAAAACGACCAATTCGAGTTTAACCTAAATAGCCCAAGTACGAACTGAGGTACTTCTGCCCACAAGCTGCCTTAGAAGAGGCATTTACTTGTAGAGAGCCATCATATCATGTAACTCCTCAGCTTCGTCTTAGCTTGCCCTAAACCCTTAATCTAAACCCCACTTGGGTCTTCATCTCAGAAATTAACATGGTGTGACAGGGGTCCCAGCCACAAATCTGACAAGGAACTTGGCCTTGAAAAAGTGATTTCACTATAACTCCAAGAGGGGTTTTCTGGAAATCTCTCCATCTCCCCTCTGTGCCGTGTGGGCAACTGGACGTCTAGACACCATTCATATGGCCGTTGTGATACAGCTGCCCCATCCCCTTCCCAGGCACTGCCTCCCCAAGTCCTGCTCCAAGGGAAAGGGGTTCCCGCCTTCCCAAATGGAGGTAGTGAGAGTGTGTGCAGGGACTTTTCCCCATTCTGTCACTAAGCTGCCTCATCTAAGGTCCCTGTAGTCTTGTTTGAAGGCACCATGAAACCAGGTCACTTGCCATTGTAAAGGTCATATTTTTGTAGAATCTTTACTTTTTTTTTAGATTTTATTTATTTGCTTGAGAGAGATAGTGAGTGGGAGAGAGAGAGCACAACCTCGGGAGAGGAGCAGAGAGAAATGGAGAAATCTCCCCTCTAAGCAGGAAGCTCGATATGGGACTTGATCACAGGACCCAGGGATCGTGGCCCGAGCCAAAGGCAGAGGCTTTAACCCACTGAGCCACCCAGGGGCCCCTTTGTAGGATCTTTAATTCCCTATTCCACCTTTCTATTTTTTTAATCACTTCGCTTAGTATTAAACCAGAGGTTGGGCATTTTGAATGAAAGAAAATATTGCTGGTGAATTCCTTCCAGCAAAATGTACGCATGAAAAGAACAAGCTTTCTTTGGAACACGTTTTCAGACTGTCTTCTGTGTTCATTTGAAATGTGTCATGATTAACAAATAGGAGCAACTTCATAGTCTCTGACACATGAGGAAAATACGGGAATATGGGAGAAAACAGTTTCAAAAATGATTAGGCCAAAAAGCAAGGAGGCATGAAGGCAGTTAATGTAAGTGGAGGTGACAGTTCCTCGGGGGTGAGGAGGACTCCACATTGAGAGACTCCACATTGTCTCTTCAGTCAATGGAATCTTTTTAAAAAAAAAAAAATAATGAAACCTCCCTGGCTTTTTAAATGTCACTTTCTAGCTTCCAAAACAGGAAGACGTTGTCAGGCAGCCAAAAACATCCTGGAAATGAGTCCTGGGGTCTGTTTCAAGGAGTGTGACTTGGCAACATGGAATTAATTGTGAGAGCCTTAGTGGGGGAGCAGCAGCAAGGGGATTAGCAGGCCTTTGGCAAATGACCCCATATGTGCTGCCTTCCTGTGAGGCCATGGGGACTCTGCGCCTCAGAACCACTGGGGTGCAGGGCAGGGATTTGACACTGGAAACTACATGGCCCTCTTTCCCCCAACTTTCCCGCCTCTTATGAGTGACTGAGTGTCAGATCCCTCAGATCTGCTGGAGGTGAAAAATGATGCTCTTGTCTGCGTGCATGGGCTGGAGGGTGAGGGCACAGGGTGTGGACTGAAGAGCAGGGACAGTTTCAGTCTCGAGTGGTTTTTCTGGTGTGAGGTATGGGGCCAGAACAACTCGCAGGGAACCATTGGAAATACACCACACGCAAACAGAGCAGGTTTAACTTGCCAACCCAGTAGCATCTGGGAAACCCATCAGCAGAGGGAGGGAACTGGAAGTGTCATCCCCCAGCTGAGGGCTTTGTCACTTTGCAGGATTATAGGATATCCTTTGCCGTGACCTGGCCCCGCTTCCTCTTGTGTGAAGCCTTCCAAGTTGGGAGGTTCTCCTGGGGCGTGGAGGTGATCAGCGCTAGCTATCACCCAGCTGCTTTCTGTTTTGTTTCCTCGAAGCAGAGAACCAGAGCCTGCACCCTCCTTCCTGTGCATCTGAGGTTTGTGTCATCCATTCCTTTATTCATTCAGCGGGTACTCCCTGAGCACCTACTATGCTCCAGGCACAGAATTCAGCTTTGAGGATGTGGGGCGGCGGGACAGGGGGCAGCCATGACCCGATCCCTGTCCTAACTTAAGAAGCATGAGGTACACAGTAATCACACACAAGAACCACGAAGGAAGAGCACAGGCCTTTAGAAGAGCCTCTCCTTGTGTCTTTTTATTGTTGCTGTTTCACCACATTCCAACACTGCCGTGGCCCAGACTGTTCATAGCACCACAGCAGGCCCAAGTAAGTGGCCGGGGTAGCTATTTTTCCTGATCTGCCTCCTTTCTCCCCCAACTCCGCTGTCTGACCTTTGGGGACCAGCTTGATTCCAGTCAGTGTTCGGACGTGTGCCTGATTATCTGAGCTCCCGTCACCCACTCTGCAGCTCAGGAATGCATGGGTTTGACAACCTAGTATCTCTCAGCACCAGATTCACTGTCAACTGCTGATACTCGAACATAGTCGTCAAATAGATGTGGAGAGGGAAGGTGGGTGGGGCCCTAAGTGAGTGGCAGGTGAAGGGCTGAGCCTTCTGACTGAGGAAAATGGCGGCCTCGGACTGTCTGCCTCCCCCATGGCACCGGATGAGGGTGCGCAGGTCTGTAGGCAGCAACCTAAAGTGAAAATCGTTAATGGAATACAGCTCAATTTCAGGACTTTGCTAGTGTGTCTATCACTTAGTCTATTCCTCATGCTCGGGAGACAGACTGGACCTTAACCTGCTCACTTGTGTCTGGCTTTGCCAGCAAAGATTAACTTTGCAGAACTTTGTCCTTTCAAAGAAGCCATTTTGGGGGATAGCTGAAAAAGGTTCCAAGCTTTCTGAGCTCGCCTCCAGGTAGGTATCTCTGTCGCAGTGAGTCCTTCCTCTTTCCTCGAAGCTACCCTTTGGCCCTGACGAGTTCCATGCCTGCCCAGAGCCCACACAGATCCTGGGATCCAGACTCTGTCCTGCCCGATGGCCTCAGAGACAGCATGAACCAGAGCCCCCCTCCCAAGTGGGGGCCTATCCGTGTGCATGCTAACTCCCTGATCTGAAAGTCGAGGTGACCTTTATTTGTAGAGACAGTAGTCGCTGCAGTCCCGCTGTGTCTGAATCAAGAGACTGGAGCTAGTGGGGTATGTGCGTCCCTGTAGCATTAAGGGGAAGAGCCGTGTGCCTTTATGTGCCATGGAAAGTTGTAGTAGCCAGCTGGAGCTTTTGCTGCCCAGCATCCGCATGCTTCTCTCCTGGTAGCTTTATGCTTCTTCTCTTTCTAGAGGAACCACCTTGACACACACACGCACATATGCACCTTCCATCCCAGCTCCAGGGGGGCTCTGATGGCCCCAAGTGGATCAGCATGTCCCATTCCCCTGTCACAACCAGGGGACTGGGGAATGGACCAACAGAGAGCAAATCAATCCCAGGAGATTTACTCACCAGAGCACTTTCATCTGCTGCCTGGTATAGTGGGACAGATGAGACTCGAAGCCACTGTGTGCTGTAGGAACATTGCCACCAGGGAGAGAGAGTTTATAGCTGTGTGTAGGTGGCGGTAGCACTGAACAAGGTTAAGAACAAGGCCAACTGCAGGGACTGTGACAGGTGGAGCTGACAGGCAGAATGGATCTAGACCCACGGAAGCATTGTTTGAGTCACTGGATCCAGCCTCACCTGAAGGCAGCCTTCCCTCTGAACTTGTCACTTGCCTAAAGGAATATATTCCCTCCATTGTTTACATTAGAATGGTTCTCCTAACCCTTGCAATGGGAAGAGTCCAAGTGGCTACAGTTGCTCTCCTGTCCCCAACCATCTCTAGCTTTCTCCTGGCCTGCTCCTTATCTGGCAGGCAACCAGTAAATCTTTTCTGAAAAATGGATGAGACAGTGGGCAGAGAGGTTGAGGCAGAGGAGTCAGAAATATAAGCAGTTGTCTCCAGAGTCGTTATGACTGAAAGTGTAGACCCAGTTATTCGAAAACATTTATTGAGCGCTAACTGTGTTCTTGGCAGTTTTCAATATGAACAAGACTGCTGTCCTGAAGCCAACCTCGTACAGAGGAGTGGGAAGGGCAGGGAGGCAAACAATATGCCAATGAATCCATAAACAAGAAAAATACTAGGTGGGGATAAGTGCTGTTCAGAGAATCTGAACAGGCTGGTGTAGTTCTGGTTCCGGGCCAATAGTGGTGACTTACCCATTTTCTTTCCTCTTCTATCCCCAGGCTTGGCTCAGAGACACTGTGAAACCAGAACTATGCACAGCTTACAAACTAAACCTATCTGCAGAAGGAGCCCTCAGTTTCGGTCTGAGGGATGGGAAAGAGAGCCCCTCCTGGTCAGAGGTTTCTATTTGCTTTTCTCATTCTTTCCTAGCCCAGCCCCCAGCTATCTAGTGACAGTAGTGGTGAAAGGCCGTGGCAGCCAGACAGGTGATGAAGACTCAGGGGAGACCTTCTCTCCCACCATAGAAATGGGGCTCCTAAGAGCACTGGGGGGAAATCCCTGATGCTCCCCCACCCAGATCTGTCTCTGTCTGTCTCGGTTTCTGTCCCTCTGTCTCTTGGGGTGTGTGGATGTGGGTGTGGGTGTGTTGGCAGAGTAGAGAAACTAAAACCCTGACTTTTTAGCCAGAAGACCAAGGTGAGAGGGGGGTGAGCAGGGTTTCCTGGGAATTGGAAAACATTGGAGAAATCATGGAAAGAAGAGAGCTTGAGAAAACAATTCCTTAAAATAGCCCATGAATGCCTGAGATAACCCCAAAACTGACCCTACACAGCATACTAAAGGGTTTGGAACTGAGCTCCAGGGTCCCGGATTGGTCCCAAGTCCTGGAATAGTGCACATGTGCACACACACACACACACACACACACACACACTCACACACACTGAGCACATTGGAATCACACTGCAAAACCTTGAAAACATTGGTCAGGGGTTACAGCCCAGAGATGACAAAGAGCAACTTGCAGCAGGAACCTAAGCAGGCATTTGCCTGATAAACCAAAAAATCAACATTTGTGTAGGATTTAAACAAGACCAGAATCTCCTAACAGTATTCCCAAGGTCCAGATATAATCCAAAATTACATGATTTTTGAAGACCCAGGAAAATCACCACCTCTCCCAAAGAAAAAGACAAAAGGACAACCAAGAGAGAATTCTGGGAAGACACAAGAGTTAAAATTGAGACATTAAAGGAACTATTATAATCATGTTCCAAGAAATAAAGGCAAATCTTGAAATATATAGGAAGATAGTCTCATCAGAGAAATAAACAATACAAAAAGAACAGAATTGAAGTTTGGGGAATAAATACAATAACCAAACAGAAAACCTTCATTACACGGACTCTATTTTTCCTCTAAGTTCTTTAAAACTTGTATGATAGTTGAAAGCAAAGGTCATAACATTGTCTGGTGGAGTTTGAATGTTTGCATATACACACTACAAACGACAGTTGTGACTGGAAAGCAAGAAGATAAAGTGGACCTATATGGTCATAAGGTTTCTGCCCTCCCTTTGAAGTGACAAAATATTCATTCTGAGTAGACTGGAAAGTTAACTGCAAATATTGTATAACTCCTGGAGCAAACTTCAAAATAAACAGTGTGAAGACATGTAGTCAAAACTCAGTAGATGAGTTAAAGTGGAATATTAAAAATATTCCCCAAATCCAAAGGAATGCAGGAAAGAGGAAGCAAAGAAATGAAACACAAAGCAAACAAACAAACCAAAAAATAAAATGGTAGACCTAAATCCAAACAAACCTATAATTCTATTCAATGTAAAGTCTAAACCTATTGAAAGTAGCAGACTTCGGAAGGGATTTTTGAAAGAAAAAAAAACCCATTTAAATCACGAGCACCGCAAAATCACGTACACAGCAAAACCCCTATAAACATAGGTAAAAGTTAAAGTAAAAAGGGTGAGAAGCAAAATAAAAGGCTGGAAAAAATATATACCATGTAAACACCAAGTGTGTTATAATACACATGCAGATAACAGTTACCAGCAACAGTACTTGCATACATTGCTGGTGGGAATATAAATAGTTTAAAACACTTTGTAAAATAGCTTGACGTCATCTGCAAAAAACACACACCACATGACCCAGGGGCACCTGGGTGGCTCAGTGGGTTAAGCATCTGACTTTGACTCAGGTCATAATCTCGGGGTCCTGGGATCGAGTCCTGCATCAGGCTCCACACTCAGTGGGGAGTCTGCTTCTCCCTCTGCCCCTCCCCCTGCTCATGCTCACTCACTCTCCCCATCTCTCCCAAATAAATAAAATCTTTAAAAAAAAAGTATACATAGATACCCTGAAAGACATGTTCTAGAATGTTCGTAGTATTGTTCATAGTATTGTTCTTCATTAGAACCCCAATTGAAAGAACTCTAATGTCCCCCCCTCAAAAAAACCCTCAAATGTCCAAAAAACAACAGGTTGATGAAGTTTACCATATTCATAAAGTGGGACACCAGGCAGCAGTGAATGAGCCACAGCAGGGCACAGAGATGGATGAGTTTCAGAGACCTCAGGCTGAGGAGTGAAAGAAGCCAGACACAAAGGAATCCATTCAAAAACAGGCAAAACCAGCCTACAGGGTTAAGACGGCTTGAGAGCAGGTATTCAGGAGGAGGGCGGGAGAAATGACTGGGAGTCTGGCAACATACTATGCCTGGGTGGCAGTTTCATGGTCTGTGTGTTTTGTGTACTTTTTCTATAAGGGTATTATGCACCAATAAAAACAATTTTGTGAAACTATTTTTAAAAATCAGGGTGGAAGTATGAACAGAAGAGGTTCTGTTGTGGAGAGGAAAGAAAGCCAGAAGAGAAGTGATTTCAGGATTAGAATTAGAAAAATAAGCAAGTACTTACTAAGCATCTGCCATATGCCTGAGCGGTCCTAAGTGCTTTCTTATGCGTCATCCCCTTTAACCCACCCTCATGAACAAAAGAGAGCATGGACACCACCATAACAGGAATCAGGAGCGTTGAGGACTGTTGCGTGATTTTCAAGATTAATGCCAATTCTCCGTCCAGGAAATGGAAACCAGCAGGCGCTTTGCAGAAGAGTCTGGAAGACCCCTCTCCTGCGCCCCGGCATTCCCCCACAGCCTCACAGCAGACTGCTGACCTTGTTGTCTTCCAGGGCTTATATACCCATAGTCCCAGAGATGCCTCTCTTCACCATGCTTCACAATTTTATTGTTACTTTAAAAATATTATCTTACACAAAACTTAAATCTGCTGTATGGCATGGAAAGCATGGCAGAGGTGTCCTTTTGTTCATTTTTCTTTGAGCTTTTCTGTGAAAAAGATTTATTTCCTAATACATTCTCAGATAATATAACTTTTTACATAGAATGTTTAACAGTATGTTGGTTAAGAAGTGTCCTGGGATGTAAGCTAGAAGTATAAAAACCGATCCAAAAAGAAAGAAGGGGAAAAAAAACCCCAACAACCCAGCAGGGGTCAGAAAACATGACCCAAGAATCATTTCCAAGAGCTTCCTCGCACCCTGCTGTCCTAGGCAAGGTTGGGGGTGGGGCAGTGGTGAGGGGGTTGGGGACGGTATTGCGCTGATCACGTGGTCTGATTATCTGAAGCCCTTTGCTGATACTCAGCCAGACCTGTTGCATCTGGGGTACTGCCTCCTTCTGAAACACATGTCGGCAGGACGGCCGTTGGGAGTGCCTCCTGGAGCATTCTGTGATACCTCCTCCAGGAATACGATACAAAAATCAGAACCATTTCAGGAACGCATGAGCTGTTTTCTATTTCTTCCCAGTTGCAGCTGTTCTTACAGCTCTAAACTGCTGTCCCTGCGGGGACTCTGGCTCCCTGGGGTGCATTATGAATCCTGTAGCTTTCTCTTCAACTGCCTAAGTCAAGTGTGCTACTCTTTGTCACAGATGATACAGCATCACTTGGTTATACGTAAAATGTTGAAAATATGCCCAGGTTTTTATAAACACTTTTTGTCACATCTTCGCCTTTCTTTCCTTCTTCCTTTCTTCCTTTCTTCCTTCCTTCCTTCCTTCCTTTCTTTCTTTCTTTCTTTCTTTCTTTCTTTCTTTCTTTCTTTCTTTCTTTCTTTCTTTCTTTTCTTAGAGGGAGAGAGTGCAAGAGAGAGGGGAAGAGAGGCAGAGATAGGGAGAGCGAGAATCCCAAGCAGGCTCCACGCTAGGCACAGAGCCCGATTCCAGGTTCCATCTCACAACCCTGAGATCGTGACCTGAGCCAAAATCAAGAGTTGGTCGCTCAACCGACTGGGCCCCCAAGAGCCTCCATGTTCATTTCTCTCTCTCTTTCTCTCTTTTTCAAGATTTTATTTATTTATTTGCCAGAGGGAGAGAGACAGCCGGAGAGGGAGCACAAGCAGGGGAAGTGGAAGAGGGAGAAGCAGGCTTCCTGCTGAGCGGGGAGCCAGATGCAGGGCTGGATTCCAGGACCCTGGGATCATGACCTGAGAGGAAGGCAGACGCTCCACCGACTGAGCCACCCAGGTGCTCCCCATCTTCATTTCTTAATACACTAATTGCCTCGGGAAGTGAAACTGGCTCAGGCTCTGTCAGCATCTAAGGTTCTACTATTCCCGCTGCTTCATAGATGAGAACTGTGCCTAAGGACCACGTGTTCCTTCTTGCATTCCCTAAGCTGCTCCCAGGATGCCGTATTTATTGTCAGTAGTCAAGTCCAAGTATCCTACAGGCCAGAAGCGTGTCATGGAGCTTATACAACCTGCAGGAGAGGCGGCGAGAGGTGGGATTCCTGAGGCAATGCCCACTTAGCTTGAGTTCATCCTGCGAATGAGGTGGGGTCAGATGGCAGGTGGAATGAGAGCCTCAATTTCCCCCCAGTCTCCGCGGACCTAACAAGAGGGAATGACCAGGTTGGCTTGAGGTTTAGTCAGTGTGCTCTTCACCTCTCCTTGCAACGCTTTGCTTTGGGCTTCATTTGTCCAAAACCCCACTCTCTGCTCGCTGTCCCTAGACCAGGCAAAGACCCAGCTGGCTGTTCCACTGACTGACCTGTGCCTGGCAGGGCAGGCCCTGGAATGCACAGCTCTTGCTAATGAACAGATACTGGCCTCTTGTGGAAGACACTAGTGACCCCAGGACGGTGATCCTTCCCACATCCCCTCCTCACGAAGGAGCATCTCCCAAACTGGACTTCCCTGGGGCCGAAACTGACCATGGAGGGCAGGGAGAAAGGACCCCATTCCCAGGCACCCCGAGCAGATTCTTGGGGTTCCAGGCCTTTCTGCAGATGGTCAACTCTAAGGTAGAGGAGAAGAGGCCTCAAGTCTCCAGGACCTGTCTTTAGAGTGAGAGGAATTGCTTGGCCACTGGGTCACAGCCCCACTGCGTGGCCAGCGGGTGGGCGGGAGGCAGGAAGGAACTGCCTGGCCCCAAGCCCAGCTCCTGGCCATACTGACTGGGGGCCGTAGCAGGGAGGAAGAAAGGCTCAAACTTGGGACAGCACCCAGCCAACTGAGCCCTTCTCAGGTGCCTGCTGGGGTGGACTTCTCCCAGGGAGGGAGAACTCCTCCATCTGCTGCTGTGTGAGCAGAGAGGAGCGGACGGTGGCGAAGGGGATGCAGGGAGAGAAGGAAATGCCTGTTTCCTGGGGACAGGAGCTGGAAGCCAGGACGGCTTCTCTCCCTGTCTGAGACAGAGGGTGGCCCCCACGAGTGAAGAAGGAGGGACCCAGGCAGCAGGGTCGGCCGGATTTAAGACCCAGCATCGCCTGTGACCAGCTTCGTGATCTTAACTAAACCTAACAAATTCTCCCCTCCTCACTTGGGAAAGAGATGATATCGCCTTGAGCGTGGCTGTGGGGAGCGCCAGAGGCGGCCTGCAGATCGCTTAGCTCATAGTAGGTCCTCCAGAAACGATCCTGGTCACAGCAGGTGGCCTTCGCCTAGACTCTGGCCACAGGAAGGGTGGTGGCTGTAGATGGCATCCCTGGAGTAATCCGCTCCGGATTCAAAATTCCCGAGTGGGAAAAGGGTAGAAAGAGATCTCTGGCCTCAGTGCCTCAGTGTCTCTGCCCTGGGAGCCAGGGCCCATCCGAGGCAAATCCGAATCCGCATTCGCGTTTAGCTGAGGAGTCTGTTGGCTGCAGCCAGTGGAAGGACCTGCTCGGCTGGAACTTTTTTTTTCCTCCCAGGCGACGTCCGATGGGTGTGTCCGGCAGGAGGTGATATTTGACGGGCAGCGCGGGCCAGCTGTGCGGAGCCAAGGGCACCAGGCAGCGGGTGAGAGATGGCCTCCCCGGACCTGCCGCCCCCCACCAGCTACGCCCCGCCCGAGGTGCCCCTGGGATTCCTGCTGTTCATCACCATCCCCTATGCCTTCTTCTTGCCCGAGCTGGTGAGTGCTGCCGCGTGGGTCACCTGCGGAAGGGGAGGGCTGGGGAGAAGCCGCACTCCCTGGGAAAGGGGGACGGGGGCTCTAGCTGCTGTGGTTTCCGGTCTCCTCCACCAGACGCACCCGGGGTGGTCCCTAATCCCTCCAGGTGCTCCTCCCAACTCCTGCAATATGGGGTGGGTTTCCTGCTTCCAAAACAAACCCACTCACCGTGGGTGACAGGCTCTGGTGATCGGAGGGGCCAGTGAGGGGTAAGGGGGATGCTGCTAAAGTGTCCCGGGTCCTCAGAGAGATGCTGGCAATGGACTTTTCTATGATGTCTTTTCTCCAACTACTTACTTGTTTCTGCTTTTTCTAAAGCTCAAAAACGGTGTGTGTGTGGGGTGGGGGTGGCTCTGTCTTTCCTTCTGTAAGAGGAGGTCTTACAGGATTAATAGTCATGTGCGCTGACTTTGAACTTTGACTTGTAGACTCTGTGCAAGAGGTAGTTTGTGACAACATCTGCCATAAAACATTTGTGTGAGCCACCCCTGGGGCACACGGGGACCTGTCACTGTGTGACACTCTCTGAGACGCCCTGCAACTGGGTTGCCGCTCGAACCCCGGCCAGGGGCTGGGAGTGGCTCTTGCATGTGGCAGTCTGCCGGGCTCTGTAGACATGGTGTCCATCTGAGCCAGCTGCCACAATCCCCTTTCTACTCACAGGGACACTGAATTCTGGGGAACCATTCAGGGCAAAGGAGTCTGTTTTGTGTTTTGAACACATCCTAAAATATCTAGCTTGTGGGTGACATGCTTACTGGCTCTGAATTTGGCAGTGCTGACCCCAGGTCTGGGAGGGGAAGGTGGAAGGTTGTTCCAGCTTTCAATCTGATGTGACCAGCCCTCTCTCGTCATCTGCCTGAAGGCTGGGACCGAGGGAGTGACCCTGTGGCAAACAGGTTAAAGTGAGCCCATGGATGGCACCAAGAAAGGGACACCAGGCAGTGTGCACCCAGCATTTGGGTGACTCTGGCTAAAACCCCACCCAAGAGGCAGGTTTCTGCCAAGCCTGCCCCCCAAGGGCAGGGAGGAGTGGGGGAGGGCATGAGCACAGGCATCCCGCCAGGCTGATGACATCTGAGTGCTCTCGCGAGTTCTCTGTGCCGGGACCCGGGCGTGTCCCTCACCTCAGAATAACCACATGAATCTCCAGGATTGCGGTTCACGCCACCACTGCATACTGAGCACAGGCTTTAGGCCAATCTTGCAAGCCCCTGGTGGAGGACCCTGCCCTCCCAGGTTTCCTGAGTACTCCTCCACAGTCAGACTGTGTTTGAGGCAGTGACTGTCCTGGGCTGTGGCATCAGCAAGGAGAGACAATCTGACCTTGTCAAGTCAGGGAGGGGTCCAGACCTACCATGGAGGGGCCGATTTTGGTGCTGGACCTCAAAGGACAGGCTGCATTTCCAGGCCGGGGGCCAAGAAAAGGGAAGGCCGGGAGTCCAGGAGAGCCCAGCAGGCAGGAGCCTGGAGGGAAGGGGCTTACAGAACCCAGAAACACCCGGGATAATCTTGTCGTGATGGGCCCATTGCCTGCACCCGGCCCCACGAGGTTGGGCTCTGTGTGCGAAGGCCGATGCTCTGGAGCCTTAAGTATCTAGGAGGTGGGACGTTGTCACTGGCTCAGTTACCTCTTTGGAGGTAATTTTAGATTTATAGCAGAGCTGTGTGAATAGGACAGAGTGTTCCTATACACTCTTTACTCAGCTTCCCTTAAAGGCCACATCTTGGGCAATGCAACTATCAAAATCAGGAAATCAGCACGGATACTTTCATCGATCAGCTGCTCTAATAAACTTCATTCAAATTGTGCGGATTGCCCCCCCCATGTCATTTTTCTTTTTTTTTTTTTTTTAAGATTTTATTTATCTATCTTCTTGACAGAGAGAGAGATCACAAGTAAGCAGAGAGGCAAGCAGAGAGAGAGGCACAAACAAGCTCCCTGCTGAGCAGAGAGCCAATGTGGGGCTCGATCCCAGGACCCTGGGATCATGACCTGAGCCGAAGGCAGAGGCTTTAACCCACTGAGCCACCCAGGTGCCCCTCATGTCAATTTTCTGGTCCAGTTACCAGTCCAGGATTCAGCATTGCATTTGGGAGTCTTACATCCTCCGTCTCCTTTAGTCTGTATCTTCACACTTTTGAAGAATAGAGATCAGTTATTTTGCACATGTCCTTTCATTTGGCCCTGTCTGATGTTTCCTTATTTACAATTTTAGGGGTTTTTTAAAAAGATTTATTTATTTACTTACTTATTTTGAAAGAGAGAGCATGAGTGGGAGGGGCAGAGGGAGAGGGAGAGAGAATCTCAAGTAGACCACACGCTGAGTAGGGAGGCTGACAAGGTGCTCGATCCTAGGACCTTGAGATCACGACCTAAGCCGAAATCAAGATTGTGACCCTTAACCGGCTGCACCCCCCTGGTGCCCCTACGATTTTAGTTTTAATTCACAAGTGATCCTTATTCATTGTGGAATATTTAGAAAATATATATAGAAGTAAGTATAATCTATACCTATGGATAATAATATAATCCATATTCATGTGCATATACACACATACGTTTGTATTTAATGGAGTTATTCTGTACATGCTATTTGGCATCATCTTTTTCTTAAGTGAGTGTTCCTAGCACAGACTGTAGACTCAAGTATGTCTGCCTTGTATCTGGGGTCAGGGATGAGACTGGTAAACAGGAAAGGAGGGAGAATATCAAGTTGGTTGGTTGATTCTGATCCCACGGAGCAGAAGATATGCTGGGCTGGAGAGGAGGGTGAGAATCAGCCTACCAGGAACCTCTCTGTCCCTGGTCACCTGGCCACACTGCCCGCTACTGCACACTGGGGCTGACCATGGAGCACTAGGCCTTGGGGTCCCAGCAGATTCTCAGTTCTGGGGCCTGAGGCATCCTAGACAGCCATATGTTTTTCTAAGGACATGAGTCTAGAGAGTGGATCCTAAAACCAAGAGCTCAGGCCAGGGAAAAGCGGCAATGAGCAAGTGAAATCCATTCCTGGATTCAGATGTAGTCTGTGACGGGGGTGGCCCAGGGTGGACCACCAGTGGTGGTGTCTGCAGACTCACGTCCTTCCCTCCAGCCCCTGCTCACTGAGCTCCCACTGTGAGGTCTGGAGAGCAGCAGGGGGTCAGCTCAGGCTCTTTCGCAGTAACAACAGTGACAAACTAGGGTGGCAAGAGGGTCTGCATGTTCCCTACCGGCTCTGCCCCCAGAGCCTGCTCGTTCAGATCTTTGCCAAAGTTGCTTTATTTTAGACTCTTTAGTGTTAACATGCACGTTTTAAACATTTATTTTGGGGTAATTAGAGATTCATAGGCAGTTGCAAATATAGTTCCGAGAGGTCTCCCATAGCTTTCCCCCACCTTCCCCCAATGGCTTCGTAATGCTTGTCCCATCACAACCGAGTAACCCACGTTGGTCGGGTATGTCCACCTGTCTGTGCCATCTTCTCACACCACCACCACGATCAAGAGAACTATTCCGTCACCACAGAGATCTTCCTCCCGCTTCCTTTTTACAGTCACCCAACCCTCACCCAGTCTTCCCTCATCCCTTCCAGAACCCCTGGAAACCACTAATTTCATCTCTATAATTTTGTTATTTCAAGAAAAATTTATATAAACAGGGGTGCCTGGGGGGCTCAGTCGGTTAAGCGTCTGACTCTTGGTTTCGGTTCAAGTCGTGATCTCAGCGTGCTGAGATCAAGCCCCGTGTTGGGTTCCACGCTCAATTCAAAGTCTGCCTGAGATCCGCTCTCCCTCTGCCCCTCCCCATGCTCATGCTTGCTCTCTTTCTCTCTCTCTAAAATAAATAGATCTTTTTTAAAAAAGTTATATAAATAAATGGTGTCACAGAGTATGTGGCCTTTTGAGACTGGCCTCTTGCCCACAGCATAACACCCTTGGACGTCTGCCCAAGTTGTGTGTGTCCGTAGTTCCTTCAATGGCTGCATAGTATTCCATGGCATGGACATACCATTGTTGATTTCACCATGGACCCGTTGAGACACACCATGGTTGCTTACAGTTTTTAACTCTTCTAAATCTAACTCTATGAACATTCACATACATTAGTGTGGGTCTTGCTTTCACCCCTCCGGGAAAGATTGTTGGGTTGCACACAATAAGTGTTTGCTCTCGTTTTATTAAGAAACTGACAAACTGTTTTGCAGAATGCCAGCACCATTTTACTTTCCTACCAGCAGTGGAGGAGACTGAGATTTTAACACTAAAATTCATATTTTGTTCGGTTTACTGTTGAGTTCAGATTTCTCACTTGAAAATGATATGGATTTCAAAACGTAATCTCCAGGTGTGGAACAGTGCATTTTAAGGTGAGAATGGACATGGTGTGTTCTGTCTGTCTTTTATTCGGAGAGTGTGAGAGCCTGCTGGTGCTAGTGCTGGGCGGGGCTGGGGACCAGGTGAGTCACAACACCGCACCCCCTCCCCCCACCGGCGGCGCCCACTCTTCAGAGCACACAGTGTGCAGGTGGCTGAGGGATGGAGATAGCCTGTGTGCTGTGAGCTGACTCATCAGCTTTTTTATAAGTGGACGGGGAACGCCGAGAGCTGACCCAGGCGACTGTGACCTGGGGAGTGCTATATGAATCAGAGTCCAAGATGTTTTTTTTTTTTAAGATTTTATTTATTTATTTGACATAGAGAGATCACAAGTAGGCAGAGAGAGAGAGGGGAGGAAGCAGGCTCCCCGCTGAGCAGAGAGCCCGATGCGGGACTCGATCCCAGGACCCTGAGATCATGACCTCAGCCGAAGGTAGTGGCCCAACCCACTGAGCCACCCAGGTGCCCCAAGATGTTTTTTGACTTTAATCTCTTCATTAGTTAACGTAATTGATTCGATGTTTATTTAAAAAGAAACAGCTGAGATTTCTAGAGTCAGCCAGTAAAAGGTGAAACAATTCAGACACACTGGTGTTTAATGTTCTTAGCTTCTTAACTTGCTTGCTCGGTAGGCAGAGGGAAATTCTCTGATTCCCCTAGAAGCTCATTCCAGAATCCTTGAGCTGGGGAAGTTCACCTTTATATTTTACTTAAATCCCCAGCTTCACCTTATTTTTAGCCTGCTTCTACTTCTGCTCTGTTTATATGTAAAAGCCGGTCTGAGAGGCATCTGTGGGGCTCAGTTGGTTAAGTATCTGACTCTTGATTTCAGCTCAGGTCAGGATCTCAGGATCATGGGATCTAGCCCCCCATGGGGCTCTCGGCTTAGCTTAGCGGGGAGTCTACTTGGGATTCTTTCTCTTCCTCTCCCTCTGCCCCTCCCCACCCTGTAAAATAAATAAATAAATAAATAAATAAATAAATAAATAAAAGCCTATCTGAAAACTTCCTGACACCCCAGACCTGTCTCTGGTCACCCGTGCCCGCTGAAGTTATCGTGGGGGCTGAGGGTAGACACCCTCCCCTCTCATATCAGTCCCGTGCATTGAGTTTCCAAAAGGAGAAATCCTTTCCCCTGCGATCAGTGCTTTCCAGCGCTCCATGCTGTGGGGAGGGCTTACCCAAAAGTTAATTCAGTTTACCCGTTTCACTTCATCTTTGTTGCTCTTGTCCCTCCCTTCACACCCCACCTCACCACTATCCAACTTAACCACCCGCCCCCTGCTCCTGCAGGACAAGGGAGCTAGCCATCTCCAGGCTCAGGGTGCCACCGGTTCCCACCACCATGCTCCCAGGATGCCTCCTGGACGAGAAAACAGGGGACAGGGAGGAAAGATTGCAGAGTGTTGGGGCGCCTGGGTGGCTCAGTGGGTTAAGCCTCTGCCTTCGGCTCAGGTCATGATCTCAGGGTCCTGGAATCGAGCCTCACGTCAGGCTCTCTGCTTGGTGGGAAGCCTGCTTCCCCCCCTCTCTCTGTCTACTTGTGATCTCTCTGTGTGTGTGTCAAATAAATAAATAAAATCTTTTTAAAAAAAGAAAGAGAGAGATTGCAGAGCACGAGGCGGGGGAGAAGCGAGGCCCTGGGAGGTAAGGACTGGAGGGGCGATGTAGAAAGAAGTCGATGTCAACCTCCCTATGTTGCCTGGACCCACGCTGACCGCCCTGCACCAGCCCCAGCCTTACTCTCAGGGACGCCAGTGTGCTCAGGTTCAGTAATGGAATCAGTCAGTGCCGGGCCAAGAGCCTGGCTGTGCTGCTTCGTCACTGTGAGAACCTGGGGAGATTCCTTAACCACTCTGAGCCTCGGTGACAGAAAGAGTAGCAGTAAAGATCTCATTAGACAGCTCTGGAGGTTCAATAAGGACATTCCCAGGACACCACAGCATGTCCAACCGCTCTAGAAATATGAGCCTGCGTATTTTATTGTTGTTGGTCATCTGGACCTTTCCGTAGAAAGTGTGGGTCTCCTGTGAGCAACTTCCAACTGTGAACCAACAGGTGTTCACTGAGATGCGAACCTGTGCTCTGCTCTCAGGGGCCACAGGAGCATGAAGGTCTTAAGAAGGGGGATGAGGTAAATCAGGAGCCCCGTCTTAAGGGGCTGAACATACGGCGAACACCCCAAGATAGGAAAGAGTGAAAAGCCAGGGCGCAAAGCCCCAACTGTTGAAGGCTCTGAGAGCTTGGGAGTTGTCAGGTTAAGCTTACTCAAGGCGGAGTCTTGGTCTTCTTCAACGGTTTGGATTGGGGGATTAGATGTGTGCTGGTTCAGACAAGCACTTCCTCTGACCAGGAGGATCAGAGATAGAAGAAATCCGGCTTTGAGGAAAGAGGAGACGGCCATGTTTAATCCTATGTATTCCCTCAGCAAGTACTTACTGAGCACCTACTCGGTGCCAAGCATGGGGATATAAAGACAAAGGCAGACACCACCCCTACCATGATGACTCATGGGGCGGAGGGAGACTAGCCCAGGAGACTCGCGAATGGAGCTGCGCTGTCAGGGCACTGTCAGGGCACGGGAGGAGACAGAGGCCGCCATGGGTGCTGTGCACAGAGGAGATTCAATACAGGGAAATGTTTCTGCCACCATTGAGAAGCCAAACGAGCAGAAAAGAGATGCTAAAGCCAGAGAAGAAACACATGAAGTGTTTGGAGTCTAGGGAGGGGGACCAGTGCTCGGGCCTCCAGAGTAAGACCCTCCTGCTGCTTCTCTGGCCTCTGAGTGGGGGGTGCTGTGATGGAGTGGGCATGGCAGAGGAGGGAGACAGGGACCTTGGGGTTGGATCCAAGTGCTGCTGCTGCTGCTGGAGTGATAGCAAGACCTGGGCCAGGCAACAGGAAGGAAGTACCCATCCCTCTCCTCCCATTCCAGGTCCCTTCCAGGCCCGCGCCCCTTTGCCAGATCCTAACAAAAATCCAACTTCTAAGGGAGCTGAGCATTGTGGCTTACAGAGTTCCTGTCCCTGTCACAGAGCAGACCACGGAAGGGTGGGCTGGAGCCGCGAGACCCTGGGAACGAACTGGCACCATCCCCATCTGCACATTCCCCTCTGCCTGAGTCTGGACTTCTGGTCCTTTCCTTCCCCTGACTATGGCCAAACCATGCACAGCTTTCTCTGAACTAGCGACTCTGTCAGTTCTGAGAAGGCAGACACCCAGCTACGGCTGGCAGGTCGGCCCACCGGGAGGATTTCACTGAACAGGTGCTCCAAAGGAAATAACCCAGGGCCTCCCTGAGTAGCAGGGAGGGGCCTGGCACATTCTGACTTGCTGGAATGCAGGGAGCCCCAGATCAGCAGTCTCACCAGTAAGAAGTGCCCCACCTGCTGCCAGTGCCCTTCTAGGAGCTTTTGCCTAGAGGACTTTCCCCTGGGGTAAGGCAGATCTGTGGGAGGCAGGAGAAGTTTCTGGAGTGTTGTCCAGATTGGCAAGTAGCAGGAAGCAGGCCAGAATAGGGAGGGGTGGAGGAGCCACACCCAGGTTCCCTGGCCTTTACCCCTCTCTTCTCTCCTAGCCCCTTCCCTGCATCCTCCCACCCCTGCCAGCCAGCCCTGCCCCTCAGATGTCACCACTAGGTCAGATCTCCCCCGTCTCAGCCAGAATAAATGTCTGCTTGGGGCCCACACAGGGCCTGGCCCTATACCGAGGCCACACAGCTTCTTAAGGCTTCTTGGGCCCACTCTCCTGCCTCAAGCTATACCTAGAAGGTTCCACGTGGGTCAGAGAGTGGGCCCAGATACCCTAGATTTGGGAATCCAGAGTCTTCTGACGTATATCAAGGAAGACCGCCTCAGCTCCTCTCCCCAGAGGGATTCTCTGAGCTTTGCTTTTCTGCTTCTGTGCTGCTCACAGTCCCCGCCCCCGCCCACCATGCCCATCTGTACCCTCTCTTGGCCCACCGGATGCTGGATGGATGTGGGGGGGGGTGTGCCTAGTGGAACACCACCCTCACTGACAGCACATGTTTGCCTAGTCCTTCCTACACGCCAGGGGAGAAGGCAAAGGGGTAGGAAAACCTCCCAGGGAATCCTCTCCCTTCTCTGAGGGAAGATGCAGCCAATCTGGAGAATTTCTCGAGCCTGTGAGGTAATGGAGCAGGAAATGGGAGGAAATGAAACAAATGAGTGTTTGTCTCCATTCTGTCCCGGCTCCTGGCAGAAAATGCCCGTCTGTGGTTGAGACACAGTGGCAGGCCCTGAAGTAGTCAGCTGGTGCCACCTGCATGGGAATCAGGCCCAGACAGACGACGAGACTGAGCGGCTAGGGAGTGGAGGGTCCAGCAGCCCACCTCCCGCCGCCGCCTCAAGCCAGCAGCATGTACAGACCACCCACTCTGTGCCAGGCTCTGTGCCCTACACAGGGGACACAAAAACCACAGGGCAGAGTCCATCCAGGAGCTT
Source organism: Mustela nivalis (assembly GCF_964662115.1). Classification (NCBI taxonomy): domain Eukaryota; kingdom Metazoa; phylum Chordata; class Mammalia; order Carnivora; family Mustelidae; genus Mustela; species Mustela nivalis. The sequence continues at coordinate 34,933,842 of NC_139027.1, read as the reverse complement.
GGGGCCTGGGGAGAAGGTAGAGGAGAAAGAAAGTAACCATGAGGGAGATCAGCAAGAGGTGCACTGGGGACTTCGCAGTCAAGAATGGCTTCCTGGAGGAGGTGATCCTGGTCTACGTCCTGCCCTGAAAGGTCTGGTCATAGACAAGTGGGGGAGGAGGAGCTGAGCAGGAGTCAGTGAGGACTAGATGAATGAATGGTCATCTCCTTGGGTCCTCAGTGCCTGACAAAGTTCAGGGTCATAGCCATTGGTTGCCAAATGTCTGTGGGTTCCTGAGGGAAGCAGGAGGTGGGGAACCTCCCCTGAGCCCAACTCTTGGGTTCATCCAGCAACCTTCTGGAAACATGTGAAGGAACACGAGGTTAATAACCATCGTGGAAACCAAGGAGAAAGAGACCATGGTGGGAGGGAGCCTGTCCACCAGGCCACCATGGGGACTGGGGAGTGGGATGCATTTATCTGCTTTTTCATCTTTTATCTCTACTTTCTAACTTGTTGAAGGTACACAAGTTTAAAAAAAAAAAAGTAGAAACATTTTTGCCCTAAAAAGTCTTAGTTTTGTTTTGTTTTGTCTTAAGAGATAAGAAGGAAAAAGCTCTTTAGACTTTGGATGGATAAGAATGTTTTTATTATCATGCTTTCTGTAAATCTGTACTGCTCAGTCAATAAAAAGCTGGGTCCGTGGGGGTACTGAGGTCTAAATGGGTGGGCGCGGTCCTGGGGGAGGAAGCCAGGAGGGAGGGGAGGAAGGCAGAGGAGGCCCCGCTGACTCACCAGCCCCTCCTGGGCCTTGGCATCCTGCCTCTCCCAAGCACAAACCCCAAGGTAGGCACAGCCTTTCCCTGGCCTGCGGCCAGCCCTGTCCTGAGAGCACTTATAGGTACCAAGGGCTCCTTATAGGTCTCCTTCTGCCAGGAGCGATGGTGGACGGAGCTCTGGCCAGCACTATTGTTCCTGGAGTGGACCGGATAAGACACGGGCCCTCACCGGAGGCCAGGGGGCCTGGGCCACAATTTCCTGCTAACCTTAAAGCCACAGAGAAAATTCTCATTCTGAATCAGGATGTAGTGACTCAGTGTTTGGAAGTGTCCTAGGTGAAATTAGGGAGCATTGAACTCTCATACAATGCTAGATGTGTACGGGTACAGGAGTCCAGTCCAGGCCTGGCGCGCTCCCACGGGTAACTGGGTAGGTCCCTTGGCCTCTCAGAACAGGTTTCCTTCCCTGTATGAAGGAGGGAAGGATTCTTGTCCAGAAGCTTCACAGGCTGCCAGGCCCCAGGTTCAGTCCTGGGAGCCACTTCGTGGGCTGTGGACAGCAGCCGCGTGGGCGCTAGGGTCTCCAAGCTGACTGCACCGAGGCCCGCCGCCGGTCAAGGGGCCCAGGAGCGCCTGGCTCCCGAGGCGCCCTAGAGGAGGCCAGCACCACCCAGCTGTGAGGGCCCCAGCTCCTCCACACTGAGTTTCTGTCACTGCAGATATGGGACACTTCATGTCCCTGTCCCTGTGCTGTCAGCAGCGTTTCTGCTCCCTTCCTGACCCAGGCTCCCACTGCCCACTGCCCATTCCCCACACAGGCCCCACTGTGGCCTCAGGTCCCTGGGGGGCTTCTGCTGCAGCAGCCAGGCTGTCTTCAGCCCCAGGGACAGAGCCCTGGAGGAAAGGACGGGGACGGGGGTGCACACTAGCACAGGCAGAGGCCCTTGACTAGAGGAAGCAAGGCGTTCTGGAGCAAAGGTCTCCACACACCGACTGTGGCCCACAGAAGAGAGATTTTCATGGCAAAACCCGGTACTCACGTGTGTGTGTGTGTGTGTGTGTGTGTGTGTGTGTGTTGAAACAACAGATTCAGGACACTGTTTCCCTTTCCCATGGGCAATGTACTCCAGTTTGCTAATCTAGTCTACTTAATCTTTTAATGCTGTTGCTAACTAAATGGATTTCACCACCCACGAGTGAATCTCAGCCCACGCTGGGAAGCCCCAGGGCTGGGGATGCCAACCGAGGCTCAGGAAGACCTGCCCAGAAGGAGAGGGTGAGGCAGGCTGGGCTTGCAGGGCCGCGGCCCAGAGTTTGGTCTGAGGGGCACCGGGAGCCAGTGAGGTGTTCGAAGAGGGGTGGGGTTCTGGGTCCCAGCTGGTCCCTAGCAGTGCTGTGACAAGGGCTGTCACTGGCTCCAGCTGGCTGGGACAGAAGGGAGGGGGACTATGTCACGTGCTAGGAAGTCAGAGCCCGCCAGCTGTACCTCAGCACTGATTTTTCCGCGGCAGAGCTGTGTCCCCGGGACCCAGGCTTTTTCTCGCCACCTCTCTCCTCTTCCATTTCATAGTTCCAGGCCTACTACCAGGCACAGCAATGGCCAGAGTGAGAATGGGGACTATCTCATCTGGGTCTCCTGAGGCAGAAAGATCCCTTTCCCAGAGGTCCCCCAAAGGCGTCCCCCTGGAAGAGCTGGACGAAGTCACACAAGTGTCCCAGCCAGGGCAAGTAAAAAGCCTAGTGAATGTCAGAAAGTCACCACCTATACCCCGTTCCTTCCTATATCTCCTACCAGTAAGCCCAGTTGGGGAGTTTGAGGACACAATTTAAATGGAGATAACCATCTCTGCAACATTATTCACTGGGGCATCGTCTATGTTGGGGAAAGCTAGAGACAGGGGCCTAACAGGGTACATGATGTTTACTGACTTGATGGAATGTAACTGTGGCTTGGAAAGTGCGATCAATCCTTGGGGCGCCTGGGTGGCTCAGTCAGTTAAGCGTCCAACTCCTGATTTCAGCTCAGGTCATGATCTTAGGGTCCTGGGACCGAGCCCTAAGTCAGGGTCTGTGACCAGTGGGGAGTCTGCTTGAGATTCTCTCTCTCTCTCTCTGCCCCTCCACCCCAACTCGTGCTTTCTCTCTCTAAAAGAAAAATGTATAGTCAATCCTCATTACTCACAGATTCTCTATTTGCAAATCTACCTAGTCACTAAAATTTCTTTGCAGCCCGCAAATCAGTACTCACTGTGCTTTTGTGTGCAGAGCAGCAAGAAGTCTGGGTTGTCTGATGTGCGTGCTCCCACTTGAAGCCGAACCAGTTGACTCTCTCACTGTTTCTGCTCTCACACTGCAAACAAGTGTCCTTTTCAAAGTTTATCTGCTGCCACGTCTTTCGTATTTTGGGGCTTTTTGTTGGTGATTTTGCTTTTTAAAATAGCTCCTAAGTTAGTGCTGAAGTTAGACCTAGTGTTTCAGCTTGGGAAGGTTGTGATTTATTTGCCTTTCAGCGAAAACACACGTTCGTTGAGTGTATAGTGCTGTTGGCCAAGAATCCAGGGTTAGTGAATCAACACTATATATTAAATGAGGTGTCTTTAAACAGAAACACACCTAAAATAAAGGTATGTGTTAATCAGTTGTTGAAAATACTGTGGCCAAAGGTTTGCAGGAACCTTAATTCCTCTTTACCTTGGGAGCAAGGGTCTGGTGTTCATGGATTCAGTGTTCAGGCCAACTCTGTAGAACTATCTTGAGTAACAAGAATCAGTTTTATTATGAAGCCCTGTAGCAAAATACAAAATATTAAAAGTAGAATACAAAACTTATGTTCATCATGCTTTATACCTTTATAGAAAATATGTATGCCTAAACACAGGGCTTAAGAGGGAAGGTAACATAACAGAAAATTCCTTTACTGTTACAATTATTTTTACAACCAATTTACAATCTTCCCATTGACAACTAGTAACAGCTCTACCTCCTGTCATATGGTTTTGGTTGGAGTCATTAAAACTGCCATGTTGGAGTCATTAAAACTGCCATGTTGGAGTCATTAAAACCGCCGTGGGGTTGAGGCATTTTGAGTTGATGATGTCACACTCCCAAGGGACTCTGTCTCCAGCCACAGTGGCACAAACAAGGGGGGGTATCTGTTTGAAGGTGTATTTTGTGGGGTCCAAAGCACAGTCCCAGGATGGGTTTTGTCTTGTGTTTCCCTTTTATTTTTTCATTACTTATTATCATTATTATTATTATTATGCTATGTTCATCACTATACCGTACCGTAACCTTCAAGTTCTTAGCAGCACTATTCACAACAGCCAAAAAGTGGAAGCAGCCCATGCATCCATCAATGGATGAATGGCTAAGGAAAACAGATATGTGGTATATTCACGTAAAGGAACATCATTCAGTCTGACACAGACCGCAACATGAATGAACCTTGAGGATATTCTGTTCAGTGAAATGAGCCAGTCTCAAGAAGACAAATCCTATACGGTTCCACTCACGGGATCTACTTAGAGCGAACAAATTCACAGAGACCAAAGATTGGGACAGGGGAGCACGTGGATGACGCCATCAGTGAAGCATCTGACTCCTGGTATTAGCTTAGGTGTTGATCTCAGGGATATGAGATGGAGCCCCACTTTGGGCTCCATGCTTTGAGGAACCTACTTACAAAAAACTAAATAATACATAAATACATAAATAAATAAATAAGAAAGACAGGGACTGGGGGAAAGGGGAGACGTGGCGAGCGAATGTGCGATGGGCGCAGTTTTCAGTTGTGCAAGATGGAAAGCATTCTGGACATGAATGGTGGTGACAGCCACACAATCCTGGGAATCAATACCATTGAACTATACACTTAAACATGGTTAAGATGACCAAAAAAAAAAAAAAATGGTGAAGATGGTAAAGCTCGTTCTGCGTATTTTATACAATTTTCTAAAAGAGAGGTCTACGATGGCCAAGAGACACTGCACTTATATCTCATGAGCCAAGGGTTCCTGAGTGTAAGGCACTATGGAGTCCTTCATCCCAAAGGAGTCTTCAGGGAGTCCCACCATGGGCAAGGCCAGAACATCGCTTGATACCTCGGACCTCCTAGACCTCACCGTCCCGATTTGGGCCTTTCCCTCCCAGCCAGAAGTTTCAGAGGCTTTGTGAGAGAGCCTGGCATTCCTCCAAGTTCCAGGGAAGACAGGTGGCAAGAAGAGGACAGCGGCGCTGGTGGGGAACTCTGCCATGCTGAGATACTGCCCAGCTATGCAGAAAAACCTGCCACCGGGGTATCGCCCTGGTGCTCCTCCCAGGCTCCCAGCCCCTGACCTGCTCCGCCTGAGCCCACACCGCCCTGCCCCAGCCAGGAGCCTGGGCTGTGCCCATCAGAGACCAGGCCTCCTTTTGACCTTGCTTGGCCTTTCACATGGGGTCATGTCGAGGACAGCGTCTTTCTCTAGAACCTCTCAGGGCATGACATACCTCTGCCCTGAACATCGGAGGCCTCAGCTCCCAGCTGCTCCATCCGGGTGGACAGAGCCATCCTCCCCAAAGAACCGGTGGTTCTCCTGACTCTCCCATTAAAAAGTCCTGACCTTTGAAGCCAGCCTCCAACATCCAGCACAGCATCTTCTATCTTCGTAGATGTAAACACGGGGGGGGGGGGGGGGGTGATTCATTTAAAAACTCAAAACCCCGTCGAGCACTTCTCCCGGGAGCCTGGGACATGATTGGTGTATTGGGTGTCAATCTGGAAATTGTCTGTGCATCTGTAAACAAAAGCGCGCGCGCGCGCACACACACACACACACACATTTTCTCCTTTATCTACATAAATCATAGCACATTGGGCACACTGGTCTGAGCCTTATACCGTTCTTGAGTTTGTTCCATTTGGTATACAAGGATTTTTTTTTTTCATTCTTTTTGAAGGCTGCCAAGTGTTCCACTGGACAGACATAATTGCTTTGACTGGTCCTCTCTGGTTGAATATTTAGAATGTATCTTATCTTTTCTATAACCAGCAAGGCTCCAATAAACGATGTTGTACATTTATCATTTTGTTCCTGTGTGTTATTTATAGGACAGATTCCAAAAAGTGAAATTATTGGATCACACAATATGTGTGTTTTGTGTTTTGATTGATACTGTCAAAATAATACAGCAGCTGATGGCACTCTTACTTAACCTGGAGATGGCAATGGATTTCAACCTGGGAGCTATACGGGGGGCTTTGAGGGACTGGGAGTCCCCAGATCTGTAGATAAAAATCATGCATGTACATAGGTAGATCTTTCTAGGTGACCAAAACTTTCATCAACCCCTCAGAAGGATCTGAGCCCCTGAATGTTCTCTCGCTCACCCAGCTGATCGGTCTCCCAGCTCTCCCAGAAGCAAACTTCCCTTACCTCAGGAAGACGGGCCTTGGACATTCCCTCCTCTGAGTCTTTGTTGGGGAACATTCTCTCCTGTCTTCTGTACTGTTCCATATGGTTATGGCTAACATGGTCAACAGTGGTTACCCCAGACTCTCTGTGTGCCAGGAGGACTTAGCTAGTTCTCATAAGAATCACATGAAAGCGGTGATCCCTACCTCGTTCTGCTGGGTGCACTGCGACATGGAGGTACTGATGAGTCAAGTAACCCGCCCAGCAGGCAGAGCTGGAATCAGAACCCAGAGGGAGGAACGGGACTGCATGCCCAGCCACATCAACCAGTGGGTAGGATGGGAAACAAAGAGACAAGCTCCAGGGGTTCTCAGACCAAACTGCACCCTCTGGGGAACTTTTAAAAAGGCAATCTCTCTCACCGGCTCAGGCAGAATCTCTGGGGCAGGATCCAGACCCCAGGGATTTCTCAAAGAGTCCGGGAGTGACAGGACTCAAAGCACAGCTCTGAGGGGAAGCCCCAGGTACACAAGTCTTTCAGAATCTCCTTACCCCTACCCCATATGTTGATTCTTTTCCTAGTGAAGCAGTTTGCATAGTAATAAGCGCTGGTGGTATAATGATGAGCACAGCTGCCTTCCAAAATAATAAGCATCCGCCCACCCCAAAAGTAACCCAAACTGCGCTTTTCTCGAAGTATCGTTTTCAACCCATGGATTTCAACTTCATTGCTACATTTCGATCCATGGCTGTCCTCCTTATTTGAAGTTCTATTGTCCCATCTTTGGTCAGCAAGAGCCTTCTGAATCCTCCTGACCTAACCCTGGGTACCTTTAAAAGTTCTCTCACTGTCTGGTGTGGTAAGATGCTTGGGTTGAACTTCTCTGCCCCAGCCCTGGAATCAGCATTTCTCCCAGAACACTGTCTCGACACTGCTGCTCCACTCCTGTATCCTAGTGCTTTAACCAGCTCTCCACACCCAAGGAGCTGTTCGCCATTGCTCCAGGGAAGAATCAGTGGCCAAACCAAATGTTAAGCTCCATCCTACCTGAACAGATCTCTTCAAATTTTGAGTCAGCCTTTGGACAATGTATAGACAACTGATCTGTGTTTGTTCATAAGAAACAGGTTCTGAGGGGCGCCTGGGTGGCTCAGTCATTAAGCGTCTGCCTTCAGCTCAGGACATGATCCCAGGGTCCTGGGATCGAGCCCCCCATCGGGCTCCCTGATCCGAGGGAAGCCTGCTTCCCCCTCTCCCACTTCCCCTGCTTGTGTTCCCTCTCTCACTGTGTGTCTCTCTCAAATAAATAAATAAAATCTTTAAAAAGAAAGAAAGAGGGACGCCTGGGTGGCTCAGTTGGTTAAGCAGCTGCCTTCGGCTCGGGTCATGATCCCAGCGTCCTGGAATCGAGTCCCACATCGGGCTCCTTGCTCCGCGGGGAGCCTGCTTCTCCCTCTGCCTCTGCCTGCCATTCTGTCTGCCTGTGCTTGCTCTCACTCTCTCTCTCTCTGACAAATAAATAAATAAAATCTTTAAAAAAAAAAAAGACATAAGCTTCTGTTTAAAAAAAAGAAAGAAAGAAAGAAAGAAAGAAAGAAAGAAAGAAAGAAAGAAAGAAAGAAACGGGTTCTGAACAAAGCTGCTCTTGGAATCCGCTTGATCCCGATATCTTACTACAATCAACCATTCTTCCAGTTTGAGGGCCAGCCCCAAACATCTCAAAATCTCTCCTGCTCTTGGGAAATACAAACTGAAGGTCAAAATAAAAAAGCAGTTTAGCCTGCCAAGGAAATTTGGAAAGCTAAATAAGAGCAAAAAAATAAATAAATAAAGACAACAACTTGAAACTGCCTTACCTTTAAAAGAATCCAACCTAGACTGCTCGGGGCAGAAATGAGATAACAAAAACTGGGTTTAAATTTACCTGGAGTTTATCCTTGGCCCTGGTCCCTCCTTCTGTCCAGAAGGTAGAGGGTGTGGAAATTAAAAAAATAACATTCCTCTGTGTCACGTGGATTATGCAACACTAAAGCCATTTCAGAAAATTCTCATGCAATTTGAGTAGATACCCAAATGCTCACAGGCCACCGCCCCTAGGAGGGAGCTCTGTTGTGAGAAGAGGTCCAGAGCTGTCCTACCTCATGTCCTGTGTGACCTCAGGCTCGGGGCCCTCCAGTATCGCATCACCTCACACCCTGTGGTGAGAATTTAGCACCGATGTGTAAATAGTGTACATTTGGCAATGTCTGCCCAGGGCAGCCTCTGATGGTAGGAGGGGGGCGGGGGCGGACCCCTCTGCAGGCACTGACAAGCACAGTGGCCCTGAGCCCCCTGGCCCACCCCCCAGGTCTAGCAGAGGTGAACTGGCAGTGATCGGGGGCAGGAATCAAGTGGCTGCTCTCTGGTCTCAAAAAGCTCAAGCGAGTTAGAATTGCCATGGAGACTAAATGAGGCCATTTGAGCCTGAAAGATATGCAGCTGTAAAGCACCTGGTGAGGCGGTGGTGATGTCACCAGGGATTCCTTCTAAAGAATGTTCTTTGACTCCATCCCCACCCACTTTGGTTCAGACCCCATGCTAGGCACCTGGCGTGTAGTGGAGAACGGCCCAGAGCATTCTCTGCCCTCGGAGGTCTGGTGTGAGCCCCAAATTTTACAAGTTCTGGTGCAGTCACTAAATCCCAAATACCATTCGCACGAAGAGCCAGCACTGTTTGGGTGTTGACAGTGCGCCGGCAATTTTATGCAAGTCCCAAGTGTGGGTAGGGAGGATGCTTGGCAGGTGCAGCCCCTGTCACTGAGATCAATATGAAAGAACCCAGTTCCGGCTGGGGGCAGCGGGGGCAGGACAGAAGCTGTCCTTTAACAACCACTCTTTAGAGCAAGCTGCCAACTCACTCACAGGCAGTCCCAGGCCCAACCTAAGATTTCCAAAATTTCCGGATTATTAAGATCTGAGGAAATGTGTGGGCACCTGGGTGGTTAAGCATCCACTCTTGATTTCAGCTCAAGTCATAATCTCAGGGTCATGAGATCAAGCCCCATGTCAATGGGCATCCCACACTGGGTGTGGAGCCTGCTTAGGATTCTCTCTCTCCCTCTCCCTCTGTCTCTAACTCCTGAACCCAGCTCATGCTCTCACTCTCTCTCACTCTCTCTTGAAATAGGGCGCCTAGGCAGCTCAGTTGGTGCAGCAGCTGCCTTTGGCTCAGATCATAATCCTGGAGTCCTGGGATCGAGTCCCACATCAGGCTCCCTGCTCGGTGGGAAGTCTGCTTCTCCTGCTGACCTCTCATGCACTCGCTCTCTCTCTCTCTCATTCTTTCTCTTTCAAATAAATAAACAAAAACAACAATAAATCTTTAAAAAATAAATGAAATAAAATAAATCTGGGGAAATGTGCTCCCGGAGCTTGTGATTTAATTGGAGTTCAAGCTTCCGGTGTTGTTGTCCAGCCCAGTAAGAGCTTTGTTGTCCCCCTCTTAGTCGAGTTTGGCTCTTCATCTCCTGTTCCTTTTCTCTTCTTAAGAAACTACGAAATTTCTATAAATTCAAAAGTGCTTTTCCTCTCCAGGACAACAGTAGTAGAAGCCTCACAGGGGACGTTTGTCATATCTCTGTCTATGTATTGTTTATTTGTAAGATGAGAAGTGCTAGTCCCATAAAGCCAGGGATATGTTATGAAAATCAGAACCGAACATTGCATATCTTTCAGCTGAGCTAGACAGAAGTTGTGTGGACTTGTTTCATCAGCATCATTCAGAAATAAGCCTCCTCCACAGTCATTCAAAACTGCAGAAGAAATACCAAGACCGAGGAAATGGAATTATCAGCTATTGAATATGAAATTGATACCAAGAAAAATTAATATAAAGACACCCACACTTCAATACATGATATAACTATTGCACAAACTGCGGAACACCAAAGACAGAAGACTCCCAAAGCAACCAGATACCAAAGGCAGATTCCTCCAGAAGAGCAGCAGGAACAATGGCAGCTGGAACAATGGAATAATACAGAAGGTTGTAGAACACAGTGGGAAAATATCTTAAAAGTGCTGAGAGAAAACAATGATCAGGGCAAAAATAACATTTTTATGACAAACTGAATACTACCAACTAACCTTTCCTAAAGAAACTACTAATGATTATACTTCAGGAAGAAAAAAAGTAATCCCAGGAGGAATATCTGAGATACAAGAATATCTTCATGACTCAAAGCAGGGAAAGATTTCTTAAATTCCATCTGTATGGAATCCGTCTATAAAGGAAAAGATGAACATATTCAGTTACATTAAAATTAAGTACTCGGGGCGCCTGGGTGGTTCAGTGGGTTAAAGCCTCTGCCTTTGGCTCAGGTCATGATCCCAGGGTCCTGGGATCAAGCCCCACATCAGGATCTTGGCTTGGTGAAGAGCCTGCTTCCCTTCCTCTCTCTCTGCCTGCCTCTCTGCCTACTTGTGATCTGTGTGTGTGCGTGTATGTGTGTCAAATAAACAAAATCTTTTCAATAAATAAATAAATAAAATTTAGAACTCATTTCATCAAAAGGAATCATTATATGTGTGAGACACATCCTGAAGGAATATATTTGCAATAATTTTAACAGTCAACAAGATCCACACTATGAGAAAAAATTACTCTGAATCCGTAAGAAAGAGGCAAACCCACAAGAAATTTGTAACCAACAAAAAACAGCTTAAAATTTTACAGAAGATAAAAAAACATGAAAGTAAACTCAATCTTTTTTTCAAAAGATTTTATTTATTTATTTGACAGAGATCACAAGCAGGCAGAGAGGCAGGCGGGGGGCGGGGGGAAGAAGGCTCCCCACTGAGCAGAGAGCCTGATGTGGTGCTCGATCCTAGGACCCTAGGATCACGACCTGAGATGAAGGCAGAGGCTTTAACCCACTGAGCCGCCCAGGTGCCCCAGTAAACTCAATCTTATCTATAATCATAAAAAATTAAGACCTAATGAGATACATAAAAATCCCAAGGAATATGCCAAATGACAACCACCACCACCACAACAACAAAAAACCCTTCTTGAACTGATAAGTGAGTTTAGCAAGTTGTAAGATACAATATTAATACACAAAAATTGATCATGTTTCTATCTACTGGTATTGAACAATTAGGAAATGAAATTTGTAAAAAACGATACTATTGACAATAGCTTCCCAAAACAAAATATTTAGGCATACATATAGGAAGTGTGTATAGTATCTGTATGCTAAAAAGAACAAAATATTGATAAAAGAAGTCAAAGAACATCTCAATTATTGGAGAAGCATACCATGTTCATGGATTGAAAAACTCATCATAGTAGAGATGTCAATTCTCCCCCCAAACTGATCTATAGATTTAACCCAAAATCCCAACAGATAGATATTATAGATATAAAAAGTCTGCTTCTAAAATCAACAGAACTGGGGAAGGGGATGGGCTATCTCCAGAGATGGGCAGAAATGTGAGCCACCTATACTCACAACTCTTTTGATTACTGTAACTTTACAGAAAGTTTTAAAATCTGGTAGTGTGATTCCTCCACACCGAGGGGGCTCCCTCTCCCCATTATTCCAAATCTCCAATGTTCTCATAGTCCAAAACATTCTCTCTCTCTTTTTCCCCCCAAAATTATTTTGTTGCTTTATAAAAGAAAAAATTACCCACTGTGCCATCTAAGAAATAGAACTTTACCATTGTCTTTGGAGGGCTCAGTACACTCATTCCCAATCCCGTCACTCTCTCCCTCAGAAGGGTCATTTTCAGAAGGTGCTGCGGAGAATAGGTTCTGAGGGATTTGGGGAGTGGCAATGAGTTCAGATTTTGTAATTTTTGCATTTGAGGAGCTTGAGGGGCAAATGAGGTGCTCAGGGTGCAAAATTTAATAAGGCCTTCACCCTCAGGGTCCTGTCAGAGTATGGTTGGCCCCTGCAGTGGAATATCTGAATGGAGACTTCCAAGTGGGCCAGTGGATGTGTGGGACTGAAGGCCTGGGATTGCCGGCCTATATGGTGCTTAGATTGAACAGGTGCACAGATTTAATAGGGTGCACAGATTTACCAGGAGTGAGAAGAGGAAGAACCGAGGAGGCTCACAGGGACATCCTAAGGAGAACCCAGGAAGGAGAGGAGCCTAGAAAGTCTGAAACAGGGGCGCCTGGGTGGCTCAGTGGGTTAGGCCTCTGCCTTCGGCTGAGGCCAAGGTCTCAGGGTCCTGGGATCAAGCCCTGCATGGGGAAAAAAAATCTCTGCTCAGCAGGGAGCCTGCTTCCCCCTCTCTCTCTGCCTGCCTCTCTGCCTACTTGTGATCTCTCTCTCTCTCTGTCAAATAAATAAATAAATAATCTTTTTTTAAAAAAGGAAGAAAAAAAGAAAGAAAGTCTGAGACAAACTAATAAAAACAAAACCACTTGGTGCTCCCTCAGGCCTCTAACTGGACATGCTACCATGTGGACATGTACTTAATTCTTTCCCTGGGCTGACCCATATGGGTATAAACCCAGCACAAAAGCAAACAAATACAGAGCCCAGAGAGAATGGGGGGAAGGTTTGGTTTCTCCACCAAGGCGATAGTAACAGCCTGGACAGGGCTGAGAGGTAATCAAACTGGAATGGTATTGCCCAGGGTGTCAGATACTATAACCCAGGGGCCCAAACCAAATGCCCACAGGGCAAGGCTGGCACTGTGAGTGGGTAAAGGGAGCCAGGAAAAGGAAATAGTATTCCATAGTGAAAAGGAGCAATAGAAAACATACCACACAATGGCGTGGGGTTGGGGGTAAAGGGGAAGTGGTCCACTAAGGATGTCAAGTCTTCTTCTTTTTTTTTTTTTTTTAATTTTATTTATTTATACCTCTATATTAACCACTTGACTTAAAAAAAAAAAAATCTACTCTTCTCCCAGGGCCAGGCTTCCTTCCCCATTTCCCTCTTGTTCCACCTAACTTCACCTGAAGAGCTTTTAACCAGACGGAAGAGAAGAGTGATGCTGTGCAAAGGGAAGTATGCCTACACGAGCAACTTAAAGTTCTTCTTTTATGGTTTCTTCTTGCAGATATTTGGCTGCTGGGTCTGGATCCTGGTAGCTGCCACCCAGGTAGCAAATCCGTTGCTGCAAGGATGGGTGATGTATGTCTCGCTCACCTCCTTTCTCATCTCCCTGATGTTCCTGTTGTCTTACCTGTTTGGATTTTACAAAAGATATGAGTCCTGGCGAGTCCTGGTAAGAATCAGAGGGAGTGATCCAGACCCTTGGGCTTCTCTGGATGTCCATTCTGGGTATTGTGAGGACACCATTGTCCTCATTGGACACCATTGAGCCCTTCTGGGCTGGGACAGGAGTTGGGCACGGGGCGGGGTGGGGAGCAGGTTGGGACCAGAGACCAGACACCAGGGACCAGAGACCTTGTCATGGCTGGGCCACTATGGAACCAAGACTTTTTTATCTTAATGTGTTTACTAGTAAGGCAGAATGAAAGCACTCTTTTGCCACAGTAAATGTTTCATCGTATTCCCCTCCATTGTCTTCCTTGTTAGGAATATACACATTCTCTATCAAGCACATCTTGACTCGTTTCCCCTTAAGCTTTATTTATGGTTAAATCATTGGAGTTGGATTGAAGGACACGATAGTGGGGGGGGGATCATCCCAGTCCTACAGCGATTCCTCTCTTCCTTATGTATTTTATGTAAAAGTGTATATATAATCATGCCGAACCAATAGTTTTGGTGTCAATTCTTTCATTAACATTATGTCACTAAATTGCTTTCATGTCACATATCTTGAAAACCATTTAAAATGTTTCTGTATGGAACATTTAAAAACATATACAAAAGTAGTGAACATCACATCATAGACCCTCAAGAAACCACAACCCAGATTCCTGCCCTATTAACATTTTCCCACACTTGCTGTACCTAGCCTTTTTTTCCTAAAGAATTTTAAAGCAAACCCAAAACATCATGTTGTTCCATTCTACACACTTCAGTATGACTCCAAAAAAATATGCACACATTCTTATGTCATCATGCTTATATAAACTTATTAACAATCATTCCTCTGTATCACCTAAGACCCAGGCCATGATCAGATTTACTTCGTTACACTTGAAACATCTCTTTACCTTTGACCTGTTTGATCAGGATCCTCCCAGGGGCACTGCGTTGCCCTTGGCATTCATGGTTCTTGGATACCTTTAACCCAGAATGGCCCTCCCTGCCAGTGACTGGTTGAAGAAGGCGGGTCAGCAGTCCTATAGAAGTCTGATGTTTTTGGGTTTTCTTTGCTTCTTCCCAGTGTGATGTGATTTGTGTCTCCAAATCCCTGAATGAAAGATGGGTGAACTTTTCTGGTAATAACATCTCCAGTGTGACAGGCTTACCCCCCATCAACTATTTCCTTCATGCTTTTTTTCACCTCTTAATGAGCTTCCCCTGAACTGAGTGTCTCATTAGAGATTGTAAAACGCCAGTGATGACATGCCTTCCTGAATTGATAACCCTTATTAAATGACTGCCTGACATTCTCGGGTTGAAGAACGCTGCTGAGCGTTCAGCACAGAGACTCAGCCACTGGAATCTGGAGTCCGATAAGCCTGACTCTACCCACTCCGCCACGTGTTAGCTCAGCCCCAGTCTCATCACCTGCACATCGGGGTGCCCAGAGCTGCAGCCTTATGGCGTTAGCTGTGGGAATGAATGAGGCGGCATGACATAATGTTAGGACATAGCAGGTCCTCGTAATGCTAATGGGTAAGAGCACAAGCTCGGAGTTCATCTGGCCTAGGTTCAAATCCTGACTTGGCTCTTTATTCCTAGACCTTGACCTTGAGCTCCTACTTCTTCAAAATGGCACTAATGTTAAGTGGTGCCAACCCCATAGCTGGCAAGCTTACATGAGGTACAGGAGGAAAGGCTTAGCATGAACAAGCACTCAGCCAAATGCTGGCTTGGACAGATGTCACTACTGGCATTTATTAATCCGCTATGGTTCACTGCATCTCGAGTTTATCAGATACACTGCAAAAGGAAAGAGCAGGAGTCTGGGGTGCAGGCCGGGCTCTTTGGCCCGCTCCTCCTGCTGTATGGTGCGGGGGGCAAGTGTCCACCTGCTTCCATGCCCCCGTGACGCCGGCCGTGGCCCCCTCTGCCTTTCCAGGACAGCCTGTACCACGGCACCACCGGCATCCTGTACATGAGCGCCGCGGTCCTGCAGGCACACGCCACCATCATGTCCGAGATCTATGACCTGAAGAACTACTTCATCAACACCGCAGCCTCGGTGAGCGCAGGACAGAACTCAGAGCTGCTGGGTGGGGGGCACCTTGCCGGAGACTCCTCTACCCCTGCGGAGAGATGACCCCAAGCCTCAGGCTGACAGGGCCTTGGAGGACAGGAGAAGCTGTGTGTGTATGTTTGTGTGTGTGTATATGTGTGTGTGTGTGTGTGTGTGTGTGTATCTGTATCTCTGTGTGTGTGCTGTATACGTGTGTGTGAGCCTGTGTTTGTGTCTGTGTGTGTCTATGTGTCTATGTGTGTCTGTGTCTGGGTGTGTCTGTGTCTGTCTATGGATGTCTGTGTGTGTGTATGCTGTATATGTGTGTGTCTATGTGTGTCTATGTATCTGTGCCTATCTCTGTGTGTCTGTCTGTGTCTATATGTGTGTGCTGTCTGTATCTGTGTGTGTCTGTGCCTGTTTATGTGTATCTGTGTCTGTCTATGTGTGTCTGTGTCTGTCTGTGTGTGTGTCTGTGTGTGCACACATGCACATGTCAAAAGCATGTGCTGTTCAGGTTCAGGGGTCATCTCCCATTTTCTGCTTTTCCCACTCAGGCTTACTCACCCATACACTCGCTATACCACCCTCAGAACCTTTTTTCTAAAACACAAATTGGAACGCTGCTCTCTCTCCTATTGAAGTTCTTCCATGGCCCCTCTGCTTGTGGAATGGAGCCCGAATTCCTCAGCGTGGCCAAAGGGCATCAGTGTCCTTTTATTTCAGTGACAGAAGTGCACCGGGCTAACTGTTGGCTGATGGAATCCAGGGGCCAGGTGGTCCAGCCAGCCGTAGGGAGAGCTGGACCCTCAAGGCCTTAGGTCCACTAGGACCAGAGACTCAGCCAGTTCACCTGCCTTCCTAGCCCGCGGCGGCCTCTCTTCTCCTGTGAGGGAATGGTGCCCTCATGTGGCAGCTCACTCACAGCCCATGGCTTCCTCCTCTAGTAGCCTGACCTTCCTTATTCCCCCCTTAAAAACTTCTCAGAAAGAATCTAACACCCACACTGTGGTAAGCCCCACAGCAACCAGTCCCTGGCACCAGAATGGTCACGGCCTGTGTCAGTGTCGGTGCTCCTGCATGGATCAGGTGGCAGGAGGAAGGGGTGGGGCGTGGGGTGCCGTTCTCCACCTAAGAATGGGGTGCCCGGCAGGCACGAAGGGCAGCTACACGTATTCAGCTGCCTCTGCAGCCCGTCTACCTCCTTTCCCTCCTCCTCAAACTATTCTAACTCCCCTAAACTCCTGGCTCCAGCAGGATCCGCACGCCGCCCTTCCACAGTCTGGCCCGGCGCCCTCTGAGCTCTGTCCTGCTGCTCCCTGTCGGTCTGCTCCAGCCGCCGGCCGCCTCCAGCCACACCTGAGCACACGGCACCAGCTCTCGCCTCTCCCTGGCAGGGACACCCCTGCTCCAGGAGCCAAACCCCTTGCCACCTTCTGTTCCCTTCTCACCGGCCGACCACCTTCTGGGGGAAGCCTCGTCCTTCCCCCTCCCCCGCAGGCCCGGTTTGTCTCTGGCTTATTTTCTCTCCGGGACGCTTAGCCCCATCGAACCTGCTACTCTCCTGGCTGATCTTGCTTACTTTCTGCTCCTGCCACTGGAATGTGAGCACCGGGAGGGTAGATATTTTTGAACGTTTTGTTCGCTGTTGGGCGACTGTCATTTTTGAAGTACAGCAGGTGCTTGAAAGATGTTTGTTGAATGAGCGAGCGGGTGAATGAGGACAGGGTGTGAGCGGACAGGGGGGCGGTTCGAGGCTGGAAGGGTCATCCAGCCCTAGAAGGCCTGTTAAGGGCAGTGGCCTCTATCCTGAGAAGCAGGGACTCCTCACACAGTTTCAAACATAGGACAGGAGCGGCTCGATCCCATCTTCCATGTGAGTGAGCGCACAAGAGGTGGTCAGGCAGTACATGCAGCTGAGTTTGGGGATAGCTTTGGATGTGGCGGTGGGGGAAGGGAGGCGTCAGGCTGGTTTCTGTCAGGCAGCGGGGTGAGATGGGGGTCCTGAAGACCCCCTGAGTGAGTGAGGCTGGAGAGGAAAGCTCAGCAGTCCGTTCTGGACCACTGAGAGCTGGAGGGACCCCCAGAGCCCTCACGGGGTGCTGGCAAGCAGGGCGCTCAGAGCAGGGTGCTGGGCTACTGGGTGGACACGTGGGGGAAGTCATCGGAGTGCAGACTGGTTGGGACAAGGGGACAGTGAGGGAGACAAGGACCCAGGGCAGGGATGGAGCGAGCCTGCTCCCTGCCCAGGATCAGGAGGACACGGGTGCCCAGGACAGTCGGAGCTGGAACCCAGGAGAGTGCCCGGGGACAGCGAATATCAAGAAGAGGAGCAGGCAGGGCAGGGTGTGGGGCAGGCATGGGGAGCTGGGTCAGGACACGTGACCTCCTGGCCTGCGGGGAGTGGATGGGGCGGCCCTTGGCCCTGGCCATCGCTGACCCAGGAGCCTCCCGTCTCCTTCCAGTTCTTCGCCTTCATCACAACCCTGCTCTACATCCTCCACGCCTTCAGCATCTACTACCACTGAAGCGGCAGAAGCCGGGCGCGCGGTGGGGAAGCACCCCAGTAGCACCTACTATGGGCCCCCGAAGCTCGCAGTCAACATCGGCCGCGTGGGTGACAAACAGAGCATCTGCAAGACCCTCAGTGGGCTGAGGACAGACCAGCTTCTCACACGGAGGGACATAGTCGCACTCTGGCATCTCCATTTGGACATTTTAATTCATTATGGTGAATATGACAAAGATTGGGGGGCGGGGGTGTTGTTTGCTTATTTGTTTGGTTGGTTGGTTTGGGTTTTGCCTGGGCGAGAAACTGTCCCTTCTCACAGGGAACCTCACTCTCCCGGAAAACTGATATCTGACGTCCTCACAGGGGAGAATCCCATGTCTGCCATTTGTCACACCTGTTTGGGGATTCTACCTCAGCAGTGAGGTTCCCCCGGAGCAGGTTTAAGGGAATACTTCGTCTTGTTTTGTTAAAATCAAAATGGTGCTGCCGATGCCTTCAGAAGAAGACCCACAGGCCTGGATCCTGATGCATGGTCCTGACCTTGTTTTGGAGCGGTGGTCCAAATCCGCTCTCCCGTGCCCCCCGGGGAGCTGATGGGGGACGAGCCACACAGCCCACTCCCCCCCAGTTCCACTCCTCCTTCCCTGTTCTCCCCAGTTTGGGGATTCAAGGAAAATCTTCATAAAAGCAACTTTGAGGATAGATTTGTGGGGAAAATAAGTGACTGACTACAAAATTGTTATGAAGTAACACCTGGGAGAGGGGTGGAATGGGGGGAGGGGTGGCCTGCTTCTCCACAAGTCAAGCCTGTCAGAGAACTGCAAGGCTGCAGGACACCTGTGCCAGGCCTCCAGAAACCTGCCTCCTGAGGACTCGAAGCCACCTTTTCCCTCAGAAAAGACCATCAAGGAAATGAGGCAGGACATTCCAGGCAAGGATTCTTCTGTGGGCTTCTGTCCCACACCGTGGGACACGTCAGGAGGCCAGAAAGGATTCCTGTCCCAGGGTCCATGCTCTTCAATGTGCCCCCAGGACCCCCTGCGTCCCCCCGAGTGGCACCAGCTGCGTGAGGCCTCATTCAGGGAAGGGCTTGCAAACCCCAACATGCAAAGGCCTCCATGATTTGGGGTCATTTTAAAACAAAAGGGGGGGTGTTATGCATACAGAAACATAAAATCGAGGTGCTTGATGTCAAAGTAAATGGTTTTCAAAAGGAAGCTGCGCTCTCTGGCCTGTCTTCCTCCGTGCAAGGCTTCCAGTCCCCATCCTTCGTCTGAGCACCAGACCTCCTGACCCCGGCGAGTGGGACACAGCCCCACAGCCACACGTGTCTGCTCTAGTTTTGAAATGAAATAAATTATTACGGGAAGGGGACTAGTTTCAGCCGATTCTGGGGCTTACAGTTTTGTACTAATTTTTTTACTGCTCCTGATGGGGGTGGGGGGCGGGTACGGGGAGCCACCAAAGAGAAAATTCTGGCTTCTTCTTGTTGACCACTCAACTCTCCAACCACCATGTTATCTTGAAAAGCCACCATGTACCCCTCATTTTATTGCCTGGGATGATTACTGTTCAATATTTACCGAGTAGCCATATCCAAATAAAAGTTGTTTGTATAGTAAGAAGTATTAAGTTGGTCACTTTTGTGATGTTAGCGGCTGGAACTGCCCCACACATCCTGAGAGCAGTTTCACCCAAACACCCAGGGGAGGGTCTGAGGGCCCAGCCCACCAGCCTTGCTCCTGGGGCAGCTGCAAGGGAGGCTGAGTTTGTCTCCAGGACTTGGAGCCTGTGCCATTTCCACTTCAGTAAGGACAGTTTGAGTGCAAGTTCCAGAAACCAAATTCCCAGCTTAGGCAAGGCTGGGGGTGCGCTAGCTGGGCCTGGGAGGCGAAGAGGCCCCCATAGACACAGTGGACCCCTTGCCCGGCCCTCTGTGCCATTCCCATTCTTCCTGACAGAGTGCCATCCTTCTCGCTTCCCACAATGCAAGGCACCCATCCATGACCCACAGTGGACCAGACCCTGAGCCCCAGCTCCCCCAAGTTCACTACAGTGGCCGTACCGCCCAGCCTGCCAGCACCTTCCAGTCCCGGAGGCCAGCTTCCTGTCTGTAGGGCTCTTCCCAAGCCCAGAGACCTTCCAGTCCCTCATCACTGGGTATTGTGGGACCTGGGTCCCCAGAGCCAGGGACCACCCCCAGGAACACTTGGCCATTCCTCCAGCCATGGGTCAAATTCTGCCCCTCCCTGCCCCCATGGTGGCGCCATGTCAGGAGGGGGCCAGCTCAGTCCTGCTGTTGCCTCCATGCCCGTGCCAGACATTATGTTCCCTCCTCCTGGGAACACGAAGGCCCAGTCCCTCTTGCACAGGAAAAACCCTTGTTAATCTTGCAAGAGATCTTTCTCGCCCCCTAGAGTTAATCACTCTCTCCTTGGGTTGCCTCTGCTCCAGGGGTGTGTGCCGCTGTCGCAGAGTTGCCCCATGTGCCTCAGGGTCTCCCTGACTAGACTACGAGACCATTAAGGGCAGGGCTTTGGCTCTTGGATATTTTACCATCATTGCCCTACCCTAAGCTCCCTGGCTGGCCCTGTTCTGCCCCTGTACGGTTGACCAAGATGAGGACTTGCAAAGGCCACAGCCGGTCTGCAGGGACTGAAGGCAGAGCTGGATCCTGAGCCCTCCCTGTCTTCACCTCCAACCCACAGTCTGACATCCCGAGCAGAAAAAGCTGTTCTCCGCTCGGTCCTCTACTCCCGGACTCCCATGGGGCAGTTTAGCTCCTTCCATCCTAAAACCCTAGAACCTCAACCACAGTGAAGTAAGCCCAGTCACCACCACCAGGGCCAGGCCAGCTCTGGCAGGCTGCGGGGCCCCGAGCCAGGCGGCGCTGTGTCTGATCAGAGCTACCTGGCTTGGCTGCCTTGCTGGTTCTGAGTCCAGCATGCAGTCGGGCTAATGAAAAGGTTAATGACCCTCTATCAGGGAGCCCTTCTGAGGCAGCTACTCAAGCCTGGCCTCCAAAACTGTCTGAACCAAGCCTGAGAGGCACGAGGATTGCAGGCCAAGGCCAGCTGTGGCCTTGAGTGTGACGAGGCAGGGTCCTCTGTATTCTCTGCATGGAGAACCTCGGAGCTGGGGGCAGCTGCTCTTTGTCAGGTGTTGATTCCTTACATGGGCACCCACTCTGACCTCTGGGAAGAAGGAAATGCAGCGGACAGTTGCCTCAAGGTCAACTCCACAAGCTACCTGCCCCGGATCCTGAATTGGGAGATCATGGAGGGCAGGGAGGAGAGTCCAGAGGATGCTGCTTCTGCATCTTTCTGTAAACTCGGGCAAGGCATGCTGCTGCTTCCGAACCTGTCCTCTCCGTAAGCTGGGATGCGTGGGTACCCCCACACCATAATGTCTAAGGATAACACTTCAAGATGGAGAGGTATCAGCATGAGGTCACGCCAAGGGGAAGTTGGTTCCAGATCCAGCCGGTTAAAGTGTTCATACCAACCTGTAGGACTGTCAAGGTGTGTTTATGTCAGGTCATCTCAAGGAGCACACAGGGGAAGGGGCGGCTGTGGGGCACAGGGAGAAACAGTGTGGGCAGTAGGTTTGGGAGCCCACGAAACGTAATCGTTATGGACTTGTTTGAACGAAACTGGCAGGAACCCATGAGACACCCCTGAGGTCACGTCCCTTCTTTCCGCAATGATAGAAAACAGCCTCACCATCATTAAGATGATGGGACTATTTCTCCTTCCTGAGTTAAGACTCTTTTTTAATGGATAATCATTCAGGAGCCAGATGGAGGTGGGGAAAAGGATGAAAGCGTTCGGTGCAATTACCCAGGTATACCACTGGGTGGCGTCTGGGTTCCACTCTAATACCCAGAGAGGTCCCGGTGAGAGCAGGTGGCCAGTCAGAAGTTGCAGGACCCAGATGGGATCTTTGGGAATCTCACCAGGGAGGGAAAAGCCACTCCAGCACGCACCAACACCCACAGTCTTGGGTACGTGCCTTCTGTCTGCCTCAGGCTACTTCGCTGTTTACTGAGGTGTGTGCGAAGGTGTCCACAAAGGCTGTCTGGGGCCACTTTCTCGTCCTAGGGAGGCAGACAGGGAGGGTGGAAAGGAGAATCAAAGAGGGAGACCCCCAAGACACTTTCACGTACCAAGAGGGCAGTTCTTGCCACCCAAGTCGAATCCCAGGGGTCCCGCCAAGCCAGGCTCCTTTGGTAAGGATTCAGGAGACACAGCAGTGGGAGAAGCTGGGATCTTCCGGCAAGGACAGAGCCCTGCAGGAGCACATACCTTCTGGGAGCAACCATGATGTCTGCTTGCAGCAAAAATTCAGGTTTAGTTGTGTTGCAGGCATTTTTGCTGTACATCTCCTGGCCCTGGGCCGAGCTTGCCTACTCTTAAGAACATGAGGTGGGTGTGGCAGGGACCAGAGGGCTCATGTCCTATAGGGACAAGGCAGTGGCTCCAGCTGGAAGTAGAGGGGAGGAATTTATGAGAGGTTGCCTAGAAAATGGGACCTCGAGGAAGTTACCAGAATGATTAACTGTCAGCCACATATCCTTTCCTGGCCTAAAGCCACCCGGCTGGAGTTTTAAAGGATAAGATGCGGCCAGGTGGGGAGGGCAGTTAGGATAGGGAACAGTGTAAGGATGGGTCCCGGAGCTCAGAGCAGCCCTGTTTGAGGAGCCAACGGTAGCCAGTTGGCTTGTGTGATAAAAGGGCTAGTCATACCTCCAGGCGTCCCTGGGTCACAAGATTTAATATTCGTTTTTTTTTTTCTTTAGATCTTATTTATTTACTTGAGAGTGAGAGAGCAGGAGTTCAAGAGAGAGCACCAGGGAAGGGCACAGGGAGAGGGAGAAGCAGGAGCCCCCTGAGCAGGCAGTCTGATGTGGGACTCGATCCCAGGACCCTGGGATCATGACCTGAGCCGAAGGCAGATGCTTAACAACTGAACCACCCAGGCACTCCAAGATTTAGTATTCTTTTTTTTTTTTAAGATTTTATTTATTTATTTGACAGAGATTAAAAGTAGGCAGAGAGGCAGGCAGAGAGAGAGGAAGGGAAGCAGGCTCCCTGTTAAGCAGAGAGTCCCACATGGGGCTCGATCCCAGGACCCTGGGATCATGACCCGGGCCAAAGGCAGAGGCTTTAACCCACTGAGCCACCCAAGTACTCCCAAGATTTAGTATTCTTTTTTTTTTTTTTTAAAGGATTTTTTTTTAAAATATTTTATTTATTTATTTGACAGAGAGAAATCACAAGTAGATGGAGAGGCAGGCAGAGAGAGAGAGAGGGAAGCAGGCTCTCTGCTGAGGAGAGAGCCCGATGCGGGACTCGATCCCGGGACTCTGAGATCATGACCTGAGCCGAAGGCAGCGGCTTAACCCACTGAGCCACCCAGGCGCCCCAAGATTTAGTATTCTTAAGATGACATTATTTCCCCAATTAACCAACAGATTCCACACAATCCCTATCAAAACCCCAATGGCAGTTTTGCAAAAACTGATAAGCTGACCCCCCCCAATTCATGTGGAAATTTGAAGGACCTGGAATAAACAAAACAATTCTGAAAAAGAAAAACAAAACTGGAGGATTCACATTTCCAAGTATCAGAACTTAATATGGGGCGCCTGGGTAGCTCAGTGGGTTAAAGCCTCTGCCTTCGGCTCAGGTCATGATCCCAGAGTTCTGGGATCCAGCCCCACATTGGGCTGTCTGCTCAGCAGGGAGCCTGCTTCCCGGTCTCTCTCTGCCTGCCTCTCTGCCTACTCGTGTTCTCTGTCTGTCAAATAAATAAAATATTTTTTTTAAAAAAGAATTTAATACAAACTATACTAATCAATATAGTCAGGTACTGGTAAAGGTTGGACATATGGAGGAAAGGAATACAAGTGAAAATGCAGACTTGAATCCTCAAGTTTATGGTCAACTGACTTTTGACAAGAGTGCGAAAACAATTCAACGGGAGGAACTCATCTTTTTGACAGCCAATGCTGGGACAGTTAGATATCTACGTGCAAAGAATGTAGGTGGAGCCCTACCTCACACCAGATACAGAAATTAACTCCAGATGGGTCAAAAACCTAAAACGAGAACTAAAACTGCTGAAGTCGTATGAGAAAATATAGGAGTTAATGTTTGTGACCTTGGATCAGGCAATGTTTTCTTCAATGTGCCAGCAAAAGGACAAGCCAAAAAAAGAAATAAAGAAAGAAAAATCAGATTTGTTGAAAAATTTAAAGCGTATGCTTCAAAGGACACTATTAAAAGAGAAAAATGACAACTCACAAAATGGGAGAGGATACGTCCAAATCAGGTATCGGATAAGGGACTTGTATCTGGGATATAAAAAGAACTCTTGCCACTCAACAATTTTTTAAAATTCCCACTAAAATGAGGACAAAGGATCTAAATGGAAGAAGATACACAAGTAGTCAATAAGCATGTGCCCAGCATTTTAACTTTACTCACCAGTCCAGAAATGCAAATTAAACTCACATGCTTATCACAACAGTGATAAGCAGATTTGAAATAATGATGACGCCCAAAGCAGGCAGGGAGGCCGAAAACCCAGATCTGTTCTACATCCCTGATGGAGTGTGAGTCGGCACGGCACAGCGCTCTGCAAGACCGGACGTGCTTCCTCTATGAGAACCGCTGGCTGCCTCCTGGGGGCTTATCCCAGAGAAATGAAACCTACATGCACACAAGTGCTCTCCTCAGCTGTATCTGTAGTAGCCCCCAACCTGGAAACAACCCAGATGTCCTTCAACAGAAGATGGTCAACCGGGGCGCCTGGGTGGCTCAGTGGGTTAAAGCCTCTGCTTCAGCTCAGATCGTGATCCCGGAGTCCTGGGATCGAGCCCCACATCGGGCTCTCTGCTTCCCGGAGCCTGCTTCCCCCGCACCCCCTTCTCTGCCTGCTTCTCTGCCTACTTGTGATCTCTCTCTGTCAAATAAATAAATAAAATCTTAAAAAAAAAAAAAAGAAGAAGAAGAAGGTGGTCAACCAGCTGTGGCACGTCCATAACACAGGGTAGGACTCACTCATGAAAAGGAATGAATTATTGATACAGACTCTTGGAGGAGTCTCTGGAGAATTATGCTAGATCTAAAGGGAAAAAATCCCCAAAGATTATATACTGTAGGATTCCATTGAAATAATACTCTTAAAATGACAAAAATAGAACGAATTAGTGGACTCCAGGGTTAAGGACGGAGTGGGGTAGGAGGGAAGCGGATATGGTTATAAAAGGACATGTCGGGGACCCTCCTGTATGTTGACCGTGGGGATGGATAGGCAGTATCTGTAATCCAACCGGGTAGAACTATTTACGCAGACACACACACACACGAGCACAAGTCAGCCGGGGGACATCCGAGCCTGACCAGCAGGCTCGTGAACCTGCTCGTGAACCTACCAACGTGAACATCCTGGTCGCGATACTGTTCGACGTTGTTGCATGATGTCATGATTAAGGAAAACTGGGCAAAGAGCACACGTGATCTCTCTGCATTTTTTTCTTACAACCTCCTAGGCATCTACGATGGTCCAAAATTGTGTGTTTTGTTTTGTTTCGAAGTGTTTTAGGCCAGGAGGCCTGAGGCCTGGGATCTGGCCTTGGCAGCTCCTGTATGAGTCACTTGGGTGATCCAGGGCAAGACACTTCTCTTCCATTTCACTTTGTCTCCTTACCTGGAAGGTAAAGGCTTCTACATCCCCAAGGCATCCAGCAGTGTGGACAGTCGAGTCACAGCTGTGGATTTGGTGTGGCCTGAGGCCACGGATGAGAGACTGCTCAGAACAGACAGGCCCGTGGGAACGTGCCCTATCCCCGCAGGGACTTGGGGTGATGGGGGCGAGGGGTTTCAGGGCCAGGCAAGGCACAGGATGAGAGGTGCTGGGGAAGAGGAGTCCCAGCCTGGGAGTCACTCGTGCTGCAGGCCCAGGACCAAGCTAGCCGAGGGCCAGCTGTTCCGTGTTAGGATGACGTGCCTGCTCCCTGTGCTTGGCAGAGAACCCCGCCGTGGCAGGGGCAGCAGGGAGCAGAGCGGAGAGTGACAAGAAGGCTGCCGTGGCCTTGTAGAGACCAGGGCCCACATCAGCCACGCACTTGGCTGAGCTGGCCAGAGTCCAGTTTGGAAAACAGAAACCACATTAAGTATTTCCCAGAGAGAGGATTTAATTCGGGGACCTGTGACAAATGGCTTGAAGGGCTGAAGGAGTAAAGAAGGAGCATGAGAGGTAACCAGAGATTAGTAACTGCAGGAGGTCAGCACAGCCCTGAGGGCCAAAGCGGCCCACAAGGGGTTGGGGTGACCCTGTAGCCCAGGAGGGCATCACTGCTGATCCTGCAGCAGGGGGCCAGCTGCCAAGGGAGAAACCACCAGAAGCCCCTGGTGCCCATAGCTGCCTGTGTCAGCTGGAACTACTTCCCTAGCAGAGGGCAAGAACAGAGGTTCTCCAACCCCACCATCCCCCCACCTTCCAGTGTCCTGCCAGAGCCTACCACTGGCAAACAACACAACACAAGCAGTCAGGAGCCTGGGAGATGGTTCAGACCAGAACAGAGGAAGGCCAGAGAGCTGCTGTTTGAGAAGTTTGAGTCTCCAAATACACAGCTTTTTGTTTCCACCTGTGTGTGTGCAAAGACACCACACACACACACACACACACACACACACAACTCTGCTATATACTTCCCTTTAGATGTAGATGTTATTTAGAATATTCCTATTTTTACCTTACTTGACTCCTAGAAGTCACTGGTTTTCTCAAAGAAAAAAAAATTCTCATTTAGAAATAATAAATTGTAGGCATTTAAAAAATATTTTAGGGACTCTTGGGTGGCTCAGTCAGTTAAGCGTCTGCCTTGGGCTCAGGTCATGACTCCAGGGTCCTAGGATCAAGCCTCTTATCAGGTTCCTTGCTGGGGTTGGGGGGGGGGTCTGCTTCTCACTCTCCCTCCCCCTGCTCGTGCTTTCTCTCTCTCTGACAAATAAATAAATAAAATCTTTAAAAAAAAAATCTGTCAAAAAAACAATCCACGATGTAAAAAATGAAACAAAATATCACCTGGAACGCTGCTAGCCAGGGGCGGCCAATGTTAGTATTTTGGTACAGGCGCACCCTTCCTGGCTGTATTTGTAAATGTGACAGGGTGACAATGGGGTCTTGGCACGTCCAAGGAGAGCAGATGCTGCCAAGAATCCCCACGACAGGAAGTCCAGCCAGCCGGACTCACCAAACGGGTGCTCTGCTAGCTACTATTGGTCCGTTGCCCACTTTGATGATGAAGGGAAGGCAGGAGGGTGCTCTCAAACCATCAGGAGAGCTGCCACAGAACTTGGTTGGGTCCCCTGGAGTGCAGGGAGGTGGGCAGCACCAGGTCTGTGCCTGGGAAATCAAAGAGCAAGAGCTGTGGTGGGAGCTGCCTCTCCAGGAGAGCAGGGAGAGAGAGAGTCGTGGAGGGAACACAGCCTTCCACGGATGCCAGGGGCCAACCCGTGGCGGGGTGGGGGAGGTGGTGGGGAGACATAGGAGTGGGATCTCCAAGGGTCCTGGGAGGACCAGAGAGGCACAAAGACCTCCCCTAGGGGAGTTCAGAGTAGGTGGACAGCCGGCAGCCCAGAGCTGAGTTGCAAAGGGCCAGCAAAGCAGGAAACCCCATTGGGGGACAGCAGGTGGAGTCCCCCAGCACAGGGAACTTCCCACGGCGGTACCCTTACAGGACTCTGGTGGCCTAGGATTCTGTCTTTGTCTTCTAGTTCCTCTGCGTACTGGTCCTGGGCAGAGGAAAAGGGGTGAAGGTGGGGAGAGAACAGCTATCAGATAGAAGAAAAGACAAAGTGAGGAAGGGAGGACATCTCTGCGTTTCTGCCATGCCCAGCCCTTTCTACAGGTGACCAAAGCAATCGAGAAGCAGCCACATCTTAACTCCCCTCTGTCCCTTTAGCTCACTTTTTGGGGCTAGTTCTCACCTGGTGGAAAACCCAACAGGGTGTCAGGTCATTTCTTAGGTGATCAAGCCTGGCTCCAACCCCACCCATATCCCTCCCTCACCTGCTACAGCCCGGGAGGGGTGACACGGCAGGCTTCTCCCCTCGTCCTCACACCCCTGCTTGCTAACCTAGCTTCTGACCCTCCTGGGAGAATCAGGAAAGAGGGCAGAATGGTGGTGGGAAGGACTCTAGGAGCCAGGTCCTGTGGTGTGATCCGGCCCTGGCTTTCTCAGGCAGGTGTTTGCAGGATTTCTACGGAGATTCCCCACCCCGGCTCCTTCCTGCCTTTCAGGGGCTTCGCTGTGCACCCTTGGCCGGCAAACCACCACTGAGGAGGACGTGGCTCTGTCCAGTTTGGGTGCTTTCCGAAGAAACTTGGGCTGCCAGCTTCCCCACTCCTCCCAGCACCCCCATGCGGTCCTCTTCCCACAAGAGCTAACACCACCATTCCAGCCCCGTCCCTTGCCTCCTGGCCCCGGTCTGGTCCATGGCAAGCCTTTCTGGCACCTGGGTTCCACCATGAAAGCAGACTGGCCAGCCTGTCACTCCTCTTAGGGTTCTTCAAGTTTGAATCTGAAACCAGTCTATACACCCCTTACACTTCCGGGTCACAGGTCAAACTCTTCAAACAGGCTCCGGAAAGCCCTTGACTTGATACCAGCTCCCCACCTCTGCCCTCACCTCCTCCCCAACAGCTGAAGAACCAGATTTCCCAACTTCTTTTTTTCTTTTTAAAGATTTATTTATTCATTTATTTGACAGAGAGAGATCACAAGCAGGCAGAAAGGCAGGCAGAGACAGAGAGGAAGGGAAGCAGGCTCACCGCTGAGCAGAGATCCCAGAACCCTGGCATCATGACCTGAGCCGAAGGCAGAGGATTTAACCCATTGAGCCACCCAGGCGCCCCTGGACTTCCCAACTTCTAAAACAGATGGCATTTGGCCCCTCCTCGTTCTCTGCTCTAGGGTCCAGCCCCTCCCCTGACATGCAACCTCTCCTGTCTACGGTGCCTCCAAGGACATTTCCAGGTTCATACGTGCCGCACTCACGTGAAGCCAAATGACTTCACACCGTGTCCACTCCCGGAACATCTTCCCACGTTACTGTGTTCACGCTGTCATTTCCACATGGCAGATCCCAGAACACCTGCAAGGCAGGTAGGTCAAAACCCCTGGTAGGCTGGCTGGAGGCGGCCCTCTGTTCCTGCAACACCTGCCCGGGGGAGAAGCCTCCCAGGGCCTGACCACGGGCTGCTGGCCCCTCAGGCCCGCTGGGCGCCTCCAGCAGCACCTTCGCTCCCACCCCAGCCCTCTGCTCTGCCGGCCTCTCTCCTCTCTGCCTGTGCAGCCACAGCCTAGCAAGATTCAGAGTGAAGAACAGAACTATTTGAGAATGAATCAAACTCATAATAATTGTTCACATAAATGTGTGCGTATCTCATGTTCTAGGTGTCTTGTCAAGTTCCAGAGAGTGTGGCCTAGTACAGATGGAAATGTGTCATCAACTGAGGTCTGTGATTTTAAGTCAGAACATCTGAAATTTACCAACCGTGTTAAAGTATTTGAGAAAGGTTGGGGCGCCTGGCTGGCTCAGTCGGTGGAGCGGGCGACTCTGGGTCTCAGGGTGGCACATTCAAGCCCCATGTTGGGTGTAGAGATCACTTAAAAATAAAAGCCTGGGTGGTTCAGTGGGTTAAGCCTCTGCCTTTGGCTCAGGTCATGATCTCAGGGTCCTGGGATCAAGCCCCGCATGGGACTCTCTGCTCAGTGGGGAGCCTGCTTCCCCCTCTCTCTGCCTGCCTCTCTGCCTACTTGTGATCTCTCTCTGTCAAAATAAACAAATAAAATCTGTAAAAAAAAATAAAATCCTCTAAATAAAATATTTGCAAGAACTTAAAACACATGCTATTTCTAAATTTGTTTTGATGTTTTAGGTGTATGAGACTTATTTGACTATTCAGGAAGATTTTAGATAAATCAAATGACTGAAATAAATATAGATAAATATAGATAAATGAAATAACTGAACTATGTAAATGGAAAATTAAAACTATCATATTTTTAGATATAATTTTAAGGACTTAAGGGTATTTAATTATCAAGAAATAAAGGCACCCTTAAAATGATTGCTAAATAAGTGAGATAAAATAGGTAAAATCTAAAAATGGGTTGGTTACATTAAATGCTTAAGCAAAAAACTAGGATTTGGGGAGTTTCATGAGTTGGATAATAACCCTGTCAAACTAGGATTTGGGGAGTTTCGTGAGTTGGATATTAAGCCTGCACCATAAACCTTCATCACGG
The DNA here is from genome assembly GCF_964662115.1 of Mustela nivalis. Classification (NCBI taxonomy): domain Eukaryota; kingdom Metazoa; phylum Chordata; class Mammalia; order Carnivora; family Mustelidae; genus Mustela; species Mustela nivalis. Next base: position 34,903,574 of record NC_139027.1, on the reverse strand, counting down.
AAGATGCACATGCCAGACAAGAGGCTCTGTGCAGGGGGCAAGCCAGGGGGAAGCCAGAGTGACCCCTAGGCATGATTAATACAGCCATGATTAGATTAGTCAAGAGAAGGCCTGATTTCTTCCCCAAAGTCAGAATTTTTATCTATTGCTCTTCATATTTCATTGGGAAGGCTGGCTTCACGGATCCTGTTATGTAATAAATCTTCTCTTCGGTTATTTGTAAGGTTGGATCGTCTCGAGCAGGAACTGGGGATTTGCCACAAAGCTGTGAAGCCTCAGCTTCCAGGCCCTTCCGCGGCCCTGGGAGGGAACCCTGGCAATAAACACAGCTGTGTGTTGTGTACATTTTGCCATCTGCAAGTGTACAAATAATCATTTTAAATTTGCATGCCTGAGACCAAGAGGCCGCTTTGCCGGTTTGCGGCAGAATCTGGCTGTGCGGTTCAGACAGGGAGCCCCCCGGAACCAGGTGTGCATCCCAGTTGTGCCACGTTCCAGCTCTAAAGCCATCCTCTGGTGCCTCTGATTCTTATCTTGACAATGGGCGCTCCAGCAACACTTCCCTGACAGAGCCGCTGTGGGCTAACCTACAACAAGCTTCAGCACAGGGGTCCCTGTGCAGAGGGCACGATTGTGGCTGTACAGTCCAGTCAAAGGGTGGAGGTCCTGCTCTTGTGTATTAATGAGCTCAGGCCACCAACCAAACCCCAGAGACAGTGTGGCATAACCAGAAGACACTAACGTCTCACAGTTCTGGAAGCTGGGGAGGCTAAGATCAAGGTGTCCGCAGTTTCGGTCTTTGGAGAGGGCTCTCTTCCCGGCTGTAGATGGCTGCCTTCTCTGTCCCACGTGGAAGAGAGAGAGGGATCCCTGGGCTCCCTTCTCATCTTCAAAGGATATGAAGCCCGCAGTGGGGCCGCACCCTTATGACCTCAGCTAAACCTCATTCCTTCAGAAGTCCGCACTCCAAATGCCACACGAATTTTGGAGAACACACCTCAGCAGCTGAAGGCCTCGTGGAGGGTGAGCATGGGGTGAGGGGACCTGGCAAGGGGCCAGATCTCTGCTGAGCAAAGGCAGGAAGAAGAGAAAGCGGAAGCAGGCCCGGAAGATACCCAAGCCATGAGACAGATGCCACAGGAGGCCTCCTTCAGTCAGGAAAGTCCTCTGTGACCTCACACTGCTGTATTTCGCTCCCACTGTGGGTGAAATAATGTCGTAAATGAGTGTGTTCCATCTGGGCCCTGAGGCTCCTGCAGGCGGGAAGCTTCTTGGAGGAACTTGCAAGAGGGACAGGGTGGGGGGGAGTGGAGAGGAAGTGTCCTGGGCCAGTGGAAGGCAGGCCGGGAGGGTTCTATCAAGCAGGGAGAGGCAGGAAGGCTCTCCGGATCAGAGCGAGGGCCTGGGTACAGTCCACTCATATGGGATGGGCACCAGACTGGAAGGACTTCCCTCAGCAACCTCGAGGGGAGGTACCCTGAGCCTGCTTCACGGGTAAGGGGGCTGAGGCTTCGTGGAGCACAATGACTTCCCGCAGCAGTGGCCTTGAACTCATGCTATGTGATCTCACAGTGCCCGCTGAGGGCCAGTCCCTTAGCCCCCCTGAGTCCCTGCCCCGTAACCGCCACACACAAACCTATCCACCCTGCAAGTCCCGCCGCTAGACTGGGCCCTCTCCCAAACTCTGCCTCTGATGCTGCCGGAGTGTGGGAAGCTGAAGTGGTGGAGACCCTGCCCTCCCCTGAGTCACTCAGTCCTGCCCTGGGTTCCAGGGCTCCAGGCCCACTGGTCTGGAGCAGATGGAGTTTTAAGGCACCCGGTGACCAGGGGCCCAGCCCAGCACGGGCCAGTGATAGCCAGTTCCTCTCCAGCAGAGGAGGGATGGAAACGCAGCTCACACTCCAGGATCTGCAGCCAGGCTATAAAAGCTAGAGGCTATGGGCCACCCAACCCCTGTGCATACGCAGTTGCTCCAGCTGTCAGCAGGGAGGCCAGAGGCCTTCTGCTTGGGCCCTGCGGTGGGGGAAACAAGAGGATGGATTCATCTGTGATTTGCCTGAAAGCCTTGGGCCTGACTCCATGATGCCATTATGAGCTTGGCCTCCTTCTCTTTTTCCTCTGATAAATGAAATTTTATTTTATTTATCTTTTTTTTAAAGATTTTATTTATTTATTTGACTGAGAGAGATCACAAGTAGGCAGAGAGGCAGGCTGAGAGAGACGGAAAAGCAGGCTCCCTGCAGGGCAGAGAGCCCGACTTGGGGCTCAATTCCAGGACCCTGAGATCATGACCTGAGCTGAAGGCAGAGGCTTAACCCACTGAGCCACCCAGATGCCCCGATAAATGGAATTTTAAAAGAGGTTATCCAGCAGGATGCAGGTGCCTCATTGGTCCAGGGCTGCCCTGTGTCGAGCACCAGACACATCCGTCCCAAGTCTTATGAGCTGCACCCCCCCCCCCCACTTTACAGATGGGGAGACTGAGGCTCAGGAGCTAGGTAATAGTCCAGCCTGCCTATGTCCCATGCTGGCCACTGCAACTGCTGCCTAAGGCTTTGGATACCCAAGATGATGGCCAAGGGTTGGGAGGCGGGAGAGGGGGAAGGGGGGAGGGGGGAGGGGAGGGTGGGAGCAGCCTCTGCATTCTGGGTTTCAACCAGATATGGATTTCAACCAGGCTCCGCCTCTTCCCTGATGTGTGGGCTTAGGGAGTCACTGGCCTCTCTGAACATCACTTTCATTATTTATAGGATGGTTGTAAAGATCAGTGATCATGGGTATAAAGCCCCTGTGTCCTTAATATGTGCTCAATAAAGATCCACTGCCACCTTCTAATTCTCAGAAGGGGAGGTGAGACATGGCTTTTGACACCAACTTCTCACACCAACAACCTTGCCTAGAAGTCATGGGCCCCGAGGGAGAGCCCCTAACCACCAACCAGTGCCCAGGTGAGTTTTCTCTGGCCCCAAGACAGGTCGCCAGGGCCTCACCCCTTACCAAATTCCCCTACTTCCTGTGTGCAGTACCCCCTTGTGGTCTAGAGGTCAAGTCATTGGTGCTCAGGGCTTAGACCTTTTTGGGTCTTCAGGTCTTCACTGACACCAGAGAGGACATTCCCCTCTTCTGTAGTTTCCTCTTGTTTGGTTAAGTGTGGGTACCGAGGCTGAGCTCTCCCACTGCTGGGATGACCTGTGACCCATCTTAGCGCTGCTGAAATCCAAGTCCTGTCAGACAGGGGATATCTTTCCTAGTGGACCATACCCGGCCTCTCCAGGTCTGGGTAGCCTCCCGATGTATTTCTTCTCCCCAATACCCTCCAGTGAGGCATTGGGGTTTCTGGATTTTTTTTTTTTTTTTTTGTATAAATGGCACAACAGACATACCCAGAGACAGGGAACCCATAATTGCTCTAAGTTCCTTGGTGTTGTAGAGTCAGGGTCCCTGAAATTTGTAGAATCATACAGTATGAACACTGAGTCAAGCTGCTCCTCGGTGCAAGGAACTGAACTCCCAAACCAAAATGGCTTAAGCTATAAGAAACTTAGTGCCATAGCTCGCATAATAAAAAGACTGGAGCCATGCACCTCGGGGTTGATTAGTTCTGGAGCTCAACCACAGCTGGGTCCTAGGTCAGCCTCTCTATTGTTTCCATGGCTTTTACCCATTATCTCAGGGAGGCTGCCATAGCTCCAAGCATCGTATCTTCAATAATAAGGTCCAAAGACATAAAGAAATCACATCACAGGAGCACCCCGTTGCCATAGAAGGCCTGAAACTAAGGCCTCTTATCATGTGCCCCCTTGGCCTCTGGTGAAACTGGAAGGGGCGTCAATGGCCTAACTCCTCACTCACTCCCCTAGGGCCCTCCTAGCCAAACAACCCTCCCAAGGTGGACCCAGCTCCAGCTCATCCCAAAGATCAGGCGTCAGTTCCAACAGAATGAATGGAAGGACTCCAACATCCTCCCCCACCCCAGGAGACCTCCCCTGCTAAAGAGTGAGCTCCATGAAGAAGGGCCTCCATTCCGTTCGTCGCAAACTTCCCAGTGCCCACAGCCATGCCTGGGAAAGAGCAGGGGCTCAGTAGATAGGAGTGGCATAAATGTACAAATGAACAGAACAGTGAATTTTATAATTGACCAGGGTTGTGGCACCTGCCCAGGCCTGAACTAAGAACTGGGAACCGCTTGGCCACGATTGACCCAGACCAGAGCTTCCCAGATAGTGCGTTTCAGTGAGCAGGTCCCATCGGTGCTGGGACAGTCCTTCCCCAGCCCTGGAAGGGGCCCCCGGCCACCTGCGCTAGTTGTAACACAGAGTTTTGTGTTTTTTATTTTTTAATGCTGTCTGGAGCCAGTTTTGAGGTCCTGGCTCGAGGTTGGCCAGCTACCTTCTACAGCTAAGTCCTCCCCACTTCTGTTCTGGGGCTTTCCCACTCCAGACCCTATGTACACAGCCCTAACTCCCAGAGCTGGAGACCAGATAACTGGACACAGCCCCTCCACCGTCCTTTAGGCTTTCTTAGACTCCTGAGAGATCATTCAATTTGCCCAATCCACAGGGAGCCCAAGAAACTCGCTATCCACACCCCACTGGCCACCCATAAGCCGCCCCCTGCAGCTCCAGCCACTGGTTACATTGGTCCTGGCTGCCAGTCCCTGAGCGGCCCTGCCCGGCAGCCTGCTCTTGTTTGAAGCTGTAAGTAACAGAGTCCGCCTTTCATCTGAGGGTCTTTGTGCTGTGTCCACCATCAAAGGAAGCTTTACATCTTCGGGAACAATGGGTGCTGTGAGCAGGATGGCGTGGCCAGGACGGCTGGCCCGTGGAGACTTTGGTCAGGACACTGCTCTGGGTGGATTCTTTGGTTCCAGACCAAGGCGAGAGGAGGGGCTTGGGACGGAACTCAAGCTCAGCTGTGAGCCGGTAGCTGCCACTCTGCCCTTCCCCAGACTTCCTCAGGATGGGAATGCTGCTAAAGACAGCGCTGAGAGATCAGACTCGGGCCCTGACTCCCAGCTCAGGCAATAGGTCACTTGGGCCACGTTTGCTCTTCTGGGCTGGGGGTGTTCCAGTGTGTTTCCAGAACAGCCCGTGTGGAGTAGAGGTCCCCTCCAGGAGCTGGTCACTTCTTCAGTGTCACTTTTCTTTATTAATATTTGGCATAGAACCCTGGTTTGTCTGTGTGTTTTGGGGACCCCTGTGGAAGAAGGTGTTGGTTGGACTCCCAACAAAATGAAAGAAAAATGAGACTCACGTGCTGGGTCTCACTGTCAGTTTGTTTCCAGGGGTTGGGAGGGGGTGCAGGCTACCTGTCCCCTCACTGTCACCTGGCCCCCAAACCCTCAAGGACTTGTGGGTCACACCTTTTCCCCACCCCAATTCCTGCCAAAGTTACCCAAGTACTTAAATTGCAAGTCCACTGGCCAGTGTGCTGGGACCCCAGTAAGGGCCCCTGCCTATTAACATGCAGAGGGACTGCACCTCAGATGGGGCAGGTGGTAGAGGGGGCCTAAGGTTCTGGTCTGAGGACAGACTGCTATCCACTCTCCTAAGTGCAAACCCTGATCTCTGGCCTCCCCTCCTCTTACCTTAACCTTCTAGAAGGTCCAAACTAGCAGTTATCAGAGACTAAAAGGAAAAAACCACATTTTAGCCTTCTAGAAGAATCTCTCTAAACCCCTGCCAAAAAAAGGAAAAGAAAAGAAAAGAAAAGAAAAGAAAAGAAAGAAACAAACTTGGACTCAGGTAGAGGAGTGTGTGTGTATATATGTGCATATGTGTGTGTGTGTGTGTGTGTGTGTATAATTTTTAATATTTATGTAATTAAATTATACATTTATATACACACATATGTATAATTAAGTGGAAACAAAGATCCATAATCTGACTGTATTGAAAATCCAAGATCTACTTTAAAAATTATATAACTCCTCTTGGGAACTGTGAGTAGCAACCGACCTTTCAATGGCAATCTGAAACCCGATCTGTGGGCCTCGCTGTACCTGAATAATAATAAAATCTGTATTTTAAAACACTGCAAAGGGACACAGTGCCCCTTTCCGGGGACAACCCACAGGACCCCACAGTGGCTCTGTCATTAGCATGGGTCACAAACAAGATCTTGATTGCGTCCACCTTGGTCTAGCTGTGACATCACATGAATGACGTCCTCCTCCAAGGGATTCTGTTTTCTTGGAAGACATACAAGTCCAACTTCTTTTAGTCATTTTGGCTTCTGCAGGTAACCTGTTCCTCATTTACAAGTTCTATTGAATCTCACTGATGCTGCTACTTACAAATCAGCCTTCCTTAAATGGGGCTGTCACCAACAAAAGGTTCTAAAAGCTGTCCAAACGAAAATCAGCAGGCACTCCTGTTAGTGCGCTCAGAAATTCCTTCACTACAGACATTTAGCAACCTCTCTGTACATCTTCTGGGCTCTCTGGATGGCTCATGCTATCCAGAAGCTGTCTATGGGCTTCTGGTGCAAAAATAAACACAAAAACAAAAACCCTGCCCTTCTTAGCTCCATGCTCTGTACCATAAGTTGCTATTAGTACGTCTTCTCCAGTTTGGAGGTGTAAGTTAAAAAAAAAACTCCGCTTTCAGTTCTCCAAGTGTGAGAGTATTGTGTTCACCATTCAAATAATCTTTAAATTTTATAAGAGACCAGTACACCAAACGCTCTTTAATTTAGGAAAGGATGGGAAGCCCTGAGCCTGGGAAGGGGCCATGGAGCTTATGGGGGTCCAGGATCTGACCAAACTCAGTGTCTTGAACAAAGAAGGCAAGGTGGGGATGGCTGTGAGTAGACTGTGGCCAAGGTCAGCCACAAAGGACAAACTTGGCTGCTGACCCATATTCATCCCCTGCAAGCCTGGTCAGAGGAACCATGGAACTTGCCAGGACAGCCACCTACGGACAGAGCCCTCACCCATTCACAGAGTCAGTCACTCACTCCGTTATCAAAAATGCATGCCTGGGGCGCCTGGGTGGCTCAGCAGGTTAACCCTCTGCCTTCAGCTCAGGTCATGATCTCAGGGTCCTGGGATCAAGCCCCACATCCGGCTCTCTGCTCAGCAGGGAGCCTGCCTTTCTGTCTACTTGTGATCTGTCAAATAAATAAAGATTAAAAAAAAAAAATTCATGCCCTACACCTTAAAGATAGAAAAAACACTAAGCCCGTGCTCTCCTTGAAAAGTTCCCATGCTCTTCCCATGGGATAATAAATACTTATTGTAGGAGAGATGCTGCGTGAATAAAGTGTCACAAGAGGTCTGGGAAGGAGCTGCCCCAGGGAGCGCAGGAAAGAGAGGTAGTGCGGGGCACCCAGGTGGTAACTGGGATGGAGGTGCTACATGGAAGAGAGGGCAGAAGGCAAATGCGCCGACGCAGAGAAAGGCAAGGAAGGTGCTGGTCCCTGGGCAAAGGACCTGTGCGCATTACATCAGATATTAGGGCAAAATGAGGGCAGACTGAGAGGATTCTCACTGGTCCTCGAGGGAGAGGAAATGTGTCCTGTGCTTCGACAGAGAAAATGAGGATGTTGATCAGAGAATTAAGAAAGCTGGGCAGCGTCACGTAAGCAGCACAGATGACCAACCAGAGTTTCGATCGTTGGGAACGGGGTGCTTCCTGACCCCTGCTTGTCTCCACCCCCACAGACCTGCCGGACCCCAGCCCAGGACGCAGCTGCTCAGCATCAAGGGTGACTACAGATTAATTCTCATCCGTAGAAACCGCGAGGACCCGCAGGGCTTTTGATGAGTCCGTCGGCGTCCTGGTTCCCGGATGTTCTCACGATATTACCTTGTAGGATCCATTTACTCAAGCTCCACAGCTATTTCGGAGGACTTTCTCTGGGCCAGCGTTACTCTAGGCTCAAGAACAAGGCAGGCATTCCAGAGGGCAAGCATTCCTTCAACAAGTACGTGTTTGACAGTTTTCTATTAAAGACAGTGTCGTGAGAAATGATCAGGGAGACCTAATAAATGATGTAGGGAGCAAGAAGCTCCGGGGCTGGGGGAGCGTGTTAGGAAAGGTATCGCGAACAGGAGATCACGTGACTGGGCCCTCTGCTTTCACTGGTACTTCTGATTTCTAGGACTCCATCTACCCTCCTTTCCTACCATTCTTTTCCTTACGGTCCTCTCTGCCAGCCTCTCTGCCTACTTGTGATCTCTCTCTCTGTTAAATAAATAAATAAAATCTTTTCAAAAAATGGTTAAGATGGTAACTTTTATACCAAGTGTATTTTACCACAATTAAAAAAAATTTTTTTAAAGCAGAATTGTTGGACAATTATAACTATGTAAAATAGTGAGCACAGGAAAATACTTGACAAAAGAGAGCCTGGTTATTGTTCATATCAGTAGCAATACACACTTCCACGCAGTATCACCAGAAGAAAGATGTAAACCTATTTTGTAAGTATGAGCGATCTCCAGGGCCACCTGGGTGGCTCAGTCGGTTAAGTATCTGACTCGATTTCAGCTCAGGTCATGATCTCAGGGTCATGAGATCGAGACTTTTGTGGGGCTCCATGCTCAGTGGGGAGAGGTGGGGGGGGGCAGGGGTGGGGGCAGGTGCAGGTGCAGACGAAGGTCATCACACTGGTCCTCTGCCTCCCAGGGCCGGAACTCAGAAGCTAGCCAGACACAATTGCAAGGGGAGGGAGAGGACCCAGGCCCTCTGAGCAGGTGAAATAAAGCAGGAGGTGAGAGCTTTTCATGAAAGCAAAATGGAGCCTTCTGGGCTGGGCGGCTGCTTGGGACCCCAGTGAACTAGGCAGAACACTAGGGGATGCTGGACCGCCGCCAATCCACCCCCACAGACCCAAGAATGTGAACCGTCCAGTGCAGGCTGGCTGGGTGACTCAAATCAGGGACGGCAGAAGAAGATGCCTCCCACTGGTACCCAGTGTCCTCTGTTCCCTCGGTGGATGGCAGAGTGGGAGCAATGAGGGAGAACCACGGGCTGGGTTTCTGCTGGGCTGAAGGATTTTATTTGTTGCTCAAACTTCTGGGAACTTTTCTAATTTGTTGTTTTTCCTGAGCATTGTCAGGACCCCTTTAAAAGCCCAACGTTGAGCAGCAGCGACACTCACACCTTGTCATCCCCTGGTTTCGTTCTCACCTGTAATGACAGGGTTGCCTCTCAGGTCTGAGTTACCAGAATTCACAGCTGGTGGCTCCTGCGGTGAGTAGAACAGAAACTTCTACTAACTGAAGAATAAGGAACAGAAACAGCCTCTGGCTATGGCGGTGACGACCAAATGAGGCAGTGAGGCAGGTGGGTGAGCAAGAGAGCCAGAATGTTCTCTAATAGAATCTGCATCTAGGTCAGGCAGAAAATGTCTAAGAGTGAAGGTACATGAAAGGCACACACATCAGTGATAAATCCCAGGGGCATTTTGTGAGCACCGCTTGATACGTCAAAGTTCACCTCACTCTCGGCAGGCGCCAAGAGGTCACTCGACACACATTATCTCGTGTGATCCACAGATCATCCTGTGAGGGAGGGATTGCTGTGGCCATTTTACAGACAAGGAAACCAAGGCACAGAAATCAAGCGATCTGTCTGGCATTGTACAGCGAGTAAATACAGAAGGGAAACTCTAAACCCAAGTCTCGAGTTCGCTGTCTATGAATGGGAGGATGCTCCAAGGTCTGTCGTTGTATGTTGTATATTCAACATGGGACCATTGGGAGGGCGGCGTTTGTGATAAAATGAGGGGGCACAGCCCTGACCCTGGCTGGGGCCACCTTTGTGGGAGGCAATACTCAGAAGAGAAAGTCAGAGGTCAAAGTTCAGTCGGTCAGGTGCCTGAATGCTCAGTTTCTTCTTGTGGGAAGGAAACCCCAAGCCGGGAGGGCTGTCACAACCAAATGCCCTGAGGCAGCCCAAGTGAGAAAAGAACATGGGTGGTTCGTCAGCCAGGGACCTCCAGGGGCCGGGAGGCGTACCATCCTGCCCCTGAGCCCAGGTGTGCAAATAACTCTGTCCAGCCTCTAGCCCGCTAGAGGTTAGGGCCATTTGGGTATAGAGAGAAGAAAAATGACATTTCTGGAAGTGGGGAGCTTTGAGATCCTGCCCCCAGCTCCGCCGCATACAAGAGTTCCCCACGCGGCAGAACAGAGACCTCCAGACACCAGCAGGCTGGAGCCCCGATGGGCTTCCTGGGATGCATTTTCCAATGGCAAGTTCGCTTGCTGCATCCACTATTTAAGAAAAAAGTGACATCTCTCTCCTACCCTCAGCCCCACCTCTCCCTCACCCACCCGTTTGGCCCCCAGAGGGAACCACTGTGAAAAGTGTGGCTTCTGTCCTTCCTTATTTATCTACGCATTGACAAACTTACGTTTCTTTAAAAGAAAAGACATAGATGCTGCTTCATGTATTTTTCTGCAGTTTCCTCTTTTCACCTCCAAAAAATACTCCCCTGGCCATCTTTCTCAGTCAGCACACAGATGTCCACTGTCCCTTTTCTGGCACTGGCGTGTCCTCCTACGGGAGGAACACAGACCTCGCGTGTCTGGGTGACCGGGTGACTTGTCCTGTGCTGAGTGGATGGGGTCACAAGGCCTCCTTTCCAACATGGACAAATGGATCGTCCCTTCCCACACAGTCGTCCCCTCTGAGCAACCGACCAGAGTGGGGCTGGGGTGAAGAAGTCGTGTCTCAGAGTAACTGGTCATGCCTGGATCCCAGTCTCTTCGATTTTTTAAAAAAATTTGTATCTATTTATTTATCTGAGAGAGAGAGAGAGAGAGAGAGAGAATGGGGGGGAACAACGGGAGAGGAACAAGCAGACTCAGCTGAGCATGAAGCCCCACACAGGGCTTGATCCCACAACCCTGATGGGGTCTGGGAAGTGATGAGTTTGTGAGGAGGTGAGTCAGAGAGGTGATGCAGAAGTGATGGGGTCTGAGCCATTTCCCATGACCCAATGGCCAGTTCTGCACAGTCGGAACTGCTCCCCAGACCAGTTGGGCTGGTCAGAGAAGAGTCTGACCCTCTGCCCCACAGGATATGGTTGCCGTCCACCTCATCAGCCAAGCCCTTTCTTGCACACATCCGACACGCACCTCTCCGGGGACTCCGCCTCTATCATCCAGGGGAGGAAGCAGGGGATCCCTGCTCTTTCTTCTAAGATCTTGGCTGCTCTGAGTCATAGACCGGTACCCAAGGTAGTTCAGAGCAGGAAAAACAGGTCTGTTTGATGTGATAGGAATCAGTTTACCCAAAGGACACACTTTGTGTCATGGCTGGCCAGTTTAGGAAACCCAATGGAACAACACTGGAAACTAGAACAGGTTGGGAATAAACAAAAAAGATCAGTGGAACCTGAGGGTTCGTCAGCTTTCCAGAAGCCTTCCTGCAGACTTAATTTTCCCTCTCCCTTTCCTTCTCTGCCCTCCCGCCTCCCTTCTTCCCTGTCTACCAAACACTCACAGCCCCTCCTCTGCCCCAGGCACTGTGCTAAGCACTGGGCACCCAGAGATAAATTAGCAAGTCCCTACTCTTCTCCATAAGACTATTCCATTCTTCTTCTGCACCAAGTTTCATATTCTATTTGGGTGAGGTTTTACAGTTTTATTGTGTTTTCTGATCTCATGCTATTCCAGATCTGCAGGGTCCCTGGGTCAATTTTGAGATCTCCCGACTGGTCCCTGGACCCCTGTTTCTTTTGGCTTTGTTTCGAGCGGCGGGTACTGACCAAGGATTCCCAAGATCAAAGAAATATGGGCACCTGCTGGATTCCCCCCTCTTCCTCCAGAGGAAAACTCCCACTGGCCTTGGCAGAGGCCTTGATGGCTTACAGTATGTTGACCTCATTTCCACCACCGAGGCTCCCACACTGCCTCCCTTTCCAGCCTAGTTACCTGTGCCCAGACACTGGAGCGTTTTGGTGGGAACACGCATTTGAAGCTGAATGAATCAGTAAGTGACTATGTGGATGTAAGAGCTCCAGGAGCTAACAAGTCAGCTTCTTCAGAGCCAACCTCTTCTATTTTCCAATGTTGTTCCATTGGGTTTCTTCTTCTAGGAGATAATATGCAGAGATGAAAAGAGTTGCCTCGATTTGGAAGAATCAAGGGGCCCTAGTACAGGGATGCCTGGGTGTCTCAGTCCATTGAACTTCTGACTCTTGATTTCAGTTTGGCTCAGGTCACGATCTCAAGAGTTGTGAGGTCGAGCCCTGCATCAGTCTGGATGCTCAGTGCAGAGCCTGCTTGAGTTTCTCTCTCTCCTCTCTCTAACCCTCGCTCCGCAACTTTCTCTTTCTCTCTAAATAAATAAATAATTAAAATCTTTAAAAAGGGAGCGCACTCATACAATGTTCTCTTTCTATGTTTTCTATGTGTAAGTGTGTTTTATTTTTTCCAACAGAAAACGAAAATGCTAAGGAGAGATAGCAAGTCAGGGCCCACCAACCTGGCCATTAGGAGCTTAAAGGTTTCCTTCTTTCTCTCAATGGCTGGAGGGCAAGTGGCATCTCTAGAAGGTAGGTTCCTGGTCATCCGTGTGGGGGTGAGGTCCCACCGGGAGGCCTGCGGGGGAAGCCCCAGGTTACAGTGAGTTTGAGAGCGAAAGGCCCAGGCAACAAGGTTGCTCCGGGACACACCTGCCAAATTCTAATATTTACTCAACAACTGCTTCCGAGTCTAAGAAACACATTGTGTGGCAAAGGCTATCTGAAGGGTGTTATAAGCGGAAACTTGAAGGAAAGAGCTAGGCTGGGAGCAGGCCAGTCCCAAACCTGCTGAGACGACATTCCGAGGAGCCACTGGCCCAGCCCTGCTCTGTGCATCTGACATTTGCGATGTTTCAGGCAACTTGGGCCAAATTCCTGGTGCAGCTCTGGGTGGGGGCTGGGCTCTCATGTAAAGGGGCGGAGGGCAGCCCCACTAAGAGGGAGAAACAGTGAGCCTGATGACTCTCTAGGCTGAACAGGGGGAAAGGACAGCCCGATGTATGCTTTCTGCCCTTTGAATTTTACCTCTTTTCTCCTAAGCCCAGCTCGCCTTTGGCCTCTCCGGCTCTGCCCCAAGAGCCACCCTGAGCCCCTACAGGGATCAAAGGACTCCTCCAGCCTCACAAGACTCATCCATGCTGCTCCCTTGGCCTGCCCCTCTTCTTCCTCTTGTCTGCCAGGGCCCTCCTCTCACTCTCCTGTCCACAACCATCCTGCCTTCTTCCAGAACTTGCTACCTGTGCTGACTTCCTTCTGTCCTGGATTCCTCTAGCTGTTGACACTCTCCCTCTTGATCCTACCTGAGTGCCTCGGACCCGTGTTCTGGATGCCCTCATTTATAGCTGCATCCCTCTCTGGGTGCCAAACCGTGCCTGCCTATTCCAGGAGAGGGCTAGGGGCAGGGCACATGTCATTCCTCCTTGAGAAAGCAGGGCTCTTCCCCTCTCCCTGGGCAGCCACTGCTCACTTCCTCCTTCACAAGCTCCCCGGACCTGGAGGCCAAGCCAGGCTGCATTGGTCCCTGCTCCTGGGGGCTCCCTGCACTCTCCTTCCAGCACAAACTTCCTTACACATGTATTGGGCCGTGTCTGACTGACCTGTCTCCTGTGCCACCGAAGCTTCAAAAAGGCAGGACCATGGCCAGCCTGCTCCCATGATGTCCCTGCTGCCCAGCTCTTACTGAAGTACTGATGGGACAATTGAGCACAGGGGCCTTTATTCACTTTACTGCTACACCATCAGTGCACCCAAGAGGCACTCAGAAATGGGAGACTGCACCCGAGGAACCGGACTGAACACTGTGCCTCTGCCGTCAGCCTGCAGAGATAGGGAAAGTGCCCAGCGCCGGCCCAGTCCCTGTGTCTGTTGACTTTGAATGTTATGAAGTCCCTTTGGTTGGAACTCACTCGGGAGCAGGGACTCTGGCTTCCCTCTTTAAAGACCCTCCACCCTCCATCCCTGCGTCCATGACACCGAGACAGTGCCAGCCCCTACTTTGTGCTCAGAATCTGAGAGCCTGCTGATGGCTTTCTCAGGGTGGAGGGTGGCCAAGTCTCCCCGATACTAGGAAACAGGAATCTAGAAAAAGCTGGGAACAACGGGAAAGAACACATGCCGTGGTTCGTGGTCGCTGGAGGGAATAGGGCACAGGTGCCCATCACCGATCAAAGGACAGCTCTCTGATGGGCGACCACTGCCTCTTGTTTTTAAATGTGTGGACTTTATGCATCAGGCACAGAGGCAGTGCGGAGAGTCTGCCTTCTAGAATCAGGAGGCCTGGTTGCCTTCTATGTGGTCTGGGCACATTTCCTCTTTACTCCGAGTCTGTGCAGTGGGTGATGTAGTTAAATGGAGGTCATATGGGCCAAGTGCTTATAGCCGAGGTAGGCACTTAGTAGGCCATCAGTGATGCTAATTTGGCTCTGCCCTCCAGGGACCAAGGCAGCTGTGACTGCCATTAACCCATGCACCTAGCAGGTGCCCTCAGTGCTTCCTGCTGTGCATAGAAATCTGGGGCTCTGGAATGACTATAACGGAGCGTCTGGGTGGCTCAGTCATTAAGCAATTGCTTTCGGCTCAGGTCATGATCCCAGGGTCCTGGGATCAAGCCCCACATTGGGCTTCCCTGCTCAGTGGGAAGCCTCCTTCCTCTCCCACTGCCCCTCTGGCTGTCTCTTTGGCTGTCTCTCTCTCTCTGTGTGTCAAACAAATAAAATCTTTAAAAACAAATATAAAATAAATAAAATAAAGTCTCTTGAGATAAGTGCTGGCCCAGGGTAGCTCTCTGAACTTGGGCCTTCATCCAGCTTCCAACCTTGTGTACCCACTCTAGGGAGGAAAAGTCCAGAACCCTATCAGGCAGGCAGAGATCCCTGAGGGAATAGGTGCCCACTGCCACACTCAGGAGGACCACCAATGTGGGTAGCTGCATGGATGTGGCATTTGGCTGACAACTGTCCACCTTTAGCATTGTTTTAATCACATGCTTGCAGGTTTGGAGACACAGCATCGTTCAGGTTCAAGGCTGAGTTCCACCACTCACCAGCTGTGTGGAACTTAACCGGAGCAGCTACTTAACCTCTCTGGGCCTTCATACCCCATAAATAAAATGGCAGTCATTCTACAGACCTCAGAAGCAAATCACGTTCTTTACTGGCAACTTCTGTCCTGTGAATCCTTCCCTGAAAACATCCTTCTCCTCCCTCCCGATTCCTTCCCTTAAGTATAAAAATTGGAAGTAACCTCTCGTGCTCTCAGGATGGCATAGCAATTGTCATTGTCCACTTTGTAGAAACCACCCTAGACCACTTTATTATTTTGACAGAAGCCTCAGATCTACCCAGAATGACCCCCACATTCATACTCACTATGGTGCTAGGAAGACCAAGGACATTGCAAGGAGTTATTATTGGCTAAGGTTTTTTCAAATCCTGCTGGAAACCAAAGTATGGTCCTGGGCTTCTTATTAATAATGAACCAACTAAAGTATCACTAGTAGCTCAGAGAACCTTCTAGAAGCTCTGCTGTGAAATCAAGACAGACCCATCTCTACTTACTGATACCCTTTACACCCATAGTCATTTAATTTCTTCCTTGGGCAGTCAGCACAGGCAAGGCTGCGTCCATCCTGGCATTGGATAAACATTCTTTGGGCATTTACCATAGGGAGGGTCTTAGCTAGGCACCTAAAGGCATGATATGCAGGAAAGAAGACAGGTACATGAGGGATGAACGTGGTGGATGTCCTACAGAAGGTAGAGTATGATCAGGAAATTGAATATCAAGCAAAGAACTACAGGTGAGACAGGTGTTCACAAAGCAAGGGACAAGCCATCCCTTGACCTTGGCCAGGAGAGGCCCTGCCCTGGGAACCTGGTGGGGGCCAACAGGCCTTGGCACAATGGCAGCCTAGGTCTTGGGCCACCAAAGCCAGCAGCACCAAGGAGGCTCACAGAGGCATGGTGAGATTTTCTCATTTCAGTTGCCTGGTCCCTCTCCTTAAGTGGTTCGAATTGACAGCTCATGGGTGATGTAGGAAAGATGTTACTATTTGAAGCCAATGGTCAAGAAGAATTCTTGAGACATCTTTGGCTCAAGAAAGTAGTTTTCTTAAAGCACGGGGACAGGACCTGTGGGCAGAAAGAGCTGCACTGAGGTTGTGAGGAGCAACTGATTATAGAGTTTCAAGTTGGGAGGGGCTAGGGACAGCACAAGCTTCCCAGGTATCTTGGAAGCAAGGTCTCCAAGATCTGAGGGGGCTCGCTATTTTAGGAAAATATCATTATTATTTGGTAAAAAAAAACCAGTCATAGGCTCTTCAGATGTCTATCAGTGGGCCATGTGCTTGGAGGATGACTGCCAACATGTATCTTGACGGGTGTAGATAAAGGAAATTTTCCAAAGCAATTTCTATATGTTAAAGTAGACTTACAGAAATCGGGGCAGGGGGCCAGGAAAAGATTGCCTCTAGTCCTCAGCAAAGCATTAACATTGAGGCAGCCGAGTTCCTAGAGGAAAGTCACTCTGCCTATTTCAAGGACCTGTCAGAGGGCTATAGACAACAAGGAAATTTAGGCTTTCTTTTGCCTTTGTTTGCTACATCAATGGGCATGGATTTTTGCTTCAGAAAATGTGTCTAGGAATTTACTTCTTTTCCTAGGGAGTAGGAGAAAAAGAGCAGCGTAGAAGAGAAAGACTGAGGGTCCCCCTGGAGAGAGGGGAGCCCTATGCTCTGCTGCTTCCTGTGGGTGGAGACAATAGAAACACTGGGTGGGGGTGGGGGGGGCGCCTGGGTGGCTCAGTCCCTTAAGCCTCTGCCCTCCTCCCAGGTCATGACCCCAGGGTCCTTCGATGGAATCCCACACTGGGCTCCCTGCCCAACGGGGAACCTGCTTCTCCCTCTCCCTTGGCTGTTCCCCCTGCTTGTGCTCTCTCACTCTGTCAAATAAATAAAATCTTTGGGTGGGGGGCAAGCAGTAGCAGCACTGGGGAGTCTGAGTTGGGGGCATGTCCTGAACTGCCAGCAGATTTTAGGCTTTAGGATTTGTAGAAGAAAACTCAGTACTGTAATTGTATCTAAGAATAAGTGGCAACTACTGGAGTTTGAGACATGTTTTAAAATAAAGGGAGAAAAGAATAAAGAAATCGTGGTCCGGAAACAAAACCAAAACCAAATCCAGGCAATCAGAGGACATAGGGGAGAGTCATTCTACCCTCAGAGGCCCCAGAATATCCCTCTAAGAGGAGATAAATCTGCTCTGAATGTGCCCCTCCCCGCCCTTGATTTCCAAGCGGAGTTGCCCCAGCACAGCCACCAGCAGCCCTCCTGGGGGCGGGGGGAGGAGAGGGTCACATGGCAGGGAGCAAACTGCTACCCTCAGACAGATTCGCAGCTCCAAAGCATAATGGAGCGGACCGCGCGTTGGGCTCGGAAGGCGCGGGGAGAAGGGGTCGGTGGCCAGAGCTGGTCTCAGCGCGGCCCTTGCAGACCCCCCAGCCTGCAACTGAGGGCAGAACTCAGAACTCGTTCCCCCTGGAGCCTGAGCGCGGATCAAGGCGGATCAACGCACCCAGCGGAAAGATGAAGGAGACCCAACTTAGGAACACTCAAAGCAATGAGGACCCTAGCGGTGTCACGAGGAGTTTGGGGGGGCCTAATGATTGATGGTTATCATTCTTAAGGGATGGTGATCACGTGCAAAGCGTGCGAAGCCCCTCGCCCAAGCGGCTTTGTCACGCTCCAGGTGGGTGGTGGCGCGGGAGGTGGGACATCGGAGTCCGTCTCCCGCCCGCAGCGCCACAAGCCCGCAGCGCGCCCTCCGGGTGGGTCAGGACCGCACCCGCTGCGCTCCGCGCGAGTCTAGGACTTGGGCGGGGACAGGGCGGGCGGGGACCGCGGCTCCTCCCTCCTCGGCCCCGGGCTCCCCTACTCTTAACCCGCGCGCGGGGGCGCCCGGGCCACTGGGCTCCGCAGAGCAAGCCAGCGGTCAGCGCAGAGCCGGAGCCGCGCGCGTCCAGTCCCGAGGCCGACGCCAGCACGCCGGCATGGCCCCCGCAGCGGCGTCGGGGGGCAGCACCCTGCCCAGCGGCGTCGCGGTCTTCACCAGTTTCCCGGACCTGCTCTTCATCTTCGAGTTTGTGAGTGGCTGGCGCGTCGGCGCGGGTGCGGGGGAAAGGTCGGGATGGGTGGTGGCGGCCGGGTCCGCAAGCGGCACAGAGGTCCCCGGAGCATCCGGGGAGCGCGGCAGGAGTAAGGAAAGCCTCTCTCCTTCCACCCCCACCCCGGTCGTTTGGCCCCCACTAGACAAGAGCAATGGGCGTAAGCAGTCTCCAGGACCTAGGTGGAAAAGCCAAATTCGCAACATGGGTCAAATGTTCGAAGCAGGCCTGGGTCCACTTGCGGTGCGCTGGTTTCAAAGCCGCGCTCCCAGCTCACTTCACAGGAGCCGCGCAGAGTATGCCCTTGTTGGAGAGCAACGTCCTTGTACAAGTGCCCAGCTTCTCCCAGGGTTAGGATTTCGTTTAAAAAAAAAAAAAAAAAAAAAAAAACAAACAAAAATCAAAAGAAACCTGAGTATGTATCGCCAACTGACGCCTGGAGATTGGGTTGGTGTTCTGGGAGGAGCTGAATCTGGCCTTTGAAAGTTTCTGGCGAGTGAGGGTACTTGCCACAACTTTGATCTGGAAATAATAGAACAGGCCGTCGTTTGCTGGCCACGGTCATTTTGCCCTGTGCTACGGGTGGGCGTAATGGAGAGGGGCTGGCCTGAGCGGCCCTGCGCTTGGCTGACCTTGAGCGGCAGGAAACCCACGGGTCCCTAACTGGAGCTGGAGCCGGAGTGGCGCTGTCTCCGCTGCCACCGCTGGTGGCCCAAGAGCACTTCCCACGCCAGGCTCCTAGTAAGGGGATAACTGTAGCGACGACGCTTCAGACTGCCCTTAGCCGAAACTCGGCAGGAGCCACAGACCCTTACCTGGGAGGTAAGGATCTGGTGTAGTTACTCTGTGGGTGTGCTGCCTGGCGGCCACCCAGACTCCTTCCCTGCACACCACTGCCAAAGTGGCTGCCTGGAGGGTTGGTTGGAAAAGAAATTGTCCAAACCTAACTGTTTAAAAACCGGATCTCGGCTTTCTTATTGTCTAATGGGAGGCGGGAGGGTGTGAACAGCAAAGGGAACAGGTTCTACTCTCCGTGGAGGGTTTGGTGGAAACGGCAAAGGGGGCTGAGGTGGCCTGAGGACACCCTATTACTGAAGTTGTGTGAGTTGAGTTGATCCCAAACAGGGATGTATCCAGAATGATTTCAAATCCTGGAGCTAGCCAGAATCAAGGAAGTAACATCTAGAAGAAACCCTTGACACCACTAATCTAATCTAGAAAACCCTGGACACCACTAAGGCCAGCCCCATCTTTTGTGGATAGGGACACCCAAGCCCAGAGCAGAGGGGCTTGCATTCACTAGAACATTCTTTTCCTATATGGCTTGTCTGAGCCATGCGGCAGTTAGCCGGTGCTTGCCCAAGGCTGGATTTCTGAAAAGAGCATGTAGACCCTCTGACTTGGGAGTCAGTCGTGGGTGGTTCTTTCAGAGGCTACTGCATTTATAAAGGCGGAGTTTCGTAACTGAAAGAGATGATGGCTAATGGTGAGGTGTGGTGGGGCAAGAGAGATTTTTAACCAACAGAAGGTCTTCTTAGTGCCTCTTAAATTGCCCTTATGAGTGGCTTATTCTACCTTTGTAGCTGTTTGAGGAGCATTAAAACAAGAATCAGGAGAGTGTGTTACTTGAGCTCCAGATGGAAGACTGTGGTCTTCTCCTCTTGCCCTGACAAGAATGGGCTCAAGGGCAGCAGGTGGGTTGCAGGTGGCAGTGGTTGCGGGGACGGGGCTTTCCAGAAGGGACAATTTCCCAGTACCCTTTGCCTCCTCTTGGTATCACAGTTTAGGGGAAGGAGGGCCCCTGAGGGTAGGAACAGCCCAGCCAAGCAGAGCCGTCTGCTGGGTGGGGATGGGAGGATACCACCCCCACATCGCAGTATGTGAAAGGGGAAGGTTGGGTGTGCGAAATCTCAGAACCATGAATTAGTGGAAATTTACACCTCCCAGGGCAGTTTTGTGACCTGAGATGCTAGGGGCTTCTGTAAGAAATCATTTTCTCTTCTATAAGAAATCATTCTCTCTTGATAAGAAATCAACCCCTCAACTGTGTTAGAAGTGATTTTTTTTTTTTCTCCTTAATGGCACCTGGGTGGCCCAGTTGGTTAAGCACCTGACTCTTGGTTTTGGCTCAGGTCATGATCTCTGTGTCCTGGGATTAAGCCCCGCCCTCACACTCACTGGGCTCTGTGCTCAGCAGGGAATCAGCTTGAGATTCTTTCTCTCTTGGTCTCCCTCTAACGCTCCCCCTGCTCATCCTCTGGCACGTGCACTGTCTCTCTCTGAAATGAATAAATAAATCTTAAAAAAAAAAAAAAAAAAGAGGGCACCTGTGTGGCTCAGTGGGGCGCCTGGGTGGCTCAGTGGTTTAAAGCCTCCGCCTTTGGCTCAGGTCGTGATCCCAGGGTCCTGGGATGGAGCCCCACATTGGGCTCTCTGCTCGGCAGGGAGCCTGCTTCCCTTCCTCTCTCTCTGCCTGCCTCTTTGCCTACCTGTGATCTCTCTCTGTCAAATAAATAAATAAAATCTTTTAAAATAAAATAAATAATTTTTTTTAAAAAGGAGTAATTTTTTTTTCTCCTTAATCTCAGCCCTACTTCCCCACCTCCTTTCCTTCCTCCCAACTTTCCGGGAGACCTTAGGTGCCCCAGTGTGTATCTGAATCTCTTTCTTCCTTTCCCGGGTGGGGATTTGCCCATGGGGTGTCTGAGAGAGCAGAAAAGAAAGCAGACACTGGCCCTTTAAATTTTCCTTTGCCTGCGTTGTAACATTGTAGAGAGGAAGCTTTATGTGTCTACATGTGGGAAAAGAGTAGTGAGTTAAAAAACTCTGGGAGGGTTGTTGTTGGTTTTTTGGTTGTTTGTTTTTTTTTTTTAAATTATGGACTATTGGGGCGCCTGGGTGGCTCAGTGGGTTAAAGCATCTCCTTTCGGCTCGGGTCATGATCCCAGGGTCTTGGGATCAAGCTCCACATTGGATTCTCTGCTCAGCGGGGAGCACTGCTTCCCCCTCTCTCTGTCTGCCTGCTTCTCTGCCTACTTGTGATATCTTTCTGTCAAATAAATAAATAAAATCTTTTAATTACGGACTTTTACAACTCAACAACAAAAAGACATGCAACCCAGTTAGAAAATGTGCAACAAACTTGAATAGGCATTTCTCCAGAGGAGCTGTAGAAATGGCCCTTAAGCACATGGGAAGAGGTTCAGCATCATTCATCATAAAGAACATAGAATAAAAACCACAGTGGGGTAGTTTCACCTGAAATTATGGTGACTATTATTAAAAAAAAAGAAAACAGAAAATACCAAGTTTTGGTCAGGGGGAAATTAGAACCCTCATACACTGCTGGTGTTCTGCTTCTGGAAAACAGTTTGATGGTTTCTGAAAAAAGAAATTACCATATGACCCAGCAATTCAATGGCTAGATTTTTAACCAAGATAATTAAAAGCAGGGACCTGAATGAGTACATGTACCTACGTGTTCCTAGCGGCACTGTTCACAATAACCAGCATGTGGAAATGGCCCCAGTTCAGTGGATGGATAGACAGACTGTGATCTGTCCATACAGCAGGATATTCTGTAGTCACAGAAAGGAATGAAGGAAGTTCTGGTACGTCCTGCAAAGTTGATAAACTCTGAAAACATTATGCCAAGTACAGGAAGCCAGCCACCAGAGGTCATGAATTATATGATTCCATTTATGTAAAACATCCAGAATAGGTAGATCCATAGAGACCGAACCCAAACCGGTGGTTGTCCACGGACTGAGATGAGAGGGAGAAGAGAGGAACCACTGCTTCATGGGAACGGGGCTTCCTTTTGGGGTGGCAAAAATGTTTTGGAGTTAGAGGTGGTGAACGTGTTAAACACCATTGAACAGGTCAATTTAAGATGACTCGTTTTATGTTATGGAGACTTCCCTTAAGTTTTTTAAAGAATAAAAATCAAGAAATACTTCATATTACAGAAAAGGCGCCCACATGATTATCACTATGCTTTGTCAAATCTTAGTATTTGACCTGATTGACTTTTAGTATTCGGGAAATAAAGCTTTTCAGATGGCATCTAAACCCACCGGCTCTTCCGCGATCATCTTCTCTTCCCTCCGTTCTCGGGACAGTCCCTGGGCTGTACGTCTTGTTCATGACTCCCAAGCAGAGCTGATTTAAACCTAAACTGCCTGCCTCACTCGGGGTGGACTGTGCGTGGCATTGTTTTATATGGTGTCACTTCACGAAAATAGTAACATCCCGCGGGGTGATGCTGTTTACCTGTTCTTCTCTTAATGGACGCGTTGGCTGATTTCAGTTTGTTGTGTTCTTCTAGCATCGCCAAGAACATTCTTGAATGTGCCCTGTTAGTTCAATGTGGGGATGTTCTTCCCAGAACACCCAGGGAGGATGCGACTTCCTGGTTCATAGGGAATGCACTTCTTCCTTTTCCCAGCTGTTACCCCATCAGGGTGCGAAAGGATGTTTCCAACGGACATGTTCCAGAAGCCGTGTTACCTGGAAGCTGATGGCGCATAATTAAGCTCAGGCCCCTTCTAAGATCCTGCCTTACATTGTATTCTTTAAATATAAGAAGGTTCCCAAAGTGTATACGTTTCAAGCAAAACTGGACCTTTCCAGCTCCCCACAGCAGTGTGTCAAAGTCCTCATTGTCCCTCATCCTTGCCATACGTGATTGCATTAGAATTTGCCATTTTCTGCTAACCCAATGAGTGTGAAATGCTTGGTATGTTTTAAATCTGTAGTCCATTGAGCTGATTACTCACAGTTGATACTCCCATGCCTGACCTCCCAGTAGCCTGGGAGTCACAGATGCCAGTGTCCAAGGCCAACAGGGTGGAGCTCCCCTCCTCTGCCAAGGCCAGGAAACTGCCCGCAGGGGCAGGGAAGGGTGGTGGCTCAGGGGGAGAGTTGCGGGGGGGGGGGGTTTCTGGCAACTTCACCCTGGCCCAGCACCCCTATACCAGACCTCTGAAAGCTGCAGGGCCATGGCAGGAAGTGGAAGGCTGAGCCAATCAGATGGTGTGAGCCACACAGGCCACATTCCTGTTGAAGGCAGTGCGGTCACAGGGGCACCCCAAATGGGCAGGCTTGCAGTGCAATGTCCTCTCTCCCAAAAACTCAAGCTGGGGCTTTGCTTCTGACCTGTCCCCCTGTCCCCACCCAAGGAGGATTTCTCCTTTGGGGGACGCAATCTCTGCTTCCCCTTCCTCCTCTTCCCTTCTAAGCCAGGGGCTCTGTGACACTTGGCCCCACCCCGTTCACAGAACAAGATGTTGACATAGGAGGCTTTTTTTCTCAGCCGTGGCCAGGGCCAGCGGAAACTTCTCTCACAAAGTGCCGGGGACTGATGATCGATCATCCCCCCATCCCTGCCCCGTCCCACCTTCAGAACCTGTGAAGGAAATGCCTGAAAATGGGTTACGGAAACCGTTAGCTCCCTCCTCTGCACCCTGGCAAGGAGGAAAAGCCACTGACAGAATGGCTGGGAGTAAAGAGAGACCCGGGGAAGGCAGAGAAGGGGGGCGGTGAGAGCCAGCGCTCCTAGGGGGCACTTTTCGGGGTGAAAGTGGAGTGGGGTTCTGCCTGGAGTGGGTTTGCAGTTCCGATTCTCACAGTGAACTGGACACGGTAGTTACTCCCAGGACACTGTTTCTCTGACCCCAAATGTCTGGGGACTTTTATTATTTGAGAGTGACTGGGCGAGTCCGGAGACCTGCCCTAGATTTTCCCCACCCAGGGGACAGCCACCCTACAGAGCCCCAAGGGGGGGGGGGGAGTAGGGAATGATACAGCAGTTTTCTGGTGGGTGTCCGCCCTCTGGTTGCACTGAGAAGACAGCATGGGAACTCATAGGAACCTCCTTTTTCCGAGCTGGGAGGAGACTGAGGCAGGGAGGTGGGAGGTGTAGTTTGCCCCGGTCACTCAGTCTCCAGGGTGGTACTTCCTGGAATGGCAGCAAGTCATGTCCCTGTTTCTGCCTTAACCCAAACACCCACAATGAACTTTTGCCTGCTGCACCTTCTCTTCCCGACTGGGGAGTTCCCAGCCCCTGGGTCTGCTTGTCAAAAAACACACCCAGAGGGATCTGAGCCCCTGAGTCAAGCCTGGGCCCAAGAATCTGCATTTGCTGAGCCGTTGACTCAGCGAGGTTTGGAATGGCCCCTGGTAGACCAGCCCACCGCCTCCACATTTCCACCGGGGGCAAGATGGTAGAGACAGTTCTCAGTGAGAGGACGGGGGGAGGGAATCAGATGCCCTAAAGGTTCTCCTGGGTTCAAAGCAGACACCCCCTGTGCTCCTGGGGAAATTGCCCTGCTGCCCGCAGCCAGGGAGGGACCTCTTCTGTAGTCAGCAGGGAGTGGGGGTTGGCCCTGCTGGGCAGTGGCTGAGCTTGGCCTTCACTGGCTGTGCCCACTGACTCCTGACCCTGTGTGTCTTTGTGTTGTGGTTGGGGCCCCTCTCTGTAGCTGTTTTGAAGCAGGTAAGGACCCTGCCTGGCCCTTCTCCTTTCCTCCTCTCTAAAGGGGGGGGGTGGGGAGTGATACGTAGGGGTTTGTTCTTGGAGCTGAGAAATGACTTTTCTGGTTTTTCAAGAACCAGAGAGGACTGCTTTGATCGGAGTCAGTGACTTGGAGCTGTTCTCTGGAAACTGCGGAGTGCGGTGATGGGGCTCAGCTCCCGCACGGTCACCAGTATGTCATCACAGGCTACATGGAAAAAGTTGCTTTTAAGGTTCCCATAGGTCACTCCCTGGCTTGACACAGATGGGCTAATACCTCGGGGGAATGAGGCATCCTCTCTGTCAGAGGGGCGCGTTCAGGAAAGAGGAGGAGGATTCCAGAAGCCACTACCAGGGACGCGGAGCACTCACGCTCAGGTCACACAGCTTGGGTCAGGGCCAGAGGCTTACTGTTTGCACCTACGCCTGCCACGCCCTGTAGAGGGTGGGGGAGGGCACCGTGTGGACAGCCTAGGCCAGTTCTGCACAGGCTTTGGAACGACGTGGCTGGGCTCGGGGATTAGGCCCATTTTCAGGGAAAGGCCCATTCTCGGGGTGGGGACTGGGCAACTTGGGCCCTGCCTTGAGGTGGGATGGGGCGGACCAGCCGGCCTGGACAGGGCCAGGGGCTGAGTTCTCATGGATTCATGGTTAAGCCCTGGCCTCCAGCCCCCACACAAGCCCATCTGGGGCTTCCTTTTGGACTCTCAAATATCAGTCCCTGGACATAGCGTTTTTGAATCAAAGGCTCCCAGGGGCAAACACTAAGACGCTAAGATCCTCCACCCCAGATGTTCTCTTCTGGGGCTGATGGGCGCAAGGACGGTGAGTGAGTGGCATGCCTTCTTTCAGAAGCTCGAATGTCATGGGCAAGTGCAGGCTCACTCCTCACGGGCTTTAGACGGTTTCTGGGGGCCTGGGGCAGGTTCCTGGTACTCTCTGCCTCATCGCGCCCTGACCTGCCTTCTACATTCTAGTGGAAAGTTCTATCTCCTGGTTAGCTCCTGCTGGGCCCCCAGCAGCATCGTTATTTCCCAGGGTAAGGGACCTGCATTCATTTTTTGCCATGCTCAGCTCCAGACTCTTCTACCACTCCCACCTCATTAACAGCTAATGTTCCGCCCACACTGGAGCAAAACAACTCCCTAAGGCCCCAGAAAAACATGTAGGAACGAAAAGAAAAGCCGTGTCACCAGCCATCACACATGGATATGCGCGGCAGCGGGAAGAGGCACTGCCAGTCCCAGCTGCCCTGAAATTCCACACCGGAGCCCCAAAGCCCCAGATTCCTGGTAGAACTGCAGTTGGGCTGAGAGGGGAGGGGCAGGAAGAGGAGGAGCGGGGAGAGCGCAAGAGGAGTACCCTCCTCCCCACCAAAACTCCTGGATCCAAGTTTGAAGAAGGCCCTCAGAAACCCAAGGGTGCAGGCTCTAAATGAGGGGACAGTCCAGGAACCAAGCCAACAGGGAAGGAACGAAAGTGATGCTGGGATCCTTACACCTGTTAGGAGGGGTGGGGGGCAGGGTGAAGCTCATGACAAGTGTCCTGCCGATGGACCCCGGGATGAGAACCGCAGGCCTGTGCCTTACAGAAGAGGGAGTGCCGTCCTTCAGTGTTCGGATCTTTTGCTTGTTTTCTGGTGTTAAACACAAAACCTTGGTATTCTCTTCCTCTGAAAGAACAGAGCCTATTGAACAAGCAGAGGGGTGGGGGAAGGGAAGCCGGCTCCGGAAGCCACCTCCCTTGCAGTTCTCTCCAGACCCAGGGCGGCTGGAAGCCCGGTGAAGGTTAAAGGACTAGTCTCCTGTTACTCCATCCACATTGCTGCTCTCAAGGCCATTGCTAAAGTGACCCTAGACAGAGAGAGACTTCGTGGTGAACCGTTTGTGAGCTGCTTTGGGTAACTGCCTCACGCATGGGGGAGCTGATTCAGGCTCCCCAGCCAGCCTGTGGGAGCTGGTCCTCAGCGGCTGTGGGGATATGAGCAGGCGACTGTGCCTCGGTTTCTGCATCAGTAAAATGGGGCTAACAGCACCTGCCACACGGATTGCTGTGAGGAATACGTGAATGAGTCTTGTGCAGAAAGCTCTTAACGACACGATGCACGCAGTTATGGTTCAATAGCTCTTAAGTACACCAGTTATTAATTTATTAATGACTCACACACCTGCTCTGAGATCAATGGGCCAATCCCTGCGAAAAGGGGGCGACTGCAGGATGGGGGCCGGAAGACCCATCCCGATCTGCCTTTGGCCTTAGGTGCCCTTCTCAGGCAGGCTGGAGGCGAGTGAGATTTGGGAGTGGGTGGGGCTGTTGAGGGCACACTTGACTTGTCTCTGAGATTGTCAAGTACACACAGACGCCACCCTCTGTAGGGCCTAACCAGGGCTGCCTCTGTTGTGGGCTATCCCGGCCAGCCTGCTGGGGTGGCCAGGGGGAAGGGAGGCTGTGGCACTCCTGTCCTGCCTTCTGCCTCGGGACCAGGGGATGCCTTAGACCTCTCTCACGCACCACCCTGCAGCTCGGTGCCAGGATGGGTGGGAATTCTCAGTGAATTTGGGAATTTGTGAATTCTCAGTGCCCTGCAAACTGCTGCACCTGCCCAAGGGGAAGGGACCAATCGCTAGTGGGCCTGGGATTACGCCTGACGAAAATGATTTGTCTTCAGTGTCAGTGTATCGCCATCTGGGAGAGCATTGGTTCAGTAAGAGGGCGGCCTCTTGCACAAACGAGTACCCCCACCTCTTCCAGCTTCCATCCTGCCCTGTGGCTGGTGATAAGCCAAACATGGTTATAGAGCGGGACCTGACAGGAAGGGTCCCACCTTACTTTTGTGTCTTAGGATGCTTTCCAGAACCAGCCCATAGTCCTCCGCTGGTTTCCATTAGAGGCATTCCTTTAGTGCAGATGGCATGGTGGGACTAAGCCCTCTATCCTTCGGGCCCAGATTTCCTCAACACCTCTACCGGGAAGCCCACCCTGAGAGCACCCCTTTCCTGGCACTTGGCACCTGTACAGCCAGCCCTTGCTTGGCTCTGTCTCCTGCCCAGACCCTAAGATTGTCCATGTTCCCAGCACAGACCATGCCCTCTGAAACATTTGTCTTAGCATTCATTGGTAGGACGGGGGCTAACTTCTCATCTCCCTCCTGGTTAATATGAATCAATAGAGGAGCCCCTGACTCCAAGGGCAGATGGAAGATGAAGCTGAGAGAGTCACCAGCAACTCCCAAGAAAGAACCCCCAGGACCCTGGAAGGAAGCCCCCGGCCCTATATGGGCAGTTCCTTCTCACAGCAGAGGGTACACACCTGTTTTGTCTGTTTGCTCACCACCTTATTATGCTCGTGGTGACTCCCATTAGTACCTCTGGTTTTTCAGGCACTGTGGCCACGCCCATCAGGTCTCGCATTTCCCCGGATTTGCCCTCTTTACAAGTGGCTTACTGGTATTATTCTCAGAGCCTCCTGGTTTCTGTTTATCCTGCCGGGTAAAGCCCATGGGTATAGGTGTGGTCAGGAAACTTTTCCATCCAGATGAAGACATGCTGGTCTGAAAGCCCTTGGACCCGTGTGGACCCAAAAGAACTTTTCATTCATTCAGGAGTGGGTGACCGTCCTCTGTAGCGGGAGGGAGTGATCGGTGTCCGGAGCTTAAAGCCAAGGTCTAGTGCATATTGCGGAAGAGATTTCCCTGGGACTTGAGGGAAGTGGGATCGAGGGACTGGACAGGACCCTCCTCTCAGTCCATACTCACCCTGTTAATGTCCACTGTGGACCTGAACTCAGCCCCTATCCCTTTGAATCTCAAGTCTCTAACGCCCTCTTTACAGCCAGACTCCGTTGAGTCTGAGACTGTTACAACCTGAGTCCTGGTCTTACCTCCAGAAAAAGGGATACTGTCTAACCCTGCCTTGGAAGGGATAATGGCATAATGGAAGGATGAATTTGTTGATGAAGGGTTGGGGAGGGCGGAGCAACTTGCATAGGTAAACTGAGTCAGATAGCCTCAACACCACTCTTGGTGTTTGCCTTAAGAGTGGCCTTGCGGTCAGACTGTCCACGCACGAAGAATATTCTGACGCCTCCCCCCACCAGACACCTCCCTAGGGGGTCTATGCAAATTGCTGGGTTTTGTCCTGTCCTAGGCAGAGGTGGTTAGAGGCTCGCCCTCCCCAGGGCCCTGACACTTTTACCAGGGGCTGACTCTGCCCTTGGTGGAGCCTGGCGGCAGGGCTGGAAGAGGGACTCCATATGTCCGCCCCGGTAGGTGTACCTACCTCAGTGCTGGCCATGGTCAAGGGCACTGTCAGCATCTGCTAAATGCACGGATAACAGAATCAGGGAGAGAGGGGGTGAGCAAGGGAGCAAGTGAAGGAAGCCTCTCCTTTGACTTGCGGGGGTGCTGAGCTCCTCCACACCAGGGAGGTGGGGCTCACACAAGAGCTAGGGACCTTGGCAGAAGCCCCACGTGGCTACTTCTGCCATCACTACCCCTCAGAACAGGAAGAGTCCCCAGCCTCTGTCTCAGACCTGAAGAGCCAGGGGATGTTTGGAGAAGGCTTCTACGTTTGGGGGTCTGGTCTCGGGCTTTCCCTCTGAGCTCGCTCTGCGCCTTCTCCTACCACCCAGTGCTTACGTCTTCTTGACTTCAGCTTGCTGCATTTCCCTTCTCCGTGATAGCACGTCCATAATCAGCCTCTACACACACACCCACACGCTTGCTCAAGCCCATGTGCACTCATGCACGTCCACACGTGCGCACGCACACACACACTAGCCCAGTCAGTATGGTCATTTCCCTCAACACAAATTGAGGTTACTGCTCCTGGTGGCCTCCTGAGAGCACCGGAGGGCTCAGAGCTCACAGCAGCCAGGACCTGGCTCATCTGGGGTTGCCATCTCCCCTTTTCCTTCCTAGGGAGATGACTTGTGGACCCTCACCCAAGTGGCAGGATGGTGTAGTATTGGGTCACCGTCTACGTTCTGTAACCAGTTTCCTTTTCTTCTCAAGAGTTCAGATTACAGACTCCTGTTCACATGTGCCTTCAGGAAACCCACACCATGCCCTCAGAGCCGCTGGGAATTCTGATGCTGGACTCCAAGGCGCCAAGCCCTGCATGGGAAATCCTCTTTAGTTCACACCTTGACTGGTGACTGGGAAAGGATCTGCCTGTGAAGACCTTAACAGAGTAAAATGGAGTCCCAGGAAAATATCCAGAGAATCTGAGCGATTCTCCTGCATTGTCCTCAGTTATCCCAGCCGCGCAGGAAAGACACTGGGCAATTGTGGACCCAGAGCTCTTTCAGCCCGGCGCAAGCTGTGGAAACACCATACGAATCTTAAGAATGTGCTGGAGGATTCCTTTTCCCCCTTTTGCAACCAAAGCTCATTGTTTGAAGACAGGCTCTCTCCTTTTTTAACATCCTTTGTGTTTCCTTCCACAGAAGCAGACACATTTTTCTCAACTTTTGATTTCTGGGAGATCAGTTGTTTTTCTCCTTTTTGATGTTTTTGAAATCATTATTTTTTTTAAAGATTTTATTTATTTATTTGACAGGCAGAGATCACAAATAGGCAGAGAGGCAGGCAGAGCGAGAGGGGGAAGCAGGCTCCCTGCTGAACAGAGAGCCGGATGTGGGGCTCCATTCCAGGACTCTGGGATCATGACCTGAGCCCAAGGCAGAGGCTCAACCCACTGAGCCACCCGGGGAACCCCTTTTGAAATTATTTTTAAATTCTAGGCCCCGGTATGGTTTGGAGTGGATATCTGTGCGTGTGGAGATCCCAGACCTGCTGGTATTTACTTTCACACGTTTACAGATGAGACTTCACCCCATCCTATGACAGCTGAGACAGCGAACACTCAGGCGCTCACTTTGTGTCAGGCACTCCGCAGACATAACCCCATTTCACCCCCAGCCCATGGGGTGGGCACTGTTGTTATTGCTGTTTCACAAATAGGGAACAGAGAGCTTAAGTAATGTACCAAGAACAACCAGCCACCCAGCTAGAAAGTGGCAGAGCTGAGACTGAAACCTGGTGCTTTCGGCTCCAAAGTCTATACCCTTTGCCATGCTAAGTCTGCCTCCTGTGGATTAATTCAGAAAGAAAAATTGAGAACCTTCTCTAAGTTGACATGAGAGCTCCCCCGAAGACTATCCCCTGAGAATTTTTTTTTTTTTTACAAAAATAATTTGAGTGGGCAGGCACAAATATAAATTCTTTAAAGTCTTTGGAATTTTTTTGGTCTGGTTTTGATTATTACCCCTGGTTCTTAGGAACCTCAACTCTGCTTGGCATCCCAAACCAGCCTGAATTAAAGATGGGTGGTTTCCAGTCCTGAAACACCAGGTGTAGAGGCCTTAGATCACCAGCTTATTCCCATTCACAGACACGGAGGCTACATCCCAGGATCTGGAGGACAGCCAAGGACGAGCTAACCTCACGTTCAAGGCAAGACAGGGATAGAAGCTTGAGGAGGGGAGAAGAGAGGGAGCTTTGCACGGAGAGCCCAGTCAGGACCTAGAGAGTTTGCCTCAGCAGGCATCGCTGGACCGCCAAGCAGGGCATCAGAGACAGGAGCCAGTTCTTACTCTGTTTGACAGGAATTACCAGGACATAATCCAAGGGCTTGTGTTATGGAAACATGTTCTAAGGCTTTTGGCAAAGAGCCTGGGATGTCTGTTCCACGTGCTAGTCTAACGCTCCTTCTCTCCACTTGAGTCGGATCGCAGACATTGGTGTTTCAGACAATTCTAGCATAGGGTAAGGGCTGCAAACTACAGTGTCAGCCCAGACCTACCACCGTTTTCCAGCTTGGGGTTCTGGGCCCCACAGAGAGAGCTCAGTACAGATGATTCTCAGGCCATGCAACTTAGCGACTGTTTCCGGCAACCACCCTAGCCAGCTGTACCATGTCTGTTATGGAGGACAGTGACCTGGTGTAGGCAGGGGGCAGTGGGAAGTTGCGGCCTGTTGACAGAGATGAAGGGCAAGTGGGGTCGTGCCTCCATGGGGATGACTAATGTTTCCAAATGATTGCCCGGGGCACTTGCTGTGGGGGTTGGGGGGGTGGTCTTGGGAACTGTTTGGAGTTTTCTTTACAAAGGGAAATGCTTGAACCCTCACCTACCCCCTTCTCTTGACAAATATTTGGCCAGTGGGATCCTGAGGTCAGGATGGGGTGGACTGCTCCCTGCCCAAGATGCCTTATCTCGGTGGGTGTGGGTGCTGTGCTTGTTCTGTTTGCTCTCTGCACACTTAGTAGGTGGAGTGGGACAGGCACTGGCTTTGTCCCATGATTCACACTGAACCCCAGTTTTCCGTGGAGCAGGGCCTTAAAGGCCTTCATGCTACTCAGAGATCAGTTCTGTCACGAGTGTCCTCCCCGTTAAGCCCCATCTTCAGCACCCCTCCCCCTCACTGCATGCCTTATGCCCAGCTCCCAGGCCTTCTGAAGCCCTCTGAAGCCCTGTGGCTTCAGCATCTTCTGGACTTTGCCTGTATATTACATTACATTACATTACATTACATTGTAATATCATCATGTACTTCTTCCTCCCCCTGGAAACCCACTCCTTGACCTTTCAGCCTGGTAAACCAGTTAGTCCAACTCCCCCTTCAAGACTTGATTGGGGCCCTGCCCCGGTCCAGGCTGCTTTGTCCCCTCAGGGCTGGTTATCATCCTGCCTTGTAAACCGGCTGTGTCTGCATCTGTCCCCAAGGGCTGTGGGCCCCGCAGGTGAACACTGTCTTATCCCAGTCGGGGATGGTGCTGGGCACGGCACCAGAGGCCTCACTCTCACACCCAGAGCGTCAGCCAGTGCGCACCAGCCTGCAATGTGGCTCGAACTGCCATTTGCCGAAGAGGAGGCCAAGGCCCAAGAGCCTGACTCCCGCGACAGCCTGGTCCAGCGGTTAGTGGGGAGAGCACACACCTCCCCCCGCCGCCGCCCACTCCTCCAGGGCTCCCAAGCCACTGCTGGTGGCACAGACGCTGCGTGGTGGCTGTGCCACGGGAGCCCGCGGGCCCTGGAGGGGCGGGAGCCTTCGCGCGTGCGCAGCTGGTACAGCTGGGGCGGCTTCTGGGCGGCATCGGGCCTGGCCCCAGGCTTCTCACAGCCGCGGTGCCTGTTTCCAGGGCGCTGCTCACAGACGTCTGGCTGAGAGTAGATGCCCTGGTTCAGCTGTGTTTGTCACTTACCCCTCCTGTTCTCGGGGTTCTGTCTCCATCTCAGCACCCCTCCCAGGCGGTCCTACCCTTAGGACCCAGTGGGCAGGGCCGTGGAGGGTAGTGGACAAGCCTCTGCCAGTCTTTTGGGAGCAAAACCCCCCGGGTTTTAATCATTTCATTTGTGCTGAGGACATGGCCTTCCCATGATGGATAACTTAATATACATTCCATTCCAGGGAGAGACTGGGCTGGTGGCATGCTTCCTTCAGGAACGTTCCTGGGAACCCATCGCTCTCGCATCTATTCACAGCTTGGAGCCCCCCCCCCCCCCAAAAAAGTCCAGAGGCACGTTCACTCAGTGTCCCCTGGATGACAGGGGTCAGAATGGGCCAGTGGGGTGTGCTGTGATGGTAGAGATATTTTGTGAAAGTCCCCTTGAGAGAGAATTTCTCACTTTGAAAGGCATCATGCTAAAGGAAAGAAGCCAGTCATCATCGCTTCTCGGCCTTTTGGCTAAGATCAAGTGTAGAAGCCAGTCATAAAAGCCCATCTTTTGTCATATGATTCAACTCAATGTGAAAGTTCAGAACAGGCAAATCTTAGAGAGACAGGAAGTAGGAGCATTAGCAGTCACTTAGGGATGGGAGGGAGAGAAGCAAGCCATAGCTAAAGGTATGGGGTTTCTTTTTTTTTTTTTTTTTTAAGATTTTATTTATTTATTTGACAGAGAAATCACAAGTAGGCAGAGAGGCAGGCAGAGAGAGAGAGAGAGGAGGAAGCAGGCTCCCTGCTGAGCAAAGAGCCCGATGCGGGACTCGATCCCAGGACCCTGAGATCATGACCTGAGCTGAAGGCAGCGGCTTAACCACTGAGCCACCCAGGCGCCCAGTATGGGGTTTCTTTTGAGGTAATGAAAAGGTCCTAAAGTTGGTCTGGAGTTGATGACGGCACATATCTGTAAATAATCTTTAATCTTTGAATTTTACAATTTAAATAGGCGAGTTGTCTCATACATGAATTATATCTCATTAAAGCTGCATGCGAGAGAGGGAAAATTGCTTCCCACCATCTTACTATGAAACTTGCCTCTCTAAACCAACCATGCAAAGAAATAAAAAGCATAATTGTTAAAAGGACCTTTGCAAGGTCATACACCCAAAGGCAGGATAGGGTCCTTAGATCTGCCAGGGGGCAGGGGGCTGGGACTGAGCCCAGGGTGGGCTTTGCTTCCATGGACAAGTATTCTTACCATGGGCTCCAAGAGTCAGAGAGAGAGAGTTCATTTTCCAGGGAGCTGGAACACAGCATCATCAGACTGGTAAAAACACACACCCAAGGCGGGACAAGTGCCCGGATAAACCTTAACACTCCCCTCTGTAGAGGTACCAGAAGTTCAGCATCAGAACGGGGGCCACATCAAGCTAGCACATGCTCTGGACTCTATGGCAGGCACTCTGGGCCAAGGCTTCACTCTGACTCCGCTTTCTTTTCCCTGCCTTTGATTCCTGGCCAAGCCAAAGAGGGAGAAAACAAGCAGTTGGAGAGAAAGTCACAGGAGTCTGTATGGCATCCTGAGAGCCATCTTCCCAGATTTTGCCATTGACTGGTACCATCAGTGCATTAACTTACCCCATATGGTTTTAAGTTAATTGTATCCAAAATAACTATATCACTATCTTAAAATAAAAACAGCATCATTGCTCAGTTCACCTTTGCCAGCCCATTCCAGGAGCCCCTGCTCTAAGGGAGCTCCAGACCCCTGGCTCAACCCTGAGCCCCTCTTGCCTTAGAAAAAGAGAATTGTTTTTCGTAGTGTAGCATTCAGCGTTCAACAATGCCATGTCCACTGGCTGCCTGCAGGCACCTCTGGCCCACAGTGTCCCTCACTGGATTCCCTAACACTAGGACTCTCCATCCACACTCAATGCATAAGTCATTCCTGTTTACCCATACCCATCTGACATGAGCCCCTGAAGGCTGGATAACTAACTCATACAGGTGGACAGGTGTCCCACACCAGAGAGTCTGCCATGAACAAGAGGGACCTCACCCCCTCCATCACGTGGTCAGGGATAGTACCATTTTGTAACTAACAAAGGACACCGATTTTATGCTGGGAACTGACAAGGAGAAGGAAGGGCAAGGCTCCCTGAGAGCATATGAGGGAACCTGAGATCGGTCCTCCTTGGACGGTCCTCTGGCACCCAGTAAAGGACGCTCCGGAGAGGAACATCCCCCAGTCCCTTTCTTCTGCCCTCCATGTAGGCATTCCTGTTCTCTCCACGCTTGGCCAAGTTCTCAGCCACCAGCACGTTCACATCCCTTTACCAGGGTCCATTATGGAAAAGGCGAAGTCATCTCTTGTGATCTTATAGACAGCTATGGATGAAAGGCACACACACAGAGATCATATGCCACGATGGTCTAAAGGTTTTTATTGAAGTGTCTGCTCCAATGACAGCAAGTTGTAAAATGCGTCCCACTGCCTCTGCCGATGCCTTCCCGGACCCTCAGATTCAACAGTAGAGGAAGTGTTCTGGTCAGAGATGCCCAGATCTGAGTCATCAGGCCCAGCTTTGTTTTGATAACCCCAGTTTCTTCATCGCTCTGGTTTTTCTACTCAAATGTGTTTCCGTCCTGATGCTTCTCAGCTGAGAGGCTCAGGGAGCACCTGTGAAGATGGGGGGCCCTTGCCCAGCAGGTGGACAGCAGATACAGGACAGGGGGCCCAGCTACTACTTGAGTTCACTCCATAGGACATAAGGCTGGGAGGGCATCCTGTCCTCAGCCCCCAGATGCTCTGAAGGACCTTGGAAACCTTTGGCCACGGAACCCTCTCCATCTGTGTCCCAGCCTTTCCGAGCACAGTCCTTACCTGGGTGGAGGACAGTGGAGAAGGCTAAACTGTCTTCCTGGGGGATAAAGAGGGACAGGGGAAGAGAAGACAATCCCAGCTTTGGTGTGTGTGCTTTAGTCCTCAGGGATCCAGGACTGTGGCCTCAGGGGCGTGGTATGACTCCTCCACTGTCCTGTGCTCCTCTTTGAAAATGTGGGGCTCACTGAGGCTTCAGATACCAACAGGGAAATGCTTCTCTCACACCAGTCCTAGGCCACCCAAGGAGGCGGGCTGACCTCTCTACTCCAGCCTGGACCCCACTAGTCAGAGCACTTCCTGGACTTGGGGATTTAAGGGTGAAATTAAAAATATATATATATGCTTATGACATAGTGTGGTCAATTATTTTGCCAAGTAAAGACCAAAAAAATCTGCTAGTCACTAACTTTTCATAACAGGAAAGATATTTTAATGTCAAAATATTAGGATTTAATCTAGGATAAAACCTCAGAATAATGATAATACTGGAGGAGATAAGTCCTTTCTCGGGATGACAGATTACTTAGTGTCCACGTGCCTCAGTTTCCCCATCTGACAAATGGACCTCGTCTGGAGGGTTGTTGAGAGAATTAACCAAGTTAATATTTTCGAAGTGCTTAGGATGGTGCCTAGCATGTAAGTGTGTGGTATACGTTTTTGTTAAATAAAAAATCAAAATTGCATTTAAAATGTGAAAAAGGCAAGCAAGGAGGGATTGGACCAAGACCCGCAATGCAGGCAGAAAGAGTGGTTTTGGGGGAGGAAAATGCCCACCGCCATTCTCTGCCTCCTTCCTGTTTTTCTGCCCCCAATGCCCCAGCATGACTGTGGGTCTGGCCCTTCATGGGTGCGGGCTCTCCCGCTCCGAGGCTCACCCCTGCCCTCTCTCCCTCCGCAGGTCTTCGGGGGCCTGGTGTGGATCCTGGTCGCCTCATCCCTGGTGCCCATCCCCCTGATCCAGGGCTGGGTGATGTTTGTGTCCGTGTTCTGCTTCCTGGCCACCACAACCCTCCTCGTCCTGTACATAATTGGTGCCCACGGCGGGGAGACTTCCTGGGTCACCCTGGTGAGTCACAGCCCGGAATGTTTGAGGTGGGTGGGTGGGTATTGGACCCTCTCCACGGGCAGGCTGGCTTTTCGAGGGCTGGGGGAGGCTGTCCTGTTGATGAGTCCTAGCCCCGTTCCCAGGCTAAGCTGGCCAGGCCTTCGGCTCTGACCTCTCCCTAGCAGCCCAGGTCTCCCCACAGCAAGGAGGTCAGGAGAAGGTGAAAGCAAAGGTCGATTGTTGCTGTCTGATTCCCATTGGGCCTGCTGATTCCCATTGGGCCTGCTCGGCTTTCTCCTGCATGACTGCCTTTTTCATGGACAACCAGCAGCCCAGCCCCCCTCCCCATCCACCTGCACCTGCCAGGTGCCTGCTGGCATCTCCCAACCCCCAGGAGAGCTGGTTTCCATCTTAGAAAGGGGCAGGGACCTGGGGGCTGGCCTTAACTGCCCAGAGGGAGGCACTGGGCTTCCTGGCCAGTGCCCAGTGATGATCTTCTAAAGCAGGGTGCCCAGAGAAGGACTTGGAGGTGGCAGAGGCATGGCCTCTGGTCTTAATTCTGCCTGAATTCTGCCTTCAGGCCCTTGAAGCAGGTAGAACTTACACATGGGACACCTGCCTTTTATCTATGGCAGAAGAGGGCAGGGCCATTTGGCAAGGCCTCTGCTCTCAAAAGGCCTCCTACTTAGAATTTCTTTCTCTTTTTTTTTTAAGTTGTTTTTTTTTTTTTTTTAAGATTTTATTTATTAGAGAGTGAGAGAGCACAAGCAGGGGGAGTGGCAGAGGGAAAGGCAGAGGGAGAGGGAGAAGCAGACTCCCCCCTGAGCAGGGAGCCCAACCCAGGGCTCAATCCCAGAGATCATGACCTGAGCCGAGGGCAGACACTTAACCAAATGAGCCACCCAGGCACCCCCTACTTAGACTTTCGAAATTACCTCCAAATTACAGCTGCTTAAAACCCTATTCTAGTCATTTTTTGCTTTTAAACAAACCTGGAGTTTGACTACCCAAGAAAAATTGAACACTAACAAGAAAAAACCATAGTGGAAATGGCCTGGGCCCCTCTCCCCCTGCCCTGGTCACTGAGGCCACATCTGAACTGGGACTGTGACCACCTGGGGGTTAAATCCCAGGCTGCCCCTCCTGACCCCCAGCTCTTCCTCAATCCCACATCAAGGGAAAGCAGAGTGCCTTCTCCCCTGAAGTCCTGACTGTGGCCCCCCCCACCATGAGCTAGAACCCACTGGGCAGTGTTGGTTACCCACGCTCTGTGAGGAGAGGGCTGGGGTGGGGTGACGGTGGACAGGGCAGGGAGCGGGGCAGGAAGGCCCTTCTTTCCCAAAGGAAGCAGCAGAAGATGAAGCAGGACCTGAGCCATGCCAGGAGAGCAAGGAGTGGGGTAGACAGACCTGGCTAAGACCACAGCTGTCCCCCCCAACCCTCACGGCTCTCTCTGACCCTGTAGGATGCAGCCTACCACTGTCTCGCTGCCCTGTTTTACCTCAGCGCCTCCGTCCTGGAAGCTCTGGCCACCATCGGGATGCAGGAGGGCTACACCTACAAACAGTACCACGAGAATATCTCCGCTGTGGTGAGTCCTCCGGGCGACTTGCCCCTGGGCCCAGCTCCCCCTGCCCAGTGACAGAGGGTCAGCAGAACTCTGTTATGGACCCTCCCTCTCTTTCTGCTTCACCGACTCCTGAAGAAACAAAGCCCTGGAGGAGGGAGCTGACGTGCCCCAGCCTCCCTTAGCCCTCTGGTCTGCGCCTGGGTGGGCTTTGCAAAAGGGAAACGACCGCGAGTGTCAGGCACTGTCTGAACTCTCCATGAAGGACCTTGTTTAACTCTCGCCATAGCACTAGGATGTAGGCGCTCTTATTATACCCATTTCACAGATGTGGAAGCAGGATGTTGAGGACATGGATAGCTTGCTCCAAGAGGGTCAGGAGTTGCTGGTGTCCAGAGCTGGTGTTCTGTCACCCCTACTCTTAGCACCTGTTTGGAGCAGTGAATCTGGCCACATGGGTGCCCCCGGCTCTCCCTGAGTGGTCTTCCCTTCAAGCACACAGTCAGGCCAGGGAAGTGCGGAGGCCACAGATGTCAAATCAAGTGGTCAGGGTCTCACCAAGCCGCGGGCTTCAGGGCTGGGGTTGTACAAAAGCTCTTCTGGGCCCAGCGTGTCCAGACCTGTGGGTGTTTGCTGCTGCGGTTAGGCCATTCAGCTCTTCGTGACGATGCTTCCTGCCCAGCGGCTCTGAGAACCTGCTGGAGCAGGAGGGGCCGGAGCTCACGCCGCTGCCATTTCCTTGAGCCGGTACCTCAACGTGCTCATCTGTCCAACTCCCTCAGAAGCACAGAGATGTTAAATCCCTTTCTCCGAGCCCTCACAGTGAGCAATGGGGGCCCTTGGGAGCTTCCTTCACGCTGTCGTTATAACAAATGGGGGTGCCCGCTGTGTGTGGCCAAGGCGCATGGCGCATGAGGGCCTCTGGACTCTGAAGGAAGCGTTCTCCAACTTTGGGCCCAGACCCACTGGTGCACTTTGAGGGCATAACCCGGATTCCCTTTTTAATGGAATGAATCAGACAGAGAGTAGGAGAAGGTTTTGATTCCTAAGACCTTCTTCCAGGCTGCATGTGAGGGCTCCCACCAAGATGTGAACTCGAAATAGCAGATGTATCGCTAGCCACTTAAAAAATATGCAAGAGGTTCAGGAACTAGCACTCCTCAGGTCTTTAAAGGTCGACCTGTGAGTTCTACAAATCCTGAGGTCAAATGTGATGATCAATCACAAGATCTCCAGGAGAAAAACAGGGCTGTCCCCACTTTTTGGAAAGAGTAGAGCAGAGGCTGAGAGAAAATGCACAGGGAGGGGCATGGTTGGGCTCTTGGAAAGGGTTTGGGGGGAGTGTTCTTCCTGCTCCCAGAGGGAGGGGTCTGGAGGAAAGTTCCTGAAAGCCTTGCCTGCAGGTCCCTATGGGCCCATCCCCCACCCCAAAGACACACATTCCCCTTAAGTCCCCAGCCTACTCTCCAGTTCCATAAATATGACCACTTCTGGTCCCTGGTATCCCCTCAAATGTCCCATAATGTGGAATTGGCTCCCCATTTGGCTCAGCTCCCAAGATAGCTGGTTTCTAAATAGGAACATAGCCAGGCCTCACCTTGCTTGTTCTCCCTTCCCTCAGGAGGCTGGTAATCCCGCCTCCTCGGTCATCCTTCCAATGACTCTGTTGGGAGCCACCTTGCCCCATCCCAACCCCAGAAGCCTTCTCTCCGAACAGACATCAGCAGCACAGTGTTAGACAACAAGTGCCGTAAAATTATTGCAGGTGACAGTCGTGAAATGCACATGGAATGCAGCCAGCAGGGAGCAAGCCAGTTAGGGTGAATGACTGCTCGGCCCGGGGGACAGATCTCTAGTTGAGAACCCCTGTCATCTCCTGTGCTCCAGCTTTTCTCTTTTTCTCCTTACCAAAATGCAACAGACATCCAGAGAAGGGAGTGGGTTGCCAGTGTACAAGTGGGTAAACTTCCATGAAGTGAACTCCTCTGTGCAACAAGCATCCAAATTGAGAAACAGAACATAATAAATGGCTCCCAGGGTCCCTCTGTCCTGCCGCTATCACTGTGCACCCAAACGAAGGATACCGGTCTCCTGATTTCTAGCTGCCTAGTTCAGTTGTGCCTGCTTTTGAATTTGGAAATGGAGTCATGCACTGTGCACTCTTTTATGTCTGGCTTCTTGCTCTCAGCCTTGGGTTCGTGAGCCTCATCCACATTTTTGGGTGGAGATGCAGAATGTTTATTCTCACGGCTGTCTAGCATTCCGCTGACGACTACACCAACATCTACTTATCCACCCCGCAATTGATCATGTCCCCCCGTTTATGTTAGATGAATGAGATGTACATGGGCCAGAATCCAGAATAAAAACACTGCCTGCAGACCGGTTCCCTGGGCTAAAGGTCATGTAGGAGCCCGGTTTGATGTAAAGTCATGTCTCTCTATTGGAAATGTCAGCTATATCTGCTTGCAGGGAGGACCCTGCCCAACCACAGCGTGCCTTTCCTACATCCAGGGGGTAGCAAGCCCTGGAAGGGGGAGGTAGCTCAAGACCTTCTCCCACACATTCCTGGCCTTTGGAAGCATCTGGCCTGCCTCTCCCCTCTCTGTTACTTAGCTGCGGCTACCTCAAAAGCCATGCTTCTCCCTCTCTCTTTCTCCTTCAGAGAGTCTATGCCAGAGGGATCTCTGGGATTGGTGGGAATTGAGAGGGTAGCTGGAAACTTCTGCAGAAATCTGGAATAACAGCCATTTAGGGAGAGGGGTTTCTGAAGGCCCAAGTATATGCTACATGCATGCATGTCCCCGGCTCTCAGGGTCCCCAGGGTGCCATTGCTTGACCCCACTTGGAAAATAAGTGTCTGTTTCCTGCTACTGCGGGGGACATCTGAGGGGCGGGGGTTCCTGCCAAAGGTTCTCATTGGGTCTGGAATTCCCCAGACAATAAAGTGCTTCCATCTGACAGGGAGAGGTGTTTTGGGGGCTGGGGTGCTGCTCAGTCAAATGCTTGGTCACGTAGAACTGCTCCTTTTAGATGCTGTTTCCAGATGAGTTCTCTTAAATTTGTTATTAAGTAACTCGGCTTAGTCATTGCCTCTGGCCAATGAGGGTGCAGGGTTCGTCCATGTGTGGAGGCAGGGAGAGAGAGCCGGCATGAGGACCTCTGGTGTTTATGGGCATTTCCGAGAGCCACGGAACCGTAGCTGCCCTAACGTCGTGTGTGGGTTGGCAACTTTTGACCCCACACCCAAGGTCACAAATCCAGGTGCAGATATTTGACTTGGGGGCTGGCAAGCCTTCAGAGAGGCCAGCCACCCAGAGCAGGTGATAGGAATAGACGGTGCCTGAGTGAACACAAGGCTGGGCCTTGACAGGGACAAAGGGACCATTTGCCCCATTTCCAGGGCCTTTGTTCCCATCGTCAAAACCCTGACTGGATCTTTCCAACAGCTTTCTCATGAAGACCCCCCTTCTTTTTGCCAAAGCC
Source organism: Mustela nivalis (assembly GCF_964662115.1). NCBI lineage: Eukaryota > Metazoa > Chordata > Mammalia > Carnivora > Mustelidae > Mustela > Mustela nivalis. Next base: position 34,861,778 of record NC_139027.1, on the reverse strand, counting down.
CCAGTCCCTTCTTCTCATGCCAGTCCCTCATTTCCTCCGAGCCCATGCTTATGAAATTAAGATCCTAGAAGAAAATTCTGGTGGGTGTCTGAGGATGACCAGACAACATCGAGCCCTTAACCAGAGCCAGCAAACCCACATGTTCATATTCTCTTAGCCAAGGCCAGCGGATCACCACTGGCAGATCCTGCCCTTACTGGTGCAGAGGGAGGACGTTTTCCATGGAGAGTGGGTATCATTTGAGGGGTCTCTGAGGGCCTCCATTTCTAGCTGGGTCGCACCAGGACGATGACTTGTGTGATGACAGATACTTGACATTGCACACCAAGTCCTGTGGACCAATGGGTCACCTGGAGCTCTGGTGCTGAGCACGTTCTAGGGCCACATCTGGGCTCAGCAGGAAAGGATGTCTGCGGGAGTGATGGTGGCCTGCACCCTTTTGGGTCATCGTCCCGGAGCGCCGTGCCAGTGGTCAGCTCAATATGGACAGCCCGCGCGCTGCCCTCTCCCCGTGCACCCCCATTAATCGTTGTTTCTCTTGGTTCTAGGTGTTTTCATACGTGGTCACTCTCCTGTACGTGGTCCATGCAGTGTTTTCTCTCATCAGATGGAAGTCTTCTTAAAGCCGCAGAACTTTTGCTGAAAACTCAGACGGTGTTCACTGACCAGCCCGCCTTCCAGTGTAACATTTTAGAATGCAGAAATACTCCCGAGGGTGGGAAAAAGAAACCAAACAAAAAGCAACGCTCTGTCTCTTGTGGGTGTTACGTTGACTCTCCCCTATACCTTCATGTCAGGGTTGGGGGGCTTGGGCATTTAACCTCCAGTGACTGAGCTATCTTTCTAGAGCTGTTTTCTGTTTGTGAAAGGGGGCCGCGGGGGTGGGAAATGGGGACTGTGACCACGAAACCAAGATGCCCTGCTAAGCCCTGGACCGGATCTTGAGAACTGTCTGCTGGAATTTTCCACGAGCTCTTTTGAGGACCCATCCTGGGGCCTGTTTCCAAGTCCTCACGGATAGCCTGCCTGTCCTGGGGGGTAGAGCTCACCAAGCAAAGGGTAGAGCTCACTGAGCAAGTGTCTGCAGATGTCCACAGTGGAAGATGATAAAACTTTGGAAAACGTCATGCAGTGCCTTTATGCTCAGTACCTTTGTAGGGTCTTTGGGGGGGTTTTGTTTTTAATTTCCCCGTTATCAGGGACTCCGTCATTTCCATTGTCTTTCTGAGGAATCCTTGGGCTTACATGGAATCTGGAGAGGCAACATCAATGGCAGGTCAGAGGACAGCTGTGTACACCTTACCAGAGAGCCCGTCACTGGGTATCGGCACCCCACGCCCCCAGCAACCATGCTTGTCCGTGGCTCTGTCCTCTCTGGAAACACATCAAGTACCAGCCCGGGGGAACCCCTTCTTTCTGGTGGAGCACAGACCCCCTAAGGCAAAGGGGTCTGTGCTCCACTAGAAAGTCCTTAAGCCAGGGGACACCTGGGTGACTCAGTCTGTTGAGCATCCCACTCTTGATCACTGCTCAGGTCTTGATCTCAGGGTCATGAGTTCAAGCCCCACACTGGGCTCAATGCTGGGTGTTGTGTCTACTTAAAACAAACAAACCACAAGTCCTTAAGCCAAAAGAAAACAGGGTGCAGAAAGTTCCTTCTCACTCCTCATGAAGCTGATCAGAAATTCTCTGGGCAGAGTACTTTGTGCACTGTTGCCAAATGGGATGAGGGTAATAAAATGTTTTCTAGAATTTCCTTGGGCCACTCCCAAGGAGAGCAAGTGGACCAGACTACTGAGGGAAAGGAAGTAAGAGGACGAGTGGTGAGTGCCATGTTTCAGGTGCGGGATGTCTGGATTGAAAGGAGAGGGGGCAGTTAGGAAGGCGGGCGCTCAGTTAGGAATCCCAAAAGCCTGGCTTCCATTTTAAAATGCTGCTTTGTCCCTTTGCTCAGAGAATTTAATGATATCCCACAGCTGGGCACAAACCAAGTGTCTCAAAAAACCAGTTGCACCCCCAGCTATGGAGGTCTACAGGCGGAGGCTGGACAGCCTCTTGCTAGCAGCCACATAGAATGAAGATTCAAGCCTCAGGCAGAGGTTTAGCAAGTGGACATTTTACTCCCCTTCCAACTTAGGGATGCCTTGACTAAATGGGGTCTCTGTGGTATTTTCAGGTTATCCCTGTGATCCCAGGGTCATTGTACTGGAAAAAAAAAGGCCACTTTCAGTGAATCCACTTAAAATAAAATTGAAGTAAAAATTTCACAGTAAATTGGGAGCAAAGTTTGATTGAGGCTTTATCCTGAAAAAGTACACATTAAAAATCATGAAGAGGGACGCCTGGGTGGCTCAGTTGGTTGAGCAACTGCCTTCGGCTCGGGTCATGATCCCAGCGTCCGGGGATCGAGTCCCACATCGGGCTCCCTGCTCAGCAGGGAGCCTGCTTCTGCCTCTGCCTGTGCCTGCCTCTCTGTCTGCCTGTGCTCGCTCGCTCTCTCTCCCTCTCTCTCTCTGATAAATAAATAAAATCTTAAAAAAAAAAATCATGAAGAAATGATAGGAAGTTTGTCATGTGTTTAACAAAATTTGCAATCAAGAGTTGATTGAGACAAGTGGCATTTTCACCCCCCAACAAAACTGCCTGCTTGCCTGCTGGCGACCCAGCAACAGGGTGCCGATGAAGGAGCATTTCTGGGCCCCAACAAAAAGAGAAACCAAAGGCTTGCTTGAATTTCCCAAAGGTTCCTCAGTGTTTAGGAATTCTAATCATTCTCTTTAAAGGAATCTTGATTGGCGCTTTCTCTTTTCTCATTTTCATTTGCAAACTGGCCTAATGATAAAATGCATAAAATCCCTATTCAGCCAAGGCTTTCTTTGCAGGTGACTCTCTGAGAGGACTTCCTCATTCCTCCCACACTGAATTCTCTTTTTTTAAATTTGCAATTTCATCTGGTATTTGACTTGCATTTGTTCTCATTGGATGTTAATGGAATGCCAGACTCCGAAAAACACCCTCTCTTGGTCTCTGGTCTTGCTTTTCCCATTTGCCCAGACCCTCCTCCCTGCCACCCGCTGCTCGCCCCCGAACCTAGTCTAGTGCCCTTGCTCGTGCATCTCATTGCTCAGCTCTTCTGCACTCTGATGTTTAGGATGTGTTTGTAGGGTAAGGGTTGACTCTTGGACAGGCCTTCCTGCTAAGGGCACTGACCCTCTGGGAACCCACAATGCCTGGGTAGGGAGCACTTAAGTCTACAGGGCAAGATCCAAGTTGTCCTCAGACCCCACAGAATGGATTGACTGAACACCTGCTCTGCTGGGACCGTTGATGGTGTGGGATGCTATCTACCCCCCAAAGATTCTTGTGGCTGGCATGCCTCACCCCTTTGCCTCTGGGTCTTGAACAGGAGGGATTCCTCTCTGGGGCTTATCTTGGTTCCAGCCCAAGGGAATCTATGTTCCTTAGATATTGCTTGCTTCGTGTCCCTGATGGACCAAGGGTAAGGTAGCACCAACACCCCAATATGACCGCCCAGAGGACCCACCTGTGTACCTATGCGGCCATTTCCCCTCCATTTTTGGAGCTCTTGCCTTGGGCCTGGCACTGGATAAGCCCCTTTCATGCACATGTGTAGCCTCCTGTCATCCCTGCAGTGGACACAGGAGATAGTGAATCCTCTTTTTTTTGCATAGGGGAAATCAGGCTCATTCAGCTGGTGAGAACTGGGGCTGGGTTTCTGGCTGGCTCCTCATGCTTCCTAGCCCGAGGCTGCCCAGACCTGTCTTCATGCCAGTCTGTTCCCCTGCCTCTCAGGAAGCAAGAGTGAGACAAGCCTTTGTAGTGTCCCAGATACCAGCGGGCAGGGTTCTTCTGAGGGGGTGAGACCAGCATTTGGGACAGCCCAGATTGCTGGAAGGGTCTGTACGGCCAAGTGGGGCTGTACTGAAAGGGGCTGGCGGCTCCAAGCTGCAAAGCCACAATAGTGCCCGCCCAGGCAGGTATCAAGGTCCGCTTTGCAGCCTCCAGAGAGACAAAGGCCCACCCGGTACAGCAGATCCTTTGCTAAGAAGGTGAATAACGGGATGGTTTTAAGGTCATGGAACAAAGAGCAGAATCCCTGCACGGATCTGAGGGAGGATTAAGAAACTGGAACCTGGGATGGGTCCAAGAGCCAGAGCTTGCAGAACAGAACAAACCACAGTCACCATAAACACAGGGTGAGTGCCTGCATCAAGGGAGGGCACAGGGCGACAGACAGCCACGGCGTAAATCCAGTGGCTTTACCTTAGGGAGACTCCTGCCTGTGACTGCAGTGGCCGTGGCCCCCTTGCTTTGTCGGGGCTCTGGGGGCCTTCTCCTGACAGCCTTCCCCGTGCGGGGCAGGGTGGCCTGCCTAGAGCCTTACCCGCAGATGGTCCTCCTCTGTGAACCAATCACTGAACCCTATTCTGCTCCCAGTGATCCCCACTGGATCTGCCCTTCTCCCAGAGAGGACAGCTGGTGGGAGTAGGGCTTTGTTAACATTGAGAAGCAAACTCTACAAAGCGCTTCGTATCAGAACCCTGGCAGCCGCCGCATGGGGGATAGCAGGCCTCCCTAAGCTGACCTTACAGAGACAGCAAAGGGCTCGTGCTGCCAGCCGAGGGCTTGAGCGAGCAAGCGGCCTTCGGGGCCCACACAAGGGCCTGTTGTCCTGGGAATCACTCAGGGCCGGTTCACGGGTCACAAAGGGGCCTTTCAAGGGACAAAGAGCTTCTGGCCCAGCGCAGCGTCCCTGCACACATGGGCATCTGCCTGGGGCATTTAAAATAACAGGATTTGGAAAGACAGATTTAAAGTGATGTTGCCCAGTCTTCGCATGATTCATGATTCAAGGCCTTTGTTCTGTCTCTCTCACGCTCGGCCACGGCAACCGTGGTGCGGTGCTGGAGGAGGACGCCAGGGCTCCCTCTCAGGTACCCCGGGGACAGTCACTGTGCCAGGCTTGGGGATTTGATACACTAGCATGTTCAGCTTCCAGGCCTTCCCTTGACCCATGCATGGTCCACGAAAGCTCCCTAGGTCAGACACCTGGGGACAGGAAGGGGGAGAAGACTCGTCAATGACACCAGTGCTTCATGACACGCTGACCTCTTCACATAATCCCATGACAATGGATGCCATTTAGAGGAGGAATCTGAGACCCAGAGAGGGGAAGCAACTTACCCAAGGTCACACAGCAGGTCAATGTGATTCCAGTTCCAGGGCGTCTAGCTTCAAAGCCCCAAAGATACCCGTCATGTGCCACACCTCACCATGATAGAGTCTCTGTCCCTCTGGGAGCAGGGAGCACAGACATGCCAAGCATGTTCTTCACACCCACAACACGGACAGACGAGATAAGAAGGTTCCAACCCACACACGAGGAGTGTGGGCAAAACTTGGCCAGAAGCCCAGCCCGCCTGGAAGGAATGTCTGAGATGAGGGGGGACTTTGTTGGGCAAAGATGGCTGGGAGGGCCTTTCTGGGCAGAGCCAGGGTGGGGATCGAACCCGGAGAGGGTGGGGAAGGAGAGGTCTCAGGAGGTAATGAGGGTCTGGGGTGCCCCTGAAGGTGAGGCCACAGCTTGGCTTTTACCCAAGGAACTCCGGTGACAGAACACCTGTTGGACGGTGGCAGCTGTCCAAGCGAGAGATGGCTGTGGGTCTGGACGGCAGCAGTGGGAGGGGTGGGGCTGGGCTGGGGACAGGTGAGATGGACTTGACCAGACTGTGGTGGACCAAGAGCCAGTAGAAGGGAGTGGCCAAGGCCATGGATCCCTGAGCTCGCCCAAGTGTATGGCCTCTCTCTCAACCTCAGCTCCCTTGCCGGAGAAAGTGCCAGCTGCTCTTGCCATTATGGGAATGAAGTGAAAGGTCTAGAATGATCCCGAAGTTTCTAACCTGGGCAGAGAGCAGCTGGCCGGTTAGCTCAGTTGATCAGAGCATGGTGCCGATAACCTGGGCAGATGACGGTCATTGGCTTTGTCTTTATTCATTAAATTCCTGACACCAGAAACTTGGATATTTTGCTCTTCCCCACAGAACTGAATGTCGAATTGGCTATGATGTAGTTTAAAATAACCCCATTTAAAATAGCCCGAGTGGCTCAGTCGGTTAAGTGTCCAAATCTTGATTTCGGCTCAGGTCGTGATTTCAGGATTGTGAGATCGATCCCACACAGGGCTCCACGCTGAGGGTGGAGACTGCTTGGGATTCTCTCCCTCTGCCCTACCCCCACCCCATGCTTACCCACTCGCTCTCTCTCTCTCTCTCTCTCTCTCTCGCAAAAAAAAAAAAAAGCCCCATTTAGCCAATCAATCTCAGTCCCTTGGAAGGCGGCCATTTCCTCCAGAGCCCTTCTGACCACGATGTGAAATGCACCATGAGAGCCAGAGAGGGTCAGAGTCATCCAACCAGACCCTTGGCTCCTCTCAGTTTCCTGGGCTTGAGTAGCCAGGCATGAGCAGCCTGAAGCCCCCACCCACTGGGGACAAGCGGGACAGCAGTGCTGGGAGGGATCCCAGAAGGTGCAGATGAAGAACAGGAGACCCAAAAGGCCAACAGACCCAGCCAGCACCCAGCAAGTTAGCGCTGGAGCTGACACTCAGCCTCAGGCCCCCAGGTCCCCTCCTGTGCTAACCACCCCCTTGTCTTCCTGCCCCTTCTACCCTCCTCTTTCCCCTGGTTTTATTAAGATGTGATTGTCATAGGGGCACCTGGGTGGCTCAGTTGGTTGGGCATCTGCCTTCAGCTCAGGTTATGGTCCCAGGGTCCTGGGGTCAAGTCCCACATGGGCTCCCTGCTCAGTGAGGAGCCTGCTTCTCCCTCTGCTGCTCCCCTGTTTGTTCTCTCTCTGTCAAATCGATAAAATTTTTTTTAAAAAAGATAATCATCATATAACATTGTACAAGTCGGAGGTGTGCAGCATGAGGATTTAACACACATACATATCGTGAAATGCTTACCACAGTAAGTTAACTAATATCCATTATCTCATGCTGTTACAAAATTTTTTTCCTTGTGCTGACGTCTTTTAAGACTTATTCTGTAAGCCACTTTTAAATATACAGCACAACGTCGTTAGCTGCAGTCATCATGTTATACATCACGTCCCCGAACTTATTCACGCTGTAACTGCAAGTTTTTGCTTTTTGACCCCCATCACCCAATTCTCCCGCCCCCTATGCCCTATGTCTTGCAACCACCAATATCATCTGTTTCTATGCGCTTGTTGTGGGTTGTTTCAGAGTTCACACACAGTGACACCCCACAGTATTTATCTTTCTCTGACTCATTTCTCTTAGTAGAAGGAAGTCACTATCCCCAACAGATATGGGCACCTACCTTGTTATTAACAGCACTATTTCCAACAGTCAAGACATGGAAACAACCTAGGCGTCCGTCTCCGGACAAATGGGTTAAAAATGTGATATAAAAAAGAATATTATTCGGCCATAAAAAAGAAGGAAGTCCTGCCGTTTTTGACAACATGGATGGACCTCAAGGGCATTCCGCCCTGCTCTTTTAAGACGCCCCACTGTTTTCTGCCTCGTGCACCTGCACCGTGGTGAACAGAGCAGAGCTCAGTGAGCCGACTCTGCTGGTGGCACGGCAAGGGGGTGGGGATAAGAGTCATTCCTGGGAGCATGGGGATAAATACCAGGGCTCATTGGCCCACTGGGAGACCCTGTGGCCTTCAGTTTCAGGGGTTAGAACCGATGGCCATATTGAGCATCACACAGGACACGCATCCAGCAATGGCTTGAGAGAAGGGTGCGGCTGTCTCCCAACCTCACGCACAAAGCACCCAGATCCCTGTGAATTGTACTGTGAATGTCAGTGACAGTGACGATGGTGATGATGGTGGCCATGATGTCATCCACCCTCCTGAACCCTGCCTAGCTGACATGCCACAGCCCTCAGGGCACTGTCCCCCTATCCAGCCAGCTCCCACTCCTGGGTATCTTGACTTTCCACACCTCAGCCTCTGCTCCTTAAGCGGCAAGCACCCCCACCACTTCCTGGACAGACAGCCTCTCAGGTTTCCCTGCAGAAACCCATACCCACCGCCCCCCAACAGGATAGAATGAGACCAGAAGGACCAACAGCCTCTATGCAAGCTCCCAGGATGGAAAGAAGCAGAGGAAGTGGGAAGTGAACTGGCCTTGCGGGACTCTCCATGCCCCACATCCAGGCCAGGAAGTGACAGCCGGTGGGGGACGTGCAGGTGGACAGTGTATTTCCACGGACCTCTCACATCTAACAGCAGGGCTGGGGCTCCCAGTCTTGGTCTAGGCCCTGCTTGGTGTAAATAATACCTAGAATGCACGCCAAGGCTGCATGCCCAAGGAGCAGGCCCCCACAGCCCGCTGCTCTGACAGGGTTGCCCTGCCCTTCACCCCACTGCCCTGAGGCAGGCAGTGGCCAGCCCCTGCTGCTAACAGACAAATGATGCTGACTTTCTCGGGTTGGAGGGGGAGAGGGGCCACAGGCTGTCTTCCATGCTCTGGGGCAGTCCCCCACTGTCATGGAAGGGGCAGGGGTTTCTGGCCTCACTCGGCAGGAAGGTGGGGGAGAGGAGCGATGGAGAGACAGAGAAAGCAGCTCGGTGGTCATTGTGGGCTGCCTGCCCTTCCTCTTACTCAGCTCTCTTCCCTCCTGAACTACATCGTGGGGTCCCCAGTGGCTGGAGGGCACGGTAGGACTGAAGCTCAGACTTCCCCACATGTTCTTTGCTGTTTCCTCACAACAGTCCTGCTAAGCAGATGCTATGATCATTTCTCCGTGCCAATGAAGAAGCAGGCTCTCTGATGCTGAATAAGGACCATCTGAGGAATGCCCAGCCCGAGCCCAGCCTTGAACCCAGGCAGCCCCACCAGGAGCCCAGGCAGAGAGGGAGCCAGCCCTGCAGAAGTGTCGCATGGACTGAAGATCCCCGATGTCCCCCGGCTTCCATCCAGAGCTTGTCTCACCCACTGTCCCCGGCCCCCAACCCCTGGGCCTGGTTGGACACAGTTTCTCAGCTAGCCCTGTTCATTTTCGGAGCTCAAAGGGGCTCCAGAAGATACTTGCATTTTAACAAGAGACCCTTTGCAAATCTGAGAGGAAGGCTTTGGTGGTGATGTTTCGGACACACAATCCCACGCTTGCACATCCCCAAACTTTCCTACCAATGAGAATGTTCTTCCTGCTGGAGTGGGACAACGACCCAACCAGTCTTGAGGGCAGTAAGCAAACTCCAGTTTGCCTAAGCAAGCTCGGTCCTCTTGAGACCCAGATAAGTGATTTCCTGGACAGCTGTGAGAAAGAGCATGTGCAGCCGTAGAAGCGGGCAGGGTCCATGAGTGGTCAGGTGGCCGGGAGAGGCACACGGGATGAGGCTGAGTAAGAGGATCCCCTTCTTTCATGGATGTGACCACATGGCAGATGTGGATTTCACGTTCTGATTTCTATGCGGCCTTCATTCCCTCCAGGTCTCTACTTCAGCACCAGGACCAAAGTCACCTGCCAGATCACTCTCTTGCCACCTGCCCAGAAGGTGGGTGTCAGAGAGCCTGCTTTCCTCCCTGCTCAAAGAGAAATGGCTCTGTGTCTTCTGTCCTCCTCCCCACGGGGCTGAGAATACTCTGTGACTCTCTGAGCTGGTGTGACTGTCTCCAACCTCAGCAGGACCTCCACCAGCAACAAAGGCCCATCCATAGCCCGAAACAACGCGAAACCTCTTTCCTCAAGGCCCGATGTATCACTCGTTCCCAGCACCATGAGAGACCTCATCTAATTCCAAAAATTTAAAAGGAGAAAAAAGAAGAAAACCATCAGAGGAACTTCCCCCATTGCCTTTTCCTTCCTGGGCTCCTTCTTCCTGCCCCATCCCTCCTAGTCTACAAACCTACTCCCATCCTCCTGGCCACATATAGCCCCCTCACCTGGCTAAGGCCAGTCTCTCCTGCACTCCCGGACCCCATGCCTCGTCCCAGCACCGCCCCCCTTAACCTTCCATGGCTGCTCGACTCCCTGCTGGGGTTTCCATCACTGCCCACAGCTCAATCGATCGCATACTTACCTCTTCCCAGACACCGCCAACACCAACAGGAAGCAAAACCAGATCAACAAAGAAGCAAAACTAAAATACAAGAAAGTAATAACAGTCCAAGGGAAACCAAACCAAACAAAACCTGTCCACCAACCCTCCTCTTGGCTTCACAGCCAGACTGGTGAAGGAGGTGCCCCCTTGTGCATTTGGAGAGGACAGGTGAAATTATTTCACCAACTTTATTGAGGAATGATTTGGATATAATAAAATGTACCCATGTTACATATATATTTTGATAAGTTTGGCCAACATGCACACCCATGTAACGATTACCTTGATCAAAATATAGAACATTTTCATCACATAGAAAAGTTCCCTTGTGTCCCTTTCAATCAATATCCTACCACTCCCACCTCTTGACCCCAGGCAACCACTCATCTGCTTTCTGTCTCTCTGGATGGATTTGTCATTTCTAGAGTTTCATATAAATAGAATCTTAGAGAATATACTCTTTTATACCTAGCTTCTTTTGCTCATCATGAAATCTATGAAACTCATCCATGTTATCAAGTTTTAAGCAATTTGTTCTTTTTTATGGTGGTTTGTTTCTAGTATTCCATTGTATGAATATGTCATAATTTGTTTATCCATTCATCTGTCAATGGACATTTGGGCTGCTCCAGCTTGAGATATTATGAATAAAGCTTTGTCTTTGTGTGAACATGTTTTCTTTATTCTTGGTAAAAACCTAGTTGTTGGATAGCTGGGTCATGTGGTCAGTGAATATTTAGGTTTATAGAAAAACCATTTTGTTTTTCAAAATGGTGGTACCATTTTGCTCTCGTACAGAAATGCATGAGTCCCAGTTCCTCCTCCTACCAATATTTGATATTATGTGCCTTTTAAAATTTTAGTTATTCTGGTGGGTGAGATTTTAATATGTATTTTCCTAATAACTACTGATGTCAGACAACATTTCACATGCCTATTGGCCATTGTATATCTTCTTTTGTGACATGTGTGTTGAAATCTTTTTCACATTTCCTATTGGGCTCTGTGTATGTGTATCAGATACATACTTGATTCTCACTTGCAGTCGTTATGGGCTATAAAGTCACCACAAACACTGACCTAGCAAATACCCTCCTAGAGTAAATACAGCACTAGGTTCTACGAGTCTCTGGTCACAACATTTTCATCATCTGACAAATACATAAACTTGTTTTATGTGTGTTTCTGTTTCAGGCACCTTATTTTACCTATTTTGTCAATTCTTTAACATTGAACTCATGGCCAACAGCATTTTAATTTATTCCTGAAAATTATCTAACACAGGGGAGCCTGGATGGCACAGTCTATTAAGCATCCAACTCTTGGTTTCAGCTCAGGTTGTGATCTCAGGATCTAACTCCAGGCTGGGCCACACCCTGAGGGTAGTCTGCGTGAGGCTCTCTTTCCCTCTCCCCTTGTCTCTCCCCACCACCCCTCCTGCCATGCTCTCTGACACTTGCTCTCTCTCTAAAATAAATAAATTTGAGTCAGAAAGAAAGAAAGAGAGAGAGAAAGAAAGAAAGAGAGAGAGAAGAAAAGAAAAGGAGGAGGGAGAAAGGTGGGCACCTCGGTGGCTCAGTGGATTAGGCATCTGCCTTCAGCTCAGGTCATGATCCTAAGGTCCTGGGATTGAGCCCCTCATCAGGCTCCCTGCCCAGCGGGAAGCCTGCTTCTTCCTCTCCCACTCTCCCTGCATGTGTTCCCTCTCTGTCAAATAAATAAATAAAATCTTTGGAGGGAAGGAAGGAAGGAAGGGGAAGAAAAACAGAGCTCTAACATGTATTTTCTCCATAAGACACATCACAGCTTGTTTGTACCAGCCAGCACTATGGTTGGACACCATTTAAAAAAGCAAAATCACGAACAAAACACACAAGACTGCAAGACACATGGCGTGACACAGACCACAGAAGGGACAATTTGGTTACAGCACGAGGGCTGAAACACAAAGCAGAGATTGGCTTTTCAACCCCAGCTGGAATGTGCACATCCAGAAACTCAAATTTTTGTTGCCACAAGTCACTGTAAAAGTGCCAGAAGTATTGAATTGGGGGTCACAAGTAAGTGTTAATGAGTAGATGAATTGTTGTACGGAATCCACATTTAACAAGATGCAGCTACAAATATTCAGAGGAATACATGACCCAAGTTGGATACAAGACCTTTGTCAGATGGAAGTAGTGTGACGATTTGCTCCTGGACTGTCTTTTGAAAAGCAGATCTTAGTTTCCTGAAGACTGGCTTATCAATGTTTCTTTTTATGATTTGTGATTTTTGCATTTCTCAGATACATCAATCTTCGCCCAACCCAAGGTCTTGAAGACTTTTCCCTACATCACCTTCTAGAAGTTTTATTGAACTAACTTTATTATTTAGGTTTATGATCCATTTTGAGGTTATGTTTGTGTTTAGCCTAAGGTAAAGTTGAGATGTATTTTTTCCCCATGTGAATATCCAAGGATTCCATCGCTTCATGTTGACAAGACTACCCTTTTGTTCATTGGATTACCTTGGAGGTTCTGTCAGAAATTAGTTGACCCTCTATGTGTAGGTCTATTTCTGGATTCTCTTTGATATGCCATTGATCTATGTGTCCATCCTTTTACCAGTACCACAGTTTTTGTACCTTCATAATAAGTCTTGAAATCAGGTATTGTAAGCCTCCTTTTGTCTTCTTTTTTCAAAATTGTTTGACTCTTCTATACCCTTCACATCTTCATATAAATTCTTTGTCCAGTTCAATGGGTCTACAATTGGAATTTCATTGAATCTACAGCTCAATTTGGAGAGGACTGACACCTTAACAGTATCGAGTCTTCTACTCTAAGTGTGATCTATCTTTCTATTGATTTAATCTCTTTAATTACTCTCCGGGATGTTTTGTTTTCCAGATACATATCTTGCATGTATTGTTATTCATTTTCTTCCTTTTTAATGCTATTGCAAATGATATAAGTTTTAATATTAAAATATTTGGTGTTATAGATAAAAATATATTTGATTTTTATGTATTGATCTTATATGATCCTGCTAAACACTTATTAGTTCTAGAAGTTCTTCATAGATTCCTTAGGATTTTATACACATACAATCATATCATCTGCAAATAAAGACAGTTTTACTTTTTCCTTTTCAATCTGGATGCCTTTTATTTCTTTTTCTTATCTCATTATAACAGCTAGGACCTCTAGTACAATGTTGAATAGATGTGGTAAGAGTGGGCATTTTTGTTTTGTTTCCAATCTGAGAGAGAGAACATTCTGTGTTTCACCATTAAATATGACATTTGTGGCAGGTTTTTCACAGATGGTCTTTATCAGTTTGAAGACCTTTCTTTCTTTTCCTAATTCTCTGAGAGGCTTTCTCATGAAAGTTGTTGAATTTTGCCAGATTTTGTCAAATGTTTTTTCTATATCTGTTGAGATAATCATACGGGTTTTCCTCATTCTGTTAATATGGTGGATTACATCACTTTGTTTTTGAATGTTAAACCAACTTTGTATTCCAAGGATGAACTCCACATGGTCATGGTGTATTTTTAACTTTTTTATATAACAATACATGTTACTGGATTCAACTTCGTAATGTTTTACCAAATATTTTCATGTCCTTGTTCATAAGGGTTATTGTCTTTCGTTTTCTTCCTTTGTAATGTATTTGTCTGGTTTTTGCATTAGGGGGATGCTGGCCCCATAGAATGAGTTGGGAAGGGCGCCTGGGTGGCTCAGTGGGTTAAGCCGCTGCCTTCGGCTCAGGTCATGATCTCAGGGTCCCGCATCGGGCTCTCTGCTCAGCAGGGAGCCTGCTTCCTCCTCTCTCTCTGCCTGCCTCTCTGCCTACTTGTAATTTCTCTCTGTCAAATAAATAAATAAATCTTTTAAAAAAAAAAGAATGAGTTGGGAAATTGTCTCTCCTTTCCCATTTTCTGAGTTTGTGTAGAATTAGCATTGTTTTATTCTTTAAATGTTTGTTTGAGTTAATCTGCAGTTTCATTTGAGTGACAGCTTATATTTAAAATGGGGTCTAAAAGATGCTTAGCAGTTCTGCGTACAAAAGTCGGCTATTCTGGAGTGTCACTGTAGGGTGATCTGGATGGACTATTTAGTAAAGGAATCTCTAATATCACTATCTGTTAGTCTTTCTTCTTGCCTGGTTACAGTCCCCTAGAGAAGGCTTTTCCACTCTCCAGCTAGAAGGGGATAGGCCAGAGGCCTGCCCTGTGGGAGCCCAAAGGGGGAGGGAGGGAACATTCTTATTTGACTTCATTTTCAGTCCACCCTCTAGAGTTCCATGGTGTCAACAGTTCCTAAACCTTTTGAGGATTGTGTGTTACAAATTGGGTTGGTTCTAGGCTTTCCCTACTGCCACCTCAGGATTTGGTGGGGCGGGGTTTAGTCTGAAAAGCTAATTACAGTTTATCTGGTTTCCAGCTTCTAAACTTTCTTTTCTCTCATTAGTCCTGTCCTGTAAGTTATGCTTTTCAAAAACAACCTATACTATTATTTGAGTATAGTTTCAAGAAAGCACTAAAGCAGATATGCATGTTTCATCTGCCATATTAACCCCATAAAGAACTTGATTTTCTTTTCTTTTTTTTTTTAAGATTTATTTATTTATTTGAGAGAGAGCATGAGGGGAGAGGAACAGAGAGAGAGAGAGAGAGAGGAAGCAGACTCCCTGCGGAGTGGGAAGCCTCACACAGGGCTCCATCTCACAATCCTGAGATCACTACCTGAGCCAAAACCAAGAGTGGAGTGCTTAACTGACTGAGCCTTGTAAGCACCCATTTTTATTTTCAATCCACTGCCATCTGGCTTCTGATCCCACCACTCCACAGAAAGCTGCTCCTTCCTAGCTTAATTAACTCCTACTTACCAGGTACAATGAGCCTCAACCAACCTTTATCTTTCCCAACTTCTCACCAGCATTTGATATCACTAGGTTCCCCTGCTTGACACCTCTTCCTTCCTAGGTTTCAGAGACCTCACTGGGAGGTCACTGGTCTCCTGGTCTCCCACATATTTCTCTGGCTTAGTGACCTTCAACACTCCAACTGGAGCCATCTTCTCTCCCCCCGTCCATGTCCATAATCGTCCTTGGAGAAATCATTCAGATCCACGTCAATGACTCCCAAGTCCATTTATCATCTGCCTCTCCTCCAAGTTCCAGATCCATGTACACAACTGTCCACCAAGTCTTCTCATCCATGAACATCACACCTCTATTTGATCAAGACGTTTATGTCCTTCAGTAGAGATTTGCTGTCTTCTTAAAAATCTTGCAAATTTTCTGTTATGTGTGTTCCTGTGTTCTTTATAGTTATGTTGCTATCATAGTTGGAACCTCTTTGATATTACTTTGATGTTACTTTTTCTAACTGGCCATTCTGAGGCACTGGCCTTCTGATGATTTCCTATGGGGTCACCTGTATCAGGCCACCTTGAGCCTCACTTGTATTCTCTCTAAGAGTCTATCCATTGATCCTCTTGGATAATATAGGTAGACAATCACGTCCCCTGTAAATGAAGACTTTGTCCCTTCCTGTCCTTTCTCTTGTCTTGCTATGCTGGGTCAGCTTCCAGGACAGAACCGAATGATGGAGGGGCAGGCATGCATGTCGTATTCCCTCTTTGAATGGAAAGAATGTTTCTGAGTTTTCACCATTAAATTCCAGGTTTACTCTGGTCAGGACCACTTATCACGTTAAGGGTATTCCCTTCTACTTGAAGTTTGCCAAGAGATATTATCAAGAGTGGGTATGACTTTGATCAGTTTTCTTTGGTCTCTGTTAGAGACATCACAAGGCTTTTTTCTTTTAAGCTGTTATTCTACTAAATTACACCAGTGGACTATTGTTGAATTAACCCCAGAGCCATTGTTCTGGCAGCCTTCTCAACACCTTAACCCCACTGTGTAATGATTTCTCCTTCTCAGGGGAGTGGACAGAGAAAATAAACCAGGGCCCATGTTCTCAGGCAAGTTTCACTAGTATCTGTTAGTCCCCTTACTAGAAGATAGTCTCAGGTAGCAACATCATGTAGGTCTGTCTACACACTTGCCTTGTCTGATCAGTCTCTGGGTTTGCTTATTGTTTAGTGAAGAGTTGGACACTTCGGGTCCTGAAGGAGGATGGAGTCAAGCTAGGCTACAATCCAGACCTGTGATTTTTGGCTTTTAGGGATATAAGCAGCCATTTAGAACACCTCCGCACCCACCTGCTCATGCCCTCAGTGCCTGGGTATGGATGACAGCCAAACCCTTCTGTGTCCACCTGTAGGACAAGGAAGCCACCACCTCCAGAGTCCAGGACATGCAGACTTAGGAGAAATTTTACCCTTGATAGAAAGAAGGCTGGGGCTGAACAACATTTTTGCTAGTCTCCATCTCTTGGTGTCTTGAAAGTTCATCTCTCTGAGATCAAAGGAATCAAAAGTAAAGAGTCTCCCAGAAAGGGAATTAATTGCCAATTTCATCAAGCCTCAACCCAGTAATGGTGTAATGTTCTTCAAATGCACCATAATTTATTGGGGATTTTGGTTTGGGGATGAATGTGTGGGATGAACCCAGTTTTTTTTTCCATGCACAGCATGAACTTGGGGAGCTTTAAAAAAAAATACAGGACAGGGCCCAAGCCCTGGAGATTCTCATCCAGTTGCCCAAAGATGGAAACAGGCATCTGTATTTTTTTTTAATGATTTATTTATTTATTTGAGAGAAAGGAAGAGAGAATGGGGGGAGTGGGGCAGAAGGACAGGGAAAAAGTCCCAAGCGGAGTCACTCTGAGCATGGAGCCCGACATGAGACTTGATCTCATAACCCCAAGATCATAACCTGAGCCAAAACCAAGAGCCACATGGATAACTGACTTCACCACCCAGGTGCCCCAGGAGCCTTTTTTTAAAGAAGTGGTTTAGAGGGCTCTTAAGGACAGTCAGGTTTGGGAACCCCTGACCAGGAAGATACCGGAAGGTCCCGGCCTCAGCCTCATCACCACTGAGATCTAGGGATTCCTGTAGGGTCTTAGAGATAACATGGAAACCACAGACCTTCTAGCCTGATCTAGTCAAAGTGAAGCAGGAGTGTGTGCCTGTGTGTGTGCCTGTGTGTGTGTGCACGTGCACGCATACTGCTGAATCCAGCTCTCTCTGGGAAATGGGAGACTCTGATTTCATAAACCTGTGGTCCCTGGCCTGATAATCCTGAGGATTGTGAGTATCTATCTGTGGTACAAACACCTATATACTCTTTAAAGCTCTTTTTCAAGTATGTGTCAATGTGTTTGTGATACCTACAATACAACATCATTTAAAAACACTGCTGAACTCAGAGCAGCCTTTTATAAGTTTTACATTTTTATTTACAGTTTACTATTTATTATTATTATTTATTATTTATTTATTATTTATTATTTACAGTTACTAGAAGTGTACCTACTATTATCCGTGTCTCCGGTAAGGGGCCCATCTGTGCTCTATCTGTTGATTTTTAAATTTTAAGTAGGGATCTTCATTCATTGAAAGGCTGGGAAGTCCTAGGGAAAGGCCCCCTGGAGCCAGCAGCGTCCTTCGAGTTAACAGCAGCTGGGAGGTTGCTGCCCTGTCCACTGGGCAGGCAGTCACTCCCCCACACCGCCCCACCCCATCCACTCGGGTGACCAGCTGCCCGGGTGCTATCCAGGACTTGAGTCATCCCAGTCTGTGACAGTGAGGGCTCCGTTATAAAAAAGACTCAGGACCCAGGGATGGAGTGGGTCATTTGACGACAGAACTGTACTGGGGGTGAGGGGGAGGGCACTATGGCTGCCATCCAAGGGCACGCCTGCTCTCCTCCCCCACTTCGAGCTGATTCTTAGATCCTCGAGGGATTTCTCAGTCCTCCTAACTTTGAGTGGGAGAAGTCGATGTATTAATGGTCTCAAAAGCTTCTCTAAGGGCCATGAAGACACTATGCATAAGCTCTCATTACCTAACCAACCTCAAGATGTGAAAACTATAAATCTGGTGACTGACTCACACGCTTAAATCAGATGGTCACAAAACTCCCCCATGACTCCCTACTTGAGGGGACACCAGACTTTGCTCCTGTGAACCTCAAGAGCTCAAAAGCCCTGACAATACTACAGCCTTGAGAACACACAAGACATCTGAGGGTGAGTGTGTGTGTGTGTGTGTGTGTGTGTGTGTGTGTGTTGTAAAAGACTGCATTTTCCTGAATTATCTTGAAACCCCCTGGCCTCGCAGCATTTTCCCCAAACCCTGTGCACTCCAGATGGGAAATTCTATTGGTCCTGAGTAAATGCAGTTTCTGAGAAATAACCAATCCTACCTTCTCAAGGGTCCTTTTATTCTTACTCTTGCCAACCAAGCCAGGTGTACCTGCTGTTTGGAAGATGCATTAGGCCACTTCACTTTAATGAACAACCTACTTCCGTACCTATTTTTGCCAACTGTAAGAACTCCAAATTGGATTTTGCTCTTATGAGAAAAGGCAAAAATAGCCGTCCAGTGTTTATTTTTCAGCG
Source organism: Mustela nivalis (assembly GCF_964662115.1). NCBI lineage: Eukaryota > Metazoa > Chordata > Mammalia > Carnivora > Mustelidae > Mustela > Mustela nivalis. Next base: position 34,843,153 of record NC_139027.1, on the reverse strand, counting down.
AGCCATCCCAGAGGCAGCGAGGGCCCAGAGCGGGAGTAGCGCCGCCCAGCGACTTCCCCAGGAACTACACCTCAGCCTCAGCCTCCAGCCTCCAGTGCTTTGAATCTGTACTTGATCTCAATTTCTTTTGTGCATACATTAGCAAGGTACGTCCTAAGATATCAAAAAAGCCCCCGAGAGCTTATTTTTGGGGTCTGGGAATGCTCAAAAGCTTTTCCCATATAAATTAATGGTAATCGCGCCTTCAAATTATGCCACTTTGGCTCAGGGAGGGTTTCATAGAAATGCTCTGCTTGCCCATAGCGGAGAAACCTGTAATCTTGTTTTGCTAAAACTTTGATGACAGAATGCTTAGAACTTTGCTCTTGCTTCCATTGTTAGAAGTGGTGCCGTTTGTTCTCAGTGCCTGTACCCCCTTCCCTGTACCCCCCACCCCTCCCCAGCAAAATCCTTTCCTGTCCAGATTCTAGTGCTTTGAAGCAGCTGTCTTCCTCCCACACAACGTAATAATAAGGAACTCCTGGGCGCCTGGGTGGCTCGGTCGGTTAGGCATCTGCCTTCCGCTCAGGTCATAATCCCAGGGGTCCTGGGATGGAGTCCCTGAAGCAGGATCCCTGCTCAGTGGGCAGTCAGCTTCTCCCTCTCCCTCTGCCCCTCCTGCCCTTGTGCTCACTGGTGTTCTCAAATAAATAAATAAGACCTTAAGTGGGGGGTGGGGAGAGACAGGAATTCCTCCAAGTTTTATTTCCATACAGGGAAAGAGGGGCTGGATGGGCCCAGTGGTGGGAGTGGTTTCTCCCTGTTGAAGGCTACCTACCGGCTTTGGGCTGGGGGCTGCCAGTCTGAAGTCTTCCTGGATGGCTCTGGGGAGGTGAGTAGCCCTATCCAACCCTGGAAGTGGAGAGCAAGGCCTACTGGAGGCCTAGTCACAGCCTACAGATGTGGGGTTAACAGGCATAAAGCTCCCCCTGGGGGAGTAGGTAAGGAGAGCTGGCGGTTGGTGGGGAAGCCTTTCTCCCCCCAAAGGGTGTTGCCACCACAATGTCTGTGGGGCCTCTGGAAAGGGCAGGGCAGCATCTAGGCAGGAAGAGACTGCAACATGGCAAGACTGGTGCTCACCAAGGGGACATTAGGAAGGGGTACAACTGTGTACAAAGACTGCTGTGAACCCAGCATTAGCAAAGGGCCTGAGTGAAGACAAACTCTCCCCACTTTTTTTAAAAGATTTTATTTATTTATTCGACAGACAGAGATCACAAGAGGGCAGAGAGGCAAGCAAAGAGGCGGGGGGGAAGCAGGCTCCCTGCTGAGCAGAGAGCCTGATGCAGGGCTCTATCCCAGGACCCTGAGATCATGACCTGAGCTGAATGCAGAGGCTTAACCCACTGAGCCACCTGCCCCCCAAACTCCCCCTTTAAAAGATTGAGGTATGGGGGTACCTGGGTGGCTCAGTTGGTTAAGCATCTGACTGGATCTCAGCTCAGGTCTTGATCTCTGAGTCATGAGTTCAAGCCCCTCACTGGACTCCATGCTGGGTGTCGAGCCTACTTTAAAAAAAAAAAAAAAAAAAGTTATCAAGAGGTTTCCTGAGAGCCACAGAGACTGACTCATTGGCTTGTTTGCCCTAGATGAATGCCCTTGGCCATGCTGATGATAATCCCCCCTACCCTTGATGTGACCTCTGGCATCTGCCCCAAGAGACTTCTCCTAGGCCTGGCCTCAGGAGGCAGAGAAAAATCTATGCTGGTCTTCTGTCCTGGGCCCTAAGGATGACATACTTTGAAGAGAGTTTAACATCAGTTTTGACTGATGTTGAATCCCCATGGAACTAGGATCCATACTTTTGCACCAGCAGCCGCATTTGTAAGATGAAAATCTTACCCTGATTTTTCAGTTGTATCGCAATGTCCTTAAAGAGAGAATCTCCTGGTTGATGTTTACTAGACATGAATTGAGCTGATCTCCAGTGGCACAATGAGACAAAAATAAAACAGCTCTGCTGTGCGGTGCAGACCCTCCACGGACACCCAGCAGGCAGGATGCAGCTTTCTTCCCAAGGAGTGACCACAGCCAACGATAAATGCATAAACACATGCCAAACAGTATTCTCTGTAAGGATGAGTATCTCAACACCAAAGTACAGAACAAATGTCTGAGGGTCTGGGATGGCTGACTTCATGCTAAGAAAAAGGCAGGAGTGTACCTGCCTGGTAGAGGTTACGGCAGAAGGATCGTCATTGGTCCCAAGTATGCTCCGAGTGAGGCACCTTCTGCCCTGTGTCCAGGTCTTGTTTGCCAGCAAGTGTTGCTTTTTCCTAAAAAGATGAACCCTTAGAAGCTGCAGGGTTGGACTGGTGAGAGGAACCAGGCCCACCTTACCCAGGTCCAAGAGTGCCCAAACTAGACGGCTCCCCTCCCAGGACTGCCACTTGTCTCCTGTAGCCCATCAGCCACCGCTCTCCTCCATGGCCCTGCCTCACAAGCTCCCCTCCCTCTGATATGGGTCTTGGGCTGCCCCGGCAGGCAGTGTCGATTTTATAAACAACATTCATGTCATTCCTCATTTTCAGAAAGCTGAGACTGCGTGCTGGAGGTGCGTAAAGTGGTTAAGCAGCGTGACTGATGTCACACAGCAGCTTGGCGGACTCTGCACTACGGTCCCCAGATCCCGCAAGCTCCCTGCAGCGGCCCCCCACCCCGACTTATGCTATAGATATACTAGAAATGCTAGTAGACATTTATAGTCCCTGTCCCCTGGGGATCCCACCTCTAGCACTGCAAATTGGAATGATTTATCTATGAAGTAAGCAAGCATTCCTAATTACAAAATATTTCTTTGAGAGAGTAGAGTTGCATTTCTACTAGAATCATCAATTTCTATGTTGTAGTAGGTACTGCGGCATTGGATAAATGGAACAGAGGCTATTTGCAGGAGCGCTCCCTGCCCCCTGCTGGTTGTAAGTGTAAGTCTTGAACAGTCTCAGGTTTAAACAACATAAACTGCACACGTTTAAACTTACCAAAACTTTGACATAAGCACATGAAATCGCTATGAAATCATCATAACCAAAATAATGAATATATTAGCCCCCAAACTTTCTTTATGCCCCTTTGTCATCCCTCCCACCCTGCCCACCCCTCTCCTAGTATTATTGGTTTACACTTAAACAATACAAATTACCCAATCTGAACAACAGAGCGTGAGCAGACGACAAAAACTAAACAGAGCCCGAGAGACATGTGGGGCTACAGCAAAAGATCTCACGCTTCTGTCATCAGTGTCCCAGTAGGATGTGGGTGAGTGGGTACAGTTGGGGGGAGAAAAGCCCAAGAAATAAGAAAATAATAATACAACCCACAGAACGGGAGAAAACTTTTGCAAGTCATATATCTGATAGAGGGCTTGTATCTAGATTCTATAAAGAACTATTCCATTCAATAAAAACACAAATACCCGAGTTTTTAAATACACAAAGGATCTGATTAGACATTGCTCCAAAGAAGATAGACAAATGGCCAACGAGCCACAAAAAGATGCTCAACGTCCTTAGCCATTAGGGAAATGCAAATCAAAACCACAATGAGGGGCACCTGGGTGGTTCAGTGGGTTAAGCTTCTGCCTTCGGCTCAGGGCATGATCTCAGGTCCTAGGATCGAGGCCCGCATCAGGCTCTCTGCTCAGCGGGGAGTCTGCCCCCCCCCACCGCCGCCTGCCTCTCTGCCTACTTATGATCTCTTTCTCTCTGTCAAATAAATAAATAAAATCTTAAAAAAAAAAGAATTACGTAAAAAAAAAACAAAAAAACCTACGACAAGATGCCACTTCATTCCTACTAGGGTAACTATCATCAAAAGATGGAACAAATATTGGCAAAGATGTAGAGAAACCCTTGTTCGTCACCAGTGGGAACGTGAAGTGGTGCAGCCACTGTGGAAAACACGTTAGCAGTTCCTCAAAGGGTTAAGCATAGAATCATGGTATGACCCAGCAAGTCCACTCCTAGGTATATACCCCCAATCAAAAACTGGTCTACACAAAAACTGGCACAAAAATGTTCATAGCAGGGGGGCACTTGGGTGGCTCAATGGGTTAAAGCCTCTACCTTCAGCTCAGGTCATGATCCCAGGGTCCTGGGATAGAGGCCCGCATCGGGCTTCTCTGCTCTGCAGGGAGCCTGCTTCCCCCTCTCTCTCTGCCTGCCTCTCTGCCTACTTGTGATCTCTGTCTGTCAAATAAATAAATAAAATCTTAAAAAAAAAAATGTTCATAGCAGGGACACCTGGCTGGCCTCAGTCAGAAGAGCGTGTGACTCTTGATCTCACGGTTATAGGTTCCAGCCCCATGTCGGGTATAGAACCTACTTAAAAAATCTTTTTTTAAAAGTTCATAGCAGCATTATTCGTAAGAGCTAAAAGGTAGAAACACGTGTCTATCAACTGATGAGTGTATAAATAAAAATGTGGTTTATCTACACAATGAAGTATTTTTTGGCAATAAAACCGAATGAAGTACTGACAGATGTATATGAATGAATCTTGAAAACATGACACTCATTCAAAAACATCAGTTACAAAAGACCATGTATTGTGGGACTGCACGTGTGAAATGTCGAGAATAAGCAAATCCATAGAGAGGAGATCAGTGGTTACCACAGGCTGAGAAAGGGGGTCCTGGGAAGGTACTGCTAATGGGTACAGAGGGCCTTGTTCTTAAAAAGCTCTTAAAATTGATTATGCTAATGGTTGTACAACTCTGTGAATAAACTAAAAACTACTAAACCATTAAGAGAAAATTCAGAAGAAATTTTAGGAGAAAAATGTCCAAGTTTGGCAAAAGACAGATACACCTATAGATTCAAGGTGAGCAACCCCCCCCCCCAAATAAATGGAAAGAAATCTATCCCAAGACATATTGTAATCAGACTACAAAACACTAGACAAAGAAAGGTTCTTGAAAGCAGAGAGAGAAAAACAGCATCTTGTCTGTAAAGGGAAACCATTCAAAGGAAAGGAAATTGTCATCAGAAACCAAGGAGGCCAGAAGAAGTGGCCTATTTGTTGAGTGGTGAAAGGCACTGTCAGTCTGAGCCGGATACCTGGCTCTGGGACCTACTCTGAAAGTGGAAGTAGAACCACAGCTGTAGTAGCTGCATTATTAACTTAGCTCCACATTTTGTTCCCCACCTAATTCACTTTACTTTGTTCGCCTCTATCCCGTTTACACACTGATGAGGACTGGACGGTAACATTGGTCTATTGACATAGCTGACGTGCCAGGTCCCAAAGAGTGCCTCACTGTCCAGAAGAATGCTCACCTCCAGACTGTTTCAAAGCCCCAATCCAGCCACTCAAGGTTCCAAGAAACCCCCTACACTCCTCTCCCACACGCAGGCTGTCCCTAGACTCAAGAAGGCAAAGGAGCTTTGGGACTGATCCCCTGGATTCTCGTTGGGCTGCCCTTCTGATAACAAAGCTTTCTTTGGTTCAAAACCAGTGTCCCAGTCAGACATTGGCTTACTGTGCACTGGGGACACGGACAAGCTTGAGTATGGTAATAAACCTGGATTCTCTAGCTGGTGAAACTAGTCTTAAGGAATGAAAAATAAAGACATTCTCACTGGAGGAAAACTAAGAATTTGCTAGCTAAAGGAAGTTCTTAAAGCAGGAAGGAAATGTATGAGATAATCGATATACTTACTTATTTGCTTATTTATTATAGAAAACATATCTATATTATATATATAGTAGAAAATATAAAATAAAATAAATTGCTCTATACATAAACATATCTGTGTATGTATATACATACATAGTCTGTATATACATATACAAATACATATTTGGCCCTAGTTCCTGGCACAGAGATCTTAAAACCACTGTCATTTCTTAAGTGATAAGAGCATTGGCAAAATCTTTTATTCTAATAATTGGTCTTTGACCCCAGTTCCTGACAGTTCCTCGAACCCTTGGAATTTCCTAGGTGATGACAGGGTCTTTTGTTCTAATGAGGTGACTCTTGATGGGCTCCTGGATGGGGTCTGGTCACCAGACAGACCAAGCCGTGATTAGCTTAGAATTTTCAGCCCCACCTCCCATTCTCCAGAGAGGGGAGAGGGGCTGGAAATGGGGTTAATGATCCCTCATGCCCGTGTGGTAAAGCCACCATAAAACTCCCAGCACTACAGGGTCCTGGGGGCTTCTGGGTTGGTGAACACACAGAGGTGCTGAGACTGGCACATCCTTTCCCATGCACCTTGCCCGAGGCTCTTCTCCATCTGGATGTTCCTCTGGATCTTTTATCGTATCCTTTTATGATCAACTTGTATACAGGAAGTAAACTGTGAGCTGCTCTAGCAAATTCACCAAACCCAGCGAGGCTGCTGGGGGAACTCAGAAGCACAGGGGACAACCCACCTGTGACTGGAATCTAACGTAGGGTGAGGGCGGTCTTGTGGGACTGAGCCTTCAACTGGCGGGATTGGACCCCACCTTCAGGTCAACAGTGTCAGAATTGTGTTAAATCGCAGGACACGCGAACTGCCTAGGGAGAAAAAAGCCCACAAGTCTGGTGTCAGAAGTGCTGTGAGTTCAGCAATAAAGGGGATATGCAGGAGAACGGGGTGTTTCCTACTCAGAATGCTAACAGAGACTCCTGGAAGGTCAGGACAGAAGAACTGAAAGAATAAAAATATGAGTAGGGCACGTCCGACTGGCTCTTGATCTAAGGGTCTTGAGTTCGAGCCCCACATTGGGGGCAGAGTTTACCTAAAATAAATAAATAAATAGGGGAGCCTGCGTGGCTCAGTCAGTTAAGAATCTGACTCTCGATAGCTCAGGTTCTGATCTTAGGGTTGTGAGTTCAGGGCTTGCGTGGGGATCCATGCCCAGTGTGGACACTGCTTAGAAAAAAAAAAATGAAAATGAAAAAAATAAATCAATAAAATTTTAAAATATGGGTAAATAAAATAGGCTTTTGTTTTTGTCTTGAGTTTTCCATATTATGTTTGATGGTTGAAGCAAAAAGTATAATATCTAACATGGTCCTAAATGTAGGTAGAGGAAATTTTGAAACACTTACAGACACTAGGGAAGGTAAGGGATTTAAAGGGAGGTAAGGTTTCTATACTTCAAACGGGTAAAATATCAGCCCAGTAGACAGGTGATGAGTCAAATATGCATAATGTAATACCTAAAGCAATCACTAAAACAGCATACAAAGTAATTTAAAAAAGAGAATTTCTAGTCAAAAACAACATGGTTTGCCCATTTTCCTCTAGTTTCAAGCTGAGTGACTAATCAAGTCATTGGGTTGACTCACTGAATTCAGTGTCTGCCTTTGGCTCAAATCATGATCCCAGGGTCCTGAGATTGAGCCCCACATTGGGCTCCTAGCTCAGCAGGAAGTCGGCTTCTCCCTCTCCTTCTGCCTACCGCTCTGCCTGCTTGTGCTCTATCAAATAAATACAATCTTAAAAAATAAATAAAGTAGCCTCGATACTATGTATGTACTGTTCTTTCGCAGTTCTCGGTAGATATCACATGCTCGATAAGTTAAAGCTATAGTTATTTATTATTTGTCAATAAAGAAGGTGGGCCTGTCCTTTAAAAGGACAGTGACATTCCAAAATGTGAGTGGCTGAGCCTCCTCTAGATGCTGGACAGTACCAGCTGCTGCAGCTGTGCGAGGCCAGAGGGAAGGAAGCTCAGGTAGCGGCTCTCTTTAAATTCGACCACACTGAGCGCTTCATTCCCTGTGTGGCCCGTACTTCTTGCCAGTCCAGTTTGATGTCTGGAACCTCATCTTCCGGCTCAGGATCCTTTCTCAGGGCTCCCTGTGGGGAGGCCACCACGATGGGCAGAGGGCCACACTCCTCCCGGAATTCTACAACGTGGAGACTCTTCTTATCGGCCAGCTGTTGATGGGTTTCCTGGGCAAGACCAAATGGAGAACGCCAGGTTAGGTCTATGAGATGTATCTATAACTGAAAGAACAGGAATGTCCACAGACCACTTGGGGACTTAACATTTCAGAGGATTCTGGGTAATGTACCTTGCAGCTAAACGATGGGATCTGGAGTGGATGGCATCATCTCCCCACTCCCCACTGGAATGGAGGAAGAGACCTTGGCCTCTGGTCTCTTGGCTTCTAAACCCCCCCAATGATGTGTCATGCCATGCCCAAAACTGAACTTGAATCTCATCAAGACCCTAGTTCTAGCCACTGTTTTATAGGACACGTAGGGAGAGAAGACATTAAGAACCCACAAGTATTTAGCAGTAGATTGGGAAGCTACAGGACCAAAAAAAAAAAAAAGGCAAGGAAAGAAAAAGAAGGAAACCTACAGACTAGAAGTGACCTAAAAGACATGGCAAGAACTCATAATGTATCGACCTTTTCTGTAAACTAACAAATTATGCAAAAAACTTTTTAACAAAATTAAACAAATGGATACATTACTATGAACACCACCCAGGTAACTGAAGATGCTGTGAAGTTTCAGGTATAACAGCAGTGCAGGGTATTTTTCAATATTTTTTAGAAATACATACTGAAATATTTACAAATGCTACAAGGTGATGTCTGAGACCTGGTTCAAATGGGGGAGGTACTGAGAGCAAAGGTGGCCACAGCTACTAACTGCCGACACTCGGTGAGAAGGCCATGTGGATTCATTACAGACAGCAGCCACAGAAGACCGGAAAAAGGCAAATAAATTTAGCAGATGGCTTATTGATAGCACATTAAAATACCTGACATGTCCAACCTCATTTTCCAAACTCTATGGCCATCTTATACTGTTCTAATTCTATATAAGTTTGAAATTAGAAACATGAGCTATTTCATAGAAAGAAAATAATTTAAATTAGTGGGTCTTACAATCAATGGCATATTGCTTAAACTGGTGACATTCTTTCTCTTTTTGAGTGGCACATAAAATAATGCAACATTTTATTTATGTATTATTTTATTATTTTTGAGAGAGTGCCTGTGCATGTGGGGAGATTGGAGATTCCCAAGCAGCCTCCATGCTCAGCACAGAGCAATGTGGGGCTCGATCTCATGACCCTGAGATCTTGACCTAAGCCAAAATCAAAAGTCAGTCACTTAACTGACTGAGCAACCAAGGCACCCTAAATAATGCAACATTTTATAGTTGATGGCATTTTAGAAGAGATGATACATGGTGATCATATCAGAAAATTCAAAGTACTAACATAAAACAAAAATATTACAGGGGCGCCTAGGTGGCTCAGTCTGTTAAGCATCTGCCTTCAGCTCAAGTCGTGATCCTGGGTTCTGGGATCAAGCCCCCACATCGGGCTCTCTGCTCAGATGTCTTTAAAAAGAAACAAAAAAATTACATAAAAGAGCAAGTTTCCCTGATCATAAATATAAACTATCTAAAACCAATACCTTAGTTATATCAAACAAACCTCTAATGTGAAGTCTGAATTTAGAAGTCCTTTTGAAGCCTATTTTTTATAGTACCAACACACACAACTGTTCAAAAAGGATCTTTTAACCAAAACTTTTCTTCCAATTAATTTTTCCTATTTTACACAGGGATATGTATAATTATTCCAAAGACCACATTATTCAAAACGAGGTATCACACTTCCTAAGTATCAGGAAGACTATCAAAGTTGAATCTCTTGAATCTGTTTGTCTTTTCTGCTCACCCAGCTGCTAAGGTCTATCCATCCCTTCAAAGGACAGGCCATCCCTTGGAGCAGGTGAGAGGGCAGCCCACGGGAGTAGAGCAATTGTGCTCCTCGCCCAGGCTGAGGGGGGAAGGCTGGGTGGTAGCACAGGGCTCTCATCTCTGCAGAGAAATAACTTGGCATGTTAAGTTCATAGCTCCTTCTGACTCAGGTGTCCGTCTGAATGACCTATGCGGGTAACGTGAAAACCGCTTGTGCTTCTCCTGAAGACAGCACTCTTGAGTGGACCGGCTTCACTCTAGTCCCAACTGAAAGGACTAAATCAGGAAACAGACTTTCTCTCTCTTCGTTACATTTCTATACTGTTAGAATTGTAGAACAAGCATAAATTCTGTTCACAATAAAACACAGATTATAATTACTGGCTTCTATAAATATTTCATTTCAAAACTTTACAATAGCCACGAGGTATTTTTTAAAAGTGTAATTTTCATGAACTAACTCTCCAGTTGGATTAATTAAACAGATGCAGCCACAGGGAGCAAAGAATGCCCAAGCCCTCAGGCAGTAACGGGACAGCAACTCCAAGAGGTTCCCAGGACATCACGGTCCAAATGCCCACAACTGAAACAAGAAGAAATTCTGTTTCAGAGCCCAGGGAAGGGTTACCTGGCGGGAGAGCCCATGGAAGAGGCCCCGTGTGAGGTTGAGCATGTTGACAGACCCAGAGACCTTGGCATACATGTCTTTGATGCCAATGAGTCGGCAGATGGTGATGATGGCCCGATGGCAGCGGAGCCCATAGCCTAGAAAAGGAAAAACACCATCAGTCACCTTGCTGCCTTTCACACAGCTTTGGGCTCTGAGTTTGGGAGGCCCTGCTTCACATTCTGGCTTCATCACTTCTCTGGAAAACTTACTTCCATAATGGCACTGATTTAAATCAGATGTTATAAAGACTAAAGAAATAATATATATAAATCTCTTAAGCAAGTGGGCAAAAATACCAGGGATGTTATAAAGATTAAGAATATAAACATTAAGTTCTTGGCCCCCCCATGCCTGAGTTGGCTAAGAACAGAGGAACACATCTGTTTTCACCCTCCTCAATTGCTCAGTTGCATTGAGATCTACTTCCTCTTCCTGGAAAAACGCCTCTCTTGGCTTTGGTAACACACCCTCTCCCCCCCAAACACAGCATCTTAATTGCTGTTTTCAGGCACTTCGTGGAACTTGCTTACCTGATGTTTCCCCTCAGTAGAATGTGGGCTCTGTGAGGACTAAAATAGTGTTTATTTCTACTGTATCCCCAGAATCTAGATCAGTACCCAGCAAATGCAGGTAGCAGGGAGGGAAAGACACCCCAAGTTTAGACTCTAACATTTTGATAAGCCAAGACATGGAACCCAGCACATACCTCCCTGCTTTAAGACAGAGGATCTACTCTGTGTTCCTGGCTTTCTAATTTCCAACTTGTAATGGTAACTCAATATATGTATGTAAAAACTATTTGGATATAAGGACCTAACACAGAACCGTGCTTTCTACTTGCAACAGTCAGTTAAATGTGGATCCCAGAGCTATGCCAGATCACGTGAAAACTAGGGACCTCAGAGGATAGCTAAGACAGGCAACAACAGGTGGTTTGCCCTTCTTTGTGGAGTTACATACACAGGACAAGTGTTCACGTGAGAACAAATGCACACGTGCACAGGTATATATAAATGCACACACCTCTGGAGACTGGTGCCCATGCAAGAGGGTGCAAGGCAGGTCGTGGAAGGGCCTGGAAGGCAGATTCTAACCTGCTACCACTCACAGGGCAAGAGCCTCCCTTCTCCACACCCACTTAGCAGAGCTGATGCTGGGCTCCCGAGGGAAGGCGTGGCTACTGCACAGCCACTGGGCCATACACAACGCTCCCCAAATGGGGCCAGTTTTGTATATATACAAACATCCATGCAATAGTGGTCACAACCCTATGGTAATTATTTGGATGTACTTGGATTGTAAACAAATTCCAGGCAAGAACTGTGTCAAAACCCTTGTTTTTTTGGTTTTCTGGGGTTTTTTAAAGATTTTATTTATTTATTTATTTGACAGAGAGTGAGATCACAAGCAGGCAGCAAAGAGAGAGGGGGAAGCAGGCTCCCCAATGAGCAGAAAGCCTGATGTGGGGCTCGATCCCAGGACCCTGAGATCATGACCTGAGCCAAAGTCAGAAGCTTAACCCACTAAGCCACCCAGGCACCCCTCAAAACCCTTGTTGAATGCAAGTTAAATGTATGTGTGCATGTGTGTGTATGATGTGATAGGGGCATGCTTGGCAGTGCTGCATGAGGCATTAAACACCACACTGCAGCCAAGGAAGAAGCATCCCAAGGTCAAATAAGTTTGCGAATGCCGCCTTCTCTAGCCCACTCTGGGAAATTCACACCGCACAGCAGTGCATTAAAGACTTCGACAACCCCCAAGATGCCCAAGCATCTTTTCCTACTTTCCGTAATCGTTTTCCCACATGCACTCTTTCTGGAGTTCACACCTATTAATATCTCTTCACAGAAATAGCAATACATGGGAACATAGTTTAGAAACTGCTATCTTGGGACGCCTGGGTGGCTCAGTTGGTTAAGCGCTGCCTTCGGCTCAGGTCATGATCCCAGTGTCCTGGGATCGAGTCCCACATCAGGCTCCTTGCTCGGCAAGGAGCCTGCTTCTCCCTCTGCCTCTGCCTTCCACTCTGTCTGCCTATGCTCGCTCGCTCTCTCTCCCTCTATCCCTGACAAATAAATAAAATCTCAAAAAAAAAAAAATTAGAAACTGCTATCTATAATGTATCCTACTGTTTTAGCTTCAAGATCAGAAAATTTAAACCCGGGACGCTTGAGTGGCTCAGTCAGTTAAGCATCTGCCTTCAGCTCAGGTCATGATCCCAGGGTCCTGGGATTGAAACCTGCATAGGGCTCCCTGCTCATTGGAAAGCCTGCTTCTCCCTCTCCCCTCCTACCCCCCATGTTCCCTCTCTTGCTGACTCTGTCAAATAAATAGATAAAATCTTTAAAAAAAAAATTAACCCCAATGCACAGGGAATAGGTTCAACTATATAGAAACCTGAAAAATACAGCTTCAAGAGACAGGGAAGATTTAAAAAAACAACTTTAGCCATTAATTCAGCCACCCTTCAAAAATCTTTCAGATATAAATTTATCTATACTAACACTGTTCAACAGAAATAGGACATAAGCCATAAATGCAAAAGCCATCTATGGAATTTTAAAATTTTCTCATCAATGTATTTGAAAAAAAGAGGTAAAATTAATTTTAGTTAAATCTTTGATTAACCTAGGGGCACCTGGGTGACTCAGTGGGTTAAGCCTCTGCCAATGGCTCAGGTCATGATCTCAGGGTCCTGGGATTGAGCCCCGCATAGGGCACTCTGCTCAGCAGGGAGCCTGCTTCCCTCCCCCACCCTCTCTCTGCCCACCTGCCTCTCTGCCTACTTGTGATCTCTGTCAAATAAATTTTAAAAATATATATTTTTTAAATCTTCAATTAACCTATATCCCCAAACACTATCATTTCAACATGTAATCAATAATAACTTTCAGCTATTTTACATTCTTTTTTTTCATAATGAGCCTGTAAAATCTGGTGTATACTTGAAAATCTGATGTACACTTGGCAGCAGATCCCAGTAGCCACATTTCAATGGCTCGACAGCCACTTGGGGTCCCAGATACCACAGGAATAGTGCAAGTCGAAACGTTGATGTCAAAGTGAGTGACTCAATACTTTTTCTAATAATAAAATAAAGGTTTTTACTGGGCATACAAATGATTGTGATTTTAAAGCAGAAGGCAAGTTCTCTTGTGCACAATTAGTACTGTGATGTTTTTTCTTCCTGATTTATTTCTACATACTAGAACCTTTGACATGAAAAGTTTAGATGTTTTATCTTTTTCTGACCCAAACTTTTTAAGATATATCTAGAGTATCATTTTAACTGTAGAACCACAGGCTAAATACAAATCCAAGTGCTCAAGAATTCTACACCCAGAGTCCACTGGGCATGACTGCCCCAGCTCCATGACCCTGAACTCTGCCTGCCTGCCCTTCCAAAGGACAGGAAGGTCCACTTTGGCATCCCCAGAGCTTAGCACAGCACCCAGTTCAACCGATACTTGATGATGCGAGCAAATGACCAGAACCAAAGAAACTGTAAGAGTCCTCCAACTAATACCATCAATTATTCTCGAGGAGGAACTCATGTTCCAACTCATCCAAAATGACTCACTCGGTTGCTCTTTCCCATTCAGAACATGCTCTTCCCACCTAGAACTCCCCTGGAATATGCCTGTGTTCATTCGAGCCTGAGTAGGTTGACTACTTTTATGTCCCTGAGAACCTCAGCCTGCTTAGATCTAACGTAGGCCTTTCCTTTTGGTGTCTTCAAAAGGGAGTTCAAAAGGGAGTTTCAAAAGGGGATCAAAAACAGAGGACAGGACGGATCTGGGAACATTTCTCTGCTTTATCTCTAACAAACTGTAAGAGTGTGTTTGGTTACCTCTAGGTTGTTTCTTCATCTTGATATGCGTCCTCTTAAATCTTAAAGAAATATCATGGAATACTGGAGGATAAAAACATAAACATAAAAGGATTAGGCATACAGTTTTAATGCCCTTACAAATAACACAGGGCAACTGCTACTACCCTAAGCGGCTGGTACACACTGGCCAAGGATGAGTGACAAAACTCTGATTTCACTCATTACTAACCTTCTCAGGGGAGAAAACTTGTTTCTGTATTTTACATAATTATTTGTTCCAGGACACAATAACCAGCAGAGAAACACAAAGACAGCCATAAAACTAAACTGCCACACTTAAGGAAACAAGTGTAACCCTGTAAATTTTATGAGAGAAGATTAGCACTCACTTGTGTGGTCTTCATATCGTTCTATATAATGCAGATAGTGAACTGCCCTGTTCTTCGCCTGAAAGGAAAAAGGAAAATCATTTTCTTAAAATCTATTGATAGAATTTACATTTCCTTAGAGATTTAAAAAAAATAATAATACCTTCCAGAAAATGTTTTATTACAGAAAATTCCACACTCACACAAAAATTTCATTATATACTTCGAAAAGCTGAGGATTTAATTTTAAGAATTTGTGACAGTAACACTATCACATGTAAAAAAAGCATTAACAGTAATTCCTTAGTATTTTTGAACATTCTGTCGGAGTTGCAACCTTCAGCTGTCTCGCACTTTTGGTAAGCAGCCACAAGTCTGCCAAAACCAATGCAAAAGAAAACAGATGCTGTCATGGCTGCCTTTGAGGAGACCAGTAACTGATGCCAGGAAGCCTCGGGAGAGGGTTCTTAATTTCATTATTTTTTTCTTTTTTTTTTTTTTTTGTAGTTCTAATGGTGCCTAGCACACTGATCTTTTACTGTCAACAAAATAAAAATGTACATACTTTTCTGAAAGCATCCACCCGCTGAGTAGCCTTCCCAACAGCAAAACCTTTAAAAAAAAAAAAGGAAAAATATAAAAAGGGGCATAAATTTGGCACACAATGTCTTTCACCATATTTCAAGTGTCAATTCCTAAAATACTGCACAGCACTACATTTGTCTTCTGTCCACAGAAAACCCGTTACCCAAAACAAATGATAAAACGTGAAGCTACAGGGGGGGAGGGGGGTTGGGAGAAGGGGGGTGGGGTTATGGACATTGGGGAGGGTATGTGCTATGGTGAGTGCTGTGAAGTGTGTAAACCTGGCGATTCACAGACCTGTACCCCTGGGGATAAAAATATAAAATAAAAAAGGAAAAAAAATGAAAAATTTTTTAAAAAATGAAAAAAAAAAAAAACATGAAGCTACAGATGGGCGCCTGGCAGGCTCAGTCAGTACAGCATGCGACTCTTCCATCTTGGGGTTATGAGTTCAAGGCCCACACTGGGTTGTAGAGATTACTTAAATAAATGAAACTTAAAGCAAAAACATGAAGCTACAGAGACTTGCTTTTCTGTTTTGGGGCAATCTGGAAAGATCACATTTGATATTATCTCTAAAATCCAAGGTTAGGTATATAAAACTACCTTTTATAAATCTCTAGATAAAACTAAATACACTTTAAAAAACTAACCATGCTCTAAACTAATAAGATAGTTTTGAAGATTTTTAAAAATAGATTAAAATAACCAAAACAGTTGGGGAAAAACATATGTTGGCTATAGAGTAAAAGCACAACTTCACTGGAACTTTTTTTTTTTTTTTTAACTAAGCTGTGTATTTTTAAGAAGTTGTTTTGTTTATTTGTCGGAGAGACAGCACAAGTAGGCAGAGGGGCAGGCAGAAGGAGAGGGAGAAACAGACTCCCCGCTGAGCAAGAAGCCCAATCCAGGACTCGATCCCAGGATCCTGGGATCCTGACCTGAGCCGAAGACAGGTGCTTAACAACTGAGTCACCCAGGTGCCCCACTAGAACTTTCATATGCAATTCAGATTTTCAATTAACCAGGAAATAAAATCAACAATTCTAAGTTTGTGAATGCTTAACCCTATAAAATGAGATTTAGGGGTGCCTGGGTGGCTCAGTGGGTTAAAGCCTCTGCCTTCGGCTCAGGTCATCTCAGGGTCCTGGGATCAAGCACCCCATTGGGCGCTCTGCTCAGCAGGAAGCCTGCTTCCCTCCGCCCCCACAACCTGTTTCTCTACTTGCTTGTGAGCTGTCAAATAAATAAATAAAATGAGATTTATCACAATTTAACAGAAATGCTGCTATTATTTGCTATTACATTAATTATTTACTTTGAAAAATGTATTTTTTTTTAAATTATATATACAAAAGTAACATAAAGCAATATTGCTCCATGAAATGAAATGCAAGACCTATGATAACCTGGGACAAAAGGGGCTATAGATTTTAATTCCTAGTTTTAACAAAACAAATTAAGCCATATAAGTCTTGGAGGAAAATACCAATGAACTTGTATTGAAGGCTTTCTAAACAAGATACAAAACTAGAAGTGATTAAAAAAAAAACTAATAAGTTGCAATATAGGGACACCTGGGTGGCTTCGTTGGTTAAGTGTCCAACTCTTGATTTTAACTAAGGTAATGATCTCAAGGTCTCCCCATGTCAGCCTCCACACTGGGCATAAAGCATGCCTTGGATTGTCTCTTTCCCTCTCCCTTTGCCTCTCCCCTGTTCATTCTCTCTCTCTCTCAAAAAAAAAAAAAAGCTGCTATAGAAAGGTTTAAAACTTCTGTGGATTTAAAACTTTTGTGTAGAAAAAAATTTAAAGTGAAATCAAAGTATAATAGACAAAGGGCTAAGAACCTTAACTTACAAAGAGCTTTTACCAATCAGTAAAAAAACAAACAAACAAACAAACAAAAACCCATAACCCAATAGGAGAATGGGTAAAACAGGTAAACAGATCTCAAAAAGGAAATAATGGCAAATGAAACATGTAAAATGGTGCCCAGACTCTCATAATTAAAGAAATGCAAATCAAAACTAAGAGATCTGCTTGACAATCAGTGAAGTTTGATAATACCCAGGGCTGGCCAGGGTGTGTTGGTATGGAGGGACCTAAACTGATGCAACCTTTTTGGGGGGCAATCTGGCAATACTTATCAACATTTAGAACACATCTAACTTTGAGGCAGCAATTTCACTGCAAGAAGCTTCCCTTATTGATATACTGGGAAAAGTACAACAAATTACATATACAAGAAGCTCACTGGTTTTTCTAAGCGGTGAAAAATGGAAATAACATGGACATTCACCAAAAGGGAAAAGGATACAATAATTATGTTTCTTCACCCAATGGAACACTATGCAGTCAGTACAAAGAATGAGAGGGAATCTGTTTATGCTCCTACAGCAAGACCTCTGGGTATAATACTAAGCAAGGAAAGCAAGGTACAAAATTATGGATATACTCTGTAAATGTTTTTTAAAGGTAATTTTTAAAAAATGTTTTAAAAGGTAAATGGTGGGGCCCCTGGGTGGCTCAGTCGTTAAGTGTCTGCTTTCAGCGCAGGTTATGATCCCAGGGTCCTGAGACCAAGCCCCTCATTGGGTAACCTGCCCAGCGGAAAACCTGCTTCTCCCTCTCCCACTCCCCCTGCTTGTGTTCCCTCTCTCACTGCGTCTCTCTCTGTCAAATAAATAAATAAAATCTTTAAAAAAAAAAAAAAAGGTAGGGGCACCTGAGTGGCTCAGTGGGTTAAAGCCTCTGCCTTCGTCTCAGGTCATGATCCCAGGGTCCTGGCCCCGCATCAGGCTCTCTGCTCAGCAGGGAGCCTGCTTCCTCTTCTCTCTCTCTCTGCCTGCCTCTCTGCCTACTTGTGATCTGTCAAATAAATAAATAAATAAATAAAATCTTTGGGGAAAAAAAAGGTAAATGGTGATACATGAATACAGAAGTTCTGGAAGAAATAAAAGTAACTATTAAGAGTGGTTTCTTTTGGCAACATAGTATCGTATAGATGACTTGTTATGACACTGTCAGTAAGGGTTTAAATAAACAGTTCTCTTTCCTAACACACCCATGTACGCACTTTAAAACCAGATATTCACTGGAGAAATTTTACCAAAAAGTATAAAGAAGAAAATTTAAATGATGCACAAACCTATGGACTAAACATTATTAACTTTGGGGGGATTATATTATACAATCTTCTGTGAAGTTTTTTCAGTTGCTTATTTTTACTTAGCATAATTTTGTAAGTAATTCTCCATTACTCTTTAATGGCTACAGAAAATTACAATGTGTGGCTATGCTCTTTTTGTAACTATGCCCTTTTATTGAACATTTAGTGGCTTTTCCCTGCTAAAGTTTCACTATTATACATAACACAACAGTTTCTTTTTTTTTTTTAAGATTTTTTATTTATTTATTTGACAGACAGAAATCACAAGTGGGCCAAGAGGCAGGCAGAAAGAGAGGAGGAAGCAGGCTTGCCACTAAGCAGAGCCTGATGTGGGGCTCAATCCCAGGACCCTGAGATCATGACCTGATCCGAAGGCAGAGGCTTTAACCCACTGAGCTACCCAGGTGCCCCAACACAACAGTTTCTTAAGCCTTTTCAAATATCCATTGCTCTTCATGGAAAACGCAGGTAGAGAAAGATCTGTTCCTTCTTTTTCCTCTAAGGAGTTTTATGGGTTTTTTGTGGACCCAAGCCACTTAAAAGGTTTCATCTGTACAGAGAGTCTGGGCAGCAACAAGAACCCATGGACCCCAGAGCGGAGATCAGGCCACACCTGTCCCTGCCTCCACCACCAGCACCGTGCCTATCACACCCCACTCACCTGCAGCTCCTCGGCCGTTCCCCACCGCGACCAGGACACGGACTGATTTTTTTCTTCCCTCTTTTGCTGTCATATTGAAAACATTTCTTACCTAAAAGACAAAATGTTTCATATGTATAGCACCTTAAGAAAAATCTGGGGGAGCCTGGCTGGCTCAGTCAGTAGAGCATGCAACTCTTGATCTCAGGGTTGTTGAGTTCAAGCCCCATCAATTTAAAAATAAAATAAAAAGGAAAAGAAAATTCGGAATTAAGGAACTAGAGTGACCTCCTTCCACACACACCCCCGTAGTGAGTAGCTACACCATCCTCCCAAGCCATGAGCAGCAACAGCAAACTTTCTCAAAAGGAAAGCTCTCTCTGCGCTATTTCTTAGTGGTAAAGTGGGAATAAAGCTCTCCCTTCCTATTTCATAAGGCAGTTAGAATGCTGGACTGAGAGCTTTTGAAGGGATTCAAAACTACAACTCTGTACAACAAAATTGTACACTATTTTAATGAATTTCACAAAGGAAAAGAGTTGTTGATTAAACTTTGAAAGAATTTATAACTGATAATAACATATCCCAATTATCAGAGATGTTAGAATATGAGAATATGCTCTTCTTGGAAATGAATGAAAATGCAGTACATAGAATTAGGGTAGGACTGGATCTCTGTATGAAGGATTAGGCTCACCTGATAACGCAGAATTTGGAAATACCTGCTTATTATGAACTACACGAAAATCTGTGTTTTATTTAGCTTAGTTATTTTGGTTTTTTGGTGTATTTAAAAGGCCAGGAATTATGAAACTGCTACTTCTAACTGCTTACATGGCAAGCCCTTTCCCATAAAAATAGCTTAAAGGAAAAGGGAGCTTCTGTTCATGTCCATGGATAATCCTACAGGAAATTATCCATATATAGAAGAATTTTCTTTTTTTTTTCTTTTTTTTTTTTTAAAGATTTTATTTATTTATTTGACAGAGAGAGATCACAAGCAGGCAGAGAGGCAGGCAGAGAGAGAGAGAGAGAGAGGAGGAAGCAGGCTCCCTGCTGAGCAGAGAGCCAGATTCGGGACTCGATCCCAGGACCCTGAGATCATGACCTGAGCCGAAGGCAGCGGCTTAACCCACTGAGCCACCCAGGCACCCTAGAAGAATTTTCTAAGGGATTAACTTCCAAAAGGTATAAACTGGTACCGAAAGACATAAACGCTTGTAAATGTTATTTTAAATTACTGATAACAATGATACAATATACATATTTGATCACAAAATCATTAAGTGGTTTTTCCATATGGTATTTAATCCTGACCATGTACATGGTTCTAGCTCAAAGCGAAGCTCACTGTGAGGAAGTGCCCTGGAAAGAGTGAAATTTACCTGATACAGGCTTCAGTTTCAAGGACCCACAAACAGCCAAGCAGATTGTGTCCTCATCAAGAGCTGGGTACTCACAGCAACTCCAAGCTTTCTTCCCCTGCCCCATGGTTCCTCCTCTCTGCCCCCAAAACCGAGTACCCAATACAGCTTGGTTAAGAATTCAAAGAGAGATTGCTAATCCTACTTTAGCTCTGAAGGAGGGCTTTAACAGTAATCTCCAAATTCTGTTCTCCACAATACCACTGAGGTTGCCTGGTCAGGGGACCACAACTGGTAGCCCCCAAAAAGGGCAGCAATCAGGAGAGCCAGTATCAAGTAACTGCAATTAAAATGTCATCACTTCCTTATCCAGATCAACCTTGTATCTCAGAAAAGTCATGCATCAAAGGCTTTTCCTCAGAGGCACCCGGATGGTGCAGTCCATTAAATGCTCAGCTCCTGATTTCAGCTGAGGTCATGATCTCAGGGGCCTGAGATCAAGCCCTGCATTGGGCTCTAGGCTGGGCATGGAGCCTACTTGAGATTCTCTCTCTACCTCTCCCTCCGCCCACCCCTATCCCTGACTCTCTTTTCCCGCCTCTCAAAAAGAAAAGAAAAAAAAAAGAAAAGACCTTTCCTGATGGTTGCTCTCATGCTAATCCCACTCCACCCACCCCAACTTCTCCACTGGGTATTTAATTCAGCATGCCTACCTCAAGAATCCTGGTATCAAAATCATCGTATGTTTCTGTAGAGAGAGAAGCAGACACACAGATAAAATGTGTCTATATGGTTAGTACATGAAAGCATTTTCAACACAGGCATACCAACAATTTTTAAGTGAAAAAGAACCTCAGATCTCTTGCTGCGACTCCCTGGTCGTCCATCACCACCAGAGACTGCTCCAGCACTAAATTCATAAATTCCGTCACCCTCTCCGACAGCATCACTGGAGAGGTATCTCTAGCTCTCTCACTCAACCATTCTCACGGTGATGGCTCCCGGAGCGCCCCAGCACCTCCAGATTCTTGACCACTATCTTCCTTTCCCTCAAATCCCTCTGGTCTTCAGAGCCTCTGCCACTCAGCCAAGATACCACAAACCATAGCTTCCACCAGAGCTTGCAAATGTCCTCAAATCTCTCACCTGCTTCTCTCTCCAACACACTATCCAGGCCAGAATCAATGCAACTGTCTGACCACACCTGGCCTGCTGGGTGCTACAGGAGAAGAGTCGAAGCACAGCACACACATGGGCCACTAGAAATTCATGGTCTCCAACTCAATCAAGTTCTCCCTGCTGCCTGTTGGCCTTTTAAGTCCTTTAGGTCCCTTTCCACTCACCACAGCAGCCATTGCAAACTCTCTGTGTTCTTTTATTTTTACTAACTTCTTCCTATAGAAAATTTCAATCATACAAAAAATAAGAGAGAACAGCAAAATGAAATCTTACATAGCCATTAGCCAGCTTTTCAACAATTACCAACTCATAGCCAATCTTCTTTTCTCTAAACTCTAATTCCTACTCCACTAGATAATTCTGAAGCCAGTCCTAGAGATCCTGCCTCTTCATCAAAAGACTCTGGTGGCCACACTCATCCACGCGCCCACCCTACTTTCAGCAGACGACCCCACCTCCTCCTCACAGACTAAATGAAGCCACCAGACAGACAGCACTCAGACACCACGCCCCCAGCATGCACACGTTTCCACTACCAACAGCACAGGCTCCCCTGAATCCATAGTCACAAGTGAATCCATTTATCCATTCTGGATCTGGACCCGCAGTAGGGATTTAGTTTGAGTTTTTTTTTCTCTCCAACCCACACCTTCGTCCTCTCAACTGAAGCATTTTGTTCCATTCTAAGCACATTCACCTGAATCTCTCCACCTCAACTTCTCCTCTCCTCTCTAAGCCAAACTTGAGAAAATCGTCAAACTTTTGTCTATTACTTCATCTTCTACTCGTTGACAAGAGTTTTTTAGATGATTTTTACTTCTCTATATATTTGGGATGGGGCGAGGGGTGGGGAGGACTCTCTTTTCTAATTCGGCCTGCTAAGTATTATCAATTTTTATTTCATGTATACTTTTATAAAGCTGAAAGACAACTATCTAGTCTATCTCCTGTTAACAAAATAGCACTCCCAAGCTATGTTGCTCCATAGGTACCCCATGAGCAAACCTGTGTTTGGGGAACTGCACCCTACACGTGGCTCGTATAGACCCAAAAGGCATGGTACCACATTCAAGGCTCTGAGAAGTCACACAGTAAAGATGCCACACAAGTACTTTGCTTCCCATGTGTCGAATACCTCTTGGTTGTGGGCCTCTAATGTTCCATAAAATACAACTAAATAATAATCTGAAGTTATTTCGGTAATGCTCAAATCCTTTCTTGGGAAAAGGCAATTTAACAGACAAGTAAATAAAATCTTATTAAGGAATTCTAGAACTATAAGTACTCTCTCTGTCACAAAGGAAAGCAGCACCAGGACTCTGCTACCTCCATTGGGACCAGGGTCAGGAGGGCCAAGACTGACGCCTCCCCAGGTGTTTCCGCTCCATCCTCGCTCGCGTTTAACCTTCATCTTCCTCTTCCGGTCCCATTCTTCCCTCTGCTGGACCAGATCAGCCTCTACCTTTTCCTGCTCTTCCTTGCTTCTTTGGGCAATGGTCTGCACAGCTCCCTCTCTCATAAGAGGGGCATTCAGACCAGGCCATAAGAAACCACGACGCCCTGAAGGTTTAAAAAAATACATTAATAAGAATTTTTTTAAATCATCCATTTCTTAAATGTTAAGCTGGCAGGCAACGTGTGTACAGATGATGACACTGCTGGACAGAGCTTAAACTAACGATCACCTGGCAGGCCACTCAGCACGGTCTATGCAAATTTTAAGTGTACCTACCCCATAACTAGTAATTCTACTTCATGATGTTACCTAGAAAAACACTCCTGTGTAAGTATGAGGCATAAGTGTGCTTGGACAAGGAGGTCCACTTAAGTGTTATTTGTAAAGGCAAAGAGTGGAAACATTCTATAGCTGTAGAGCAACACTGGACTGGTTAAATGAACTACAGCATGAAATATTCTGCACTAAATTGAAAGAATAAGGTAGCTATATAGGTTCTGATATGGAACAATTTCCAAGACCTATTACCAAGTGAAAAAAGTAAACCATAAGCTAGTTCATACCAGGACATAATTTAATTTTTTTTTAAGAAAACGTGTGTTTCTTTTAGAGTATTTATGTATACAAAAACATTTTAAAAAGTCAGAAGGAAACACATCAAAATGAGATCAATGCCTTGCTTGGGGGCAGCAACTGGTATTGGAAGAGAGAGAAAGGGCATCAAGGAGACTTTAGATTTCTCTATAATCTTTGAATTTTTTACTGAGAAGGTATACATAATGAGATTGTTGTAACTTTTAGAAATGCTAAAAAATAAGATACAAGGTGAGTCATTAGAGAAAAAGATTCAAGTAGACAAGCAAGTGCAGTGAATGCTATTTTCTTTATGCCTGGAAGCCTATTATAATTAAAGATAATTTGTCAGCCCCCACAGCACAAAATATCGATTCATGTACACTGTACTATTTTTACTCTTCAAAAAAACACACGTATAAATGACCATGTGTTCCAGGGGTTGGCAAATTAAGGCCCCGGGGCCAAACCCTGGCCACCATTTGTTTTTGTCAAGTTTTACTAGAACGCAGCCATCCTGGTTTGATCATGTATTATCTGAACTGTCTTTGAGCTCCCATGGCAGAGCTGGATAGTTGGAACAGAGTCCATGTGGCTCACTAAAGCTAAAAAGATTTACTAACTGGCTCTTTACAGAGAAAGTCTGCCAACTCTCTCAATGAATCATAAGCTCCTTGAGAGCAGTGACTGTCACAGAAGATGCGACACAATGGCACTTAAAGCTTGTTGAATGAAAAAGTGAATAAATTCCTTTTCACAGGATTTTCTTCCCCCCAGAATCATGGGACATTAAGTGAGCCATGTGGTTGAACTCTAAAACTACAGACCCTAATGCCCTTCCTGAAAATGTGCGAGGCTTCTAGACTATAAAAACTCTCTATAAAACTAGGAGGGAAACCTTAAAAAGCAATTAGGTTTATTATAAATAAGCTTACCTTCACCAATGACCTGACCCCTGTTCAAATCCTTTCTTCTCTTTTTCTTAGTTCTTTTGCCTCTTCCTTTTCTTGCTCCTGCTCCAGTCTCTGCTAAAGCGCCTTTCCAAAGCTCATCTGCTGTCACTATAATGAAACAGGTTTTTTTTGTTTTTTAATTACCAAGCAATGATAGATGGTCCTCTACTGAATGAAAAAGGCCAGAAGAGGCCAGCTTCACTTCTATCACTGTGATACAAGTGGTGATCTTCTTTTTGATTTTCTGTATTTACCAAATAATCTAAAATGAATTGGCTTTATAGTCCTAATTTCTTTTTTTTTAAACAGAGACTTTTTTTTTAAGTCATCTCTACACCCAATACAAGGCTCAAACTCACAACTCCAAAATCAAGAACTGCATGCTCCACCAAATGAGTGGACCAGGCGCCCCAATTCTTTTTATTTTCCCCCAATTCTAATTTCTTTTAATTTGCCAATGCTGAGTTCTGAAATCAATCTCCATTTATTACAAGCTAATTTCAGTTCAGATTGGACTATTTCAAATACCACTGCAAACAGGAACAGTATTAGTAACACAATGTCTACTGAAAATTAACTTTTCCTTTTGTACTCTCTCCTCTACCAAAGTGCAATTGAAAACAGACCTCAAGTACATTCTTGTTGTGAATCTAAATCAGCAGGGATTTGGGCCCCAATTCAATACTTTAGGTCTCAGGTGCCCCAGACGAGGGGATTAAACTAGTGCTCACCAAGTACAGTACAAATAGAGTTGGTAGTACGTGAGATAGTTCTATGAGGTACACTAAGGAATATTTTTATTTCAAGAGCACATAATATACTAATTTTTTAAGTGTTAATTCATTAAAGGAAGAAGAGGAAAAAGAAAAAAATTAAGATACAAAAAAGCACCTTTTATTTTCCTGCCTCACGAAATGAGAGGTTTGTGGCCAGTCTACGTACGTTTAGTGAAGAAACTATAGGCTCTATACTGTTGGCCCATCAAATTACTGGGAGAAGAAATACAGCACTGTGTCTGTAGGGCACGGCTCAAGCCGATGAAATGATGAATGTCTCTGGTTCCTGGAGACGACAGAGGGCCTATAGGTAGATGGAATAAAACTCCAAGTTAGATGCCCATGCCTGTGGAAAAATATTGCCAGCACCAAATAATTAATTGTTCCTGACACAAATAAGTCACTTATACCTGAACATTTAAGGGCCCTATTTTTTAAAGAGTTTATTTATTTATTTGACAGTTGGAGATCACAAGGAGGCAGAGAGGCAGGCAGAGACAGAGAGGGGGAAGCAGGCTCCCTGCTGAGCAGAGAGCCCCTTGCAGGGCTCAATCCCAGGACCCTGAGATCATGACCTGAGCTGAATGCAGAGTCTTTAACCCTCTGAGCCTCCTAGGCACCCCTTAAGAGTCATTATTTTGAGGACAGCCTTTCTTTAAAAATATAATCATATTTAGACTGCTGAGCTAACTGCCGATCCTAGTTAGAGAAGTGAGAGTTCATCCACACGATGGATGCAGCTGTCTAAAAAAGTAGATCTGTCCTTACCTGGGTACCCACGGCGCTATGTTGCCCTGACAACCCCATGATCAGCACTGTCTACTCTGGGCAAGTAGTGACCTCTGCTATATTCAGCAGGCAATGCACCTGCGTGGAAAGACCTGTAAATGGCCTGGTTAGAAGAGCACAGTGCCCAAACAGGAGAGCACCCTACCCTTCATGCTGAAAAAACAAGGAGGGGACACCAATACACTTTACAGACTAATTTCAGATGCATATATAAGAAATTGGTCACAGCAGTTGCCTCGGAGGAAGAAAACTGATGTGTCCGTGGTTAGTGGGAGAGATTTGCTTTTTTTGTTTTTTTGGAATTTCTCTAACCACATGCATGTTTCACACAAGAAGACGTTTTCAAACAGCCATGTCCTAGAGGCAGCCGTTTGACCAAGTCCATGGGTGGTAGTGTCCTGTGAGGGAGATGGCAGGTGACAGGAATCAGGGAAATGGGAATGCTGATTACAAAAACAGTACACACACTCCAGCTTTGTATTTCATTGGATAATCGCGTCACTGTGAAAAAAATGAGAGGGGGATTAAAACAGCCCTGGAGAGAATAAAGTTGATTTAGGGGCACTGGACTTGAACAGAAAGCCAAAGAGTGACAGCAGCTGTTTTCACGTCTGTGAGAAGTGAGGCCAGTCTGTAGCCTTCCTCATGGAAGCCTTCTGCAGACCATCTATCAGCTCAGGCTGGGGATACTGCCTGGCTCACAGCAGAGGACAGAGTCAGTAGCTTATGAATGAGTAAGTCACCCACATAAAGGGAATAGCTCAGGTAAGCACACTCTTCTGGACCCCTCAAGCAAGGCATGAAGTTATCTCAACAAGTGGGGTTAACAAGATAAAAGGGAGTTAAGACTAAAAGTAAAGTTCCAGAAGGTCTAGGACACAATGAGATTTCAATTCTGCCCTAACCATAGGAAAAGGCATTTCACTGACCACAAGTACAACATGGGCTCAGCAAAGGTTGGCTTCCTTCCCTTCTGGAGAGTGACTAAAGAGAGGGCCCTGCGCTATGTCAGTGTAGCAGTAAGGCCTCTGTACAGACACAGCTTTACTAGGAGGCATCACAGTATCCAGACAGCTCTAGACCTAGTCTTGCCACTTACTGGCTGTGTGATCTGAGCGAGTCTCTTAGCCTCTCAGAGACTCACTCATCATCTGCAAAATGGAAACGAAACCCCCTCATAAAAACTGGTGAGAATTAACCAATATAACATGTTACAAGCCTGGCACACAGTAATTACTCCAAAAATCACAGCTATTATTTTTTAAAGCCCTGAAATAGAACAACTATAATCATATAAAACTTGAAAACTACTCCAGGCCTTATGCACTTCCATTATAAAAAATGTGCTTTGTTCATTTTCATTTATTCCTACATAAAGTACTCTAGCATTAGATCTTGTAAGAAAAGGCAGTTGTATAAACCAATCTCACCATTGCTGAGAGCAGTCTTCACTGCCAAAATGGAAGCTGCTGGAAAGGTATTTCGGTAAAGCTGTCTGGACCATATGTGACCTGTAAATTTTTTAAAAATTCTTTTAAAATACATTTCTACATTAAAAAGAACATTTGTAAAAAATATTTTATTTATTTATTTGACAGACAGAGATCACAAGTAGACAGAGAGGCAGGCAGAGAGATGGGGAGTGGGGAATGCAGGCTCCCTGCTCAATCCCAGGACCTTGGGATCATGACCTGAGCCGAAGGCAGAGGCTTTAACCCACTGAGCTACCCAGGCACCCCTAAAGAGAACATTTTTAACACCCAAAGAATATTGATATCTATAGAATAATTGAACCAAGAGAAGTAAATGAATCATTTTTGGATCCCATGACCACTTGAACATTACATCATATCTTCTCCTTCATGCTGACATCTAACCAGTTACCAAGCCCTATAAATTGTCCTCAAATATACATCAGCTGCACCCCCTCCCATTGTCTCACTGCCCTTTCTTTGCTCAGGCGCCATCCCATGGCCACAAGATAACAACAGTCTCCTAGCAGGTCTTGCTGCTCCCCCTCTAAGTCCCCACCTGTTACCAGGCAGGCCTTTCTAAAATAACACGCTGTTGGTCACTTCCCAGGCCCGATTTATCATTCTTTGGCTCCCTACTGCCTGCAGAACAAAGTCAAAAGTCCTCCACATGGCATACAGGACTACAACGTGGCCCCAACCTTCCACATCAGCCTCATCTGTCACCATTGTCCCCTCCACCCTCTTTCTCTACACCAGACTTGTAGTCATTCTTGAACACACTCTGCTCTTCAATCCCGTTGTGTCTCTGACATGCTCTCCTGAAACACCACCTACAACATCAATGAATCTTGACCTACTATGTTAAGTAAAAGAAGCCAATCACAGAAGGATACATGGATACATGAAATATCCAGAACATGCGAACTATAGAGAGAGAAAGATAAGTGGTTGACCAGTGCTGGGGGCAATGAAAAACTTGGGGGATGAGAGCCAAAGGATATACTTTAATGAAAATGTTCTAAAATTTGGTTATACAGTGATGGTTGTATTTATAAATGGTTGTTTTGTAAATATACTAAAAACCACTGAATTGTACACTTTAAGAGGATAGTTGTAGTGTGTAAATTACATCTCGATAAAGCTGCTATGAAAAGAGAAGTTTACAATATACCAAAAAAGGGGGTAGGCAAAAAAATAAATAAATAAAAAACAAGAAAACAAACTAGACTCTGGATCCAAGTGGTATGGGTACAAAAACCTGATCCCCTCCCCGTGTAACCTTAAACACGTTTCTCAACCTCTGTGTTGATTCCCTCATCTTTATAATGGAAATAATAAAGACATCTATCTCACAAAGGCACTGTGAAGAGGAAGTGAGGAAGAGCATAAACATCTTAAGATAATCCCAGGAACACAGTAAGGGCTCACGAAGGAAAGCTACAAATGCCATAGATCTTATTTGAACCGAGCCTTGAAATAGGAGGAGGTGGTCCAATATGGGACAGAAGTAAAGAATGTTCAGGGCAGATTTTCTGCCAAATGATTTCTGGTTAAATTTCCCAACAAATGAGTTACAAAAACAAAACAAACAAAAAAAAAACTTCGGTTTTTAGAGGTCTTCGGGTTTCGGAATTACGAATGTTGGGTTGTGGATTTACAATAAAATAGAACGAAGAAACAAGGCCAAGTCGATCATGAAACATAGGGTAACACAGAGCAGACTGCCCCTCTGCAGGCTGCAAACCACCAAAGGTGGGAGAGGACAATTTAACAGCAAAACCTAGACATTCAAAACATCCTTCTTTTCAATAACGACACTGACCAGCCCGGAATCTAAAATGACTGATACTAACCTTATCCGACTCAAGCTGGAGGACTGCCTCCACCTGCCTCGAACCCCCACATCGACATCTCCAAGTGAACCCATCACCAAATGAATTACCATCACGCCCGCCGGGAAGGCGATGCTTGCTTCCCAGTTCCCCGCGCCTCTTAGCCAAGCACGCACTAGCAGTTTGGTGAACTGGAAGGAGACTTAGGCGGCGTCCCGTTCACCCTCACTTTACAGAGCCCTGCGATCCAGAGAAGGCGCGGAAGCGCGCAAGGTCACACAGCGGCTCTGGAAGGGACGGGAGCCGAGCATGACAGGTCCAGGGGCCGGGTTCGGTCGCTTCTTTCTGCCCGTGCATCTGCAGTCTGCGTGAAAGCCCAGATTCCCGACCCCGCTCAGAGCCCCTCTCCCAGCATCCCGGCTCTCACCCGCCTGCAAGCCACACAACGTAGGGAGACAGCCTGCGACTCGCACCGCCGCCGCCATAATGAAGCCCTGCGAGCGCCTCCGTCCGGACCGCCTTCTCCACTGCCTGTCGCGACTGCAACTCCCGAAAGGCTAGCCACAACCTGCGGCTGAATTTCCGAGGCCAGAGGGCCGTGCCGCTGCGCAGACTGAGGTGGTGGGGGAAGGGGAGGGTAGTCTCCGGCAGCATGAGAGAGTGAGTCCGGCGCAACCGCGGACAGCCCCCTCTGGGGTCCTCGCGTTAGGACCTGGGGGCGGGGCTTGGGCTGGCCTCCCGTGAAGCCGGGGCTGGCTTACAGCGAACACTGCTGGGAGCAGACGCGAGTGACCAGACGGAAAGGCTGCAGACTCTTCGGTTCCGTGAGGGCCTCCTAGGGCTGACAGGAGCTGGGGCTGCGGAACGTCTGCAACAAGAAGTGCGAGGTACAGACGAGCACGAAAAGGGTCTAAAGCTGCAAGGGGTGATGTCTCGAGAAGGTTTAGAGTAGGTAAGACAGGCAAGAAGTATAAAGTTCATACCCAGCTCTGGTAAAGCTCTGACGTGTTTACAGTTATTACGCATCCTGGATTTCACACGTATTTATGGTTTCTTCCGATTCTCACGTTTGATCACACACTCATATCCCAGGCCTACGGCTGCGGTGTTTTCACCAGCCCGGCTCATGGCTTCACTGCATCTGGGTCTACCCGGATTGCCCAAATATGTGGATGGAGAAGATACGGATTTTTTTTAATTACTTTTATTATTTTTTTTTTAAGATTTTATTTATTTATTTGACAGAGAGAAATCACAAGTAGACAGAGAGGCAGGCAGAGAGAGAGGAGGAAGCAGGCTCCCTGCTGAGCAGAGAGCCTGATGCGGGACTTGATCCCAGGACCCTGAGATCATGACCTGAGCTGAAGGCAGCGGCTTAACCCACTGAGCCACCCAGGCGCCCCTAATTACTTTTATTAACATAATGTACTATTAGCCCCAGGGGTACAGGTCTGTGTATCGTCAGGCTTACACACTTCACAGCACTCACCATAGCACGTACCCTCCCCAATGTCCATAACCCAGCCACCGTCTCCCGACCCCCTAACCTCCCAGCAACCCTCAGTTTGTTTCCTGAGATTAAGAGTCTCTTATGGTTTGTCTCCCTCCGGATCCCATCTTGTTTCATTTGTTCCCTTCCACACCCCCCAAATCCCCTACTTTGCTTCTCAAATTCCTCATATCAGGGAGATCATATGATAATTGTCTTTCTCTGATTGACTTATTTCGCTAAGCGTGATACCCTCTAGTTCCATCCACGTCGTGGCAAATGGCAAGATTTCGTTTCTTTTGATGGCTGCCTGGTATTCCATTGTATATTTATATACTACTAGTTCCTTATCCATTCATCTGTTGAGGGACAATCACGGTTCTTTCCATAGTTTGGCTATTGTGGACATTGCTGCTATAAACATTCAGGTACACGTACCCCTTCGGATCACTACATTTGTATCTTTGAGTTAAATACACAGTAGTGCAATTGCTGGGTCATAGGGTAGCTCTATTTTCAACTTTTTGAGGAACTTCTATACTGTTTTCCAGAGTGACTGCACCAGCTTGCATTCCCACCAACAGTGTAGGAGGTTTCCCCTTTCTCTATATCCTCACCAGCATTTGTTGTTTCCTGACTTGTTAATTTTAGCCATTCTGACTGGCATGAGGTGGTATCTCATTGTGGTTTTGATTTGTATTTCCCTGATGCCGAGTGATGTGGAGCACTTTTTGATGTGTCCGTTGGCCATCTGGATGTCTTCTTTGCAGAAATGTCTATTCTTGTCTTCCACCCATTTCTTCATTGGATTATTTGTTCTTTGGGTGTTGAGTTTAAAAAGTTCTTTATAGATTTTGGATACTAGCCCTTTATCTGATATGTCGTTTGCAAATATCTTCTCCCATTCTGTCAGTTGTCTTTTGGTTTTATTGACTGTTTCCTTTGCTATGCAGAAGCCTGTGATCTTGATAAAGCCCCAATAAGGATATGGACTTCTTTTAAGAAGTCAGTACTCCTGCTCAGCCAGACCTCCCGATTTTCAAATTTAGTACAAAAATTTTCAAACATACAGAAAAACAAAAATAGTGACAAGTTAGATTCCAAAAATTAAGATTGACTTGGTCGCTTCATCCATTTCTTTTTCTTTGCTGAGTTAGACAACCTATTTCACCCCTATTTTATGATGCATCCCTTTTTTAATAGACTTCTAACATATCAAGTTGGCTAAATTAAAAGAGATTGACCCA
This sequence comes from Mustela nivalis, assembly GCF_964662115.1. NCBI lineage: Eukaryota > Metazoa > Chordata > Mammalia > Carnivora > Mustelidae > Mustela > Mustela nivalis. Next base: position 34,811,046 of record NC_139027.1, on the reverse strand, counting down.
CTCAGTGCTGGCAGGAATTTGGGTAAGAGGTATTCAAACAGAGGATTGAAGAAGGAAAATTACTGCTCAGTTAAAATCATAATGGTAGGATCACTGCAAAGATGGTCCCAACAATTCTTTCTCTGTCTCTAACTTACATGTTATTAATCTCATCAAGAAGTGAAGTTTAGGGGCACATGGGTGGCTCAGTCGTTAAGGGTCTGCCTTCAGCTCAGGTCATGATCCCAGGATCCTGGGATCAAGCCCCACTTCAGGCTCCCTGGTCGGTGGGAAGCCTATTTCTCCCTCTCCCCCTCCCCCGCTTGTGTTCCCTCTCTCACTGTGTCTTTCTTTGTCAAATAAATAAGATCTTTTTAAAAAGATTGTGCTTGGATAGCATGGTTGGTGTAGCACCCAACTCTTGATTACTGCTCAGGTCATGATCTCAGGGTCTTGAGATATAGATCAAGACCCTGTCGTAGTCTCCACTCAGTGTGGAATCTGCTTAAGACTCTTTCTCCCTCTGCCTTTACCCTCCTCTAAAAATAAGTAAATAATTCTTTAAAAAAAAAAAAAAGTGAAGTTTATTTCCCCTTCCTTGAATCTGGACTGGACTTATCACTTGCTTTGACCAATAGAAAGTGGTGGAGGCCTCATCAGATTTGAGAAGGCAGAAGAGAGCATCAGTGAACTAGAACATAGAACTAGAACTAGAACATAGAACTAGAACATCAGTGTTCTAGATCCATAAAAATTATACAGTCCAAAGAACAGAGAGAGAGAAAGAAAGTGAAGGATAAGTAATGGAGCTTCATAAACATTAATACATATGTAATGGGCATTTCCAAAGGCAGAAAAAAATATCTGAAGACTTCATTGGAAAGCTATTGGTGTTCTGGGACTTCTAGCAAAGCCAGAAGAGGACTGGCAGCTTCCACGTTCATCCCCTAGGTATCCAGCTACCATGTAGAGAAATGTAGTTCAGCCTAGCCAAGTTGACATTTTAAAGCCATTATAGTCCATTCCATGTCAACTTGACACCCACACACTTTACAGGAACTATTATAAAAGAACTCTCTAAGAACCCTTATTCAAAAAGTGTGTTGTCCTTACCATACATAGTGTCCTGGTAAAGTTGTAAGAACCAACAGCATCTTTAACTTAAAATTAGCAAAACTTCTAGAAACACTTTAGCAGCCTGGCCAAAGGCAGCCCTTATGGCCAGAGCCCTGATGGCTATATGGGTCACTCCCTTGGGGATACAATATTATCCCCCTAAAAACTGATAACTGGAAGGCCCATGTATTTAGAGATTCTACTGCCAATACTAGACTCTGCCCTGCTGCATGCAGACATGGCAAAATAGTGCAGGAGATTCTTGTACTATACCCAGTTTTAGCATCAACAGGTCAACACTGTCTTTGCACAGCATCTTCCTAAATAGCCTCTTTGTGCTCTTCAACCATGAGGTTTTATCTATAAGAAGAGATATCAGAGAAAACTTCTCTTGAGCTTCATTGTATGGAACTTTATCAGGTACTGTTAACAAAAAATACAGCAGTGAAACCAGAGTCAATTCTTCAGTACGTATTTCACAACTAAAGAAGAAATTCTTCTACAACTAGAAGCCTACTCTGGTAAAGGAGTTCAGACAAGCTTCTCCAAGATACTCTAGAAGCAGATGATGTTCAGAAGTATATAGCTGACCGAAGACCTCTGGAAGAAATAGCTGACCTCAGATAATGAATAGCTTCTGCCCAAGATGTCAGACTGAGACTTCCGTTAAAGTCCTGTTGTGTTTTTCTTCTGCTTGCTTCTATTATTTTTCTCATTCCTATAGGTCCCTGGTTGTCACCCACCCATAATTGTCCTTTTTTCTCTTTTCTTTCTCCTTTCATATAATTGTTAGGTTGGAACATACTCACTCTAATGCCATTCTTAAATTATCCCAAACAGTAAGCACTACTCTCAGTCTTACCAGCTGCTAAATATGCTGTCCATTGTCAGACCACCATGATATATTATATATATATGATTGAACAATTCTGGTCTCGTCTTAAGAGACTATAGGGAATTATAGCCAATTTTTTTCCACATGTACCTACAGGGACAAATGACCTTAAACAAATCAACCTGTGACTGCTAGTGTCCCTGACTCCCATAAAAGGCTAGTTACTACAATCTAATGATCAGACCACAGGTAACTGTAGACTTCCGACAACCTTTGTAGTGTTATGGGTCAGTTACTCATCACTTGGGTAGTAGGAATCCAAATAGGTAACAAAACTAATGTAAGGCTTTGGTCCCAATCTCATGTCCTGGGCAAACCCCCCCCCCCCCGCCTTGATTTCTTTCTTTTTTTTTTAAGATTTTTATTTATTTATTTGGCAGAGAGAGACACAATGAAAGAGGGAACAGAAGCAGAGGGAGTGGGAGAGGGAGAAGCAGGCTTCCGGCTGAGCAGGAAGCCCGATGCAGGGCTCAATCCCAGGACCCTGGGATCATGGCCCAAGCTGAAGGCGGACGCTTAACGACTGAGCCACCCAGGCGCCCTCCCCCTTGATTTCTATGTGCCCCTACTGGATTCTGCTTCCCTTGCTGCCAGAACAACTGTCTTGTTTTTCTCATACTAAAACCTAATGCAGTTTAGAAATAGTATCCTAAGATCTGAGTATGTATAGAAATCCTTTGTACAGAAATCCTGTTAGTCACCAATGCTGGAAATTCTAACATGGATAGGAGCTCCAAAATGAGGAGCTTGACTATTCAGGCACTCTGGCAAGTTGCTAACTCATTGTTTACTGGACAATCAGAGCAGTATTTCCAATGGAGGGAAATAAAAAGACTTTAGAAGACCTATCACTGACTGGCAGAAGTTATTAATGATATCACCTCTTCCCTACATGGAAGATCTGTAAATTTGCCTCATTTTGCTGGCACAAGTAGTTACGGGCATTTGTGCTACTCTAAACCTCTAATTGACTAACCATGGTGGTTCTGTACCATGGCCGTAATTTCTTGCTGTTCTTAGATATATGAAATAGACACGGTAGCACTGGGTATATATTGCCTTAAGGAAAACACTACTTGGCTCAATACTTCTTCACAACTGCTCTCTTATTTGATTATTGCTGTGATAATACAATAACAAAAGATATGATACAGTTGGGGAAAATTGAAAAATCTGTAAGTTGTAAAGATCTGGAAGTCTAGTATATCTGAATTAGCCAACCTTTCTCAAGGAAGGGAATGACCAAAGCGGGGGAACTGAGGAACTAAATATACCAACGGACAGTCGACACACCATATATGACAATAGAACTTTGATGCACTCCTCTGCAGTAACCAATCTGAGAGGCAAACCACGGCCTCTACAGCAATCAGCTCAGAACAGCCAGAACTTGGTCAATGACTGCCAGTACCCCTATTTTGTTTGTCCCCACTTTCAACTTAGGATCAACCATAGAGAGCCAAATAAGCTCCCCAAACCAATCATGTAAGATGTCCTAGGGCACCTGGGTGGGCTAAGCCTCTGCTTCAGCTCAGGTCATGATCTCAGGCTCTCTGCTCAGCAAGGAGCCTGCTTCCCCACTCCCTCTGCCCGCCTCTCTCCCTACCTGTGATCTCTCTGTGTGTCAAATATATAAATAAAATCTTAAAAAAAAAAAAATGTCCTGCTTCCAGTTAACCTACCTCCAGCTTTCCCGTGCTAACAACCTCCAATCAGGGCATCCCTGAAGCTTCATTCTTTTTCTCAGTTTAAAGCATTCTTCCTTTCTGCATGCCTCTGGATCTCTGCCAAATGCAGGTGATAGTAGCTGATCCTTTGCAATCGCAGGCTCTGAATAAATAGCCTTTGTGCTCTCATTTGAGTGAGCTTCACTTATTTTCACAAGTACAGAGCCCTTCATCTTACAGAGAAGGCTGAGACCCAGAGAATTGTGGATGTGACCTCACACCCAAATGGCTTTGCAGTATTGGGTCTTGAGAAACAGATTCCTGGTCATCTGTCAAAATCCATCATCCTCTTTTTCCTTAATAACAGAATCCCCCCAACTTTTAACTGGACTATTTGCTGCCCAGGACAAAGACCAATTTCTGGCTTCCCTTGCCATCAGATCTGGTCCTGTGTCTAAGTTCTCGCCATTGATCTGTAAGCAGATATAGTATATAGCAGTTATTTGTTGAGGAATATCTAAAGTACAGTCTTCATGTTTATGCTTTGTTTATTTTGGATAATTGAAGAATTGAGGATGTGGAGAATTGAAGAATTGAGGATGTGCACTATTGGTGGGAATGCAAACTGGTGCAACTGATGTAGAGAATAAAGGCAAAAGAATGTAGGTAAAATTAAGTCTCCTTATAACTTACAGCCCATTGGCAAATACTTGGGTGGAAAAAAAAATGGAAAAAAATAATTGAAGAAGTATTTTCACATTGACTTGAGTGTGTGCTTCTGTCATAAAGAACTTGGCTGGTCTATGTCCTTGGCTCCCAGGACGTAATTGTGAAATCTGTGGAAATTCCTTTGTACAGGAATAAGAGTGTCTTTGTTATTCATAGTGGGTCTTGGGGAACCACACCTGATAGTTCATGCAGATGAGATGACTCTTGGGATGCCTGGGTGGCTCAGTAAGTTAGGCATCTGTCTTTGGCTCAGGTCATGATCCTGGGACCCAGTCCTGCATTGGACTCCTTGCTCGGCAGGGAGCCTGCTTCTCCCTCAGCCTGCTGCTCCCCCTGCTTGTTCTCCCTGACAAATAAATAAAATCTTAAAACAATATATAAAAAGGTGACTCTGGTTTCCCCTGGTTTATACTAATCAGATGATTCAAGATGGGGGCTGGCCAAGTGAGAAAGACCCGTCTGTGATTAGAGAGTTGGGACTCTGAGCCACGTGATATCAGCCTGACCTCCAAGGAGGTAAGAGGCACTGGAAATTGAGTTCAACTGTGTGGTCAACCCAACTGTGACATGAACCCCAGTGAAAACTTTGGCCTCTGAAGCTCAGGTAAGCTTCCCTAGTTTGCAGTACTCTGCATAGTTAACACATTGCTGTACCAATCAGTGGTGTGTTCCTGGAGAAGATGAAAGCCTCACATTTGAGATGCTGTCAGATCTCAATCTATGTGCCTCTTCCTTAGGTTGAATTTGATTTGTATCTTTTTGTTGTAATAAAATTGTCATAATAAATATAGCCCTTTCCTGTTCTGAGATTTGCTCAGAGAATTATCAAACCTGAAGGAGTGGTGGGAACTCCCAAATTTGTAGCCAACTGGTCAGAAGAATAGCCTAAGGACCCCCACATTTGTGGCTGGTGTCTGAAATGAGAGCAATCTTGTGGAGTACTGCATCTTTAACCTGTGGAGTTTGACCTAATTCTCATAGTTGATATGAGAAGTCATTGTAGTGCTACAAAATAAAATAGCAATGAGTTTTTATGTACACACATACCAACCCACCCCCCAAAAATGGAACAATCCCAATCTACATTTGAATCTGAAAAATAATTATAGGAATTAACATTGTATTTTTCTAAAAAAATATTTAATTGGTAGTTTTCTAGAAGGAAAGTTTTTCATCTAATACAAAAGTGTGAAGTCAAGGGCACCTGGCTGGCACAGTCAGAAGAGCACGTGACTCTTGATCTTGGGGTGGTGAGTTCAAGCCCCATGTTGGGTAAGAGATTACTTAAATAAATACTATTTTTAAAAATGTGGTATATCAGGGCACCTGGGTCGCTCAGTTGGTTAAGTGACTGCCTTGAGCTCAGGTCATGATCCTGGAGGGAGTCCTGCATAGGGCTCCCTACCCAGCAGGGAGTCTGCTTATCCCTCTGACCCTCTCTGCCTCATGCTCTGTCTCTCAAAAAGTAAATCATTTTTTTAAATATTTTATTTATTTGAGAGAGAGAGAGAGAGAATGAGAGAGGAGTGAGCATGAGAGGGGAGAAGTCAGAGGGAGAAGCAGACTCCCCGCCAAGCAAGGAGCCGGACATGGGACTCGATCCTGGGACTTCAGGATCATGACCTGAGCTGAAGGCAGAGGCTTAACCCACTGAGCCACCCAGATGCCCCAAATAAATAAATCTTTAAAAAAATAAAATGTAGTATATCTGTACAGTAAAATATTTTTTTATAAACAGTGTGAAGTCAGAAGCAGTGAGAAAACATGGGCAATACAAGTTTCTCAAATTAACACCTGGTTAGTAAGCACCTATGAGAGGAAGTGGAGGAAATTATCTGAAGCAGCTGATAATCTGGTTCAGGAGACAAGAAAGGGGCAAGCTGATAAACAAATGCTTTAAAGAGATCAAGACAGTAATAAGAACTACTCAAGACATCTTTCATTTTTAAAAACCTTAAGCAAATGCAAATGCTTTTACAATTGCAAATCAGTAAGATATGACTTCACATCAGTGTTCAAGAGAATTCTTCCCTGATGAGAGGGTATTTGACCAGGGTTCTAATTTTTAGGCTTCCGAGAAGTGGAGAGGGCATTTCAGGCTGGTGGAGCAGGCAGGGGAGTGTGAAGGTATCTCTGAGGTATGGCAAGCAAATTAGTTTGTCTGTAATAGAGGTTCTTGTCAGGAGTAGCAGGAGGTTAAGGCAGAGTGAAGAGGGCGTTAAATGCCAAACTGCGGAGTGAGGATTTTTCTTGTAGGCAGTACAGAGGCTTTCAGACAAGGCAGTGGGTACAGACTGATAAGAATGGTTACCATAGCAAAGATACACAAGACAGATGTTAAGCAAAGACCAGCTACAAAGTTGCAGGTATCCAGGTATATAAAGTGACTTAAGTTGGGGTTAGAAAAGAGCACTGGGAGGAAAGGTAAGACAGAGCAAACTAAGACAGTACTAATGTAGTAAATTTGCTGTTTCTCTCCTGTATACTTTGGCTCTCTGGAAAGAAATTTCCATGATTTCTAGGTTACTAGACGGGCATTCTGATCTCAGCTGTCTAGATGCCTCCATTCATCCTGTCTGCCTGCACCTCTCAGCCTTAGCCAACCTGTTGGACCTCTAGATTCTGCCTGTCTGCATGGACCCACTTTGAACTGATTCCCTGAAGTCTAGGCTCAGTGACTTAAAATGCTTGAAGGACTGTCTTTAGTATAAGCTAATCTTTTTAGTCAAGACTCCTCTGCTCTCTGCCAGCTCCTACTCCTGGCGTCTCCACATAAATTTCAGATGCATCATGATATGAACTTGAGACCCAGAAAGCTTAGGGTTAACTATTACAGAAAATAAAGACATACAGATGGCTTGAAGTAACAGACAAGGTAGGAAAAATAGTTTAGCAATAGTTGGTATATATGTATATTTGATGTTTTATAAAAGCAATTTTACTGAGGTGTAATTTATATACCATAAATTTCACCCATTTTGTGTGTGCAATTCAATAATTTTTAGTAAATTTACCAAACTCTTCAATCATCAACATAATCCAGCTTTAGGACATTTGCATCACCCCAATAAGACTCTTTCTAATATTTGCATTTATTCCCAGTTGCTTCTCCCGGTACCAGACAACCACTAATCTACTTTGCCTCTGAGGATTTGCCATTTCTGGACATTTGCTATAAATGGAATGGTGGCATCTGGCTTTCACTTAGAATAATGTTTTTGAAGTTTTGATTTTTTTTAATACCCACATTTTAATGGTTTTAATGTTTAAAAAAGATTTTATTTCAAAAATCTCAAATCTCGGAGCATAAAGATCTAATGAAATTTGCTTTTTGCTCAGACTTTAAAAATATCACTCCAGCCTCTTAAAGAGAGGTAACATGTAGTGCCATGGGGGTTTTTTTATGGGGAAGACCTTCAGTCTCTCAATCTCAAAACCACAGCTGTGAACCAGAAGGAAGAGAGACCTAGCCCAGCGCACGGCACTTTCAAATCAGTTTTCTTAGCCCTAAGATAGGGTCTGGCTGAATCAGTGGTGGCTCTCGACCTAGCGCAGCTTCAATTCTCTTCACCCACACAGTAGCACCTCTGCTCCCATCAGTAACAGGATAGGGAGGCGAAGCACAGTGCCGTTACAGAGAGCCCCACCAGGTAGGAAATCACTTGTTCAATCACTCAGATACCTTTCAGCTCTTGCTTTATGAATCTCAAGCCTGAAAGGAACTTTTCCCACATTCATTAAGTTCCCAGGGTTTCTCATTGGAGTAAAGCCTTAATGTATGCTGAGGCCTGAACTATACTAGTGGGTTTTCCCAGTTTCACCAAATTCAAAAAGTCACTCCAGTACACATTCTCTGATGTGCAAAATGGGTGGAACATTGGCCAAAGGCTTTTCCGCATGCATTCTATTCCCAGGTTTCTAACTAGCAGGGTAAGTTCAATGATTTTTGCAAAAGAAAGAGGTATGGCTGAAGATTCTCCAACATTCACTATTTCCATAGTGTTTTTCTCAAAAATAAATTCTCTGATGTTTATTGAGAGATGAGCTCTAAAAGGCCCTCCCACCTTTATTGCTTTCAAAGACTTTTCTAAGTGTTCTTGGTGCTTAGTAAGAGAAGTATCACAGATTGCTTTTACCACACTTGAGTTATCTGATATTTATTTATTTACTTACTTACTTAGTTTCTGAATAGTATGTGACTGAAGGCTGTGCCACACACAGTGCATTGATAAGGCTTCTTGCCAGTAGAAACTGTCTGCTGTTGAATAATATGTGTCCTCTGACAAAAGCCTCTCCAAATCGATCACATCTACTTGGTTTCTCACTAATATGGATCCTCTGGTGTTTGATAAAAGGGCGAGGTGTGACAGAAAGCCCACCTTCTCTCTTGACATCGAAAGAGCCTTTCTTTAGCGTGTACAGTCTGATGTTGAGTAAGACAGGTCTTCCAACCAAGTCTTCCCACATACATTACACATACAGGATCTCTCTCCAGGGTGTGTCATGTGAAAACTCTGTGGGCTCCAGCTGAAAGCCTTCCTACATTGACTGAATTCATATAGCTTTTTTTCCAGCATGACTTTTCTGATGTTTAATAAGGGATGCAGTATGAGCAAAGGCTCTCCCACATTCATTACATTTGTAAGGTTTCTCTCCAGTATGAAATCTGTAATGTTGAGTGAGAGATGAACTCTGGCTGAAGGCTCGCCCACATTTATTACATTTGTAAGGTTTCTCTCCAGTATGAAATCTGTAATGTACGATGAGAGATGAACTCTGGCTGAAGGTTCTCCCGCATTCCCTGCATTCATAGGGCTTTTCTCCAGTGTGAGTTCTCTGATGTTTAATAAGAGATGAAGTATGACCAAAGGCTCTTCCACATTCATTACATTTGTAGGGTTTCTCCCCAGTATGAAATCTGTAATGTAAAACAAGAGATGAACTTTGGCTGAAGGCTCTCCCACATTCACTGCATTCATAGGGCTTTTCTCCAGTATGAGTTCTCTGATGTTTAATAAGGGATGAAATATGACCAAAGGCTCTTCCACATTCACTGCATTCATAGGGCTTTTCTCCAGTGTGACATCTCTGATGGCGCCTCAGCTCTGACTGGAAATGGAAAGACTTCCCACATTCATTACATTTACAAGGTTTCTTTCCTGGATGGCTTCTCTGGGAGTTATTTCTCCCTGAAGTCTGTCTGAATTCTGTGTCACATTTATAGGCTCCTTCTATAGGAACACTGCGTTGGTTAACAAGGACTGATCTTAGGTCTAAACTTCTCCCAAATTCACTCTGTTCATGATCTATCTTAAGGGTGGTAGATTTGTGAGAGACTGGCATTCCTTTCAGATGTCTCGCCTGGATTTTTGGTTGTATTTCTAATTGGTCATCACAACCACAGGTTGCTTTCAGTTTGCAGAAGCAGAATTCATCTCTGATGTATTTTTCCACTGATGCTATCTGGAGTAATTCTTCTTTAGAAATTCCCTGATTCAGTATGGATTCTTTGGCTTTAGGCCTTTTCTCCCAGTCTGAGAGGAGGGGAAAAAAAGAAAAAAGACAAGACATTCTCATATTAACTGTTCCATGTGCCCAGAGGAAGTAAAGTCCTATAATGGATGTAAGGTAATGAAGCTTTAAAATAATACCTGAGATGTGTACAGTTTCTTTCAAGTATAGTATATATCTGAAGAAGGTTTTGGAGTTATCAAGAGGTGATAAATTACTGAATGGAGATTAGGAAAATCTAAAAAAAAATCATTTGGATTCCAGTACAAGGTAAATCTAACATAAAGACGAGAAGAGGGTAGGAAGATGTCCTCCACAAAGTCCCCTCAGCACCTCAGTAATATATTATAGTATATAATTGTGACAGGCAAAATAATTCTCCCCCAAAGACATCCATGCTCTAATCCCAAGAACTTGTAAATGTGTTGTCTTACATGGCAAAAAGGACTTTGCAGCTATGATTAAGGGCCCAAACCTTTAGATGGGGAGATTATCCTGGATTATTCAGATGGGCCCAATCTAATCACATAAGTCCTTAATTAAAATCAGAGAACATTTCCTGGCTGGGTCAGAGAGATCTGTGAGAATGACTCAGCCCACCATTTCTGGCTTTGAAGATGGAGTAAGGGCACCATGAGCCAAGGAATGTAGCAGTCTCTAGAAGCTGGAAGTATTTCTCAGTTGACAGCCAGCGAGAAAACAGGGATCTCAATTTCACAACTCCAAGAATTGGTTCTGCCAGCAACTCAAATGACAGAAAACAGAATCTCCCCTAGTGACTCCAGAAAGGAACACACCTCTCCTGACATCTTTTGTGAGATCCATGCCAGATTTCTGACCTATGAACTATAACTAAACTTGTGTTTAAAGTCATTAAGTTTGTATTCCTTTGTTCTAGCAATAACAGAAAACTAATGTAATAATAGTAACACTTCTGAAGAGGTAGATGATTACTGATTCCAGTGCTCCCAGGAGCCATATTCTGAGTCAGTAGGTCTCGTGTGGCCCCTGGAGATCTGGATCTTTAACAGGCTCCCTGAGAGATTCTGAAACACAGCCATGTTTGTAGAGCACTGTCAAGACTAGATCCAGAAGTCACACCCTTGCTCCCATTCTAGAAGGAAAAAAAGATCAAGAAAATATGAATATAGCAGAGATTAGCAACTTCACTCCCTGATCTCTATTCTAGGCTCCTTTAATGAGGCCCAGCCTGTGCTCCCAGGATATAAGCACTTATTTCCTGAGATTTATCTCTGACCCAGGGCTATAATTCTACCTGAGATCGATACTGGCACAGACTGTCACCTTCCTCCATTGTGCCTTAGTTACACATGGAAGGCAGAAGAGCTTGAGTCCAGAATTCTGCTCCAAGAAGTGAGGCTCATCAGGTATTCTCAAGTTACCTAGGAACACGTGGTCTCAAAGAGGTGACATCAGTAGACAGTAAGAAGTAATTTTTGCTCCTGGAACCACCTCTGTTGAAGCTCAGCTTGATCAAGCATGAAATGTCTCTACCTTGATCTTCTTGACATCTACCATCTGTCCTTGCCTGTAACCCTTTAATTTCTAGGCTACTCTACTGTTTGGTCTTTCACTAACTCTCTTAACCCTGCTGGCAAAGGAGGGCCTGGCCATTTACAACTGTTAATCCTTTGATTCCATCCAACATCTCCATATGACATCTAGTGATGCTGAGTGGCACCAAGAACCCAGAAAGGGTGGGCAGAGATGGGTTCCAAAGTATAAATACTAGAGAAGAAAATGAGCATCTCTTCTTTCTGACACCAGAAAGCCCGAGAATATTCAAAATACTGCAGTGGAGAGCTCCTGACAAGTGGTCTTAGCTTCTCAAAGGAGACCCCCGTGAGCAAGGGTTCAGAGCAATTTCTCACCCATGGCTGGTCCTTATTATGTGTGATGTTGCTTAGTTCTCATTCACTCACCTGTTGAGATTTCTCCCTCTAATACACAGGGTTCTTTCCCTTTCTCCAACTGGGAGATGACATATGGTTTAGCCACTGGAAGCCCTGATGGTAGAGAAGGAAAAGGACCATGACTCTGTATGTTAGAGGCAAAGGCTTTGGCTCTAGGTCTCTCTGGGGGAGATCAGACTGTAGTTATAGAAAGCCTCCAAAGAATAGGCACTGTGAAATATTGGGAGCAGAATCATGAAACTTCATATGGAGCATAACTTTTTCTAGGAATTAGGACCCCAAGGTCAATGTAAATGCCTAATTCCATAATCACAGGGCAAAACTCAGCAAACAGGCCTAGAAACCCCAAGCTTTTAAACACCAATGAAATAGAGATGGCAGGCCTGACAGGCAGGCTTTGGGCTTTGGAGGAGCTGAGCTCACCCAGAGAGGCCAGGTTCTTGAAGTTCTCCAGCATCACTACCCTGTATAGGTCCTTTTGAGCAGGGTCCAGCTGTCCCCATTCCCACTGGGTGAATTCCACAGCTACATCCTCGAATGTCATCAGATCCTGAAACATAGAAAATACTCTTGTACCCTAAGGGAACACACTAGCAGCCCCAGGGAGAAGAGTGAGTGGATGTCTGAGTAAAACCTTAGGATGTAGAAGGGATTCCAAGAGTTCCTAGCTATCCCAGTGCCCAGTGTTTTTGTTTGTTTGTTTGGATTTTTTTAGATTTTATTTATTTGACAGACAGAGATCATAAGTAGGCAGAGAGGCAGGCAGAGATAGTGGGGGGAGGTTAGCAGGCTCCCCGCTGAGCAGAGAGCTTGATGTAGGGCTTGATCTTGGGATTTGACCTGAGCCGAAGGCAGAGGCTTTAACCCACTGAGCCACCCAGGCGCCCCACCAATACCCAGTTTTGGGTCTTGTCATCCCCAAAATATTTTAAGCTGCTCCAGGGATTGTATTATTGTTACTACTTGGATCCTACCCACTGATGCCGACTTGTCAGTATCACGCTGCTTAATATATATATATATATATGGATAAGGATCTCAAGATCTCAGGCCTACAGAGACAGTCTGTCTGCTTACATAAGGAAGGTAAAAGAAATTCATTTCTTCCATTTCCCACATAGTTGCATTTAATTAGAATCAACTAGAAGTAACAGACTAATATGTTTTGCATTCCTTTTTTCTTAAGATGCATTTACTTATTTGAGAGAGAGCATGAGTGAGTGTGGGAGGGGCACAGAGAGAGGAGAGAGAAACTCCAGCAGACTCCTCACTGAGCTTGGAGCCTGACATGGGGCACCATCCCAAGACCCCGAGATCATGACCTGAGCCCAAACCAATAGTTGGACACTTAACCAACTGTGCCACCCAGAGGCCACTGTTTTGCATTCTCAGATGCACTAGTATCAACAGTCTCCAACTATTTTTGAAACTTGTGGCCTATGATTTTAAAGACAATTTTTACTAAGTCCAAATCAAATAATTGGGGATTTATAATACTATATCACCACCACCACACAGTTCAGTGAAAGTATATCCAGTGGCCTTAACGAATCAGTAAGTCTTTTGTGAGTTTGATTAACACAAATCCTCTCCCCCAAACCCTAATCACTTTTTGTCCCTACTCATTCAATTCCTGAATGTGCAAAACTGACAGACTGAATCCCAGGTCTCCACAAGGTACAACCATTCTGTGGGTCCCAGTCAGGACTCTCCTGTCATCCTCTGTAACAACAATCAGAACACCTCCCATCTGACTGTTAAATTCCTGTTACTTTTCCCAAAATATATTTAGAAATCAAATCCCATTTAGCATTGATTCCATAAAATAAGTCAAAGTAAAATTTTACATTAACATGAAAGTCAGTCCAAAATAGTCAAATATGGAAAACTCACTGCTATAGTAACATCTTGTGATAGATTATTTTATTTGTTCAAATAATCACTGGCTCTCCCTACAGGATTGAGTTCCCTGCCCCAACAACACAGGGGTAGTCGAATAATCTGCTTTCACAAATGGGATGTAAAACAGGTAATGCAGGCAAGATATAAACCTTTGTTGGTATAAGTCTTTTAGAGTTTGCTGTTGTTATTACAACATAACTAGCCTAAACCGGCTCATTAAGAAACTAGTACTTAATGTAGGGTTCTGCCATAGCAAAAAGCCTAAAATATCTGACTTTGGCTTCAGGGCCAGTAGTAAAGAAACCTACTGGTAAGATAGCAACCTACATGATTTAATGGTGAACTGTGTGCTAAAACTGTTATCGGCAGTAACTGCAAAGATGAACAATGTAAGCATGAACTTGTGATGTTACAAGAAGAGGCCGGAACATCAGTAGTGTGAGCTGGTTGTTACTGGCAGCATCTGACAAAATATTACAAGAAAAAAAATGAGCTTAAGAGTTTGTGAGTTTACAAAATAAAAATGGAAGGCAAAAGAAAGTGTCTTGAAATTCCAGGACTTGGAGAGTTAAGAGATTAAACCAGTTCTCCTTTCCAACTGGTCAGAGACAATGTAGATAAGGCTTTTGCAGTGACAAAGGATGATTAAAACTCAACCTAAGGAAGGACCAAATTATGAGTGTGGTAATCAAATCTTTTGTTTAAACATCTGAATAATTCCAGATGGCTCCTAGGATATCTTTAGGGCAACCAAACTGCTTACTACCTAAAAGAATGGCTGTCCTAAGAAAAACCCTCAAAGCTCCACAATTAAGCCTAAAGAAGGGTATATTTTAAAAAGAACCATGGGTAAAACTTGACACATGGAAATAACAGAAAGCTAATACGTTAAAAGCTGATTACATTTTGAGAGTTACACTGAACGTCCCGGACTTGAAAAAATCCTTGGGCCATCAACCTACTCAGGCAGGATGAAAAAGCTGCCTAACCCTCAAGTGAGTTTATTCTCCAGTATCATCTCCTATGTGACCAAGGAGGATACTGCAAAAGGAATTTGTGGGGCAGAGCCAAGAGCTAAGGAAAACATGGGACTCAGGAGCTCCACCCAGGGAAGAGAACCCAGACAGAACCAAAAGACTTCCCAGTCCCAAGATCATTGTTGGTTCTCACCAAGTCTGCCAAGTGGAATATCTTAACGGTTATGGACCTGAGACTGCTGCGCTTCTCCCTTGCTTCCCTCTTTTGAATAGGGGTTTCTTACTGTGGTTAAGTACGTTGGATATATGAATATCCAACTATACATTGGATATATGGATTTTGGGCAGTTTGTCCTTTTAGTTCATAGGTCTCCAGATCCAGAGGAGAAACATCCAGACCTGATGTTGAGGCCATCACCCCATTCAGGACTTTGATCTTGATGTTCCTACTAGGTAACTAAATGGAGTTTTTGGGTTATCTCTTGGGGAGGGAATTTGTGTGGAGGAAGGCGAGTGAATTTTTTTAAGAAAACAGACAGTGGTAAACTCATTAGTTGTTCAGAATAGTCACTGCCCCTCCCCTGGTGCCCCTCACTGTGGGAGGCTTATATTTCCCATCTCACTGACATTAGGCTTGGCCACATGACTTGCTTTAGCCAATGGATTGTGGGTAGAAGCAACACATGTCCTTCCTGGGTAGAAGCCAGAAGAACCATCTCCTGGCTCTGACATTGCATTTCTCCCTGCCACATAACATATCCCAGAGGAGGACTAATCCTTCAGCCTAAATCCCAGATCAAAGAGGGTGTGGAGCAGTCACAGCCAGTCCACTACTGATACGTAACAGAGAAGAAATACACCTTTGTTACTATGGGCCATTGAGATCTATAGGCCATTGTCACCACGGTATAATTAGATTAAGCTCTCTGATATACCTCTGAATGGGTACATCAAGGCCAAAGAGGTTTAAACTCTATTACACTACTAGTTATTTGTGAGACTTACATACTGGTTGGGATTTCCCCCATTTGCTAGAAAATTAAACACAATATCTATCATTAAGCTAGAATACATGAAACTATCATTTAGGTAGTACCAAGATGGTATCACCTTGGCATCCATGCTAGGAAGCCATGCAGTCTGGCATCCACAGCCCTCCACTTGGTTCTCCGGACCACTGTAGCCAACCCTGAATGCACTTCTGGAGTCAGTCACCATTATCCCTTCTACCCCCATCACAACTGCAGCTCACAAGGACTAAGCAGTAACCATTTGCCAGAAGATGGCAGCAATGATATGAGCTAGCTGCATTACTGAGTGGTTAAGATCTCACAGCCAGACAACCCAGATCTGAAACTAGAATGCCTTCCTTATGAGCCAGATAACCATAAACAAGTTACCTTATCTCTCTCTGCCTTGGCTTTCTCAGTTGCCTCTCTGTGCCTTAGATGCCATTCTTCAAAATGAGAATGTTTGAAAGATGAAATGAGTTAGTTCAAGTAAACTGTGTAGAATAGTTCCTGATACATATTTAGTTCTCAGTACATAATGGCTATTACGGCTTTCATCTTTATCATTAACATGATTACTATCTTCATTTTACAGTTGGCAAAAACAATGCATAGAGAAGTCAGGTGCATCTTCCAGCAAGGAAGTAGTGCGTTAAGTCTATCTCCTCACTAATCCAGGAAGATAACATCTGAACAGGGACATAGACTCAAATGGCTTCCCCACCTGTCTATACCCTCAGAACCTTGTCCCTCTTTTCTCCATGAGCCTTCCCCCAGCCTCTCCAGCACAGGCTGATTTTTCCTTTTACTAAACTTTGAAGGAAAGGCCTATCCGTGACACTCCCATCTGTCATTAAATCATGCATATCCTTACTGTGGCTGGGGCTGCATCCTAGGTACCAGAGTCCTCTCCCTTCTGTGGTAGTGACATTCTTTCAAGGCCAGGGCTCTCTCACATTACTTGGTACTCACTGCAGTGCTCATGACAGAAATAAACCAAAGGATCTGAGTGAGTACATACAGAGCAGAGAGGAGAGGGCCCTGGAAAGGGCCAGGGAAGCCAGCATCCACCTTGATGGGCTCAGGCTCCTACAGAGCAGGAATTGGGGTCAGTTCCCCTTGGCATTGAACAAAGGGGCTCCAGAGAAAAGGGGGCAAAGACGTCTGCAGTTCAGTCATTTGAGAAAAAAATGAAAACCTCAACTCACCTGGGACCTGGCTTTCAGGAATAAACTGGTTGTTCCCTTTTCTCCTGGGTATCTCTCTGGAGGAAGAGGAGGGTCCTGAGAAGGGAGAACTAGGAAGGTAAAAGGAGCCATAAGGAAGACTAACCCCATGGCCTTTGCAGCTCCCAGACTCCCCACACTAGAGATCCCTGAAGAGTCCGTGTGTCTTGGTTCTGGGGACAGAGCTGGTTCAAAGGGAGCTGAGTGGCAGCCTCTAACTATTCCACATGAGAAAGAAGTGCACAAACTCCCCACCCCCTTCATGTCCAAAGGCCACAGCAGGCTGCAGGTAACTTAGGTTTCACCATAGCTTGGCCACTCCACTGGACAGTTATTTATTGGGCATCCACAATATAAACGTGGAGAAGACTTCCAAGAAACTTTAAATCTAGCCTGCGGTATAAGACAGGTTAAGAATACAAAACAAGGCCCAGGGCAAGGCCACAGAGGGATAGGGACTCTAAGGGAAAGCAAGTCACACCTTCCCCTCATCCTTGGGAAGCCAGCTCAAAGGTCCGTTCTTCCTGACAAGTTCCCAAGCATCCTTAGGTCTCTGCAACCATACTTTGCAAGTCCCTCTATGATAGGGTTTTGTCCCTTACTGCTTTTAAAGCCTGAAAATCAACTATACCAGATAAGTGGTCACAGCTAACAACAACGATAAAAGCATGGGTGGCAAGCAGCATGGTACAGTACAGGTCAGCACTTCTCAAACTTGAATGTGTGTATGGATTCTTGAGGATCTTCTTAAACAGACTCTGATTCAGTGAAGGTAGGGTAGGGCCTGAGAGCCTGCGATTTCTAAGGAATTTCGAGATAATTCCTGTGCTGATGGTCTACAGAACACAAGGCATAAAGGAATACAGAGAGGGTGGTAGTCCCAGAGATGCAGCCCAGTTTTGCTGTTGGCCAGTCTTGTGACCTTGAGCATTGGCACTGAAGACAGAAAAGTCTAATTAAAATGCCATTTGGTGAAGGACAGTAGATTCTAAATTTACAAAGGAATGGCTTAAAACCGCCTGGGTCACCTAGATTGCCTCTTCCCAAACACTAGTGAAAGAGTGGTACAGAAGGTGACCCCCCCACCCCCATGTGCACTGCTAATCTTGTACAGTTGAGCTAGAGGAATCTTATCAATGAAGCAATAAAGGAAAGGGCAGGCAGGCTCTAAATGGCCCGACTGCCCTCTGATCTCTGGCCAAGGGCTACTCCCCCACAGCTTTATATTGTTCACCCTCTCCCTCCCACACAGAAGAGATCCTCTCCCGCCCGATACTCTCTCCTCTGGCCTTTGGGAAGACTTCCGTGGCCATCGCCTCCACTTTTACCATGTTATCTGGATACTGGGACCTCATGCTCCTGGACCTGGCAAATTAGGAAATGCCACAGGGAAGACAGTTACAGGCTCTGCCCCATCACTGGAGTCCCCGGCTTATTTCTAGAGTCGTCGTCCTCCTCGGCCCACTACTAACTCCCCAGAAGGGCTTCTGGCCCTCTGCACCCTCGAGAGCCAAACCTGATGCTGTGGAGTCCATAGCTGGGTCTAAGGGGCGACGTCCTTTCACTAGGTCCAAATCTCTGTTCTGCGGCCGCAGCCCTGCGGTCCTCCCTACGATTCAGGGAGCAGGGAGTACGCTGGGTGACACCGGGCATTCCCACTCCGCGCGGTGACGCCCAGTCGACCCGCACGGCCCTGAGCAGGGATATCAAACCCGGACTGCCGCCCCGGCGCGGAGCTCTGCCGCCCGAGGAGGGGCCATTCCCCCGCTTTCAGGCGCGCTCTCAGACCCCTCACGAGCCCGGCCTGGGGGCACTGGCGCCGCTCCGCCGCCTTTCTCAGGACCACGCTTCGGAACCCAGTTCCCTCGCAGACCCACACCCACAGTGACGACTATACCACCAGGAGGTAGGTCCGTAGCCACGCCTGCGACCTCGGGGGTCAGTGCGCCTCCGCGGCCCTAAGACCGCAGGGATTCGGAAGAGAGACTCACAGGAACACGGACCGGCCCTGCAACTCTGTCCCCTAGCTCTAGGCCCCCAGAGCCCCTGGCAGGCGGGCAGGCGGAAGAGCACTCCCAACTCTGTCACGGGCTGGGGCGCGGTGCCCGCGATAAACCCGCGCGCCCGAAGTCACAGATCCCACAAAGAGTAGAGCCCTTCCCGGCCCCAGCCCTAGCCCCTAAGCCCAGACCGTCCCGCGCCTGCGCAGATGAGCCGCCTCGCGGGGGTCAAACAAGCGAGCGTCCGGGGCGGGTCCGCGGGGCGGGGCGGGGCGGGGCGGGGCGGGGCGAGTGGCGCCAGCGCCGTGGGGGCGGGAGAGAATGGTCCTGATGGTGCGGGCCGGGAGTCCTTTGGGAGCCGCACTATTAGCCACCGACCAGGGTAGAGGGTTTCCCGGGCTCTCACCACCAGCTGGGAACTGAGAGCAACTTCCATTTTAGGCTCCATAGCCAGTTTTGGGGCTGTCCAACCAGAAGCCATTGGAAATTTGTTAAGAAGAGAAGCCTGGCCCTACTCTGAATCTGCCGAGTAAGGATTTACAGGAGACTCTCTAGGCATATCTCTTACAGAGTGCCCAGGACATGCAGCTGGCTTATTGCTAGTTACTTACTGCTATTCTACAGGCCGTCCCGTGCCTCTCCGCCTTCCTCCCACTTCTCCAAGCTCTGAGTTCAGAGAAGGGTCAACGAAGAAATTATATGGACTCCTTCCTGCTCCAGAAACGAGTATCATTTCTAAAAGAAATGTAGAAATGGTCTGAATATTTAAACGATGGCTCTCAGGAGGCAGTCCTTAGCCAGAGAGGGGACTTGTGAAGACTGAGTGGTTTATAGACCTTGTCTAGGGGTTCTGGGACAACCCATTAAGTCAGGGCAAAACCCACCATTTTCCCCTCTTGCTTTTCAATCTGTCACTTTTTCCCAGCACTCACGGTGGCACACATGGCCAGGATGGCATAGCAAGTGCCCAAAAAGCAAGCCCTCTTCTTCTGGGGCGGGGAGGGGGCCAGCAGGTGGCGTGGGGGTGCTGCCAGGGAACCCTGGTTTTGGCCCAGGAGTTTGTTCTCTTCTGTGCTCTGCAACCAAGAAAGGAAAGGGATGGACAAATGAGAAAAAAAAAATGTCATCTCATTTGTGACTAGCACAACTAGGAGAAATGGAACTGCTTCAGATTATCTTGAGGAGCACCCTCTGTGCCTGGTGTGCCTTTTGGCATTGGCCTGTTACAGTGTCTGAAATATCCGTCCTCTTAAATTCAGGACAGAGCCTGATCCAGAGGCCTATGTCACAATGCACATGTTACCCAAGAGAGTTAATCAATAGCTTAACAAGTTTGTTAACAAGTTAACAAGACACTCTTCCAGTGTGTTTTCATGTGCCACTGGAGGTCAACTACTGTTAGGGTAGCTCTGGTTTCCAGCAACCCGGTAAGTTTGTGCACTGCCCCCAACATTCCCTTTTGCTGCTCCTTTATAGTCTTTATAACATTTCTCCCATTCCAACCCAGTGTGACTACTGTTCTGTACCCATAGTTTTGCCTTTTACAGAATGCCATATAAAGAGGATTATGTCGTATGTAGCTTTAAAAAAAAAAAATATTTGACGGACAGAGATCACAAGTAGGCAGAGGCAGGCAGAGAGAGAGAGAGGAGGAAGCAGGCTCCCCTCTGAGCAGAGAGCCCAAATTGGGGCTCGATCCCAGGACCCTGGGATCATGACCTGAGCCAAAGGCAGAGGCTTTAACCCATTGAGCCACCCAGGCACCACTAGTATGTAACATTTTGAGAGTGGCTTTTATCACTCAGCATAAAGCCCTTGAGATCCATCTCTTTTTTGTCATGAGGATCAATAGTTAATTCTTTTGTACTCTTGACTCCAGCTGTCCTGTAAGGAAGGCTGTCCTAAGGAGCCATACACCACATCCACTTACATCCTATTTATAAGAACACTTGGCCCCATCTACCTGCAGAGTAATGTACTCTTTAAACATGTGCCTGGCTAACATTCTATTGCGATGGAAGATGGAGAGAAAAAACAGAAGACATCAGATTTTAGGAACAATATTGGTAAATTGAAGTTTGTTCAGAGGAAGAGCAGGTGGCAAGAACATCTCTAAATCAAATTAGCCTGAGGGAGATGGCTTATCCTATTTTAAGCCAATTATAAAAAAAAACAAAACTATAAAGGTGCTTTTGTAAGGCAGAATTGAAGCACAAATTTTTCTATAGATCCCCTGTGTGCTCAGGCATCCATCATCACACAACCTCCAACTTTCCTGGGCTGGGAGCCCCATAGTAAAACACAGAAACCTGTTCATAATTAGGAGTCAGGAGTATGCAGTCATTGACAGTGGACTAAAGATGCCCCAATGGTGGCCATTCTGAAAGAAGGTATTATGAAAACAAAAACATAGAAGTAGAAAGCTGGTCCAATCTGGAATCAGATCTGGGTATTAAAAGCAACAGTGTTGGGGCGCCTGGGTGGCTCAGTGGGTTAAGCCGCTGCCTTCGGCTCAGGTCATGATCTCAGGGTCCTGGGATCGAGGCCCGCATCGGGCTCTCTGCTCAGCAGGGAGCCTGCTTCCCTCTCTCTCTCTCTGCCTGCCTCTCCGTCTACTTGTGATTTCTCTGTCAAATAAATAAAATCTTTTAAAAAAATAAAAAATAAATAAAAGCAACAGTGTTTTTCAGGTATAGTGTGAAATTGTGCCAGAATATTTCTCTCCCACTGATCACCCAGCTTCTGATCGTATGCAATTTCCACTCTCAGTATCTAAGGCTAGATAAATTAAAAACAGCAACACCCAGGAGGGAAACAGCAAGAAAGGATGTCCGTCTTAGACATCATGACTTTAATCAAGTCCTAATTCTGGAAGATCCAAACCCTTACTACAGTACAAAACCATCCCCAATATGGCCCCAAATTACACTTGTCAGAACCTAAATACTCACTGGCCACTCATCTTGCTACTAATTTTTCGCACTTTTATCCCCTAGTCTGTATCTTTACAAGATGCTATTCTCTTTACATAGATTGCACTGTGTGTGTGTGTGTGTGTGTGTGTGTGTGTGTGTGTGTGTGCGCGCGCGCGTGTGTTTAAAAGATTTTATTTATTTGGGGGTGGCAGAGGTAAAGAGAGAGAATCACAAGCAGAGTCCACACTGAGCATGGAGCCCAACTTGGGATCCTGAGATCCCGGAGATCATGACCTGAGCTCAAACCAAAAGTCCAAAGCTTAACCAACTGAGCCACCAAGACACACTTTCTTTCTTCTTAATAAAGCAAGTGGTTTTAATAAGATTTTATTTATTTGACAGACAGAGATCACAAGTAGGCAGAGAGGCAGAGAGAGAGAGGAGGAAGCAGGCTCCCTGCTGAGCAGAGAGCCTGATGCAGGGCTGGATCCCAGGACCCTGAGATCAGGACCTGAGCCTAAGGCAGAGGCTTTAACCCACTGAGCCACCCAGGTGTCCCAAAGCAAGTGTGTGTGTATGTTTGTGTGGGTTTTGTTTTGTTTTTTTTTTAAGTGGATCGGTTATAAGACTGTAACTGTTACAGGCCTTTTTAAACATTTTCAGCCACAGTTAATTGCTTCCTGCTTGTACTCCCCTAGTATCTCCAGTGTGACATATAGAACATACTGCATTGTTTTAACTTGTACATTCTGGTTTTTCCTTTAGACCATGAGTTCGTCTGAGGCAGTAACTATGTCTTACTTACATTTGTAACAATGGTAGGCATTACAGGTTCTTTTTTTTTTTCAAAGATTGAGTTTTTTTTTTTTTTTTTTAGATTTTATTTATTTATTTGACAGACAGAAATCACAAGTAGACGGAGAGGCAGGCAGAGAGAGAGAGAGGGAAGCAGGCTCCCTGCTGAGCAGAGAGCCCGATGCGGGCCTCGATCCCAGGATCCTGAGATCATGACCTGAGCGGAAGGCAGCGGCTTAACCCACTGAGCCACTCAGGCGCGCCGCATTACATTACAAACAAGGTAAACTTGTTTCCGAAGTAGTGTTTTATCATATTCTTGCAATTTCCAGTGTTCTCTGAAGCTCTAGTTCAGTGGTTCTTAGCTTTAGTAGCACATCAGAATCACCTAAAGATCTTTGTAAACTCTCTCTCCTCGGAGTGGACCCCCACGTAACAATGTGTCCAAAGCTCTTCAGGTGATTCCTACATGGAGCCACCGATGAGAATCCCTACATGTCTCCAACTAGGGCCCTTCTAGCAGTACCAAAGAAGGCAGGCTGGTGTGAGCTCACACTGTCCGGCAGTCAGCCAACCGCCCAGTTAAACAGACGTGTATCGTGGGCTTTCCTCTTACGGCGCAAAAATGTGCACATACCCTGCCTCGGGCCCAGCCTTGTCCTAGAACCAAATTCTGCCTTTCTCCCAAAATTCAGAACAAAATGCCTGAAAGCGGACAAGCTGAAGCATGGAAAATCCTCTTTCAAGCGCCAGGAGCGCCAGGAGACTCGTTCTCTGTCTTCCGTCGGTGAAAAACAAGGGTAGGGACCGGCCCCAAAGATCACATTTCCTTCGGATGGCCCTTCCATCAGAGGACTGGAGGGACGTGACAACACACGTAGGCAGTACTTCCAGGGTCTTACAATTCTCCCATACATCTTCTATCACCTGGCTACAGCAACTGGAACGCTCTATGCAAGCCGCCAGAGAGCCTTCAGCCCGGTTCCCAGAAACGTGCGCTTGCGCAAAATTTCACACGTCATAGTGGAGCGCACAGACCGCTGAGACTTCTGGGAAATGGAGTCTGTGAGGAGGCCGAACACTGTGAGCGCAGACGTCAGAGCCTTTACGCAGGCGCATTGCTTTTCAGACCTGAAGAGGCGCCGTCTTCCTGGGTACCCAGCACTCTGTGTAGGAGGTGAGCTCAGGCTGCGAGTGTTTGACTTCGAGATGTGGAGTGAGCGCAGCGGCCGAGAGAAGGGGACACTGAGAACTTGGGGGAGGTGCTATGGGAATTCAACGGGGTGACGCGGGCAGAGCCAGCCTGCAGAGAGAGAGAGAGAGAGAGAGTGAGTGTGTGTGTGTGTGTGTGTGTGTGTGTATCCCCGCTCGGAGAGGTGCAGATGGAAAGTTGCCCCTCGCCTCCTGTGTGTGTGTGTGTGTGTATTCCATCGAGAGTGGGCACTGTCAGGAGTGATCTTTCATCATACACCCACTATATGCCAGATCCCAGCTTGCAGGTTGGAAGTTTGGAGCCTTCTTCCGCTCCTGTCGTCCTCCTTCCCATAATGGGTGTTTAATAAATATGGGTGGAATCAACACTAAATCTTTGGGGACGCTGGCTCCACCCCTCCGTCTTTCTCAGAAAACATCTCAGATTGTCTCGGTTAGCTCCCTCCGTACGAGGCCCTCATTTAAGGATAGATACATCATGTTTTAGACTACATCATTGAACATTAAAAAAAAAAAAAAAATTAACCAAGGAAGTTTAACTTTTAAGCTGGTTGGAATCCATTGTTGAAACCGGTGATTATTATTTAGCTTAGTGACAAGTTTGATTCTAGAGGTAACTACATCTCTGAGATATCTGTGATTTTAAAAATGATATTTGCAAATTGAGTCTGAGATGCAGTCCTTAAAGCACTTGGCTTGACATATATGGTTATCCATTAAACCAGTAATTAAAGCTACCTTAATGCCTAATGTGTCTGTTTCAGCTGTCAACATCATGCACAATCTTTTCTTAGTTCAGAGGAATGAATGGTAAAACGAATGCTTTAATATCATTCTTTAGTTGCTAAGGGCCTTGATGAGGCAGGGCCTATCATGGAGGAGGTAGGATTTGAGGTGGGGGGGGGGGGACAGGGAAGAAGTAGCAAAGCCTTAGGCAGATTTGAGAGGGAGCTGATTTTAACTGGAGTGAAGTGTCAAGGAGTAGTGGGAGACAAGGGTGGAGAAAAGTACACTGGCATGAGAACAGAGGACAAAGATCAGGACAAAACACAGGGCAACTGGATAGTATAGTTCTGATCTGAAGACTATCAGGAAGAAAACTATTTGGGGACAGAAATTCTAGAGGTCACATCCAGGACTAGAGAGAGAAAGGGACTAGTGGCAGGGGGCCAGTTGGGAATGCAAGGTAATCCTGATGTGGGTTGTTATTACAGACCTGAATTAATGGTGTCAGTGGTAGGAAAGGATAAAAATGACAATGCAGAAGAAGAGTCAGAAGGACCTGGTGAGGGGTGCCTGGGTGGCTCAGTGAATTAAAACCTCTGACTTCAGGTTGGGCCATGATCCCATGGTCCTGGGATCAAGCCCCGTGTTGGGCTCTCTGCCTGATGGGGAGCCTGCTTCCCCCTGTCTCTCTCTGCCTGCCTCTCTGCTTACTTGTGATCTCTGTGTGTCAAATAAATAAATATTAAAAAAAAAAAAAGAAGAAGAAGAAGAAGAAGGACCTGGTGACTAGATTTGGGAGGAAAGAGAGCAAGTTAAAAGTGAATTGGAGTCATCTGGGAAAATGATAGAACATCTGACAGAAATGTCAAGCTAGGGAGAGGGATTAATTGCGGAGTTGCATAGGGGAAGATGTTTTAAGGTGCTGGCAGAATGCCTGAATCAAAATTTGCAGTCACTTGGAAATGCCAGCTGAGTTTGGAAGAGTCATGGGGACTAGACTGGAAACCATCTTTGTAGAGGTGGAAAATGGAGGGCCAGGTGGATGGACTTTCTGAGGGATAGCAGGAACATTGTACAAAGACTAAGTGTTGTTGGGCAGCAACCAGGTTTCCAGGGCAAGACTGGGGAAAAGAAGCCAGAACTTGTCAGAATAATCAAAAGCTGCAGAGAAATGAAGATAAGGAGAAAAAGACTATGGTAATTAGAGGTGCATTGGTCATTTTCAAGTGTACAGTTTCAGATGGTGAGGGGTGACAAGAACAGAAAAAGATTCAAAAAGAGGAGATGGAGTTGATAAGTATGTGTTACCAAGAACTTTGATCATGAAAGGAAAACCTAAATGAGAACTCTTTTGCTAAAGAGAGGCCATGGGATTCGGTGAAGAAGGTTTCAGAGAGATGAGAGTTGTATCTGTTTGAAAATATGGGGAAGAAGTTACTGGTGAGCTGGGAGATGGTGGAGAAAGCAAGACCTGGTAATGCAGGGACCAGATTCTGAAAAGCAACAGTAGTGGAAAAGGAGGTAGGACACACAGGACACTCAGGGAAAGACCCAGAGACAGAAACATTTCTGTTTCGTCTTCACACCCCATGCTACCACGCACATAGCAGGTCCTTGGATGTATTTGTTGACTCAGGGTGAATGAGTGGATGAATGGGTTGGTATTGGGCAGTCAAAAGGAAAGCAATTTTCATTTATTGAACAGACTAAGATAAACACTTTACATTAACTGTCTCATTTACTGTTTATAACTACTCTGTGAGGTAGGTAGTAAACAACTGGAGGTCAACCTTTAGCTTAATTTGCCCAAGCCTTCATCGTTAATAAATACGTGCCCATGGAATGCTTTTTACCACACAGACTTTGGAATTCTTGTGAGCATTCTTCCAAAATCGAATGGCAAGGATGCAAACAGGAAAAGCTTTCCAGGCAAGGGCTCATTTGAAGATCTAGAATAAGAATTTGAAGAGTTGTTCTTTTTTTTTCTCTAGAAATACTCTGAGAACCAGCAGTTGGACAAGAGAAAACACAAGTGACTCCATGTGAATTTGGTATACTTGGGGAGCCCTGAGTATCACTGGGAGGCTACTGAAGCGACTGCCAGGGGAGGGAAGTCAGCCTGGCAGGGATCCCACGAATAATAGCACCTCAGGAGTATTGGCTGTAGTGGAAAAGGTTACTGAATGGCTGGGGAGCTTTTATGCCCACCACCATTTGTAAGGTGTTCAGTGTTCATTTTATGAAGTCGTAATCCAATAAACAAAACAAAATTGTCTTTAAGGATTTAAACATTGAGCAGTTTCAACTACAATCTCAGATGTAGTTCAGCGGATTTGTTTGAAAAGCTCAAATGGCTTTCGACAACATATTCAAATACTTTGATTCCAAAGTGATTCCTACTCTTACACTTAAACCTATTCTAAAAAAGCAACAACACATTGTAATTAATGTTTTCATTCTTTCTACCTTCCTAAGACTATAACCCGTGTAGCCCATTATTCTATATGCTTTATTTGTATTCTACTTACGCATCACAATAGCTCTGAGGTAGGTACTTTCATTATTCTAATTTTACAGATGACTGGGTGAACTGAGACAGAGGTTGAGAAACTTGCCTAAGGTCATACAGGTAGTAAGCAGAGCTGGAATTTTATTTCTGGCAGTCTCTCCTGTATCTCAAAATACTAATTTGGACTTCTTATGAGGGCCCAAGAGTAATGTGGTGTTTTTTTTAATAGTTTTTTTTTTTTTAAGATTTTTTTTATTTATTTGACAGAGATCACAAGTAGGCAGAGAGGCAGGCAGAGAGAGAAGGAAGCAGGCTCCCTGCTGAGCAGAGAGTCCCATGCTGCGGGGCTCCATCCCAGGACCCCCAGGATCATGACCTGAGCCAAAGGGAGAGGCTTTAACACACTGAGCCACCCAGGTGCCCCAAGAGTAATGTTTTAAAACCCTTCTGGGAATGGGGGAATCTTGACAAGCAAGGGAAGGATTACAGTCTTAAACAGCACAGCTTTCAGGCTACTGATGATATCTTAGCTGTTTCCATTTGTGTATATATCACTCTACCTCCTCCTAACAAGATTCAAATCCCAATCTCTCAGGTCCAAAAAAAAAAAAAAAAAGTAGTTACACTAAACATGTTTTCCAGTATTTTTTTTAAGTTTTTACCTTTTGCATAGTTTTTTTTTTTTTTAAAGATTTTATTATTTGACAGAGATCACAAGTAGGCAGAGAGGCAGGCAGAGAGAGAGGGGGGAAACAGGCTCCCCACTGAGCAGAGAGCCTGAGGGGGGCTCAATCCCAGGACCTGGAGATCATGACCTGAACCAAAGGCAGAGGCTCAATCCACTGAGCCACCCAGGTGCCCCATCTTTTGCATAGGTTTAAACATTTTTGCAAACTGGTGTTCACCCTCAAGGTGGTAATCTTTGAAAGTTTTGCTTGGCCAGTGCTCAATAACCCATTGTCTAGTAAATATGTATTGGTCTGGTCTTTTTGAAAACTTAACTGTACCTTAGTAGTATCTCATAATAAGACAATCTAGTGGGCTCATCTCCTAAAGGAGGAAGGATTAAGTCTGCATGATTACTTTGCCTCTTTAGACGAGCTCATACTCCTTCCTCTCCCCAGTACTGATTAGTCTGTTTGGGGTTTGACATTCCTGATTCTGGGATTACTTGGTTTATCCACATTCCCTTGATTTCTTTTATATATCCTAAGGATACATCTATACTTTGTGAATAGTCATACAATTAATAGAAAAAAAAAAACAAACCAAAGTACTTGTTTGTATCACTAAAGGTGTATTTGCCCTCTTTGTATTACAATTATTTTTAAAATATATTATTTTTTTTCTCATTTTGAGTATGGAACTTGTGGTCTTTCAAAATTCAAACTGTTTCATTCAGCAATAATAATTTTTATAACCTGGCCAGTGGAAGCCAGAATCACCTGGTTGGTTGGCAACAGCTCAAACTCTAAATACTCCAAACTGTACCCAGTAGCTTTCCCTCCAAACCTCCTCCTCTGTTGCTCATCTCCATGATTGGTACCTCAGTGCACACCGTTGTTCAGATCAGTGACCTGGAGATCATTCTTGCTTCTCCCATCACCCTCAGCCTCCACAGTAAGTCTGTTGTCTGTTCTTCATTTTTTTTTTTTTTTTAAGATTTTTTTAATTTATTTGTCACAGAGAGAGAGCACAAGCAGGGGGAGCTGCAGACAGGAAGAAGCAGGCTCCCCAATGAGCAAAGAACCCAATGCAGGACTCGATCTCAGGACCCTGAGATCATGATCTGAGCTGAAGGCAGATACTTAACCCACTGAGCCACCCAGGCATCCCTGTTCTTAATGTCTTGACAGTAGTTCCACTTTTGTCCATTTCTGCTGTCACTACTTTCATTCAGCTTTTCATCATTTTTCCTTATTTAATTATGAGATTCCTCACTGGTCTTCTCACCTCCATTCTGCTACAGCTACCCAGAATGGCATGGTTGCCTGTGTTGGAGGTCCCCAAGATCACCCCCCATTCAGGGATTTGCTGGAAGGATGTGGGGCTCAGCCTATACTTGCATTCATGGCTAAGACAAGGATGTACAGCTAGGTCAATCAGGGATGAGAGAGGCAGAGTCTGGAGAAACCCAACTACTGGCTTTCTTGTGCTCTCTCCCTGCCATGAGGAGTCACACCAAACGCATCCTCTCCAGCAATAAAAATGCAACAACGTGTGTGATGTTCCAGCTCACAAAGGCTCATTAGAGGCTCAGAGCCCAAGTTTTTTTTATTGAGAGCAGGTCAGGCAGGCACTCTCTGCCTAACACATACCAAAATTTCAGACCCTCCGGCAGGAGAGCAAGTGTTCAACATAAACCACATCGTTTGTTCAAATAGTTTGGCATAATGGGCCACCCTTCTTTCTTAGGGAACCCTCCCCAAATCGAAGTTCCCAGACCCCAGCCAAGGACCAACCTCGCAAATGGAATTTTCTGAGAATAGCTATCTTGGGTCTGCTTTAACTTTTCTATATACCCACATTCCTTCTTATTTTTTTCCCCTGTACACCAACGTAAATACAGACTCATAAAAACAAAAATCAGGGAATTGGGGCACCTGGGTGGCTCAGTGGGTTAAGCCGCTGCCTTCGGCTCGGGTCATGATCTCAGAGTCCTGGGATCGAATCCCGCATCAGGCTCTCTGCTCAGTGGAGAGCCTGCTTCCCTCTCTCTCTCTCTGCCTGCCTCTCCATCTACTTGTGATTTCTCTGTGTCAAATAAATAAATAAAATCTTTTAAAAAAAAATCAGGGGGGGCGCCTGGGTGGCTCAGTGGGTTAAGCCGCTGCCTTCGGCTCAGGTCATGATCTCAGGGTCCTGGGATCGAGTCCCGCGTCGGGCTCTCTGCTCAGCAGGGAGCCTGTTTCCCTCTCTCCCTCTCTGCCTGCCTCTCTGACTACTGTGATCTCTCTGTCAAAATAAATAAATAAAATCTTTAAAAAAAAAAAATCAGGGAATAAAGAATGACAAGAAATAGAATAAAACCACTTGAAATGCCACCACTCAAATTGCACTTACATTTTAGTGTACACTATTTCAGTCCTTTTTCTTTACATATGCACATACACAAGTAAATAGCTTTAAGTATGCATTCTTCACTTAATATTTGTACATTTGTTTAAAAAAATTTTTTTAACAAAACATCACAGACAAAGTTGAACTCTCCTGGTTATCTGTCCCAATTCCATATCCCTCCCTTCCCAGAGATAACTCATAATTTGGTACTTACTGTCCCACACAGATTTTTATAGATATTATTTACCTGTTTTTAAGTTTGGGTTTTTTTTTTTTTAAGATACATTTATTTGAGAGAGAGAGAAAGAGTGTGAGCTTGGTAAGGAGGGGCAGAGGAAAAAAGAGAACCTCATGCAGACTCCCCAGTGAGTGTGTAGTCTGATGCAGGGATCAACCTCATGACCCTGAGATCATGGCCCTAGATCATGACCTGAGCCAAAATCAAGAGTCAGAGGCTTAACCGATTGAGCCATCCAGGTGCCCTGTTTTTTAAGTTTTATATAGATGTTACACAGTAATTCTAAAACTTTATTTTTTTGCTCAGTAATTACCTTTTATGATTTATTATTAACACTAAGCTCTACTTCATTCATCTTAATGTATAATACTCCAATACACATAAGTTCACACATAAAATAACAATTGGTTTTTCTGATGAACATTTAAGTTGTTTGCAGTTTATCACTAGTGATCTTTTCCTCAATGATTTGTAATGCCGGTTCAGTTGTATATCAAGTTTCCGTACATGTTTGGATATGTTGGGGATTTTTTTATTCTAGTCTATTGGTCTGTTATCTGTGTGGCTATTTTTTTCATGAAAATGAAAATCATATTATAGCATTGAGGTTAGAAACTGATGGACAGACCTGGGTTCAAATTCTCCCTCAAATTCTCCCTTTTAACCCTAACTTTTCTAATCTGTAAGATAGTACCTATCTGTGGGGCACCTGGGTGGCTCAGTGGGTTAAAGCCTCTGCCTTCAGCTCAGGTCATGATCCTGGGGTCCTAGGATCGAGCCCCACATCGCTCTCCGCTCAGCAGGGAGCCTGCTTCCTTTCCTCTCTCTCTGCCTGCCTCTCTGCCTACTTGTGATCTCTGTCAAATAAATAAAATCTTAAAAAAAAAAAAGATATTCTCACTTACTTCCTTAGGACAAACTCCTAGGAAAGATTTGCTGAGCCAGAGTATGTGTGTTCCAAGGCTCTTCATACAATTTGCAATGATCTTTCTAAAACACAAATCTGATAATACTTCCATGTTGAAATACTTCAGTGATCTCCATGCTTGTGGTCCCTCTTCCATGTATGGGACCATACAAAGCTGTCCTTGATCTAGCTGGTCTCTGTCTACTTCCCCACTGCACTGCTCACAGCCTAGACTGCTGCCATTCTAAGCTAGTTCCAGTTGTTCATTTTTCCATGTAAAGACACACCTCCTTATTTTTGAAAACTTGGTACTTTTCCTGCCTAGAATGTTCCACCTCTTCCCCCAAATCAAGCCTTACATCCCATTTCTGCCAAGGAACTTACAGCCTCCTGTCTGGATGAGGCAAGCCTCTGCTGGGCTCTGAGAGTTTGTTGTGGGTATCTCTGTATAGTACGTACCCATCCTGTAGTGACACACTATTGGGGCTACTGGTTTGTCCTATATTCTGAGCTATAAGCTTTTAGAGGACAAGGACAGTGTCCTAAAGTTTTTGTGTTTGGTATAAATAGCTGGTGCTGAATAAATGTTGGTTGGATAGACGGATGAATGAATTCAAGGATCAGTACCCGTATCCCCTTGACCACAGGAGAGTACTCGGGGCGCCCCCTCTTTGCCTCGTCCTTCCTCGGACCGCACTTCCCGTCCCACTCATGATTTCCAGAAATGCTTGACTTAACTGTGTTGACTTAGACTCTTGCCTGTGGGAAACTGAGACCTACTCAGCTAACTCAAGGAAAGGGGGTTAGCGATAGGATTCACACCAAGCCTAAGAAGGTTACAGGAATCCCAGAATAAAGGAGGCTGGTCTAAATGCAAATTGGAGCCCAGGGGTGGTCTGCATGCATTGAGGGACTTCACACCAGTAAAAAACCCGTAAGTCTTTGCTCCAGTGTTTCACCACTAAGGTGACCAGGCTCTTCTTCCCCCAGCCTGTGTCTAGTCTTCCCGGGTCCTGCCTCCTACACACTCATGGAATCTGCTTCCGGGTAGCTTTGGCTCCCCTGATCCTCATGGTTACTTCCGTCCCTCCTGATACCCTTTCAGCTCATTGCTCACCTGTTGTGCTGACATTTCTTAGCTCATGTTCCCCTTTTCAAGGTAGATCACATCTCAGTTCACTACCTGAGGCCTACGTCAGTGTGGCTCCAGGAGGGAGAGACAGTGTCATGTGGAACAAGATGTGGCTGCCCAACAGTGGCTCCTTTAGCACAGAGTTACAAATGGGGTATTTTTCCCTTAATGAGGCTGTGGGTATTTACTGGACATGTCTTTCCATATAGTCATTTATAAAATTTCTTAGACTTCTTACCTGGTAACCGTCAGGGCAATATTGAATGTGAACTTATATAGTATAAGCTTCATATGTTCTTGATTCCCAGGAACAGAGCTCTACGTCTGGGGTCATGGTCAAACCAGCACCCACTTGTGTCCTGAATAGCACTATCCGTGGCCTTTCATTCCAACTCTGGTTTAGGGTGGGGTTGCTCCTAGCCTGGCTTTGCTTTGTCTTTCCTGTTTGTAGGGTATTAAGAAAGAGAATGGGTATATAACTCACTGGTATTTGGAGATTTCTTGCTTTATGGGTCAAAAAACTACAAACCAAGACTTGTCTTTCTCATCCCATACCTTTTCCTCATTAGGACTCTGCCCTTTTCTACAAGGAGAGTACACAGGAGGGAATGGCTGCTGTGTCTCCGACTGCCAGATGCCAGGTGAGGTGAACTTTGTGTGTCTGGAATACTCGGTTAGTCTCCAGATTGTAACCACTTTTCTCTCTTTATCTGGGAGCTGCTTCAGTCAAACTGAGCCAGGTAAATGAAAGGCTCTGGGGGGGAGTGCGTCTTTCCCATTTGACTTGTGGTATCCTTCAGTGACCTCCTCTTGCCTTGAACATGTGCCCAGTAGTGTGTCACCAGGGACACGGCCCCTGTGGACTTGGCTCTGAGAGCTTTTGCCTAAAAAATGATGGTACAGGTTGGCTTGGGTGGTTTGAGGGAACAGTTCCTGTCCTGACCTGCCTTCAGTGCATCCATTTGAGAGTGGACCCCAAGTATTCCAGGAAGTGTTGGGTTAGGCTGGGGGATATGATACTTGCTGAAGAGCCCCTCAATGAGGTGGTAAGAGTCCCAAAGAGAGATGAGTATAGGTAGAGACATGGGGCTTGCCCCACACCTGCCCATGGACCTGGAGTCATGAATTCTATGCTCTAGCTTAGAACTTGCACACTGGAAACTCATCTGGGGTTTTAGGATTGGGGGTAAAGATGCTGTCTTACACAATCACAAAGCATTTGCGTGAAATGAGGGGATCCTAAGGACAATCTAATCAATACCATCATTTTAAGGATTTGTAAAACAACAACAACAACACCCAGATAATTGGTAGAATTCAAATAAGGTTGTAGATTATAGTATAATATCAATGGTGTTTGCTTGACTTTCATAATTACACTGTGATTATATTAGAGAATATCCTTGTTTTTATAAAATAGGAGTAAAGAGGCATCATGTTTGCAAGTTACTCTCAAGAAGTTCAGGAAAGAGGAGAATGTGTATTTACTGAGAGAGACAAAAAGATAAAGCACATGTGGAGAATGTTAACATTTGGGGAAGCTGGGTGAAGGGTACATAGGCATTCTTTGTTCTGTTCTTGCAAATTATCTGAAATTTACAGGCTTGGCTATGAATATAAGAATTAAGACCAAGAACTTCATGCCTCAGGGAATTATGCCACTTTCTCCCAAGTGCTTCAAAGCCCTGCTTCATCAGAACAATTTTACTTACCCTCCTTCCACAACCTCAGGGCTATCATCTTGATGACTGTTTCGTCTGGTCCATATAAAGAGAAGAGAAGGGTTTTAAGTAAGGGGCAATGTGATTGTGTTTCCAGGAATCAGTGACATTCGAGGATGTGGCCGTGATTTTCACAGATGAGGAGTGGAGACATCTAGTCCCTATTCAGAGGGACCTCTACAAGGAGGTGATGCTGGAAAACTATAAGAGTATTGTCTCATTAGGTAAGGAGAGCTTCCCATAAGAAGTTAGACTCGGTACTGTGTTAATGGGGGGGTTGAGGGGCCAATAAATGATACCTCTTCTCCCACCTGACTTCTGAAGCAGTGAGAGACAAGATAGAGGAGTAGAAGGTATGGCTTAGGGGTACAGCGACAGTGGGCTTCTTCATCCTGAACCCCAAGATTGGACAGACTGGCTTCCTGAGCCATGGGCAGATTGTACAACCCCAGCCTCCCTTGTTCAGAAGCCTGTCCCTATAGTATAGAGGACCCACTCTCCAAAGGGGGTGGGGGGCAAACAGAAGAAGCTGAGTTACATATGCCCAGTTCCTCCACCAGCTCATCCGTCAGGTAACTTACTCAGCTCCGTCCAGAGGACTAAGGATGCCATCTTGTTGAGAGAAAATTTCTCCTCAGAGAAGCAGAGGAGGGGAGGAAGAAGTGTTTTCCTTTATTTATTTTTTTTAAAGATTTTATTTATTTATTTGACAGAATGAGAGAAAGAGTACAAGGAGGGGGAATAGCAGGTAGAGATGGAGAAGCAGGCTCCCCACTGAGCAGAGAGCTCAATCCCAGGCCCCCGGGATCATGACCTGAATCGAAGGCAGTTGCTTAACCGACTGAACCACCCAAGTGCCCCAAGTGTTTTCCTTTAAAAAGAGGGCAGGTGTGGGTATAGAAATACAAACTTGTGCTTCAGAGTAAGTCACTAAAAGTGTGTTTCATTTTGAATATTTATCTTAAGTGCAGGCTTAGATAGAGGCCCACAGAAGGCACTTTGCAGTTATAGAGACTTGGCTGACAAAAGGAAAATTAAGAATGACTGCTCTGAAGGCCCCCGCCCGGCTGGCTCAGTCTATAGAGCGTGGAACTCTTGATCTGGGGGCGTGCGTTTAAGCCCCACATTGGGTGTAGAACCTACTTTAAAAAAAGAAGAAGAAAAGGAAAAAGAAAAAGAATGTTGGTTTGAGATATTCATGAGAAGTAAAGGTTGGGCTCCTGTACATAATGCCAACCTCTCAGGAACTTCCAGAATTAAGAGACTGAGAGAGTGTGCAGATTCAGAAATAGGTATAAAACAAGCAACAGGTGGCCATCAGAGGACTCACACTGCAGGTTTTCTATGAGGCCAGTCAAGAATTTAAGTATGCCAAATAGGAAAAACAGGATAGCCAGGATAGAATGTTCAGGGAGCACTAAGGGAGACTGCTGAGCCTTTGTCACAGACTTTGGTGGGATGAAATATTGGGGAAAATAGAATTCCTAAGATCAGAAACAGGAAACCAAACAGGAAGGCAATGCATGTGGCCCATTTGTAGTAGGTGATCAGAATTTAACCAGATAGGTGATCCTTGGGCTCAATAAGAAGGTGTTTCTCTTTCACAAGTTGGGGACCCCCAATGTAAGGGAAGTTTAGACTTCAAGACTGCTTCTAGGATGGATTGTTTCTTTCAGTGACCAAAAATGGATAGACTCACTTGTAGAAATTCATCCCAAGCAAATAATAGCATCAGCAGCCCCGAGTGTACAAAGATGTTCGTCACATCATTGTTTGTTAATAGCAAAACAGTAAAAACAGTCTGAATGGCTGTCAGCAGGAGATTAAATAAATTAGATTATCCCATACAACTAACAGCGTGTAGCCATTAAAGTGGTGATGTAGATCTGTGCTAGTCAAAGTAAAGTAACACTTTATTATGTGAAAAAAATAAAATTTACAAATTAGCATTATTTCATAACCCAGTTTTTAACAGAATGTATCTATAGGTATCTTTCAGTTTCAAAATGAATAGAAAGAAAGAAAAAATGAATACAAAGTACAAAAGGTGATCTTTCTTTTTATTTCTACTTACCTCTAATTCTCCTACGATGAACGTGACCCTCTTGTGTAAATAAAAGCTTAATACTAAAGGGTAAACCAACCGACAAAATTACACGTTTTTTTACTCAGGATGATCTGTTTTCATTCTTATCTTTCCTGAGCCAAGGACTCCTTTTCACGATTGTACCAGTGCTAAAGCTATGACATCCCATTCACTTCAGTGGGGAGAATAAACACATTAGTTCAAATGGATTTTATCAACTTTTGACCAAGTGCTACTTGTTCCTTTGTAGAACCTCAGTCTTGACCTCCATTGTGAGCTTCCCACATCCTTTTGCCTCACTTTGTACTCTGCATTCCCAGCGTGGGTCCTCTGGCTTTCCATTTTCTGTCAGAAAGAGTGAGAGGTTGGGTTTAAGCTTTGGAATAGTTGCTTATTTCCATCTTATACCTGGCTTGTTTCTTTCTCCCTGAGCAGGACTTCCAGTTCCTCAACCTGACATCATTTTTCAGTTGAAGAGAGGGGATGAGCCTTGGGTAGTTGATCTTCATGGATCTGAGGAGAGAGAATGTCCAGAGAATGTCTCTCTAGGTAACTGTGTATGAACAGAGCAGGGCCGACTTTTGTTTTGTGACTGTTATTTGGTGGGTGTGTGGGAAGGAGGCTTGGGTACCACAGTTTTCTCACATTCACATCTTCTGCTTTAGTGTTTATTCTCTGTCACCCACCAGCTTTCATTTTTTTTTCTCCACACATGAAAGTGTTACTCCTCTTTATCCACCAAATGTTGTTTTTCTCTCAGATCTGTCATGTTGCCCATACACACCTATTGCCCACCGCCCCCCCACACCACTTAGCCTACTCTCCCAATTATCCTGGCCACGCTCCCAGTGGAAAGTCTTCTCTCTCTTCTGAGCTGTCCGCTGTCAGTTCTGTTCTCTTTTCAAGTCTCTGTCTTTTCCCAACACGAACAACTGTCTATGGGAGCCAGCGGGGCAGTCCCTGTACACTACTGTTCAGATTTATTGTAGCATCTCATCTTTCTGCTGTCGCACTGTAGTATTTCCTAGCCCAGGAGAGAAATTGCATCTGTATTTTCTGTCTCTTCCAGACCGGGAGACTAAGCCCAAGATTCACGGTCCTTCAGAAGGAGAAGAATCAGAAGGAAGGGGGAGGGGAAAGCTTCGAGGAGAAGTTCCCGTGTGTCCTAAATTCAATGCTCATGCACTGGAGGGTGAGTCAGAAGCAGGGAAAGAGAGGCCTGCCATCCAGACCTGCAAGAAGTCCCTTTCCCAGAAGGAAAGCTTGCAGCCGGGGTCTACCCCTCTCAAGAAAATCCTCACTAAAGAGAGAGACCAGGAATGCAGCCACTGTGGGAAGACCTTTTTTGACCACTCATCCCTTACCCGCCACCAGAGGACTCACACTGGAGAGAAGCCCTATGACTGTCACGAGTGTGGGAAGGCCTTCAGTCACAGGAGCAGTCTCAGTAGACATCTGATGTCTCACACGGGGGAGAGCCCCTATGAATGCAATGCGTGTGGGAAGGCCTTTTTCGACCGGTCGTCCCTAACTGTCCATCAGCGAATTCATACTGGAGAGAAGCCCTTTAAATGCAGTGAGTGTGGAAAAGCCTTCTTCGACCGCTCATCCCTTACTCGACACCAGAGAATCCACACCGGAGAAAGCCCTTATGAATGTAATCAGTGTGGGAAAGCCTTCAGCCAGAAAAGTATTCTCACTCGACATCAGCTCATCCACACCGGCAGGAAGCCTTACGAATGTAACGAGTGTGGGAAAGCCTTCTACGGCGTGTCATCACTGAACAGACATCAGAAGGCTCACACTGGAGAACCTCACTATCAGTGCAGTGAGTGCGGGAAAGCTTTCTTCGACCGTTCATCCCTTACACAGCATCAGAAGATCCACACCGGAGACAAGCCGTATGAGTGCGCCGAATGCGGGAAAGCCTTTAGCCAGAGATGCCGGCTCACGCGACATCAGCGAGTGCATACAGGAGAGAAACCCTTTGAATGCAGCGTGTGTGGGAAAGTCTTCAGTTCTAAGTCATCCGTTATTCAACACCAACGGCGTTATGCCAAACAAGGAATAGACTGAGTTGGGTGAAAGCTTTAGTCAAAGGACCTCCGTAGAAACTCAAGCTAGGTCTTCCCCATTGTAAGCAAACCCATCCTTTGAGCATTCTACTTATTCTGGCTACACCTCTCCTTTTCCACCTCTGCTACCACAGTGTGAATAAACATTCTCTACTTACCGTGTTCTAGAACTGCAGGATGCCAGAAGTTAGGATGTGACTCTAAAGGGTCGACACTTTGCAGAAGTTTGTTAGACAACAGGATAAATATTAGGAGGTGATCGTCAGACATGTTTCTTGTCTGAGGCCCCAAATATCACTGCACTTTAATAACCGGAGGCTCGAGCAGGAGGGAAGGCGAAGTTAAAACAGCACTGTTGTTTCCAGAACACTTCTTTTTATAGCTTGCGTCCCTTTCCCTGGGAGCTTTTTTGGGCCATGGTCTTGTTCTTTGTGTCCCAACTTCTAGGTTCCTTTCTTCTACTACTACTACTACTACTACTACTACTATTGCTGGCTAGCACTTAGTGCTACTACTACTACTACTGCTGGCTAGCACTTACTGAGCGCTCACTATGGGGTAAGCACTCAGTGGAAAGTTTGGCAAAGAGTAGACTGTTTGGTCCTCTCACCAACCCTGTGAAGTAGAAGTAGGTACTATTACTATCCTCATTTTACATATAAGCAGACTAAAATTTAGAGGTATTAAATAATTTGCCCAAAGTGACACAGCTTGTAAAAGGTGAAGCTAATCCTTGAATACAAGTCTACCTTCAGAGTCTATTCTCTTAACCATTATGCTATGTGGTTTAATAATTTATGTACAGGTATCATCTCCTCAACTAGATTAGAAGCACTTGGAGGCGTGACTTAGGTGTCTTTGCATCTCACACAGTGCCTTGCATATAATAGGTGCTCAATAAATATTTATCTGAATTAGTGATTTTTCTACTTATCAGGTTCTCTCTATTTAAAACATCTGTTGAGTGTACATCCTTTCTCTGAATTTTCAGTGTAGACTGCACCTTTATCCTCTCAGGCGCCCATTACTGTGGTAGTCATTGAATTCTTCCCTCTTATTTTTTTTTATTAAAAGATTTTATTTATTTGTCAGAGAGAGAGAGTGTGTGCATGCACAAGCAGGTAGAGGCAGAGAGAACCAGGCTCCCTGCTGAGCAAGGAGCCAGATGCAGGACTTGATCCTAGGACCCCAGGATCACAACCCAAGTCAAAGGCAGGGGCTTAACCGACTGAGCCACCCAGGCATCCCTAACCTCTTCCTTACTGAACAGGGGTTTGTTAAGCTTTGGTGCCATAATAAGTAACCCCCAAACTGAAAATTCACATCTCACATAAAATCTGTTATGAGTCAGTCTGTCTCACTCCATCTTCATCATTTAGAACATGTTGCCTCTAAGGGTATCATGAAAGAGAAAGCTGGAAGATATTTTAGGTTATTTCTAAGAACCATCACTTGTGTCCACATCTCATAAACCAGAACCTAGCACCAGAGGCCAGAAAAGTAAACAAGCACCTCAGTATTTGGTAACATCAAAAGTGTCTGTCACGAATTACATTTTGCACATTACTGACATTTTGCACATTATGCTTAGACCAGTCTTTCTTTTTTTTCTTTTTTTTTTTTAGTTTCATATGTTGTTTTTTTAATATATAATTTTTTATTTTTTATAAACATATATTTTTATCCCTAGGGGTACAGATCTGTGAATCATCAGGTTTACACACTTCACAGCACTCACCAAAGCACATACCCTCCCCAATGTCCATAATCCCACCCCCTTCTCCCAAACCCCCTCCCCCCAGCAACCCTCAGTTTGTTTTGTGAGATTAAGAGTCACTTATGGTTTGTCTCCCTCCCAATCCCATCTTGTTTCATTGATTCTTCTCCTACCCACTTAAGCCCCCATGTTGCATCACCACTTCCTCATATCAGGGAGATCATATGATAGTTGTCTTTCTATGCTTGACTTATTTCGCTAAGCATGATACGCTCTAGTTCCATCCATATTGTAGCAAATGGCAAGATTTCATTTCTTTTGATGGCTGCATAGTATTCCATTGTGTATATATACCACATCTTCTTGATCCATTCATCTGTTGATGGACATCTAGGTTCTTTCCATAGTTTGGCTATTGTGGACATTGCTGCTATGAACATTCGGGTGCATGTGCCCCTTTGGATCACTACGTTTGTATCTTTAGGGTAAATACCCAATAGTGCAATTGCTGGGTCATAGGGCAGTTCTATTTTCAACATTTTGAGGAACCTCCATGCTGTTTTACAGAGTGGCTGCACCAGCTTGCATTCCCACCAACAGTGTAGGAGGGTTCCTCTTTCTCCGCATCCTTGCCAGCATCTGTCATTTCCTGACTTGTTTATTTTAGCCATTCTGACTGGTGTGAGGTGATACCTCATTGTGGTTTTGATTTGTATTTCCCTGATGCCGAGTGATATGGAGCACTTTTTCATGTGTCTGTTGGCCATCTGGATGTCTTCTTTGCAGTAGACCAGTCTTTCTAAATGACCCTTTCCTGCTCATCATTGCCTTACTTGAGACCTAAAATAGCTCCCTGTTTAATGAAAGCTTCTCTGAATATTTAAGGTCTGCCTTGATGTGATTCCACATTAAGTTCTGACTCCCAAAACTCTTCTATGCCCTGGGCCCAGTCCTTTATTTTTATCTTATTAAGGATCAGGGACTAGGCAGCTTTGGCCCTAGGCATCTGCATTCCCTTCCTAGTTGCTTCAAGTGAAGCCCGGAAGAGGACTTGATTCTAGACAGAGGCTGTCTAGAATTTAGCTTACCTGCATGAATCCCAGTGGACCAAGATGCATTTCTCCTAAGAGGTAAAGCCAGATTCAAGAAGATGGATTGCCAAACAGACACCCTTCCCCCACACCCCAGTCTACTAACAACCCTATTTGTCCACCTTTCTTAAAGCAGATGAGTGACAGGGAAGACTTTTCACGTGTGGACTCTTGAAGCAACCTGAAGAAAAACACTTCAGAGAGTGCAGAATCTATTGGAGTGGATAATATCTCGTATTATTTAATAATGTCAAGTAGAAAATAAAAGGGACTATTAACAGACTTTGGACTGGACTATATCTGAGAGTTCTGAATCTTTAATCTATTCCCTTGTTAAAAATAAACACGATTGAGTATTTCCCCCAAGATATTCTGCCATTGTCAGCAAGATGAGACCAGAACAAATTCAGAACACTAATGGAATTCTGAGTATGCTGATAAGTGAAACAATGGGGACATTGCCTTTGTTCCTTTTTTAAATTTGGTGATCTGCAGAGCATTTTTAAAAATGTGAAGTGCTATTCTACCTCCTACTAAAAATTCTGAGGGAAGGGCCATTTTCCCTTTTAACTGATATCTTCCAAGAGGGCATACAGTACTGGAAGCCTTAAATTTTTTTTTTTAAGATTTTATTTATTTATTTGACAGACAGAGATTACAAGTAGGCAGAGAGGTAGTCAGAGAGAGGAGGAAGCAGGCTCCCTGCTGAGCAGAGAGCCCAATGTGGGGCCATGTGGGGCTCGATCCCAGGACCCTGAGATGATGACCTGAGACGAAGGCAGAGGCTTTAGCCCACTGAGCCACCCAGGCACCCCATGGAGGCCTTAAATTTTGAGGTGTTAGCTTCACCAAATGATCATTGGGTGTACAAATCTTGGAATCAGAAATCGGTCAAATTGGAAGTATGCCCTATTTTTAAAATCAAAAATGAAACTGATGGAATTTTAATATTTGAATTTAATTCAAATATTTAAAATTTTCATGCAGTGTTACTTCAACATGTAATCAATACAAAAAGTATTGAGATACCCTACATCCTTTTTTAAAAAACTGAATCTTCAACTACTTTGTATTTAGAGCACGTCTCAAATTCAGACTAGACATATTTCAAGTGCTCAATAGCTATTGCCTTGAATAGCACAATTTCAGATAGCCATCAGGAGCTTTTAGAGGGAAAAGATAAAGGGATTGTTTTGGTCATTGGAGATGTTGGAGGGATGCTTGCTTCTGGCCATGTGGCAAGCACTCTGCACCTGTATAAGGTAGTCATCTGCTTCCAGTAGGTCAAGTGGGGTCCA
Organism: Mustela nivalis; assembly: GCF_964662115.1. NCBI lineage: Eukaryota > Metazoa > Chordata > Mammalia > Carnivora > Mustelidae > Mustela > Mustela nivalis. Next base: position 34,768,618 of record NC_139027.1, on the reverse strand, counting down.
AGACTGGGAAGCCTGTTCTTACCATCCCTCAGACACATTTTTAACACATCTCAAAACAGCTGCTTTGATCTCTGTGTGCCTGTCTCCTTTGTTCTGAGTTGGATCTTTTGTTACCTCAGGTGGGGAAGGGATTGTTATTTATGAATCTTTAACAACCCAACCAGGATATGGAGGAGGAAGTACCTAAGATTGCCCGTTAGTGGAAGATGAAAATTACTTTGATAATTTCACGTTTTCTGAGCAGACTATTAGAATCCACTTATGATTCTGGAGGGAGGAGGGGTTCTGTTAGAATGAGCAAAGCATGCATGGGTGCTGGCGAAGGATGTGCCCAGTAGAAGCCACTGGAGCTCCCCCACCACTCCAAGATTGTCAATACAAACAAGGAAAACTACAGCCATGATGATAAAGTTGGAGGTCTTGGGAGTGATTGTTCCACCATTTTCTTTCTGATTCCTTGGTTTGATCAAAAAGCTAGATCCTGGAAGTTAAGTGTCTCTGATATTACAGAAAAGCTAATGAAGTGGAGTCAACTGTAGCTAGTTCTGTGCTTCACCTCGTTTCTATATTGGAAGGTAGCTGTAAGTTGCCCTTTGACTGATGTGTAGCGACTGATCTAGTTAGTTCTTTTTTATACCCATTAAGTTGATCTGCCGATAGCAGTGTAAATTTAGCTTACCTAACACACTAGCAATTTATTTTTATTGGCCTGCCCCTGAGATTTTTTTTTTTTTGCATTGTACCATAATTTGATAAAGCAAGATTTAAATAATTAAAATAATTAAGTTATTCACTATAGTAATGGCAGTATCTGTTAAAAAAGAGAAGGAGAAAAAGCCAGTAAATAGTACATAATCAAGTTAGTCACTGCCATGGGCAACTGAGGCTCAACCCCACTGGGACATGGGAGTCCTGTTGCATGGGCTTCATAATTGTCTGCCCCTGAAGCAGGGAGCATTTATCTACTGGCTTCCATTTCCTGGTGGTTAAGTGCTGCTGCATGAACACCCAAGGTTTCTGTAGTCATCCCCTTTGGCAAAGTCAGAGACTCACTCCAGGGAATAAAGTGACGAGGGTGGGGTACAACTGAAGCAAGTATTTATCTGATTGTGTTTGCAAAAGTGGTTGCTGCAGCGTGGCTGGGGTAAAATTTGGGCCAAGAGAATATGGAGTAGTGCACCCAAGGTGTTTGGAATGAGGGTAGAAAGTAAGTTCATTTGAATACATTGAGCTTGAGATGCTTGTGAAATATCCAGACATATGTGGGAATGTTCTGTAGGCAAAACTGAAGGTGAAAAGAGTGATCCCAGGTATATGGGTGGTGAGTGGTGGGAAACAGTTTATCAAAGTGTAGGTAGGAAGAGACTAGGATCCAGGATAGGTCCTTGAAGAATATGGAGATTAGACAGGCATGAAGTGAGGAAGAGCCCATAAAAGCAGAATGCATAGAAGAGGATAGGGAAGCAAGAGAAACACTAGGTGAGAGCAGGGTCACAGAAAGACTTTCAAGAAAGAGGATAGCAAAAAAGTATTCAATGCTGCCAGGTGGTCAAGAAAGACAAAGCATTAGCCTTTTCAGGAAGATGGCACCAAAGGGAAAGGAAAACCCCGCCCTTCCCAAAGCAGAAGCCAAAGCAAAAGCTTTGAAGGCCAAGAACGTGGTGCTGAAAGGCATCCACAGTTACAGTGAAAAGAAGATCCAAGGTCACCTACATTTGCACAGCCCAAGACACTGTGTCTCTGAAGGCAGCCCAAACACCCTCCAAAGACTGCCGCCAGGAGAAACAAGGTTGACCACTATGCCACCATCAATTACCCCTGACTATGGAGTCAGCCATGAAGAAAATGTAAGACAACACCACACTTGGCTCATTGTGGATGTCAAGACCAACAAGCATCAGATCAAACAGGCCCTGAAGAAGCCTTATGACACCGACAGAGCCAAGGTCAACACCCTAATCAGGCCTGATGGAGAGAAGGCATACAGTGAATACTGAATACGGTGCTTTGGATGTTGCCAACAAAACTGGGACCATACTAAACTGAGCCCAGCTGGCTAAATATAAAGGTTTTCACTGTGGTGGCGGGATGGGGAAAGACAAAGCAATAACGTCCACTCCCCGCATGTTTGTCGGTAACTGGGATGGTGGCGCCAAAGCCATGTTGGAATGAATGTGGTTAAGGAATGAGTGGGGAGTGGAAGGCAGAAATAACAAGTATTTTCAATGCTGAGTAGTTTGGCTTTAGAAGAAGGAGAGGTCAAGACTGGTAGCTGGAGGGGGACGTAAGACTAAGCAAATACTTCTTTTAAAATAGGAGAGATGTGAACATGTACCAGGATGCCTTCAGGTACAGGGGACAGAAAATTCTTCCCTAACTTGCTTAAGCCTAAAGGGACTTTATTAACTGATAGAATTGCAGAGCTCAGGTCTAGTTCTTGTTTATTGTTATAATTGGCGAGGGCAGTAGAATGGAAGTAAGGAAAGGCGAATTTGTTTATCTGATTACAGGCAAGTATGGGAATTCTCTCGGATGCTTCTTGCGCACCCCGCACCCCCCCACCTCACCCCACCCCCTCCACCCCCGCAACCCCCGGCAAAGTGAGGAAGATGAAGTAGCAGGGGCCTGGGGAGAGCAGAGGTTACAAAGATCCTCCTGGAGAACTGAATTGCAAGCAGCATAAAAACAGGCATACGCGGTGCGGGGTCCGCCTGGCGAGGGCGAAAAGATCCAGGAGACAGCTTTAGTTCTTCACCCCTTCACCCCTCGGCCTCCCTTCATCTTTACTCCAAATATCAATTTCCACCTTTTGAAGGGCACATTCGAGAACCGCGTTGGTACCTCAGGGGCGGGGCCTGGGGCCTTATGGGAATCGTAGTTTTTTGTTTTTTGTTAACAGACTGAAATCACAAGTAGGCAAAGACAGGCAGAGAGGGGGAGGCAGGTTCCCTGCTGAGCAGAGAGCCCGATGCGGGGCTCGATCCTAGGACCCTGAGATCTTGACCTGAGCCGAAGGCGGAGGCTTTAACCCACTGAGCCACCCAGGCGCCCCTGGGAATCGTAGATTTTTGAGGGTACTGTGCGTCGGCGCTCTGTGGTCCTTGCTCCTTGTAGGGCCGCCGCGAGCAGGTTGGCGCCCAAGGTGAGGACCAGGGGTAGCGGGTAGCGTGTGGCGGGAGCGGCGGCAGGGGGAGGGAGGTGTGAAGAAAGGACGGGGAAGGAAGGAGGGATTCGAGACGCGATGACGTGAGGGTGGAACCGAAATGGGATGTTTCGAACTATCCTTGGCCCCTTCCTCAGGCTGACCTTGATCCGACCTGCTGCGGGGCAGGGGAGGAGGCGCCGGCTGCAGGCCGGGCGCTGCTCAGGGTGACGACGTGGCTCGGAGGTGTAGTGAGATGTCCCTAGCCTGATCCCAGAGCGTGAGTGCCCTGGGGTGCGCAGGGCCGCGCTCCGCGGTGCGAGTCCCTCGGGTAGAACGGTGCATTTCCTCCCCTAGCCTTCCTTTCCGAAGCTTACCCTGCTGTCCTTCCCCTGCTTACCCGTCGTAGGGGTTCAGTACACCGGGATTGAACTGGGCCCACAGAACCCTGTTGGTCCGTCTTTCCCGGAAAACACCTCAATCGCTCATTTCTCTCCGTTCCCTGGGCCAGGTCCAGGCGTTTCAACCTCTTACACCCGGCTCCTTGGAGCTGCCCAGTGGTGCTCCCTCTTCTGAGTGCTGCTTTCCAATGCCAGCCAGACTTCGTGCACAACTTAGTATTTCAGTTAGTCTGCAGATAGTTCTGGAGTACTATGTGGAAGTAGCTTTCTTAGTGTGAGGGAACCAAGATGTGAGTCCCAACATTTACCACCTACTTGGCAAGACAAAGATACAAAGATAACTTACATACTAGGCGATTGAATCAGAAATCTGAGAGTTCAAGGAAGATAAAGACCCTGACTCTTTGTTTCATCATGAGGATCCATTTGGTTCTGGATTGGAAAAGAGTTTATAGGCTTGGGGCGCCTGGGTGGCTCAGTGGGTTAAGCCGCTGCCTTTGGCTCAGGTCATGATCTCAGGGTCCTGGGATCGAGTCCCGCATCGGGCTCTCTGCTTGGCGGGGAGCCTGCTTCCTCCTCTCTCTCTCTGCCTGCCTCTATGCCTCTATGCCTACTTGTGATCTCTGTCAAATAAATAAATAAAATCTTAAAAAAAAAAAAAAAAGAGTTTATAGGCTTGGCTGGAAACAGCCATAGCTTATTTTAATGACACTGGTGGGCATCTTAAGATTAATACCACCTTTTGGTTCTGTGAGCCACATTGGATGCTGTGTCCTCTATGTACCCGCCAGACTCCAAAGAGCTCTTGAGAGGAGAAGTCTGGTAGCAGAACATGAACAATGAAACCTTAGGTGAGGAAGGTAGAAGGGTTGCCTTTGCTACCTATCTGGGTCTCTGGGGTGCAAATTACGGAAACCCAGCTCAAACTACTATGGGGGTGGGGGAAGATTTCATGCAGAGGATATTTTTTAGGTCACGGAGCCCCAAAGAAAAGAATACAGGTGGGTAAACTGGGACTGGAGACCCTCTCTTAACCCCCTGCCTCTGCTTTTGTACGTACTTATATTTCATATTTTCCTGTCACTGCTGACCGGCATTTCTGCTCTCCAATGGCTTGACAAAATGTGACTGTCAAGGGCTCCCAAGTGGAGCCTCATGAGAAGAGACTGACCTCTTTTTCTTGGTTCCACTTCCAAAATTCCATGAGAAGGACTAATTGGTTTAGATGCCAATCAGTTTTGGCCAGGAAGTAGAGTCCGTTTTTATTGTTGTATCCATGTGGGTAGAGCCATTTCCTTGAAAAGTGTAAAGTATTGGCAGAGCTCAAGAGACGGAACAGTAGCTGCTCCCTGTTGCCTGTCACTCACCCTGAAATAGGACTACTAAGAAAATTACTTTATGTAGAGTAATTTACACCCTATCCTTGCCATAGTCCCTTTCTCTGAGAACTGCTCTTTCTGCTCCTGGGAATGGCTGAGTGGGCAAGAGGTGGAAACATGATCTAAGGTCATTAGTCTCTCAATGGCTAACAACAGATAAGGTCCTGAGAATTCTGAGTAGGAGATGCAGAGACCATGGCCAGTGAATTGTGGGTGTTAGATCAGCAAGCCCAGGAGGGCTGGGAGTTAAAGACCTCACTGAGCCTTATCTGTACAGAGGACAATGTTCTGAAAACATTCTGTTGGGAGATGAAGAGATGCAAGACCCATTTAGCCCCTGATGGCTTGAGAGAGCACCCTTTATCTCAGCACCATTCTCATTTGTGGTTGCCTCCATGCCCATATCTGATGGCCTGCATACACAGAAATTATAAATATAATCTTGCTATCGGCCATTCTAAGTGTCCAAGATGGCATATCCACGTTCTCTATGTAGAGATCTTAAGAGCAAGAGATAAAGAATGTGCAGCACCATCATCCTTCAGTATCCAGCAGGGTACACAACTCTATTAATGAAAAAAAAAAAAATCTGATTGGTAGTGGATCACAACCATATCAGAATCCCAAAGATGGTGCCAAATAGGATTTATCCTGCTGAACCATAGGGATTATGTTACATAGAATCAGCCTCAGATGAGCACTGATGGATCCTTTTACCCTTTTTTTTCTCCTCTAACGTCCTCCCTACTGGTACTGACTCCATCTTGCAACAGCCTTTGTAATAAAACCCTGACAGAACATTGTTCTAGCTTTCTCTGTGGGCAAGCCTGGGGAGACCATTGTTCCTGGCCACTCCTGGAATGTTTTTTCAGATTCCCTGAATAAAATTTCTGTCAGATGAATGCATCTTTCTCTTGAGAATATTACCTCTCCTGTCTTCCAGGTACTGTTATGTCATAGGTGGTCTCCACATCAGGCCCAACGATGAGCAGGATTGGAGAGAAGAGGACAGAGATTCTTCATCCTGTTCCAGATGGATAGTTACTCTGTGTAGTCTGCCTTCGCTTTCTGATATTTGACTGCTGACAGCTTTTAAGACTCACCCCTCCTACCCCTTGAGTCTCACACCTGTACAAGCTGATAAGAAAGCCTGAATGCTGTCTCCCTGGGCCTTGGCAAGAGATCCACATCACACAAGCCCCTTCCTGTGGGCGTGGGAACACTCACCCTGGTCCTAAGCACAATACAAACCCAACCTCCTTTCCTCACTCTCTTAAGCCATTTTGGCCCGGATTGAGAGACTGACCCTGGTCTAGACCTCAGTTACGTAAGTAATGAACCTTTTCATACACTTGGTGTGTGTTTATGTGGCACCGTCATTCTCAGTATTGGAACCAAACTTTGGGTGGGGCCTGTCTGCCTCTGCAGGTGACCATTACACTCTGGATACACTAGCTCTCTAGCTAATCCTTTATTTCTCATGGTCTTCTGAGATGCCAGTCCATGTAGGGTCAGTGGTCAGTCAGTCCACTGGTTGGTCCTGCTGCCCTGTATTCAGGCCTGGACTTACCATTGAATAGCTGGGTGTCATTTTGCATATAGCCTCCTAGCGCTGTGGAAACTAAAAAAAAATGGCTAACAGAGGAGCTGGCTCTCTGAGTTGGAGGAGTGTGCAACTCTTGATCTCAAGGTTGTGAGTTCAAGTCCCGTGTTGTGTGTAGAAATAATAAACTAAAAAATAAATAAACTTTTTTAAAAAATGACTGTGACCAAAAAAGATTACCCTGAAGAAGCTGGCTGGGGACGCCTAGGTGGCTCAGTGGATTAAAGCCTCTGCTTTCGGCTCAGGTCATGATCCCAGGGTCCTGGGATCAAGCCCCTCATCGGGCTCTCTGCTCAGCAGGGAGCCTGCTTTCCTTCCTCTCTCTCTGCCTGCCTCTCTGCCTACTTGTGATCTTTGTCCAAAAAAAAAAAAAAAATTTAAAGAAGCTGGCTGGAATTTCTAGAATCTGGTGTCTGACTCCATTTCTTGGTTAGATGAAACACAGTCACTTTTTTTGAACCTGTACTTGGGACCTTTGGCAATCAGGAAGGAATTAGGACAGGAGGCCAGTGCTCTTCAGATCCCAGTAGGAGCCACAGAAGTCATAAGGCCTAGATGCTGTGTGTTTTGGGTTTTTTTTTTTCCCTAAAGATTTTACTTATTTATTTGACAGAGAGAGAGATCACAAGTAGGCAGAGAAGCAGGCGGTGGGCGGGGGGCGGGGGGGGGGTGGCGCGGGGAAGCAGGCAATACAAGGCTTGATCCCAGGACGCTGAGACCATGACCTTGACCTGAGCCAAAGGCAGGTCAATCCACTGAGCCACCCAGGTGCCCCGACCTAGATGCTGTTTAATTTCATTATAATGCCCACCGTATCCTATAAATAACACCTGACCTGGCTTAAATGTATTTCTGGTCCTTAGAACTAAATAAAACTTGACTACTAGTACACTAGTACACTAATCTGCTTTTACTGTTTTATTGGTGATCATATAGTCTTCACAATAGCTTTTTAAAAGAATGTTAGTATAAGCATCCTCCTGGTTGTCTTGAATTTAAAAGTCAAATTGAGTTATTTATTAAATTGCTTGTTTGTATCAAAATACTACAGAGTATAATGCTTATTATAGATTTATAAAATGGGGTAAAAATTGACTTCATTGTAAACTCTTTTTTTTTTTTAAAGATCTTATTTATTTATTTGTCAGAGATAGAGGGAGAGAGAGCGAGTGAGCACAGGCAGACAGAGAGGCAGGCAGAGGGAGAGGCAGGCTCCCTGCCGAGCAAGGAGCCCTCGATCCCAGGGCGCTGGGATCATGACCTGAGCCGAAGGCAGCTGCTTAGCCAACTGAGCCACCCAGGCATCCCTGTAAACTCTTTTTTTAAATAGTTTTCTGATATGGGTTCTGTTTCCAGGAAGCTACTAACTCAGGAACAGAGTTGTGGCAATATCCATAATTTCCATCTCCTGGGAAAGGGTGAATTTGCTTCTAGGCTTGCTCTGCTCTTCGAAGAATATTGAGAGTCAGGACTGTTTCGTACCAAATTGATATGTAGAGATTTTTAGTTTGAGTCAGAGAACTACAGACTGGGATCTTTCATGTCTCCTTCTCTAGCTCTGCCAGCTCTGGCCGGGGCCTTTTCCCAGAGAACACAGAAGAGGAGAGAATGGCAGCCAGGTGGCAGGTGAGTTGAACTTCCTTGAGTCACGAGCTTTTTTGCAAACCTTAGAGATTATCCCATTATGATAGAAGTTGGGCTCTATAGAGAAGACTAGTATGTTTGCTGGTTTCAGATTCTCTTCTTTCTTGCCATACAACCCAGCTGTAGGGATCTTCCTTCTGAATGGCCCTTCATAACGCCTGGGTGACCGGCCCCATCTTTTGTAATGGATGGGAGCAGAGGATTGAGGCAGTTCTCCCCTTAGCAGTAGCTCAGGGAGTGTTTAGAACTTTCATGAGAACATAAAAATTCTGAATCTTCTAGTCCCTTTCAAAGGGACACCATATTTTTAATCCTTTTTCTCCAGTTTTAGTTCTTAAAAGTATCTTATGTTCCACGTACACTTATCATGATCTTCCCTTGACTTGAGAATCAGCTGTTCAGCCTGAGATCTTGTGGATCCATGCATGTTAGAGCTGAAAGGGAACTCAAAGATCATCTAATTGAATTCTTTAATTTTATAGTTTAAAAAATTAATACTAATAACTGTCCCTGAAAGTTTGGAGGCTCAGCCATGGATATGACATAGGCCATCACCAAGAGTTTCATGCCTCAGGTCACAGAACTGATGTATGATCTGTACCTCTTTTTTTTTTTTTTTTTAAGATTTTCTTTATTTATTTGAGAGAGAGAGAAATCCAGCATGAGCAGCGGGGAGAGCAGAGGGAGAGGAAGAAGCAGGCTCCCCACTGAGCAGAGAGTCCAATTCAGGGCTCAGTCCCGAGCTGAAGGCATATGCTTAACCAACTGAGCCACTCAGGTACCCCATCTTTTTTTTTTTTTTTAAAGTAGTCTCCACATCCAATGGGGAGCCCAACACGGGGCTTGAACTCAATGACTCTGAGATCAAGATCTGAGCTGAGATCAAGATTCAGACGCTTAACCGACTGAGCCACCCAGGTGTCCCTCAGACTTATATCCCTTATGTAAAATATCCAGTGCCCTTATATCATTAAAACCATTTCTTTCCTATTTTATACATCTTCCAGTGCTGTATTCTTTTCTCTTCCTCGGTAAGACATAAAAGAAGACACTTGGGTGAGTAAGAACATGTTTGTCTTTCAGAAGTCACTCAAATTTAAGGATGTGGCTGTGAGGTTCTCAAAGATTGAATGGAAGCAACTTGTCCCTATTCAGAAGGCTCTTTACAGGGACGCCTGGGTGGCTCAGTTGGTTAAGCAGCTGCCTTTGGCTCAGGTCATGATCCCAGCGTTCTGGGATCGAGTCCCACATTGGGGTCCTTGCTCCGCAGGGAGCCTGCCTGCTTCTCCCTCTGACTCTGCCTTCCACTCTGTCTGCCTGTGCTCGCTCTCGCTTGCTCTCTCTTACAAAATAAATAAATAAAATCTTTAAAAAAAAAAAAAAGAAGGCTCTTTACAGGGAGGTGATGCTGGAGAACTATCAGGGTTTTGTTTCTTTGGGTAGGCATGACTTTCCTTGGTGACTCAGAATCTGCCATTGGGTGTGTGTGTAAAGATGGCCCTTCTTTTCTTACCAGGGAAGAATTGTATGTCTTTGGATAGATCCCTGGGAAGGGTGTAAATGGTTTGTGAGTTTATTTAACTTTTATTGTTTGTGTTTAACTAATGGCTGTCAGGACTGTCAGTAAATGGCCTTTTTGATCTGGATAGAGTCTGTAGGGTACATGAAGTTTGGTCTGAGACCCTAGCTTTAAGCAAAAAATTGTATTATATAAAATGGAAAATGGATAGCCCCTTTCCTGGGGATTTTCATAAGGGGGGAAAATCAGATAAATGTTTATTTGTGTTTTACCTAAAATTGTGAAACAATGGGAACAATGCAGATACTTGGGAATGGGGATTTAGGTAAATGAATCATTGTACATCCATAATGGACTACAGTATAGTATGGGCCTTGACCATGAGTGATATTTATAGAGTTGGCAAGATATTAATGATATCCTGTTGAATGATAAAAGCAGTGTACGAAATGATTGGGACCCAAGTACATTTACAACATGTATCTATATGCATAGAAAAAGTCTGGAAGAATCTACACCAGAATTCTATCCCTAATTATCTTTGACTAGTAGGCTTACAGGTAACTTTTTCCATTTTTTATATTTCTTAATTGTCTACAATGAACATAAAATTTTTTTTTAATTTAAAAAATTAAAGGCAGAGAGAGAGTGAGAGAGAGAATCCCAAGCAGGCCCCTGCTCAGCATAGAGCCTGACATGTGGCTCGATCTCATGACCCTGAGATCATGACCTGAGTCAAAATCAAGAGTTAGATACCCAAATGACTGAGCCATGCAGGTGCCCTGAACATGAAATATTTTTAAAGCTACAAAGAAGATAAGGAAACATTAAATGAGTAGTGATTAACACCAAATTTAATACAGTGGTTGCCTCATCGTGGGGAGGAAGAGGGAATGAGGGAGGGGCTTCAATCTTAGTTTTAATGTTTATTTCTTAAGTTAGATGATGGGTTTGTAGGTGTTTGTCTTAGTCTTCATGCCTTTTATATGTCTTAAACATTTAGTAATGCATTTAAAAACTAAATATAGAAAACGTATATATTTCACTATATAAATTTATATATATATGACATTTATAAATGTCACTAAATCATTAAAAGAGGGGTGCCTGGGTGGCTCAGAGGTTAAGCCTTCAGCTCAGGTCATGATCTCAGGGTCCTGGGATTGAGCCCTGCATCGGGCTCTCTGCTTGGCGGGGAGCTTGCTTCCCCCTCTCTCTCTGCCTGCCTCTCTGCCTACTGTTGATCTCTCTCTCTCTCTCTGTCAAATAAATAAATAAAAATTTTAAAAATCATGAAAAGCCAAAGACATTATAATTTTTCTTTTTAAGGATTGCTAAAAAATTGTTTACTGATGTTTTCAGTTTTAAGCATTTAATATTAACTGCACATAAGCTGAATAATATTTCTTAAACTGTTCCAGTTTAATTTGTAGTTGCATCAGATTCATTTTAATTGCACAGAAGTGTAATTAAGGGATACAAATTTATTATTTAAAAATTACAAAAGAAAGTCAGGTAGCTTCTTCACCTTAGTTCCTTGAGGTGTGGAATCTTCTCCACATTCCACTTCTCTAAGCTAAGAATTTTCCCTCAACTCACAAGAATACTAGTTCCATCTGGGGGAGGTTTCTAAATCAGGGCAACTGCTTCAATAGATCTAATTCAGATTTTCTAAAAAGTCGGTACTGACTTCCCTTCAGAGAAGGAGAATTAGCATCTTAGTTTAGAAATTAGCATATGCTTTTTGGATACTTCCATTTTCCTCTCCAGAGACTAAGAGGATCTTATTAAACCCTGGGAATGGTTGTGAATTTCCATCCCAAACAGCATTTCTCCTTTTGTTCTTTGCGAGCAGGACTTCTAGTTCCTCAACCTGATGTGATTTTCCAGTTGAAGAGAGGTGAAGAGCCGAGGAAACTTGATATTCAGGAAGATGAAGAATGTAAAGTTCCAGGAAGCACATTTCTAGGTAAGTGTGAACTGGGCGGTTGGGACTTCGCTGGACAGTTCATTAGAGACCCCTCCTTGGGCTAGTCATAGGCCTGTAGAGACGGTCACTGCTATACTGGGCCTTTGTCTGGAAAACTCCGGATGACTTTCTTGTCAGCTTTATCAGGTTTATGCTCAAATGCGCCGTCTTCTCAGTCAGGCCTTCCCTGATGACCCGGTCTATAACTGAACTCTCTCAGTCTCTTTCCTCCTCCCCTGCACTACCTCGCTCGCTTCTCAGTGTGTCTTCCTAACGTGCCATATTTTTACTTGTTTGTTTCGTGGTTGTCCATACCTACCCTGATGAAGATGTAAACTCCATCCGAGGTTTTATGTGGTTCACTACTGGACCCCAGTGTCTGGAACAGTACGTGGTATACAGCACTTAGGTATTTGTCAGATGAACAGACAGACATCAGGGTCTCACCTGTTGGGGGTTTTGGGAGAGGGGGCTGAGGGAGGGTTGAGACCTATTTGTATTTAACTCTGATAACACTTTTTTATCTTTCCTACTTAAATCTTTTACAGTATCTCCTTCCCCTTCCCTTAAAAACCATTGTCATTGACAGTTCACTTTCTTGGGTCCTAGACCATCTTCCTACTTACTCTCTGCTGTTTAAACTCAGGGACGTGTAGTACACTGAGCAGTCATTTCCATGCTCTTGCCCTGCTTTTCTGCATGTACCTCTCCCTGAAATGTTCTTCTTTTGGTTGTTCGCATGGCTCACATATCTTCCAGAGCTCTACTTAAATGTCACTTCTAGATGACCATTCTTAAGTTTTCCCTCTAAAGAAGACCCCATGCCAACTTCCATTCATTTATTTCCTTCACTGGACTTACCATATGTGTTCCATTTTATTTGTTTACTCTCTGTCTTCTGTCGTGTAGGATATAAGCATCGTGAGGGCAGGGCCATATTTCTCTTGTTCAATAGAGTCCCAGTGACTTCTTAGAGCTCTTTGTAGGCACCTAGTAAGTATCTAATGAATGAACAACAGAAACATGGGTGGTGGGCTAATGCAGACCTTCTACTTCTCTGTTCTAACTCTGCCATTTTTCAGCTTCTCTGTGATGTTTTTCTTTGAGTAGTTACCAATAAACCAGACAGTATTTTGTATTCATTCTTTTCTTTTCCTTTTTTTTTTTTTAAGATTTTATTTATTTGAGAGCATTGGAGAGAGAGAGAGCACAAGCCAGGGGGAGAGGCAGAGGGAGCAGGGAGCAGGGCTGAGCAGGGAGCCTGATGTGGGACTCGATCCCAGGACCCCAGACCATGACCTGAGCCGAAGGCAGACAGTTAACCAACTGAGCCACCCAGAATGAACTCCTGTTCATTCTTTTCGTAACATGGATAATGTTCTCTTTTTCACTAGCATCAAGACCCAGTTATATCTGTAATTTCTATTTGTTTTAGACCAGAATGCTAGACTTGAGAGCCAGGACCCAACTCAAAGGCAGGATGTTTCTAAAAAAGTGAAGTCACAAAAGACATTAATGGAAACACTGAGAAAAGATGGTCCTCTGGGTCTTATACTTGGCCCAGAAAACCTTGAGGGCACCAAGAAAGAACATCTTTCAGGGAAAACTTTGAAGAAATCTTCCTCCGAGGAGGACTCGCAAAGATCCACTCCTGCCAAGAAAACCAACAGTAAGGGGAGAAACCTTGAATGCAGCGTATGTGGGAAGACCTTATATAACCACATATCCCTCACTCGTCATCAAAGGACCCACATGGGAGAGAAGCCCTATAACTGTCAAGGGTGCAGGAAAGCCTTCAGCTATAGAAGTAGTCTTAAGAAACACCTGATATCTCACAATGGGAAGAGCCCCTTTAAATGCAGGGAATGTGGGAAAACATTCTATGACCTATTAACCCTTATTGAACATCAGCAAACTCATACAGGAGAGAAGCCCTTTAAATGTCATGAATGTGGCAAGGCTTTCTTTGTCCGCTCGTCTTTTACTTGACATTGGAGAATTCACACTGGAGAAAGTCCTTATGGGTGTACAGAATGTGGGAAATCCTTTAGCCAGAAAAGCATCCTTGTGCACCACCGGCTCACTCACACTGGTGAGCGGCCTTACGAATGCCAGGGGTGTGGCAAAGCCATGGCTGACTGCTCCTCCCACATTCACCACCACAAGCACACATGGGAGAGCGCGCTTTCGAAGGTCATGAGTGCACGAAAGTTTTCTTTGACCGCTCATCCCTTAAACGGCATGAGAAAGCTCATAGCGGAGACAAGCCCTATAAATGCACCGACTGTGGGAAAGCCTTCCTCCAGAAGAGACCCCTTACTCAGCATCAGAGTGCACACCAGGGAGAAGCCCTACGAGTGCAGCGCGTGTGGGAAGGTGTTCCGATGCAAGTCCTCCATCACCCAGCACCAGCGACCTTATGCCAGCCAGGCTTCAGAGTATCACAGACATGCCTCTGTCCTGCAAAGGACCCCCACAGAGACTTAAGGCGCCTTTGTGCAAGAAAAGGAAGCTTTTCTGTTTGAGCGCCGTCTAACTTATGCTTATTCTCATGCCTCCGTTGAGTCTAGAGTCTCAATAAATAGTCCCAGTGGACCATGCCACAGATTTCCTCTGGGATGCCTCATACTTTATATAATACTATCACGATCCCCAGAGGAGTCAGAAGCTCTCCAATCAATATGTTTTGTAAGTGTTTGAATGGGGCGCTAAGATAAGCCTTATTTATTTATCTATTTATTGAATGGGAACTATCTCATATCTGTGCACTGCCGTGTCCCCAGTGTGGTGCCTGCCACTTATGACATATTTTCTCAATATGTGAAAACCTGTCTAATCATGAGAACTTGAGTCCCCAGTCAAAAGTACTTTCTAGAACTAGACACTTTAGTAAGAAAATCACCATGAAGCTAGGAAGTATGCAGGACTGTAAATACCTTCACTGTAATGGTGCTGTTAGCTCCTAATCCACTCTTCTTGGAGGTTCCTGGAGTCCTGGTTTGGGTATGCACATGATCTTCGCTCAGGATCCTTAGTTTCCCTGACCTGGGCTCTTCCGCCGTCTAACCTGACCGTTGCGCTCTAGTAGACTAGCCCATCGCCCTTGCTTCTAGGTTAGTGGTTGTGTTTTTGTTTTATATTTGTTTAATCTCATTGATAACTAAAATCCCTTAGCCTGGTTCTTCCGTTCCATCCATACCCTGGACACACCACCTTCCCTTTCTCGTAATGTATTTGTGTATAAGGGAAAAATAATACACACCAAAGGTTCAAAGTCCAGTTGCAAGCCAGCTGTAGCCATGGCAGCTGGGTGGGGTTCCAGGCTGAAGAAGTCAGCCACAGTGAACCAGGAGATGGGACTATGTCTAGTCTCAAAGAATAGCACAAAGCCAAAGTTAACTCCAGGCATAGCTCATCCGTGAGTTCTCATCCTTCAGTACTAAGGCAGCGGACATGAGGATGTAACTGAGAGCCAGGCCATCACATCCTATTAGACCTTCTTGCCAGAACATCAGTATGTGTGAAACCAAAATCCACACTGTCCTATCCGCACCTTCACAGTGGCGACATAGATTGACTTCCTCACACCTACCTCTTAGGAATCCCTCAGTAATAAAGCAATAACTCCAGAGAGCAGCTGAGAGAACACGAGCACTTAGATGAGGAGGAGGAT
This sequence comes from Mustela nivalis, assembly GCF_964662115.1. Taxonomy (NCBI): domain Eukaryota; kingdom Metazoa; phylum Chordata; class Mammalia; order Carnivora; family Mustelidae; genus Mustela; species Mustela nivalis. The sequence goes on along the minus strand of NC_139027.1, from coordinate 34,753,288 downwards.
TCCTCACATCTAGGTGGGTTTTTTTGAAAAGCACAGTTGTTTTGATTTCTTATACCATATTGGTATTACAATATGGCACTCTCTTCTTTCGTCTTGTTAATGGACAGCAATCAGCAGCCAGCCATCTGGTGACTTTGAGGATCTAAGCCATGCCTAAAGGATGGGAAAGGAGAAAAAAACAGAAGACATCTGATTGCTGGATGATCTTATGGAGATTCCATGCCAGCTCTAGACTACCTACTTCTGATCTTGCATGAGAGAGAATAAACCCTTATGCATTTAAACCACAATATTCACAGCCAAAGGAAATTCCTGTTAAAGTTGATGGGCAAAGAGAAGCAGAAGCAGTGTATCTGATCCGATTCCTCTTGTTTCCTTCATACATTCAGGTTGCTTCATCCAGCCACCCCTAGGGAGGCCAGATCCCACAGCCCACTATGTGGCAAGCCTGGAAGTGGTACAAGGAACGAGAGACTTGAGCTGTGCAGTTGTTTGGCCTGTGGCAGGTGATGGGGAAAGACTGACACCCCCAAAGAGATAACTGTCCAGCTGAAGCTGGTGCAGTCAGATGTGCAGTGGGTTCAGAGGCTCAGGCAGCTGAGGTGGAGCAAAGCGCTGAGGGTATGTGCAAAGGCCCAAAGGTAACATGTAACTAGACTAGGCACATACTCATGCCTAATTTATTGCCTTTGCTGTTTATTTCACTCCAAGTTTGATTGTCTGTCTCCAATCTGCCTTCTTCTCTCCCTACCCGAGACCTGTAACTCCTCTCACTTCTGTTGAATCTCATGTCCCTGGGACTTTCACCTGTTTGCCACTCAAATCTCACCTTTCCATTTCCAGTTTGGCCCTCTCCCGTGGCGACTAAAGGTTTCCTTGTTATGATCGCTCTGCGTATCAGTTTTTACCTCAAAGTAAATGTCCTGTCAAGGTAATGTAGCCTCTAAGGAATGCAGAGATGCTTTCCTGGTGGGATGTTGTGGCAAACACAGAGAAAGACTAGAAGGAAACAGAAGCCCTCACTAAATTTAGGAAAACCCTTAAGAGACTATGGGGACTCACTGGGGACCAATGGATTTTTATCTTAAAGTGTTTCAATTCCACTCTACTATGGAACACTAATTTATGTGCTTGGGCCAGCTGGTATTGTCCAGGACTATGAGATTTGTAAAGTAAGGCCTCTGTAAATAAAAGTAGGGTTATGAAGGAAGGCCAAGTTTTCCAAAAGCACACAAATGTGAAAGCCAAGAAAAGCAATGAGGGCAATATTAGTTTCAGGCATTTACACCTCCTCTACAAGCACAGAGAAGAGTGTACTCGGTTATTGATCATCTAAGGAGCAGTAAATACTCTGGGATACTCCTCCCATGGACCTTAATCTGTGGCATATGTGTGTTGGGAGACACCCAATAAATAAAATTAATTATACATTAGAAAGAGATAAGTACTGTGGAAAAATATAAAGAAGTGGTCAGCAAGGGCTTCATAAAGAAGGGGAACAAAGGCTTGGAGGAGGTGAGAGAGCAAGTCACGTGGATACCGTCCAGGCATATACTGGATACCGCCCCCCTCCCCCAAATGTCTATCCAGGCAGAGGAGGAAGCACAGAGGCTCCATAGTGGAAGCATGCCTCACTGGATTGAATGACAGGCCAGTGTCAACAGAACAAATGAGGGGAAAGTGGTAGAAGATGAGATCAGGGAGTGCATTTTTCAGGACTTTGTGGGCCACTGTAAGGACTTTGGCTTTGTTTTGAGATAGGAGAGCCGCTGTGTTGAGAATAGGATGTGTAGGGCAAGGGCAGCAGTGAGACCAGTGAGCAGGCATTTGCAGTGATCCAGGTAACAGATGATGGGTGCTTAGACTAGGGGGGCAGCAGTGGACGTGGCGAGATGTGGTCAGATTCTGCATGTATCTTGAAAGTACAGCCAACAGGATTTGCAGAGGAACTGGGTGTGGGATGTGGGATAAAGAGAAGAATGATGACTCCAAGGTGTTTGGACTGAGCAACTAGAAGGAAGAGCTGCCATTTACTGAGTTAAGGAAAACTACAGGAGGAAGAGTTATGGCATTGGGGGAGGAAGGGCATCAAAAGTTCAGTTTTGAACATCTTATATTATAGATATTTATTAAACAAGGAAAGACTAAAGAAATTGAGACAGCTCAAGTTTGGAGGAGAAGCCCATGTTAGAGGCAGAAATTGGGATCACATTTGGTTGGTATTTAGAACATGTAGACTGAACAAGATTACTAAGAAGTGAGTGTTCACAGAAAAAGAACAGGATTGAGCCCTGGGACATTGCAACATTTACAGCAGCTTCAGCAGCCCTTGGAAACTTGTTAGAAATGCAAAATCTCTGGCCCCACCCCAGCACCCTGAATAAGGGTAGAGAGAGTTCAGCACTGTGTTTTAACAAGCCTTCCAGGCGATTCTGATCATTGTACATTTTGAGAATCACTGGTTTCGAGGCTAGGGAGAAGAGGATTCTACTTAAGAGACTGAGAAGGAGTGACCAGTCAAGGAGGAAAACCAGAGTTTTTCCAGGAGCAGAGAGTAGTCAGTTTTCGACTGCTGGTGATAGATAGGGAGACTGAGAACTGCCCATTGATTTGGTAATAAAAGAAGGGGGATTTCTGTGATGCGGTTGGTTAACAAAAGGGAGGACAGGATCCCAGGTGTTCAACCACCCTACCCTCCCTTTTAGACAAGTCAACTAGTGGCACCTTTCATATATAACAGTATTTCAAATTAACTATCCACTCCATAGCTCTTGCTAATGGAGGAAGGGAGTTGGGGAGGGGGGTAGTTCCTTTCAGTTGTTCTTTGAGCTGGTAGAGCAGTGTTCTCTACCACATGCCCTCTCTCCTCTCAGCCCTGACTGGACCAAAAGCAGCCAATCTTACAAGCCAGTTAGGAGATGAACATACCTATCTGTGTAACAAACCCAGTGTAAGAGTGGCTCACATAAAGTATAAGTTTACATCTCACATTAAAGTTCAACCTCTGTTCCACCAAATTGTCAGGGGCTCAGTTCCTTCTATGGGGTTGGTTTGCCATTCCTCTGGGGTTAACTTTATCCACGTGGTCCACAAGGACTTGTGTTCTAGCCCGCATGGAGGAGTTTTCCTCTCCCCTTTAACAATCACTTGCTGTCATTTCCCTGGCAAGGGGTAGGGATGATAAGAAATGTAATCTTTACTCTAGGAAGTTTTAGGCCTACCTAGAAGTTGGGAACGCTATCCGAGCAAGGAGAAATTGTCATTGTGGTTTCTACCCAAACAGGGACAGTTAGGCTAATTTGATTTTCTTTCTCTGGAATCTGAACTAGAGAAAGCTGGCTACTTTATTGTGGGAGGATACGGGAAACCATGCACCGGCCTGAAGATACACCCAATCCCAGTTGGGAGCTCCTCGAACTTCTCTGGAATCTTGAGAGACTTTTCATGTTCCAGTCACCTTGAGGTTAGCAGTACCAGTGTTAGGTCCCTTCCCAAATGGGTACCCCAATAATGGGTCTGTGATTAAAGGAGCGAGACGATACAAAGCGAAAGTCAAGCAAAGCTTTATTTCACGCCAAGCATTAAGAATCAGACCGACTTACATTGGACGCCCCTTCCCTGCTTTCCAGACTAACTTTTATAGAGCAAAGGCCATGCGGTTGGGCCTGGCCACACACAGGTGGCTAATTGAATTACAATTCACCCCACAGTAGTCATGGAAACCAGCCCATCACCTTGCTAGCTAGGAGACAGTATGCGCCCCCCCCCCCCCATCAGAAGTCTCCACCTGGCTTGACCCACCCTTGTATCTGGGCTTTGTTACCTGGAGCTAGTTTCCGGGACTTGTTTTTAAGTCCCCTGGGGGAAGGGGAGCAGGGACTGTTTAAGGGTTACACAACAAAGTTATTGTTTAACCTCAATGGAAGCCTCTGGGCTAAAATAAAAATATAAAATAGGTCCTTATACCAGTTATCAACTAATAACTTCTTGGGAACCTGTGCTGTGTTGAGGTAATTTCCAGGAGCGAGATTTCACTTTTCCTTATTCTGAGACGCAGCCTGGAATACACACCCCTGGTTACTTTATATAATCCCTGTTCCCATCACAATGGGCTCACACCACGGAGGCGCAGAAAGGAAGCCACAGGCAGGGAGCACCGCAGGTAAAGAGGGAACCCGGCGGGGGAAGGGCAGGATGCCCCCAGGCCCTTAGCCCCTCACAGTTGCGGGGCAGTAAATGTGTCATGCTAGGCGGGGTTTAGCGCGGCCGAATACATCCTGTGGGCCTGGGTCCAGGGTCAGCATCAGGAAGGCGCCGCCTTTCGACCTAGGGGGGGTCGACGCTCTCGTAGAGCCGGTAACTGCCTGGCGTCGAGGGACTATTAGCCCGAATGGGGAGGTCCGCCTGGCTAGCGTCCCGCGGAGTCCTCTGGGAAGCGGCGTTCCGTGACGTGCGCCGCGCCCCGCGGAGGGTTCTGGGAGTTGTAGTTCAGCCTCGAGCTCGGCCGGCGAAACTTGGCCTGGCGGGCTCCTAGATACCTTTGTCGCCTGGCCCGGGCTTCCTCCCCGTCGAGCAGGAGGTCGAGCCTGTTGTCGAGGAGGGCTGAACGCGGGGCCTTCCAAGTCTGAGTGGCCGGAAGCAGGGCGGCGGGAGGGCCCCGGGGTGGCGCCAGGCTGCCCTGTGAGATTCGCGCGCGCGCGGTCCCGGGCCTCCGAGTGCACCAGAGCGGTGGACACCCTGGGTCCCTCGCGCTTTCGCTGCTCCCTTCTCCCGCGGCATTCGTCACCTGCGTGGGCCGGGGGAGGGAGTAGCCATGGAGCCTGGGGCAGAGGTGAGAATTTCGGAGGGATGCGGCCGCAGAGCCTGCTGGAGAGAAAAAGGGAAAGGCTGCCCTCTGGCTGGGCAGTCTTTGGAAGGGGAAGCATCACGTCTTCTCTGTGAGACCACAGCCCTTTCCATCTGGTTGGTCTCACGTTGAGGTTTTGCGGGAGAGCCCGCTACCTCTTGCCCTGCTGGTCTTTGGAATGATGTATGCCTCCCTTGCACCCCAAATCATCAGATCCAACAGTGTGGCTTTTTCTCTTTTTTTTTTTTTTTAAATTTTATTTATTTATTTGAAAGACGGAGATCACAAGTAGGCAGAGAGGCAGGCAGAGAGAGAGAGAGAGGGAAGCAGGCTTCCTGCGGAGCAGGGAGCCCGATGCGGGGCTCGATCCCAGGACCCTGAGATCATGACCCGAGCCAAAGGCAGCAGCCCAAACCACTGAGCCATCCAGGCGCCCCCAACAGTGTGGCTTTTGATAATGATTTCGTTTTCTTTTCACGGGAGCCCCATAAGGTGGTGGGAAGGAGAGTGTCATACCCATTTGGCAGATGGGTAAAGTGAGGATTCCAGAAGTCACAGGATTTGTTTAGAATCCAGGATCCTACCCCCTTAAGACCCATTGCTTTCCTAAGAATGCCAGTATTGTATCTGAAAAACCAGTGTTCAAGAAGACTTTAACTAGTCTTCCTTCATCCTGTGAGCCTGGAATAGGACAAGAATGGGTCCTTAAGTGAGGAATGGATGGACACACAGAAACTTTGAGTATTTTTTGACTCTCACTCAGCCGATTAGAGAGAGAAATAATGTATTTAATTTATATGTCCAGATTTTCATAGCAGAGTCTTAATAGAATATAAGGTCACAGGAGTATAGGAGGAGTGGAAGGCAGTGATGGTCATGTTTGTCTTGATTCAGGGATGCTGTGGGATTGTCCCTTGATTTCCTGTGTTGACTCTTCTTAGGTGACAAGTAGCTGTGTACGGCAGTATCTTCAAGTTAACCACAAGGCAAGAGTAATCATCATGGCTCCTGACTCCACTTGTAGGGTTACTTTCTGAGGACTCACACCTTTTCTATGCTGGAGAAAATGGCATGACCACGGTGCTACTGACCCCTGCCTGCATCCCAGGTGGGTTAATTTCTTCTTTATTCTCTTTTGTTTTCAGAACAGAAATATGGTTTCCTCCATTGTTTAGGAATTGCTCACCCATGATTCCTAGACCACTGGGTTCATCCTGATAAAATGATGAGTGATGAACCAGACAGTAAATGCTCCTCACTTGTGCAGAACTTTCCCTTTGGCATTCCTTCTCGATACAGTGAGTGCTCAGTTCACTTCTTACTCGCACTTTGGTGCTGTCATTGGCCTCATGGTCAGACACAAAGTAATAAAAGCCAGTTTCCCTGACCCATAAAATTTACCAAGACAATAAGATAGAGATAAGGAAAATAGTTAATCAATAAAAAGATATATATACATATAAAGATGCAGGAATGACTGGTAGGACAAGTCATAAACGGCCTTGGAAGAGGTTTTCCATCCTCTAGAGTATTTCAGGGAAAAAATACTGGGATAAAAGCTATACTTTGGAAAATAAGAGAGAGTAGGTATTAGGTAGTTGGAGAATAGAATAGAGGAGAGAGAAACAGCTTTGGCAGAAAGTCTGTAAGCACGTTGGAGGTCTTCACGGTATGTGTGTCACTGTAGGGTGAACTGGAGTATGGTAAGGGAAGTTTAGGTATTTGTAGTCAGACTGCAGGAAAACCTACATGGGGTCTTATTCCAAAGGTAAATAAAGCCCCATAAAAGTTTGTAGAGGCCCAGCAAGATGAAACATACCTCTCTCTGATTGAAGGGAAATTAGTCAAGATGTTTCTGTAGGCTCTGGCCTGAGACCCTGGGAGAATAGCAGACTCTGTGGTAAAGGCAGTGGGACGATTTGACAACTTCAGACCTGCCTCCCAGCACATAGGTCTGAAAGGCTGGGGGTTCTGATCTGAATTTGTAGATCTCTTTCAGAGGAAAGGGGAGACAGAGTCAGTAGCCTCTGTTGGACAGTTTGCAGTTGGTCTTCCTATGTCTTCCAGCCTCAGCACATGCACACTGAGCAGCAGCTCTTTAACAAGTTCAGTTGCTGAGGTTTTTTCAGGAAACTAAAGTCTGAAAGGAACTGCCAGTTAGTCTGTTACTGTTACTATTTGTAAAGAGAGGAAACCATATAAATTATATTGCTGTGTTGATCACTTCTAAGGCATATGGCCTTAAGGGACCATGAACTTAAATAAAAAGGGTAGTGATTTCATACTTAAAGTATTAAAGAATTAACATATGTGAATTTTTTTTAAGGTTTTTTTTTTTTTTAAGATTTTATTTATTTGTCAGAGAGAGAGGAGTGAGGGTGAGCACAGGCAGACAGAGTGGCAGGCAGAGGCAGAGGGAGAAGCAGGCTCCCTGCCAAGCAAGGAGCCCGATGTGAAACTCAATCCCAGGACGCTGGGATCATGACCTGAGCTGAAGGCAGCTGCTTAACCAACTGAGCCACCCAGGCATCCCAACATATGTTTAATTTAAGAAACAAAACAGAGGAGCATAGGGGAAGGGAGGGAAAAATAAAACAAGATGAAATCAGAGAGGGAGACAAACTGTAAGAGACTCTTAACTAGGAAACAAACAGCGTTTGCTAGAGGGGAAGGGAGAGGGGGAATGGGATAACTGGGGGCTGGACATTAAGGAGGGCAGGTTATGTAATGAGCATTGGGTGTTATATAAGACTGACGAATCAGTGACCTTTACCTCTGAAACGAATAATACTCTGTTAATTAATTCAATTTAAATTAAAAAAAACCAACATAAAAATAAAAATAAAGAATTAAATTATTTTGAGTAGATGATTTTCCAATTAGGTAGTTCTCTTAACTTTATTTTATTATATGAATTGTTTTTACCATTTATTTTTGGAGAGCTGCATCATAAACACTGGAATGCTGACTACAAACGAAACTACCCAGTATATTCATAGGTACGTTCAGGGAGCCAAGGCAAAAGTGGTAGTTGAAAGAGAAACATTTGCTTGCATCCCAGGGAACTGGTCTGTTTTAATGTATCAATATTTAAAGTTGTACATGAATTTTTTTATATAGAATTAGAAAAATTAGTAGACCTCAGTGTTATCTGCAGTAAATAGATCACCTACAGATTCCGAGGAGCATGGCCCACTCTGCTCCCTTACCCTGCGTTTTAGGAGACGGTCTGAGCTGTGTGCCTGTCACATAGATCAAGGTTAGACTTGGCACTCCTGCAACGTCTGATATCCTTCTCTTCCCTTCCCCACCTGTGTTCCCATGCCCACTTTTACAGAACTTCATTTTAACTTGTTTCTACTACTTCTTCTTCAAGTGTTCCTTCCTTCGTTCAGCCTTTGACAAATACAGTGTTTCTGCTCTGTGCCAGGTAACCAGGGTTGCTTCCGTGAGCAAAATTAGACTCTTGTAGAGCTTCCCATCAAATAGGAGACACAGACATGACGCCCAAAGTCAGTGTGTGCATCACCCGAAAGAAGGGAAAGAACAAGGCTCTTCAACCCAGAGAGCCAGGAAAGCCTTCCCTGAGAGGGTAACACTTGAGCTGAGATATGAAGTGTGAGCAAGATAGAAATAGCTGAATGGATGCGGCAGGGGGAGAACATTCAGGAAGAGAAAGCAGCTTGTATAAGGGGGTTAAAGGGAATGTGGCCCACATCTCAAAGGCAACCACCAGCTGGAGGCACAGGGCATGTGGGAGGAGCAGTGTGTGATAGGGGAAGAGAGAGAAGACGGAGCAGGGTGGCGGGTGTCAGACTCATCAGGGCCATTATGAGACATGGCAGGAACACTTTGGGGACTTTGGTAATTTGAGCTTGAGATACTGTTTTACAAATAAATCTACATTCTGTGACAGGTATAGCAAACATCTTAACTTTTAATATGTATTGGACAGATTTTATTCTTTTTTTTTTTTAAAGATTTTATTTATTTATTTGTCAGAGTGAGCACAGGCAGACAGAGTGGCAGGCAGAGGCAGACAGAGAGAAGCAGGCTCCCGCTGAGCAGGGAGCCCGATGTGGGACTGGATCCCAGGACGCTGGGATCATGACCTGAGCCGAAGGCAGCGGCTTAACCAACTGAGCCACCCAGGCGTCCCGGACAGATTTTATTCTTAAAGGAAAACTAGAGAGAAAAATTTTGCCTATTTCTTGAACCCCTTACAGTCTGAAACCATACCACCAAGAAAATAGTTAACTCATAACTACATTTTTTTTTACAGAGAGAGCCAGACAGCACAAGTTGCGGGAGGGATAGCAGAGGGAGAGAGAGAAGCAGACCCCCCCACTGAGGAGAGAGCCCAATGTGGGGCTCACTCCCAGGACCCTGAGGTCATGACCTGAGAAGAAAGCAACCTCTTAACCCACTGAACCATTCCATGCTCCCCTCTTTGTTTCTCTTATACTGTCTTCCTAATAACCAAGGAAATAACACCAAATAAACTCTTTACCTAACGAATTTTTCTTTTCCCATGAACAGGGCTTCCAATTTCCAAGCGTGATGTCATCCCTCAGTTGGAGTGTGGGGAGGAGCTAGAGAGAGAAGTATCAAAAGCGTCAGGTGAGTGGTAACATAAAACCCAGATGGCCAGTGGGATCAAACGGGTCAAAGCATCTTGGAAGTGCTTGTGGAGGAGCCTCTCCAGATTTCACTAGACCCGTGGAAACGTTGCAGTGAAGTCCCTTTCTCCGGTGCTGCACTCCAGCTCTGGATGATCATCTTTTATAAATGCATTCTTTTTACATTTTTTTTTTTTTTTTAGAAAATAAATATTTTCCACCCTTTCAAGCCAGTTCTTTTTCCCAAATAAGGTAAAATGAAGTCAATATTTTAATATTTGTTAATAGTATGCTTGGTTGGGACGTCTGGGTGGCTCAGTGGGTTGGGCCTCTGCCTTCAGCTCGGGTCATGGTCCCAGGGTCCTGGGATCGAACCCCACATCAGGCTTTCTGCTCAGCGGGGAGCCTGCTTCCTCCTTTCTCTCTGCCTGCCTCTCTGCCTACTTGTGATCTCTGTCTGTCAAATAAATAAATAAAATCTTTAAAAAAAAATAATATGCTTGGCTGTTAGGCTCTAAATCAGGCTTTTCATATGTGTTATTTTATCTCAAGAGTGTGACTTTTGTCTCAGATCAATGACTAAAAATCGATCTCTTGACTTTCCCTTTGCCTTCCTTTATCTAAGCAGAGGAAGCATAGAATAGTGGTTGAGTGCAAACCTTAGAACCAGTCTAAATGTGTTCAAAGCCAATCTCAACTACTTACTAGCTCTGTGACCTTTAACAAGTGAATTATCCTCTCTGTGACTCAAAATCCCCTACTATAAAATAAAGATAATGATAGCACTTAACTCATAGGATTGCTGTGAAGATCAAATGAAATAATCCAAGAGAAATGTTTAGAATAGAACCTGGCCAAATGCTAAGCAAGTAATAACTATTGATTAAGTCCTGGCAACTTATTTTGAAAGATATCATGAAATTGACTTGATCATTTCTATCCAAATGGATACTATCACGGACTGCCTGCTAATTATACTTTCCCTAGTCTTATCCTCGTCTAACTGAGGCAGCATCCCACTGCTAGATTCCTCACTCTGCCAGTTCTGTATTCCTCTGCCTGCTTTCAAGGCTTTTGTTACTTACCTGCCTAACCTTTTCATCTTCTTCATCCTTCAGCTTGAACCCTTAACACCAGACAGGCAGTCTCTTACTTTCCTCCACTTCCTGTGTGTTCTCCGTGGACATTTGGGAATTTAATTCCTCCATTCCCCATAGCTGAAAGTCCTGAAAGTCCATTTGCCTTCAACCTGTTTCTGCCCATTTGCCCTTTAAAATCCCAGGTACTTTCCTGATTATGGCATGTAGTTGAGAACATTGTATTGCATCGATTTATTTGTGGATATTAAGGAGCATTTAAGCCTGGAAATATTTAATTAAATATTTTTAGCTTTTTAATAATTAAACATTTTTAGCTTTTCTCCCAAAACTCTTACTAGGAAACCTAGGATTTGGGGCAGGCCCCCTGACAGACTGAGAACAAATCTGAGCATGTAGGGATTTGCTCTTCTCCCTACATGCCACTCTTTTTTTCTGAACTTCGTTCTATTTAACTCTTTGAAGTTTGTTAAGTGTGGGGCAGTCAGAGGTGATCAGTTGCTTCTTCTTTTTTTTTTTTTTTTTTTTAAAGATTATGGGTGGCTTAGTCATCGAGAGTCTGCCTTCGGCTCGGATCATGATCCCAGGGTTCTGAGATCAAGGCCCACACTGGGCTCCCTGCTTGGCAGGAAGACTGCTTCTCCCTCTCCCACTCCCCCTTGCTTGTGCTCCTTCTGTGTGTGTGTGTGTGTCTCTGTCAAATAAATCTTTTAAAAAAAAGATTTATTATTTTTTAACGATTTATTTATTTATTTATTTGAGAGAGAGCATAAGTGGAAGGGGCAGGAGGAGGAGAGAGAATTCCAAGCAGGCTCCATGCTGAGCACAGAGCCTGACATGGAACTCAGTCTCATGACCCTGAGACTGTGACATGAGCTGAAATCAAGAAGAGTTGGACGCTTAACCAACTGAACCACCCAGACATTCCATTTGCTTCTTAATCACTAAGCCTTGTGATGATGTGAAGTTGCTGATCTGGACCACTTTGTTTCTTTGGTTTTTTAAAATTTTTTTTAAAAGATTTTATTTATTTGTTTTAGAGAATGCACGCAGCTCTTGCGAGTGCACACAAGCAGGGGGAGGGGCAGAGGGGAAGGGAGAAGCAGACTCCCCGCTGAGCAAGGAACCTGATGCGGGATTCAATCCCAGGCCCCTGGGATCATGACCGGAGTCAAAGGCAGATGCTCAGCCGACTGAGCCAACCAGGTGCCCTGATCTGGATCACTTTGAATGCTAGCTTAGAGAATCCGTGTCTCATCTTGAGACAATGGAACCAACAGAGATTTTTTTTAAGGTGGTTTTTTTTTTTAATTTTTTAAATTTTTATTTTTTTATTTTTTATAAACATATATTTTTATCCCCAGGGGTACAGGTCTGTGAATCACCAGGTTTACACATGTCACAGCACTCACCAAAGCACATACCCTCCCCAATGTTTTTTAAGGTTTTGAAGGTCAGTCTGTTAGCAGTGATTGGGAAATCCTGGGATGGGGAAAGACTGGTAGCAACGAGATCAACTAACGTTGATCACCTCAAGGCATGAGGTGCAGGGGCTCCAGTGAGGGGGGGTAAGAGTGGGCAATCCTTACAAAACTGTCTTTTCCTGTCTCCACCTCACCCGTTTTTAAATCTCATCTGCCATTTCCCCACATGACCTCTGCCTAGTCTTACTCTCTCTTACTCTTTCTCATCTCCTCCCCTCCTGGATAGAAGAATATTGAGTGCCTGCTCACTCTTTCCCTTTAGGGCACCTCTTTGCCCACTCATCTTTCTTTTCTCAAGTCCTTTCAAAATTGCGAAGCGATTTTTGAGAGCTTTCAAGTTCCTCTGTTCCCTGTAAGTGTTTTTCATTTGTTTGTTTTTCATTATTTTCCTACCACAGCAGTTATTTTCCTTTCCTGTGTAGGAAATGATCCATGTGTATTTTTGTTGTTTTTCAGACTGAGAGACAAGACCAGAAGGCAAGGAGCTTACTCCAGAACAGAATATTTCTGAGGAAGAACCAGCCCCTGGTGTGTTACTAGAAAGATTTCCAAAAGAAAGTTCCAGTGAATGTGAAGATTCTTTAGAGAGTCAGCAGGAGAACCATGAGAAACATTTAATACGGGAGGCTGTCACTCAGAAGAAATCTTCTGGGGAGAGACGTTACCAGTGTGATGAATTGGGGAAAAGTTGTAGTCAGAGGTCATCCCTTCCCCAGCAACAAGGAGGGAGACTACATAACTGTGATTCATTTAAAAAGAACTTAAAATTCAGATCTAATGAGGCACGAGAAGATTTGTGCCGAGAAGAAACCTTGGAAGTGTAATGAGTGTGAGAAAGCCTTTAGTTACTACTCAGCTTTTGTCTTGCATCAGAGAATTCACACAGGAGAAAAGCCCTATGAATGTAACGAGTGTGGGAAAGCTTTTAGCCAGAGCATACACCTTACTCTACACCAGAGAGTTCATACTGGAGAGAAACCCTATGAATGTCACGAATGTGGGAAAGCCTTCAGTCACCGCTCTGCTCTCATTCGCCACCATATCATCCATACTGGAGAGAAGCCCTATGAGTGCAGTGAATGTGGGAAGGCCTTTAATCAGAGCTCATACCTCACTCAACATCAGCGAATTCATACTGGAGAAAAACCTTATGAGTGTAACGAGTGTGGGAAGGCCTTTAGCCAGAGCACATTCCTTACCCAGCATCAGGTCATTCACACTGGAGAGAAACCCTATAAGTGTAATGAATGTGGGAAGGCCTTTAGTGATCGATCAGGCCTTATTCAGCACCAGAGAACTCATACTGGGGAGAGGCCTTATGAGTGTAATGAGTGTGGGAAAGCCTTTGGCTACTGTTCAGCCCTGACTCAACACCAGAGAACTCACACTGGGGAGAAACCCTATAAATGCAATGATTGTGCCAAAGCCTTCAGCGACCGCTCAGCCCTTATTCGTCATCAGAGAACACACACTGGAGAGAAACCTTACAAGTGTAAGGACTGTGGAAAAGCTTTCAGCCAGAGCTCATCTCTTACAAAGCATCAGAAAACTCACACTGGAGAAAAGCCCTATAAGTGTAAGGAATGTGGAAAAGCCTTCAGCCAGAGTTCATCCCTTTCTCAACATCAGAAAACTCATGCTGGGGGGAAAACCAAAGAATACGGAAAAGCCTTTAGTGAGCATTCAGCCTTTGGCCAGCAAAAGAGAATTCATACTGGATAGAGACCATGTAGATGTGGTACCTTTAGAGCATATTTAGCAGACAGTTACTAAGCGTCATGTGAGGGCTACAAATGAAGTTCAGAGTGTGTCATGCAAACGATATTGAGAAGTCATTGCTGATACATAGCGTACTTAGGATGTGAAGGAGGGGTTTGACATTTTTCCGGTGCAGCAGAGGACTTTAAATTTCCTCGGGGAAAGAGAATGATTATTTCCAACACCTTAAGGTGTATGTAAGCTTCCAAATCCTTGGAAGAGAAACAGGGTGTGTGGTGATGCAAAGAAGGCATCTTGTCTGGGCTGGATAGTCTCTTAATGCTAAGGAGACGAAGCTTTAAAGAGTTGAGGGGGTTCTTTAGGGAAATTGCAGAGGCAGATATAAGAGATTAAGAATTCACAAGTTGGTCCAGGGTTGGGAGTGGCGGTGGAAGGGAAGTGGTCCTCTGGCTTAAGTATAGGGTCACTTGGGAGATAGATGAGAAGGATCGAGAAAAAGGACTGGGGGAATGAACTCAAGAGATGTTGATTGCGGTAACTACCCAAATGAGTAAAGTATTAGACAGGGAAAAGTATTAGACACGTTAGTTGGCCAGCTGCAGAGTTTCCGCCCCAACACCAAGGAACGTCGGCGTGCCAGTCTGCTGCCGCACTCTTTGTTTCGGAGACCTTGCTTACTGATTCACAGCCTGCTAAGAATCGTACTAACTCCAGAGGTCAAGACTGACAGTCTAGAAAGAGAAGGTAGAGAAGGGACCTTTGATGTTTTCAGTCTATTTTAAGCTACCTATTTTAAGCTAAGTTACCTGAGGATGTGTTTATTTATAAAGATTTTACCTCAATTGTATGTAGTTTGTACTTTAGACTTATCCATAGTCACATTAAGTTGTAGACCTAAGCTGACACTGCATATTAGTTTGTGAAATTTGGTAAGACTTTGAAATACCTTTCACCATTTTATTCTTGGGTAGAGGCACAGGACAGCCATATATATATATATCTTTTTTCATTGAAACTTTGAAGGTTATTGCACATATTTTTAGTATTTTGTTTTTAGTTTTCACAAGTTTGATGATGTGTCTTGATGTGGATTTCTTTGAGTTTATCCTGTTTTCTGAACTTCAGTCTGTAGGTGTATGTGTTTCATGACATTTGGGGCATTTTTACCCATCATTTCTTTGAACACATTTTCCAGCCCTCACTCCTCTCCTTCTAGGACCCTGATGACACACATATTAGATCTTTGATTGTAGTCCCACAGGTTCCTGAGGCTCTGTTCTTCTTCTGTTTTTTTTTTTTTTTTCTCCCCCCGCCCCTACCCAGAGTATATTTTTACCTTGATATCCTCAGGCTACCATAACAAAATAACCTAGAATGGGGAGCTCAAACAACAGAAATGAATTTCTCACAGTTTTGGAGGCTGGGAAGTCCAAGATCAAGCTGTCAGCTTTGGCCCCTCTGGTGAGGGCTCTTTTCCTGGATTGCAAAGGGCCTTCTTGCTGTGTCCTCACGAGGCCTTTTTTTTGGTGCTTTCATGGGAAAAGAGAGCTCTCTCTTCTATTTCCTATAAAGCTGCCAGTCCTATCTGGTTAGGACCCCAGCCTTATGACCTCATTTAACCTTAGTTACCTCTGAGAACCCCTGTGTTCAAATACAATTCACACTGAGAGTTAACACTTCAACATATGAATTTGGGGGGCACACAATTCAGTCCATAGCATTCTGCCCCTGGTCCCCCAAATTCATGTTCATGCAAAATACATTTGCTCCATCCCAACAACCCCTCAAATCTTAACCCATTCCAACATCAAGTCTGAAATCTTACCTAAATATCACATAAATCAGATATGGGTGAGGCTTAAGGTATAATTTATCCTGAGGCAGAATTCTTGTTCAGCTGCGAACCTGTGAAACCAGATAAGTTATATGCTTCCAAAATAGGATTGTGGGACAGGCATGTGATAGATATTCTCATTCCAAAAGGGAGAAATAGGAAAGAAGGAAGGAGTGAGAGGTCCCCAGCAAGTCCAAAACCCAGCAAGGCAACCTCCATTAAATCTTAGGTCTTGAGAACAATCCTATTTGGCTGGATACCCTACCTTCCAGACCCACTGAGACAGTGATCCCACCTTCTGGACCCACTGGTCAGCAGTCTCCGCACCAAGTCTCTGCTAGGTAGCCCTGCCTCCAGAACTTTGTTGCCATCTGTGGCAGCTGGCCTGTTGAAACTTAGGTGACATCCCCATCCTTTGACACAGGAGGCAGTGATGATCCTGAAATTGACTTGAGTCATTCTTTTTTTTTTTTTTTTTGAAACATAGAGCATGTTTGTGTTTGGCTGAGTAGCTTTATTGTCCAGTACTGTAGGATCTGAGAGTCTTCCTCCATTTGTCTACTTTTTCTGTCCCTTGAGTCCCAGCTGGCGTGTTTCTGCTGGTACCATCCCGGCTTCTGTGGAGATGGCTGAACTTAATCACACCCATGAGTCACACCCCTGTTCTCTTTTTCAGATGGTTGTTCAGCCACACCCTTAGCGTTCTCTGCAGAACAGGCTTTCTCATATTTTGCAATATGGGTGGACAGAATTTTCCAAATCTCTAAGTTCTAGGGTTTGGGGTTTTTGTTTTGTTTTGGCTTAACAAGTCCTTCAGTGTACCTCTCACCTCTCGCATTTTGTTACAAGCAGTAAGGAGGGCCCAAGCTGCACCTCCAACACTTTGCTTGGAAATCTGTGTTGAATGTCTACAGTTTCTTTGCTCACAAGTTCTACCTTCCACAAAACACTGGAACTTTACAACAAGGATTGCCTTCCAGATTCTGATAACGTGTTCCTCATTTCTATCTGAGATTTCATCAGAATGGCCTTTAACATCCATATTTAGAGTGTGCACCTCAAAACTCTGCCAACCTCTACCCATTACCCAGTTCAAAGGTGCTTCCACATCTTTAGGCATCTGTTAGAGCCCGTCTTGTAGGTGCCAAGATCTGTTAATCTGCTTGGGGGTGCCAAAACAAAATCCCATAGACTGGGGGGCTCATATAACAGAAGTTCATTTCTCACCATTCTAGAGGCTGGGAAGGCCAAGATCAAGGTATGCACTGATTGGGTTTCTGATAAGAGGTTTCTCTTCCTAGCTTGTAGACGGCCACCTCCTTGCTGTGTCCTCACAGCTTTTCCTCTCTGCATGCACGTGTGGAGAGTATTCTATCTTCTTACAAGGCTACCAATCCTATCAGCTTAAGACCCCATACTTACAACCTCATTTAACCTTAATTACCTTCTGCAAACCCTGTCTCTAAATACAGTCACATTGGTTAGGGCTTCAGCATGAATTGGTGGTTGGGGGATGGTTGACGCACAATTCCATCCACAGTAATTTCTTTTCTGTTGTTCAGGTTGCGTATTTTCTATTATTCTATCTTCAACTTTACTAATTCTTTCCTCTGCCCCTTCCCTTCTGATGTTGACTCCATCATTGGGTTTTATTTCATTTCTATTTTTCAGTTCCATTTGATTGTATTTTACTTCTTTACTGAAACTCTTTTCTAAAATCGCATCAAGCATGTTTGTCCTTGCTCACTGAGGCATTTTATGACGGCTATTTTAAAATCTTTTATCAGGTAATTCTAACATCTGTGTCATTTCAGTGTTGGCACCCGTGGGCTGTCTTATTTGAGTTGAGATTTTCCTTCTGTGTGCGTTGGCAATATTTAGTTGAAATCTGGGCATTTTGAGTGTTATGTTATGAGACTCTGTTGCCTATTTAAAGCTTCTATTTGCGCAGGCCTCTTTGGAGAAAGTGTTGAGGGGTTACTGCTTATTACTGTAAGTTGGTTTTGGAAGTGCAGGCTCATCATTGGCCTCTACTGACACCAGGATAGGTGTCCTCACTACTGCTAGGTAGGGGTGGGAGTTAAAACTCCCTACCAGGCCTCTATTGACCCCACACCAGCGAGGTAGGGGAGAGACGTCTTGTCTCTGGGTAGCATTGGAAGCCTTCTCCCCCATGGTCTCCATGGGCACTGCCAGGGTGGGATGGGGAAAGAGTTGGTTTGGAAAATTCTGTCCTTACTTGACCTTCTCTGATACCACTGTGATACAGAGAGGTGGAGCATTGAGGAACCTTGTTACAGACTGGGGAGGTAGAAGTGTAGGCTCCCCATTTGGTCTCAGCTCTTTGACTGGAGTAGGATGGGTATTGTCTACAAGTTTTCCGTCTTGCTAGTCCACTTCTTTCCTTATCCTTTGTTAAGAAAGAACAGATTTTCTTGAGCCATTTTTGTTTGTTTTGTTTTGTTTTTTTCTCTGTGCACCTTGGCATTTCTTGGTTGCCAGCTTCTTCAGAATCCAGTCTGGGATAGATGAGGGCAAAGGAAAACCCAAGGGACTCAGTCTGTGTTGTTCTTCAGGTCCTGAGGTCCCCAGCCAGTTTGTATTCTCCCCACCTTTCAGAATCTTAATGTTGTTTTATATAGAATGTCCATGGTTTTTAGCTATACTTTGAGAAATCGGGAAAAGCACTCCTACATATTTCCCACGACATCCTTTCATTTGACACCAAAATAGCAGGTCAAGTTGTCAAAGGTTTGTGGCATACAGAGGTATATGCAACTAGTTAGGATTAAGTACCAAGAGGAGTGCTCACTTGTCCCTCCAATATAAGTTGCCAAGTTGGTAGGTAGAAACTACCAGGCCACAAGCTTCATCTAGCTTTCAAGGAACTATAGTGTTTAAGTTGAGGAAACAACCAGTATTTAACTGTAGATTACAAATTTCAGAAGGAAAGGTAGGTTTGATTAAGTACATAAACATATGAACTATTGTGTTAGTTTTTTTTATTTATAGATTTGTTCCAAGAGCATGTAAAAACCACTGGAGAATTGAATTCAGAATTTTGGGGTTTTTTTTCTATTATATATTACATGTATATAGATATCTGTTCATTTAAATTTGAAATATAACACAGGATATCCTAGAGAACCAACTAATAAATAAAAATAACTGGGATTTGGGACAAATCACTTCATCCTTTTAGATCTGTTTCCTCATTTATATATTTTTTAAAAATGTAATACCTCCTTCAGAGTGGCTAGATTATGTAGATAACGGATGGAAAGTGATTTGCAAGCTATCAAGTGCTATGTGATAGGTATCGTTGATATAATCATTTATGACCTGTTCATCATGTATGTTTTATGATGGTGTAGTCCAATAAAAATGATGAGTATAATGGAATCCTTTTATATTTTTTTAAAAATAAGTTTTCTTGGACAGAAGTAAAATGTGCATCTTTTGAGATGATGGTAAATTATAATGATAGTTGTTTTTTTTTACTGATAGATTTTCTAATGTCAAAGAATACTTGCATTCTTGGGATTATCTAGCTTAATGATTTTCCCACTTCTGGATGAGTTTGTTAGGGTTTTCCAGAAACAACCAATAATATTTTATATATTATATATGTATAAAATAATATTTTATATTTATATATACATATATTTATATATACATATATATCACTACTTATTATATGTACATATATATATCCTATTGGATAAGTAGTGACATATATTATAAGGAATTGACTCATGCATTTATATGACCTGTTGTCTACAAGCTGGGGACCTAGGAAAGCTGGTAGTGTCTTTCCAACCCAAGTCCAAAGCCAGAGAACCAAGAGCACTGAGGGCGGAAGACCCAACATCTCAGCTCAACAGTCAGGCAGGGAGAGCTAATTCAACCCTGGCCTTTTTGTTCTGTTTAGGCCCATAACATATTGGACATTGCCCACTCACAGTGGGGAGGCACTCTGATTTTCTCAGCCCCCAATTCAAATGTAATCTTTTCTGGGAACACCTTCACAGACACACCCAGAAATAATATTTAACCAGATATTTGGGCATCCCCATGGGTCAAACTGATACATAAAATTAACCATCACACTCATGTGTTTTTACCAGTTAGTCTTGTTCTTTTTTTTTTTTTTTTTAATATTTTATTTATTTATTTGACAGACAGAGATCACAAATAGGCAGAGAGGCAGGTAGAGAGAGAGGGAGAAGCGGGTTCCCCGCTGAGCAGAGAGCTCGATATGGGGCTCGATGTGGGGCTCGATCCCAGGACCCCAAGATCATGACCTGAGCCGAAGGCAGAGGCGTAACCCACTGAGCCACCCAGGTGCCTCTAGTCTTGTTCTTCTATTTGCCTTTCCCCTCTTCTTTTTTGTTTTCTTTCAGATTGGTTAAGTTTTATTTTTTACTTTACAGGTTTGAGATGTATATACTCTGTATTTAATGGTTATTATTCACATTTTTAACAAGCTAAATTATATTAAAGCATGTTTAACTGAAACTCTAAAATTAATCTCACTGTTCCTACAAAAACATTAAGGACCTTAGAATGTTTCAACTTTAATCACTACTGTATCAGTTATTGCTGTGTAGCAAACCAGGCTAAAAATTTAGTGTTGTTTTTTTTTTTAAGATTTTATTTATTTGAGAGAGAGAGGGCATGCAAGTGAGGGGGAGGGGCAGAGGGAGAAGAAGACACCCTCCATGTGGGGCTCAGGACCCCAGGACCTTGACATCACGACTTGAGCCCAAGTCAGACACTTAACCGTCTGAGGCACCCCTAAAACTGAGTGGTTTTAAACAATAGCTGTGGATGATTCTTCATGAACCTGCAGGTCAGCTGGATGGTGCTGCTGATGTGATTCCAGCTGGAATGGGTCCTGCGTCTCTCTAGTCGGGGTGGGTCGGCTGAGGCAGGCTGGCAGAGGATGGCCTTGTTATTCCAGTGGGCTAGCTCAGACATGCTTCCCTGGCGGCAGTGGCCCAAGAGAATAGAAAGAAACATCCAAGGCCATTTGAAGCCTCAGCTCTAATCTAGCACACCCAAACTTTCATCACATTCCATTGGCCAACGCAAGTCACAAGGCCAGCCTCGATCCACGAGGTGGGAAAGAGACTCCACCTCAGTACTAAAGGAGCTGTACAATCACAGCACAGAGGGCGTGGCCCCAGGGAGGGGAGAAGAACTGGGTCAGTGTTGCCAACAGATAGCCCGCTGCTCCCCCTCCCGCCATCTTACACAGTGGAAGCACTAACATTGTCATCGAGATTCACCCACACGACTCTTCCTTCTTGCTTTGCAGAAGAACTTCCTTCTGGAGACCTATCCTTTCTTTCTGAATGAGATCTTTAAGAGGTTACTCTGCTGAGAATCTGCTGATAGTAAAATGTCAGTGTTTGTTGACTGATGTCTTTATTTTTGATGTCTATTTTCACCAGGTGAAGAATCCTAGACCGGCTCTTCTTTTTCTCTCAGAACTTTAAAGATATTGTTCTACTTTAATCTGGCCTGGTTTCTACTCTAATCTGGCTTGGTTTCTCATGGTTTCATAATCACGAGTTATGAGTTATGAGCTTAAATGTTATTGACCTTCCTCTGTGGGAATACTGAAAAATGTGTGGTGGGGTGTTTCTCCAGAGAATTGAATAAATCCATTTTGTCGACTGAGATTTCCTGGACCATGCAGAAAATATTAGCTCAAATGCCAAGCCCTCCTGGTATAGGTCTGTGATTATGATTTCCTAGAGGAAGATCATCCAACCCCAACTGCCTTTACCAAGTTTGGGGGTTGTTCCCGTGAATGTCCCTGTGATCTCCCCTCTTTGGTGGTTGGATTTATTTTCTGCCTCCTTTACACAAAGTGTCTCAGTCACATGTGGTGTCCTAGATCTAACTCACCACTCTGCTCTGGCCCAAGTCCTTGTTTCCCAGCCTCCGGTGGGTCTTGAATCCTCAAATTCCAGGTGGTTAAGATTAGCATGGAAGGCAGAAAATTTCTGGTTTCTTTTGTCCTTAAAAATGGCTGTATTTTAAGGGTGCTTGGTGGCTCAGTCAAGCATCCAACTCTTGGTTTCAGTTCAGGTCCTGATCTCAGGGTGGTGAGATCAGGTTCCACACTCAGCCCAGATTTGGCCTGAGGATTCTCTCCCTCTCTTTCTGCACCTCTCACTCTCTCTCAAATAAATAAATAAATAAATGTGAAAAGAAAAGAAATGGCAGGATTTTATTAACCTAATGAATTTTACAATAAAACAACAGCAGGAAGGAAGCTGAAGATCCTCCCTCCTTTCCTCTTTTTCTTCTTTTTCTTTTCCTTCTACCGCATTTGCTTTGTCTATGTATGTTTTTCCTCTCTGAACTATTTGAAACTTAATTGCCTACACTGTGGCATTTCGTCCTGACCTCCTATGTTTTGTAAGAATATGTGTCAGTTTGCATTTTGTATGAGCAAGTACATTCTCCCAAACAGAAGCACAAAGCCATCATTCAACTCAAGAAGTGTAATGTTTATTCAATAATATTATCTAACACAGAGCCAGTTTTAACTTATCCCAAAATGTCATTTACAGCCCCACTGCCCAGTTTCCAATCAATGACGGCACGTTACAATGTTTGTCCTGCCTCTTTAGTCTTCTTCAGTCTAGAATGGTCTTTCGACCTCTCTAGTCTTTCATGCCATTAACATTTCGAGAAGTCCGGGCCAGGTGTTTTGTGAAATGTCCCGCGATCCGTATTTTTGGATTACTTTCTCATGATTAGATTCAGATTAAGCATTTTTGGCAAGAAATCTACATAGGCGTTGTGTATCCTCAAGTCACATAGAGAGACTCAAGATGCCTGTTCCTCCTGTTATTCCTAATGCTAAATTTGATTACTTTGTTTAATTGTGGTCCAAATTCCTTAATTCTAATTAATAATCTCTCCTCTGGGACTTAATAAGTAAGTCCCTATGGATACTTTGTTTCCCAGCAACAACCTTCCCCCCCGTGTTTTTGGACTCACTGATGATCCCTGCCTGAATCAATGATTAGTGCTTAGAGAATCGTATTTTTCTAACTCTATCATTCCTTCTTTTTTTTTTTTTTAAATTTTATTTATTTATTTGACAGAGAGAAATCACAAGTAGATGGAGAGGCAGGCAGAGAGAGAGAGAGGGAAGCAGGCTCTCTGCTCAGCGGGACTCGATCCCAGGACTCTGAGATCATGACCTGAGCCGAAGGCAGCGGCTTAACCCACTGAGCCACCCAGGCGCCCTCTATCATTCCTTCTATACGGAGTAGCTGGCATCCTTACAAAAAGAACAGCTTTCCATCACCACGTCCCACACTGTTTTTGTAATATCACTGTGGGTTCATTAATTTCTTTTTCAAATTTTATTTTAATTGAGGTTACACATTCCTAACGTGTATAAATTTTCAGTATACAGCTTGGTGAACTTTTACATAAGCATCAACCCACATAACCACCAACAAATTTTAGGTCAGGATATAGAACATTTCCATTATTCCCAAAGGCTCCCCTTGCCTCTTTCCAGTCAATCCACCCCTCCCCACCTCATCCTCCCAGCCTCTCACCTTCCTGTCCCCCAAGGCAATTACTGTTTTGGTTTCTACTATCCTGGACTAATTTTACCAATTTTTGATCACCCTTAAAAAATCATATAGTATTAGACCACCTTGGTGGTTCAGTTGGTTAAGTGTCTGACTTTTGGTTTTGCTTCAGGTCTGATCTCAGGGTCATGAGATCAAGCCCCATGTTGGGTCTCCTGCTCAGCGTGGAGTCTGCTTCAGTGTCTCTCTCACTCTTCCTCTGCCCTTCCCCGCCTTTGAGTATGCTTGCTCTTGCTCTCTCTCTCACTGAAATAAATACATAAATCTTTTTTAAAAATCATATAGTATGTACTTTTTTGGTATCTGGCTTTGTCACTCCACATTTTGTGTAATTCAACTATCTTGCATGTATTTTGTTCTTTTTCACTGATGGTGTAGTATTCCGTTGTATGACTATGTGGCTGTTTGTTTATCCATCCTACTGTTGATGGATATTTGAGTTGTTTCCAGTTTGGGGCTATTACGAGTATAACTGTTACACACATTCCTGGTAGACATATATTTTTCTCTTGGATATATATATTTAGGAGCAGAATTCCTGGGTCATGCAACCGGAAATGTTTAATTTTAGAAGATAATGGCAAACGGTTTCCAAAGGATTTTAGCAATTAACAATACCCCTATCAGCAAAGTATGAGAGTTCCAGTTTTTCAACACTTTTTAACTCCCTGGTTAGTAATCTCTTACAGTGGTTTTAATTTTCATTTTTCTGATAACCAATGATATTGATTACTCTTTTGAATGCTAATAGGACATTTGGATATCTACTTTTTTTTTTTTAAGATTTTATTTATTTATTTGTCAGAGAGAGAGCAAGCGAGAGCGAGCACAGGCAGACAGAGTGGAAGGCAGAGTCAGAGGAAGAAGCAGGCTCCCTGTGGAGCAAGGAGCCCCATGTGGGACTTGATCCCAGGACGCTGGGATCATGACCTGAGCCGAAGGCAGCTGCTTAACCAACTGAGCCACCCAGGCGTCCCTGGATATCTACTTTTTAAAAAAGATTTTATTTCTTTATTTGACAGAGAGATCACAAGTAGGCAGAGAGGCAGACAGACAGAGAGGAGGAAGCAGGCTCCCTGCTGAGCAGAGAGCCTGATGCAGGGCTGGATCCCAGGACCCTGAGATCAGGACCTGAGCCTAAGGCAGAGGCTTTAACCCACTGAGCCACCCAGATGCCCCAATATCTACTTTTTAAAAATAGCTAGGCAAGTCTTTTGTCCATTTAAAATAATTTTTTGATTCACTTGTAGGAATTCTTGATATGTTCTTGACACAAGTCCTTTGTTAGATATCTATACTGAGAGTCTTATCTCCCATTATTTTGTTAGAACAAAATGGAGAAAGTGGGAGTCCTTCATGCTGGCCCCTCTATCCTTTGAGTATACACCCCATCTTTTTTTTTTTTTTTTTAAGAGAAAGAGAGAACACTTTTACACACGTGACGGGAGGGAGGGGCAGAAGAACAGGGAGACAGAGAATCCTAAGCAGTCTGGGCGCTGAGCCAGACAAGGGCCTCCATCCCACAGCCCCGAGGCCATGACATGAGCTGAAATCAAGAGTTGGACGCTTAATGGACCGAGCCACCCAAGTGCCCCTGGCTCACCTAACGCTGACATAATAGTCCACATGAAGGCTTCTTCTCCTTGTTTTGCCACTGAGGTAGAATTGGACTTCTCTAAACTTTAGAAATAAAAGGAATATTGCAGGCAGGAAGGCAAAAATTCTACCACCATATTGGAAAACGATTTGGCAGTTTCTTATAAAGGTAAACATACACCTACCCATTGACCCAGAAACCTGACTCTTGAATATCTGCCCAAGAGGTAACTTTGTTTACGAAAAAAGTCACACAGAATGTTCCTAGTACATAGTACTACTCTTGGACACAGTCCAGATGTCCCTCAGCAGCTTAGCAGAAAGACAGATTATGGCATATTCACACAATGGACTATCCCTCCGCAATAAACAGAATGAGCTCCTGATACACGGATGAATTTCAAAAACCACACGTGGAGTGAAAAAAGTCAGAACACTACAGTAGACACTACATGATTCTGTTTATATGAAACTCTAAAAAAGATAAAACTGATCTCAAGTGCCAGAAATTAGAAAAGTCACTGCCTGGGGAGGGACACAAGGATATGTTCTAGGGTGACGACAATGCTCCTTATGGTACAGATTACACAAGTGTTATCTGTCTATTAAAATGGTACGGTTAAGACATATGTGTGCAACACATATAAAATTGTCTCAAATGTGTGACTCATGTCTCTTGGATTTAAAAAGAAAAAGGAATGGAAGGAAATACTAACTGCCTGGCAAAGACTTAGAGTTAGCTGAGCAGATCGCATTAATTAAACTTCAGAGGAACACTCGGAGAAAGAGGGGAGCAGGAAAGCTGGGCTGAGCTGTGAGAGCTGTCCAGGAGCTCCGCCTTCTGCTCATTGCTTTGAGAGATTTATTGGTCTTTTAAGAACTGCCCTGCAGAGTGCCTGGGTGGCTCAGTTGGTTAAGCGACTGTCTCAGGTCATAATCCTGGAGTCCGGTATCAGGCTCCCAGCTCCATGGGTAGTCTGCTTCTCCGTCTGATCTTCTCCCCTCTCATGATCTCTCTCACTCTCTCTCAAATAGATAAATAAAATATTAAAAAAAGGAAGAAAGAAAGAAAGAAAGAAAGAAAGAAAGAAAGAAAGAAAGAAAGAAAAAAGAAAAAAGAACTTCCTTGCAGTTCTCCTATATTTCACCAGGTGGCAGTGTTGCACCAGCCGCCAGGTGCCTAGGAGGGTCTGATAGCTAGAGACACCCCCGCTCTCTCTTCCAGCTACTGAAGAGAACCCATTTCCTTATGTCATCATCATAATCCACTTTTAAACAGATGATATTACTCATCTCGATTACCTATTTAATTCACCAGCCTCGGCTGAAAACGACTTTTATCTTTTCCAAAAAACTAGTGTCTAGAGCGCAAATGTGCCCCCCACCCCCGCAGGTATTGGAGAGAACATACTTAAGGCCTGCTGAAAGCTGGGGTGAAGAGCTCTCCCCCCACCATACTGGCTGACTTGTGACGTAGTCCCCTTGGAGGAGTCCGGAAAGTCGGCATGATTTCCCTCCAAAGCTTCCTCCTTTGTGGGGCCCTGCCACCATGATTCTCAATGTATGAATGAGCCCCAGGTCCCACTGGTAATTACTACCATTTGTTGAGCCTTTGCCATGTGGCAGGAACTATCCTGAGTGCTGAATATTCCATCATATCATTTCCTCTGTGGAAAGTAGGGACTGTTAACACACGGATTTCCTAGTGAAGAAACAGATGAAAAGGTGTTCTTGGGTCACCTAGGTGGCTCAGTTGGTTGGGTGTCTGCCTTCGGCTCTGGTCATGATCTCAGGGTCTTAGGATCAAGCCCCACAGAGGGCTCCCTGCTCAGCAGGGAGTCTGCTGCTCCCTCTCCCTCTGCCTGCTGCTTCCCCTGCTTGTGCTTTCTCTCTCTGTGTGTCAAATAAATGAATAAAATCTTAAAAAAAAAAAAAAAAACCAACAACGGATAAAAAGGTGTTCTCTGATGTCCCAGGGCTAGTGAAAATGGTGCTGGGCATGACTCTGGTAGGGGAGTTAACTGGATTCAGACTCATCTGGTCTAGTGGCTGAGTAAAACCATAGGAGATAGGTTTCGGCTGACATTTCCAGGATGGTATTTTCCAGGATGGTATTTTGCTTTTCTTCTCTTCAAAACTCCAGAATGACTTCACTCTGGGAGCAATTTGGACTCCGTGCTCCCTGCCTGGTCCCCAGTTTGGTCTAGGTCCTTGCTTCCAGCTTCTTCCCTTAGCCTTGTGGGTCTCAGTACATCCCATGGATTTGCTGACATTTGGTCCAGAACCTTTGGCAGGTCTGCTTCAAAAGAGAGGCTGGTCTCGTTAGAAGCCTTGTCTATGGAGAAACAACAAGAAAAAGGATTTTATTTTCTTGTCATTGCTTAGCACATCTTTGTACCCTGGTCCTTTCAATAGCTTTTACTGATTTAGGCTTGCTTCTTTTTTAAGCAGAGTCGGAGAAATAGTCTTCCATTCACCCATGGTTCCAACATGGTAGTGGCAACGTCATGGGCTCTCCGGGAAGGTTTGCAGATTGAATGGTCTTTTGAATTCTTGGCAAAATTCACCTGAAATTATTTTTACCTCTAATTTCAGTTTGCCTCATTAGGCGGGATGTCCTGTTCTCTGCTGGACTAATTGTTTTTGGAAAGTTGCACTTTGCCCAAGGACAACTTCAAGTCACATTCAGATCCTGTTTTCGGAAGTACTCCTTTGTCCAGGGTTTCTAATAAGGACTCCAAATTATAAATCTTTGTTTCAGCTTTACTCACACACACATACACACATACACACAGGGTTTTAATATTTCCTTTCCCTTTCAATAAACACATTTCCTCTTCTCCGACAGGCTGCTGTAGCCGACACCTGGACAGGATGGGGCGCCCACACACTGGCTTGTCTCCCAGTCTTTCCAGACCTAGAAAGCTGTGGCCACAGAAATGGCCAGAGGCCTCAGGATGGGGAAGCAGATCATGATCTTCGGTGGGGAGATGGCTCTGACCCTGGTCTTATCAGATGGGAAGAAGGTGCCCTGGGGAAGGTGCCGAGGGAGTCTTTGGGACCCCCAAAAGAGAGCCTGCCCTGAGCTCTTCCAGGGATGTAGTCCTACCTCTCAGAAACCCAAGTCTAGCCAAGAAGCGAACAGAAACAGTTACACTCCCAGAGGAGAGGTGTGGCTGTGGAGACAGCTCCTCGGGCCTCTGACACCCGCCTGGCCTGAGGGCTCTCAGGAAGGCCCCCCTGGGTGGCGCAGGGGGAGGCTTACCTGCAGAGAGCCACAGGAGGAAACTGGGGTCTGGACACAGCACATTCAGTGGTGGAGAGATAGAAGCACGACAGACTGGCCTGTTGGGGCAGAGCGGCCTTCGCGGTGGCTGTGCTTGGGGATGGAGGGGTGTGGCAGATGTCGCTGGCGAGAACAGGTGGCTGTGGGAGGGTTGGCCCCACGCGAAGATGCTGGAAGGGGCCTGGTCCACGTGGTGGCTGTATTTAGTTAGGAGGGTTTAGGCTAGGTTTCAGGAACTGAGTAACTACAGATCTCAGGGCCTAATCCAACAAGGAGTTATTTTTCCCTCCGGTCCATGTGCGGTGCTGGCCGGGGTTCGCATGCATGTGGGGTGGGGAGGAGGAGGGGTGCTGGGTTTGGCGGCTCTGCTGACACCCAGGGATCCAGGCTGAGGGAGGCATCACCGTCCTGTAAGGTCACTACCCCGCTGTGCAGCTTCAGCTGCCCCATGCCGGGAACAGAGTCCTGGGACCCCACACTGGCTTTTGCTCTGCTTTATTGGGGGGACCTTGGGGAGCAACCCACTTTCCCTCCACTGACAGCCTGTTCAGCAGGATTTGTCCCAACCCCGCTGCAAGGGAAGACTTTGCCCTTGCAGGCAGCCCACGCTGGGGTCAGGACTTCGTTAGGGGGCAGGGATAGCCCTGATGTATTTTAAGTAGGGGAGTGTGATGACCAGCGGGGTTCACCTGGGGGCCACCACATTCAAGGGGACCTGGTAGTCCACTGCTTTCGGCTGCTGTGGAGCTGTGGGCAGGCCCAGGGCTGCTGCGGGATCTCAAGGATTTTCTGCCCGGGAGAGTCAGAAGAGGGGATTCCGGCTCTGCCGGACCTAGAG
The DNA here is from genome assembly GCF_964662115.1 of Mustela nivalis. Classification (NCBI taxonomy): domain Eukaryota; kingdom Metazoa; phylum Chordata; class Mammalia; order Carnivora; family Mustelidae; genus Mustela; species Mustela nivalis. The sequence goes on along the minus strand of NC_139027.1, from coordinate 34,724,341 downwards.
CAGAAACCACTTCCCTCTGCAAGTTTCCAGGGTGCTCTGGGCTGCCTGACGTCTGGACAATAAGAGCTACTTGAGCCTTCTTGTCAGAACTTCAGTTTGGAGACATGTGGAGTCCTGGAGTCTGGACCCTGGAAGGCCCAGATCCTGCTGCTTCAGCTTCTGGGGCTCCTCCTGCGCGCCCTTGACGGCTCGCCTGCCCAGACTTGCTTGCGTTCACCTGCCTCGGGCCTCGGTATCTGCGCTCACCTGGGTCTCCCCTGTGACTCTCATTCCTGCTGCGCCCAGCCCATGGCCCCCGCTTGCCGAACTGCGAACTGCACCGGCCGTTTGCCACCTCACTGCCTCCCGCTGACTTTGAAGTAAGTCTGTACCCAGACTCCGCGCTCCCTGCCTGGTCCTCTTGGTTCCAGCTTCTTTCTTTCGCCTTCCCCTCCTGCTCCTCCTGCTGACGCCCATAGCTCCCCCCATGCAGGCACGCTTCCTTCTGAAGGGAGCAGCCCGCATTCGGACCTGGTGCCTTCTTCACCTCAGTGTACGCATGGCCTGGCCTGGCCAGTGAGGGGACTCTGCTTTCTAGATGGCAGGAATTTATCCTACGGGTCTCCCCACTGGGCAATGCACCTGCATCCATCATAGCCTTGATGTTTTCAGTCTCTTGGGTTTCATCCTCTGACCCTCTGTGGATAATTTCTTCAGTCCTCTATAATTTGGTCTTAGAATACTTCCGCTCCTTTGGGGCTAGGAGAGTAGGACACACGTGTATCAGGCTGTGAGAGGTAATACATTTTCCTGTAGGTTAAAGGTAACTGAACTGTGCTCTGAGAAAAAAGGTATCTGTTGTCAAATGCGCTTGGGATAGCCAAGGGGGGCAGTGACAGCTGGATCCATCCAATGTCCCACTCCCGTTCTTTCTAAGCCACAGAACACTGGCCTTATTCCAGGCAGCAGAGCCCCCTGCCCCCTGCTCCCCCAGAGAGCATGCTTCCCAGCCTCCCTGGAGTTCGGTGCGGCCTTATGATCAATCTCTGGGCAATGAAATGTACGTTCAAGGTCTGGGAGTGACTTCTGGGAAGGCTGCTTAGAGGAAGGTGCCCCAGCCGGAAGGGTTATCAACCCTTCCTGGCCATCTCCAGCCTGGAATGTGAATGTGATGGCTGGATCTCCAGCCGCCATCTGTTCCATGAGGCGATCCCAAGGCTAAAAACAGAGAAGGAGACTGTGTTATTGTTGCTTCATGGATCTGCCAGGTTAGTGCCGAATGGCCAGCCTCCAGTCTCATTTCATGAGAGAATGCCCACGGTTAGGTTGGATTTTCTGACCTACTCAGCTGAATCTAATCCTAACAGATACACCTGACATAGAAAAAAAAATTAGCTAGCAAATTAAAGACAGTGGGAAGGGACACCTGGGTGGCTTGGTTGGTTAAGCAGCTGCCTTCGGCACAGGTCATGATCCCAGCGTCCTGAGATCGAGTCCCACATTGGGCACCTTGCTCCGCAGGGAGCCTGCTTCTCCCTCTAACTCTGCTTGCCGCTCTGTCTGCCTGTGCTCGCTCTTGCTCGCTCTCTCTCTGACAAATAAATAAATAAAATCTTTAAAAAAAAATAATAAAGACAGTGGGAATTTCTACTGAAAAGACAGCTCTTATATAGGCAGAATTCCCAGGATGTCCCCTGAAGATTCTTATCCCTTGGCTGTGAGTCAAACAGTACTCTAGGAGTCGCTGTGATGGGACTTTGCAGATGTAATTAAGGTTGTTCATCCGCTGGCTTTCAGATAGATAGTCCATCCGGGAACCTCCAGGTGGGCCCGCTGTGAGTCCCTAATCACAGGCGAAGGAGCAGAAGAGGCAGCGAAAGAACGGAGGGACGAGGCGGAAGAGAGCAGAGGAGAGCAACACAGAGGGGCATCAGAGGGATTCCAAGTGTGAGAAGGACTGGGTGCACAGTTGCTGGCTGAAGGGTGGAGGGTCCCACTCCAGGGAGCTGAGAGCCGCTTCTAAGAGCCGAGGGCAGCCCCCAGCTAGCTGACAGCCAACAAGGAAACGAAGCCCCAGTTGGAGGCACTGCTCGCTCTCTGCTCTGGTTAGAAGCCCATGTTCCCCTGTCATTTGCAATGAAAAGGCACAGCTGCTGACTTCACAGTCTTTCGAAGGCACCGTTCCATTGTCAACCGTTTTAGACATCACTGCTCTGATGTGCTGTGAACCCAGAAGCGGTCTCCCTGTCAGCCGCTGCACTGAGCCACCCTGGGACGCGGCTGGACACAACGCTCCTCTACCCAATATTTGCACATCACTGTGGCTCTCTCCTTGCTTCACGGGACTTCCTCCTCCCCTTGCCAGTGCATTTCGAAGGCACAGCTGCAATGTCCTCTTTGTTTGGCGGCACGGCTCTACTCCCTCTGCATTTCAGTGGCACAGCTCTGCCCCCATCATCTTCTTGATTTCGAAGTCCTTCCTTCACTGCTGCATTGGAAGACTAGAAGCAAGATGGGAACCTCACTGTTCTGGTCATTGACTTCCTGTTTTCCTGCTAACTCGTTAGCCCGTCCCTGAGTGCTTTCTTGTGGCTTCATTAGGGACCCACAGAACCCCAGAGGCTGCCCAGACCCAGTCAGGGAGATTTCAACATCTTCAAACATTCTGGGAACAGGTGTGAGTCCCCCAAGCCCAGCTACTCACAACTAACTGAAGGCTTCCCAAAAGGTTCCTCTGGGGCTTTTCTGGGACCCCGCTCTCTCCCTGTGACCCACTCCTTCCTGTCCCTTATACCTCGAGAACAGCCAAGGGACCCAGCTCTCTTCCTACACCTCCTTCTCATGCACAGCAGCCCCTAGACCTGTATTGGTCTGGTCCCCCAAAGCCTGGAACAGAGGCACCTGCCTATGGTGGGTAGGACAGGAGGGGGTGAGGATGGCCACAGGCAGGAAAAGGGAATCCTGACCCCCTATTCCACGCCCCTGCAGGAAACTTGAGGAGTGTGTGAGGTGGGGGTGCCCCTCCCCTTTGGGATAATGTCTGCTTTCCTGGAGGGGAGCCGAATCTACCCATGGCATTGGTTCTCGGTCCACCCCGACCATCAGAGCTCACAAAACCTGCCAATACCAGAAACCTGCCCCTGGAGAGTCACACTGAGTGGGGAGCAGCCCGGGCATCTGTGAGTGGTTTTGTGGGCAGCTGAATTAGGACTCCCCCAACTGCCAGTGGTGTAGGAGGCTGTCATCTCTGCTCTTGCCCTTTTGTCCTTACTGGCTGAGCAGCAAATTTTGTCTCAAACGACAGTTCCCTTACAGTCCCCTAAAGACCTGTTCTCCAGACTGAATGTTTAACAGAAGAGAAGGTCTCCTGTGGGAACGAGTAGTTTTGCCATGGTCCCCATACCTCGAAAGCTGACTTTTCTCTGGGTCAGGATATGTCCTTCAGAAGCCCCTCCCACAGTTTTGTGATGCTTTCCTGTGTCTTAGGGACAACGATCAGATTGTAACTCACACCCCTGGGGGCGTCCCACCTAGGGGAGCATGTCTACATTTAATGTTTTGGGCTATCTGTGTTTCAATAGCAGTATTTGTGTGTTGGATAAATGCACTATGTGACATGAGATTCAACCTTCTCTAATGAGATGGGGTAAGGGTGGCTTTCTTATTACAGGTCACCCAGAGAGCAGAGACCTTCCCTTCCAAAGAAGCCCAGAAAAGCAACTGTCCGGTTCCTTCCTGTATCTGGTGTCCTGCCTCCTGGGGAAATGCCACTGGGGGATTACTGAGGGGCCTGTTGTGGGGTGAAGGGGTGCCTATGACATCCTGAGTGTCAAGGTGTTCCTGTGTCTAGGAACCTGTGTTCCTGTGTGTGTTCCTGTGTCTAGGGGGACCCCAGACACATTCAGTTCCACCCTCATTCTAGGGAATGCATCAGCTATGTGAGAAAGGGAAACAGAGCCCCTCTGTGGGGAGCAGAGCCTGGAGAAGGCTGGTCTGGGCTCATCGAGTCCTTCAGTGACCATGACCCAGTCTTGGCGGCCAGGTCTGTGGAGCTTCAGGGAATGTGGGGAGAAGTGGTAGGAGGAGAAAGGCAGGCCAGGTCCTTTGGCAGCTTTTAGTATGAAAGACCAGAAGATGATGGAGGCTTTTTTCCTGCCGCTCCTGTCCCACTTCTTGACCCTTGGGTGGTCCTGTCCTGGACTCAGGTGGGTTCTTGGGGCTCGGTGCTCTGGTCCTGCCTCACCTGGTCATGGCTGTCCAGGGCCTTCAAGTTCCACAGCAGGGCCAAGCAGCCTAGGACAGTATCACTGGGCCTCTGCAGGGGGACCTCTGACCTCTCAGGCTGCCTAGCATTTCAAAGGCAGCTTAGGTATCTGGCCTCATTATTGACTCCTGCTAACTTGTGGTCAGCTGCTCCACGATGGTCTTTTTGTCTCCACAAACTGTTATGAATCTAGGAATCTGTTTGTGAATTGGACGTAACATTTCTCCTGCTTCCATTTCATGCTGCAAGCTAAAAGTCACCATTCCAGTGGCTCAAGATTCTTTCGAATCCTCATTCCAACCCTGGGATCGTGCCCCTTGCCTCCTGGTTTTGCATAGTCAACGTTGAGCTCACATGCGCCGAGAGCAGCCAACACACCACCTGAAACCCCTCCCGGAGACTTGACTTTGTGTATTGACCCTCTGGGATCCCACGCACCTCAGTCTTTCCGGCCTAGCTCCCCTCTTCCAGACTTGCAGTCGTGAGGACCCTCTGCTGCCCTGTCTTGTGTCCTTCCAGAGCTATCTTAAGGGGACTATGGGTAGAGCCACTTTTTCCAAGCTGTAGCATAACTCTCTCTACTTCAGGCCTTTGCCATCGAGCCCCTAGGCCTTGGGGCAGGACGTGCCCATGAGGAGACTCAGGGCCCAGACAGAGCTCCTGAGAGTCGGGCCAGTGGTGCTATCATGGGCAACCAGGAGGAGGAAATGGACACATGATGCCTCCAAAGAGGGGATGTCAGTAACAGCGAATGTGGTGACAGGAAGAGCCGGGGCCACAGAAGATCCTATAATAGCACCAGCAGCTCATCCCCAACATGTGCCTGTTGCTTTCTAAGTTGGGCTCTACAGGGCGCATGGCCTGCCCCTCTGATGCTCCTGGACCATACGAGGCCCCACTTTGCCCCAAAGATCTGCAAACCAAACTCTGTCTTCTCCTCAAAGGGCCATGGCTGTGAGTGTCCCCATGTAGAGAAGGGAGCAGATGTCCTTGTCACATGTGGCCTAGGCCTTGACCTTGGAGAGCAGGGGTAGCCCAGGAGGCTGTGGGTAATGAGGAAGAGGATGCCAGGGAGCCTTGAGGAGATCTGGCTCAAGCCAGAAGATGCTGTCCTCCTAACTGACACAGAGACCAAGAAGTTGGGGGCACAGGATGACCCTCTGGTCTCAAGGGGACAGACCTGGCCATGAGTGTACAGCCTACTCAGGGGGCCTGGGCTGGAAAGACTGAAACCTTAGACAGACCCGAATCCTTCCTATGGTAAATCCTTCTGGATGATCGACCCACTCTTGGGCTGCTTCCTTAGGCAGACCAGAGCGCAGCCATGTCCATGTGCCTGGGCCCCTGTCTTCCTGACTAGGACTACTCCTGACAAGGTTGCCTGTCCCAGCATACCCGCTGCCCCTGGGCTGAGCCCAAGCAGCCATGTTGGAAGCTGCCCCTGGCCTGCGACAGTTACCACAGAGATGCTAGAGCACTTTGCTAAAGCCCCCACATGCTTCCTGTGGCCTCTCTTTGGGCTGTACCCCATCCTTAATGCTTGGCAAAGCTCATGAAGAAGTTCCCAGAGACATGCCACTCACCAAACAGCCTCCTCCCTTTCCCTTCCCACCCCACCCCTGCTTTGCCTGCTTCACTAACCACCTCATGCACAGAATTTCACCTTGGGGAACTCTCCCATTCCTCCCTCCCTCCCTCCTTTTCTTTCGCTCTTCCTTCCTTCCTTCCTTCCTTCCTTCCTTTCTTTTTTAATTTTTATTTTGCGTCAGCTCCATGCCCAAAGTGGGGCTCAAATGGATGACCCTGAGATCAAGAGTCACACGCTCTACCAACTGAGCTGGCCAGATGCCCCATCTAGCATCTATTCTTGAAGCACATTCACTCGAAGACTCTCTGGCTGAGAGTGAACGTTTTTTTCTTTAAATGTTTTGAAATCTGCTTTCTAGTCTAGGGAAACTTTTATGGAGAATGCTTTATGTGCCAGGTTCTGTGCTTGGGGCTGGGGGGCTGGAGAGATGGGAGCGTGAATAAAATACTCTATGTGAGGAGGACTCATGACCAAGAAATATGGACCAGCCTCAAGGGACTGCCACCTGAGCCTGGGGGAGGGATCTGGGAGCTTCCCAGAGAGGATGACCATTGAGCCAAGTCTTGAAGGATGAACAGAAATGGGGTGAAAGCAAAGGGTGGGGTACAGCAGGGGACCATGTGGACAGGGACAGGATGGAGTGGGTACAAGATGAGAGCAGGACCCTGTGGGAACTGCCAGGCGAGTTGAGGGCTCTGGTGGTGCTTGGGAAGACAAATTAAGGAATTCACTCTCATCCTGAGACTGGAGAAGAAGTCTCTGGAGGGTTTGAAGCTGAAGAGTCACGTGGCCCTGTCTGTATTTTCAATGGTCTATTCTGGAGAAATGCTCAGGAGGTAGCATTGGAAGGGTACCGTTGAGCGGCTGGATGCAAGAACAAGGGACAAAGAGTCGGGGTAGTTTTATGGTGGGGTACGTGGTGGTGGAAATTCTCCAGAATATTTCCACAAAGTTACACCTTCTTCCATGCTTGTGGAATTCTTACCCAAAAGCTTTTCAGAATGATACACATTAGGAGGCATACCTGTTTAGTGGTTTCTTGGAATGAGGTTCAGCTCCCAAGACTATGGCCGCCATCTTCTGGATATTGCCTCCCACTCAGAAGTCCTCACACAGCCGCCAGCCTGTCACCATACCAAGTGGCTTGACCAGGGTGGCCTGGGGGGATACTGCCTCAGGCTGGCGCCATGAGTCTCTTTGTGCCAGGATTCAGAATGTGGCCCACAGTGCTGTGGGCTCTGGGGACAGTAGACCTGGGAGAACAAGTAGACTCAGATCGGCAGGACATCCCTCTTTGTCCTGTTGGATGTAGACAAGGTCTACAGAGGGTCCTGGACAATGCACAGTAAGGAGAAGCCTCAGCCCTAACAGACCATCTGAGACAGAGCAGCGGGCACTCGATGGGCTTCCTGTTCCAGGCTCTGAGCCCTCATAATGCCCAGCCCCATCTTCCAGGCGTGGAGTCCTCAAATGTCTTGTTTCTCTATAATAAATTCTCACTTTTCAGATCCTTCAGCAACTTAATAGGGTCTCTGATTCTTGCCATCAAAATAATGTTGACTAAGCAAATGTTGTACTCCAGCTTCAATCGTCTGTCCCCTTGGGTTGGTTTATAACCCATTCCTGGGACACAGCATGGACACCTGAGGCCAGAAAGAATAGGGCATACCAGCTGTTTCCTTGACAATGTTGAGGCATGCTCTTCCCTCTACTTCCAGCAGGTGGCACCTGAGGCAGACGACTGGCCACACCTGGTGTCCTTCGGACCTGTTTCCTGAAGGGCAGAGCCCCTGTCCTTACCCAGGTCTCCCCCTCCACACTCCCCACACTGACCTCAGGACTGTGGGGTTGGGGGACCATCAAACTTCTGAAAACTGTGAGTCGGGAATGAGAACCCGGACCGAGGAAGTGTGCCCAAGGTAACAAGAGACAGCTGCTTCCAGATCAACCAAAGAATTTCCACAGAGGGCAGAGAGTACCAGGGGGTCGCAGTAATAAGGGACAGGCAGGTGTGCCAGAAAGGTGTGATTAAAGAGGGGATGGGACAGGACCATGTTTCAACCCCTTTCTAACCTTCTAGAAGTCTAGCAGCCTAGCAGCCCCATGTCCTTGGAGGCTGAGGCAGGGGCATCCCTGCTGCCGAAGGGGCCTAGCCCACCCAGACCCAACACAGGCCCTTGTTCTGTACCCCTCAACCCCAGCCCGAAGAAATTCAATTACAGCAGCCGGTTCATGGCCCCGGCCTGGTGCCCGGGCTGGCCAGGTGGGGCTGGGGGAAGGGGACAAGCCTGAGGCTGACCAGCCAGTCTGATGATAGATTGTTCCATCTGGATCCTGCTCAGGAGAAGATTCCTGGCCTCCTCACTGACTCAGGAAAAACCCTTCTTCAGAGCCTCACTTAGTCCACCTGTCAAACTGGCAAATTCAGAATCTTTAGCGACCCTTCCTGCCCCTTAGGCTAAAAAAGAGCTGGTATGTTTTGTTTCTTCTTGGGGAAATCTTCAAAGTACAGTGCTTTTATCATAGACACTTATGAAAACAATAGCAGTAGCAACTCACGGCTTAATGACAATAGTTGGGAAGAGACAAAGAGTGGGAGGCTGCTCAGGGTGGGGGCAGGGCTGGACATTTCCCACAGACCCAAGCATTTCCCATCTCCTGGGAAACTGAGGCCTTAGCTCCCCCACCACCTCTCTGAGTCAGGGAATACCAAAAAAACCCTAAACGGACTTCACTGCCCCACAGGGATTATAGCCAGCTAGGAAAGATTTCTGTGGGCAGTGCTCACATAGGGTGGGGGCGGGTAGTTCTTCCTAACAAGCTTACACTGGAGGAGAGCTGATGAGAGCAGACCAGCTCTTCCCCTTGGCAGGCTCCAGGGGCGCACTGGGGCTGGTGCCCCAGTGCAGGTGCTGGGCTCAGGTGAACAGGATGGGGGTGAGGGGGGCCACAGCCCACCTTTAGCTGTCCCGCAGCTAAAGTCTCAGGGCAGAGTGGTCAGGAGCCCCCCTCCATGGGCTGGAGTTGGGCCTCCCGGGGCAGCGCTGGTCCTGGACCCTCCCTGGACCCCAGGAGCCAGCACCCCCGGCCCCTTCCCCATTGCAGCCCCGATCCTCATCTCTGAGTCACCCTTTGATGAGGTTCTGTTTCCTGTCTGCACCCCGTTATTAACCGGACTATTCCTTCTCTGACTATACTCCTGTCCCAGCTCAGAGGATACAGTGGGGGCAGCCATAGGACGGATCCAGCTGCAGGCTCAGCCCTGACTCAAATTTAAGTTACTTCTTTCGGGCTCACCCCACCCCCCCAGGAGCAGCTGGGAATCTCCGTGCCCCTCGCCCACCCCTGCCAAGCGGGCAGAGCCTAAGGGTCACAGACCTAGGGGTCACTCCCTCCAGGGCTCCCAGTGGAAAATGTGGCTGCTGTGGAAACTGACAAACTTCTGATTCTTCTGTGAACATAAGTAACACATTTTATTGCACAGAGATTAGCAAGTGGAGAGGAGCAGGTTAGAATATAAAAAGGCCATATTTATACTTCCAGTCCACGTGCTGTGCTGTAAGCAGCTGTTTGCCCTTAAAGCATTGAGTATCTTTCAAGTCAAGGGAGCAATTGCCACATCATTTTCTCTACAGACTGCCCTGGGTATCTGGCGAGATGCTCATTTCACCATTTCCTTGGTGGTGGTGGCAGCCATCAGGATAGTTTCCATACCATGAATAATGCTGCCAGAAACATCCCCCAACCGTTTAGCAATACTTCCTCACAACCTGCTCAGCCCGGGGCACCCTCTGGGTGTCAGGCAAACAGCCACTGACAAAGCAGAGACCTGTGGAGACAGATCTCCCGCCCTATCCTTGATGAGTTCCTTCAGCTGATGACGGGATGGGGCACTGCTGGGCCAGAGCGCACACCTTTGCCGGGATTCACCCTCTGGAAGGTTGTACCTGTCCCAGTGGCTCCTCTGAGAGCCCCCCTGGGTGAAGCCTGGTGGCCTCTCTGCTCCAGATTGGATCAGGCAGGTGCAGGCATGACCCAAGGGACAGAGCCGGCCCCAGAGGAAGTTAGGGGAGGAGCCCGGTTCCTGGGTCTGGGCTGCCTGCCACCCCTTGGGCCAGGGCTGCACTGGGTGGCTGTTTTCCCAGCCCCAGATTGGGCTGTTGGGTCTGGGTATGGAATATAATATTTGCAGCTGGGCCACTCTAAGCAATCCAGAGCTACTGAAGTGTCTTCCCTACCCAGCTCGGAGGCGGCCCTGCCTGGAGGATCTGCGGAGGGGAGAGTGAGCCCGGGCTCCCACCCCAGGCCGCGGAAGGCGGGTCCAGGTCAGGCCCTGCCCCCCTACCCCAGGCCTCCGCCCCTGCCCTTCCAGCGCTGCGGGCGGGCGCCCAGGTAGCTCTGGAGCCCAAACCTGTCGGGCCGGTTTTGAGAGCCACGGGGACGCAGGCTGGTGAAGGATGCACGGCCTGCCCCGCGCTCTGTCCGCACGCCCGGCCGCCTGAACCCTGTCCTGCCTGCCCCGCAGCCCCCCGGACGACCCCATGACGCGCGCGCCCGGCCTCCTGGCGACCCTGCTGGGGCTGCTGGGGCTGGGGTTGGGGCTGAGCCCGCCGGGGGCGGGGGCCGCGGACTGCGGGTCCCTCAGCAGCGCACAGCGCCTGGCGTTCGCCCCGGCGGCCGGGGTCCACTGGCTGGCCCCTCGCGTCCGCCCGCCGGGGCCCCTGAACCCCCTGTACGGCACGGTGCGCCGCTTCCTGTCCGTGGTGCAGCTCAACCCCTTCCCCGCCGGTGAGTGCGCCCCTCCTCGGGTGGGCCTCCCAGCTAGTGGGTCCCCACTCCACGGCCGGGCTGCCTGCCCCGTCAGTAGGCACCCGGAGCGCAGGGTCCCCGGCCTTCCCCAACCCCCGGCGTCCTTCCCAGAAGACCCCGGGGCCCAGGGGCATCCCATGGAGACCTTCCTGCGTGACCTTGGGCAAGCCCTTTTTCCTCTCTGAGCCTCAGTTTGTCTGCCCTCAAGTGGAAAAACTTGTGTTAGAAGTTCTCACAGACCTGGCTGAGATTTTCCCTGGGCCTGGTGGTGCTGAGGGGTGGGAGGGCCAGGAGGGGTTACAGCCCTGTCCCTCCCAGCCTGTCCCCTGCTTCTTGAGGGAAAGGACCACTGGGCCCTCTGCTTTCCACCAGACTGGCAGCTTCGCAACTGCAGGGCTTAGCTGTAGGGTCCGGGAGGAGGGGTCCACCAGGCCTCCCCTCAGCCACTCCCTCCCCTGGCAGCACACAGGGCTGCTTCTCCAGTGTCACGGTGGTGGGAGGAGCCCTTTCAGAGATTCCCACCTCTCCCTGGCAGTGGGCGTGGCCACAGGGGTGGGCAGGGGCTGTCCTCAAAAACCCCCTCCCCAGCTTGACTCTTTCCTTAGACTTGGTAAAGACCTTGCTGAATGAGCCAGCCTCGGTGAAGGTGGATGAGGTGAGCCCTGGGGGCGTGGCGGGGGGGGGGGAGTTCAGGGGTGAGCATGAGGGGTTTCCTCAGCTCAGCCCATGTTGCTGGGTGTCCCCCAGGGTGGGATCCCAGGCATCTCTTCCCCCTTCCTTTAGCACTGCACTTGGCAGACCTAATTTCAAACCACAGCTCTCTGCCATTAACGGGCCCTGGGTTTTGCAGGGAGCAAACACGGACTTTGGTTTCCTGGTTTAGAGCTGGTAAATCACAAGGACACCATACACCTTGCATGGGTTCTAGGAGATGTGTGCAAAGTGCCCACTGTGTGTGCATCCCCTCCCCTTCTGGGGATGTTCTGTGGCATCAGGCAAGAGGGGTCGGGACAGCCCCTCATGCCTGCTGCCTGGCCCAGGTGGTGCGGTATGAGGCGGGCTATGTGGTGTGTGCGGTGATCGCCGGCCTCTACCTGCTGGTGGTGCCCATTGCTGGCCTGTGTTTCTGCTGCTGCTGCCGCCGGCGCTGTGGGGGCCGAGTGAAGACGGAGCACAAGGCCACGGCCTGCGAGCGAGGCACCCTCATGGCCTTCCTGCTGCTGACCACCCTCGTGCTACTGTGAGGGGCGCTCGGGCCAGGTGGGAGGCGTGGGCTGAGGCCCAGGGTGCCTGCAGGCATCCAGCAAGCCCCTGTGTCCTCCCCCATCCCTGCAGGACTGGTGTGGTCTGTGCCTTTGTCACCAACCAGCACATGCATGAGCAGATGGGCCCGAGTGTGGAGGCTGTGCCTGAGATTCTGCTCAGCCTCCGGGGCCTGGTCTCCGATGTCCCTCAGGTAAGTACTGAGTGACCCCCTCGCCAGGGCAAGCCTGCATGAGCACCAGCCCCAGGCAAGACAGATAGTGCCAGGAGGACCTGCGGATTAGAAAGGGCTCCCCATTCAATGAGCCCCCTGACTGCCCCCTGCTGGAGAGTGGCTGTAATACATGAATGCAACCTGGGCATCTTCAGGATGACCAGGCTGCTGTGTGGGGCATCTCTGGAGAAAGCTGCGGAAGGGAGGGCTGTCAGGTGACAGGGGGAGAGCGGTCTCATGACCCTGTGTTTGCCTAGGAGCTGCAGGCCGTGGCACAGCAGTTCTCCCTTCCCCAGAAGCAAGTCTTGGAGGACCTGGATGGTGAGGGATACAGCCGGCTGACAGATGGGCCAGCCGGTGGATCCCCCTGCTACGCCTGTCTTGGGGGGGGCCTCTCATCCCCTCATCCTGGGCTCCACCTGGCCACACCCTCGAAGAGGCAGGGTTGGGGCCCAGCTATGGAGCACAGTCATCGCTGTGCTGAAGGACCGAGAAGCCAGCGACTCTGCAGAGCCCAGTGTGGGGCCTGGGGAGGCTGGACTGATGGGTGAAGAGGGCCCCTAGGCTCCTGGGGGCCAGCCCTGCAGACCCTGCTGTGCTCTCCAGGGGTCGGCATGAACATTGGGAGCGCTATCCACACCCAGCTCAAGAGCACTGTGTATGAAATGCTGGCCTCAGTAAGCAGCCTGGGCCAGGGTGAGTGGGACCAGAGGTGGGGGGGTGGGGGTGGCATCGCTTGAGGGCTGGCCCCACCTTCACCCAGGCCAGGATCCCATTTGCCTCTGCAGCAGGCCCCTCCAATGACTTCCTCATGGCTTTATCTAGGATCCTTAGCCTGGCTTCCAGTGCCCTTAGGGCCGTCTTCCTTCTAACCGCAGAGGTTCCTGGCCCACCTCCCTGGGGATGGGGAAGGGGGAGGGGTTCTGTCTCCCACAAGGCCTCTGAGGTGGTGGTGTCCAGAAGGGGGTCCCTCAGCCCTGCAGGTCTCTGTGGATCACCTCCAAGCCCTGAACAGCACGTTGGTGGAGCTGCGGAAGAGACAGCAGGGCCTGGAGCCCTCCGTCCAGGAGCGCCGCAAGCGCCTCCTCGCCCTGCTGGAGGGGCCCAGCTGCCAGGGCTGCACCGAGGCCCAGAACCGAGCCCGTGCCCTGGAGCTGGGAGCTGACTTCCACCAGGTGAGGGCCTCCTGAATGGAAGGGGGCTGCTCTGCCTGCTACCCCGGGAATCCCTGGGTGTTTCCCGAGGCAGACTCCGAATCCCCTTCCCGGGGCAGCTTCTTCCCTCCCCACACAGCAAGGGTTCATGATTTGGTCATCCCTGCAATGGGGTGAGAGAGCTTTCCTGGGCCATGTGCTGTGCTGTGGGCTTCCTGTATTTTAGCTCCCTGAGTTCTCTTTGCCCCCTAGTGAGATGGTCCCCGTTTTGCATGTGAGGACATTGAGGGTTCCTCTCATCCTCCCTCTGGGTTCCCCTTTAGGCCTCTCCATGGGCTTTGTCATACCACCCCCTCTCCTCATTTCAGGTGTCCCCCGTGGACGATGTCCTGCATCGGCTGAAGGGCGTCCCAGAGGCCAACTTCTCCAGCATGGTCCAGGAGGTGAGTGCCTGTCCATTCTGCCCAACTTCCCCATCACCTAGTAGCTCACAAGTAAGGGGGCCTCATTTTACCCCTTTGGGGGTGGGAACCCAGTTGAACCTAAGACTTGGGTCAAATCAGGGCCTTCCCTACCACAGGGCTCCCTGGGCTAGGCGCTCATGATGAGGGTTCTCGAGTGTGTGCAGTCTGGTGGGGGAGGCAGCCCCGGAAGCCAGAGGGAAGAGCTGGGCCCCTCGAGGTGGTGGGGGCTGGGGTGGCCAGGGAACGAGGATGCCAGCCGAGCTCTGGAGGTGCAGCCTCAGTGCAGATGGGCTGTGGGGGAGGGTGCGGCATGAGTCAGCACCTGTGACCCGGGGCCTGGAAAATGCCAGAGTTGGGGAAATGGTGAATCACCTGTGCTGGGGCGGGGGGGGGGGGGGGGGGGATGGGGGAGCTAAGGAGGGGTAGGTTGGAGCCAGACTTCAGGGAGCGAGGCCTGGCATCATGTGCAGGATGGGTGAAGGAGAAGACAATAGCAGGGAGAGTTGAGAGGGGTCCCCCAGGAGCAGTATTTTGGGGAGCTGAGTCAGGCAGGGCCGAGGAAGCAGAGAAGAAGCCATCTACCAAGAGAACAAAGGGCCTGTTTCCTGATTTCCTGAGCTGTGAGCGCTGAAAGGGGTTCCCTCCCCCGGGCCTGGTGCTGTCAGGGGTCCCTCAAGCTGGGACTGTGGGTGGACAGCAGGAGGTACAGCCACCTTTTGTCCTGGCAGGAGAACAGCACATTCAATGCCCTCCCGCTCCTGGCGGCCTTGCAGATGGCCGATGTGGTCAAAGGTGAGGCCCTGTCTGGGGCCTGCTGCTCCTACCAGAGGGGCCCGTGGAGAGGAGGTGGGGCGGGGTGGAGGGATAAGGCTGTCCTCCATCTGGGCCTGGGCAGAGAGTGGGCCCTCTCTGGGGGTCTCAGATGTCCTTCCGGCCCACCCGTCTCCTCCCTGGGCTCCTGGGTGCCTTCCCCCTCCCATAAGTCTCTGCTGCTTGGGGCAGAGCTGAAGAAGGTGGTGGCCCAGAAGCCTGAAGGGCTGAAGACACTGGCCGAAGAGTTCCCAGGGTGGGAGGCAGCCGCTCGCTGGAGCCAGGCATTGGAGGAGGTGGAACAGAGAAGCCGCCCCTACCTGCAGGGAGTGCAGAGATACGAGAAACACAGGTGCCCAGGAGCCCATGGGCTTGGGGGTGGGATAGGCAGCCCAGCCTCTCAGCAACACTGGGCCCGATTCCTAGCCCTCATCAACCAACCCCAGGCTATACTGAACATCTGCCCCCATTTCAGCCAAGACCCCTTACTCCTTGGGCCTCTGTCTCCGCCTTGCCTATGGGCCCTTGGGACGTGAGCCTGGGGACCCCACAGGGGCCGTGGGCACCCTCCCCAGCCACTAGATCCTATGCCACCCCATCCTGGTGCCTCCCTTCTCAGTGACACCCCATCTTCTCTGTGGCAGGTGGATTTGGGGCTATGTGTTGTGCTCCGGAGTCCTGTTTGTGGTGGTTTGTAACCTGTTGGGCCTCAACCTGGGCATCTGGGGGCTGTCTGCCAGGGAGGACCCCAGTCACTCGGAAGCCAAGGGCGAGGCTGGAGCCCGCCTCCTCCTGATGTAAGATGGGCTGGGGGCAGGGTAAGAGTCTCTTCCACGGGGCCAGCGGGACTCCTCTCATGCCCGTGGATAGCTTCTAGTGTGACTACAGGAGAACGTCCTAGGAGTCAGGATGCTGGGCTCTACTTCCGGCTCTAGCACCAACTCACTTGGTGACTCTGGGCCAATTACTAACCCATCTGGGCCCCCACGTCCTCATCTGTGTGAAAGGGTTAGACTAGAGCAGGAGTGGCAGATAAGAAGCACCTCCCCTTTCCACGCCATTGACAATTATCGTAATCAGTGGGCACTCTTTCCCACTGAGCCAGACGTGGCCTCAGAATCCTTCTTAACCCAGCATCTAGATAGCACTTCCAGTAGGAGGCAGCAGCAGAGCTAGACTCTGTTTGCCCTCTCTGCACTAGATGGTTAAGTCTGGGGCTGCCTCATTCAGTTGTGCAGGCTGGCCACTGCATCAGGGTGCTTGACCAAAGGGGTGAATGGAGGCTGAAATCTAGCCCTTGTTCTATTCTCTGAGCCTCAGACCCTCGCTTGGGGCTGTGCCTATCCTGCAGAGAAGCCCTACAGATCAGCAGCACTGGTCCCATTCAGCCCCTCTAAGTTGTGGCCCCTACTATGCCACGTGGCTCTGTTGAGGGCTGAGTTCTGGAGCCGGTCACCTGCATGTGCCTGAGGCTCAGAGACTGGTCATCCTTTCTTGTCCAGCAAAGCAGCTAGGCTGCCAGGGCCAGCCAGGGTATCAGTGAGAGGCGGGAGTGGGGAGCAGGGAGGGGGACAACCAGCAGTCCTAGTCCTAACTTCTCCCCTCTGGCCCTAGGAAGCGGAGTCCTCTAAGGGCTCTGTCTTGGGGCCAACAGACCCCAGGTCGCGCCCCCCCCCCCATGTGGTGGGACAGAGGGTGTGCGGTCGAGGGTAGCCGGCCTCCTCTTTCCCACCTCAGCCCCATCCCTCTGCCTTCCCCAGAGGTGTGGGTTTCAGCTTCCTCATCGCTGCTCCCCTCATCCTCCTTGTCTTTGCCACCTTCCTGGTGGGTGGCAACGTGCAGACGCTGGTGTGTCAGAGCTGGGAGAGCAAGGAGCTCTACAAGGTGACCCTGCCTGTCTGTTCTGGGGCCCTGAGGGAGGTGGAGGGGACTGGGCTCTCGGGAAGCTGGGGTGGCCTTGCCCTCAGCCTGCTCAGGGCCCTTTTCTCTTTGCCCCGTTTCCAGTTTGCAGACACCCCGGGGAACTTGCCCCCGTCCATGAACTTGTCTCAGCTTCTTGGCCTGAAGAAGAACATCAGTATCCTCCTGGCCTATCAGTGAGTGGGAAGCCTTGGCTGGGGACAGGGTGTGGGAAGGAGCTGAGGTAGGGGATGTCGGTCCCCTCCTGCTGTCCTTTCCTCCCATCTTCGGTGTCTGTTATTTCTCCCCAGTCAGTGCAAGGAAGGGGCTGCGCTCTGGAGCGTCCTGCAGCTCAATGACTCCTATGACCTGGAGAAACACCTGAATATCAGCCAGGTGAGGGAACCTTCTAGAAGGCTGTGGGGATCCCTCCTGCAGAATCCTCCCTCCTCTGGCCTTGCCTCTGTGGTGGGACGATCTTACGGAACCAGAGAAGTCTGCAAGAGTGTTGGAGACACCTTGGGGCAGAGGCCCCAGGGCCGAGCTCAGGGCCTGGCCCAGGGCGAGAGCCCAGGATGGTTTCTAGGGTGTGTGGGAAGGTGGGTGAGTGCCTGGAGGCACAGCTCCAAGCACTGAGCTCCAGAAAGAACTGAATACACCTGAGGTTGTAGCAAGAAGGGCTGGTGACAGTGAGTGACGGGGCTGAGGTGTGCGTGTCCTGACTGAGGACAGGCATTGGTTAGGATGCTGCTGTGGTAGTAGGGTAGTTGGGGCTGGGGGTGGTGACAGTGAAAATGATGGTGATCGAGGTGTGAGTCCCTGGGGGAGGTCTCACCAGAGGCCCTCTGCTGAGCTCCCACAGCCATAAACGTGGACCACTGAAAGCTCTTTTATAGTGGTGGCCTGGGAAAGTCTGCATGCTGTCCACTAGCCAGATATGTGTGGGCAGAGCTAGATCTTGGTGGGGGTGGGTTGGAGTGCAGGCAGGTGAGAAGCAGAGGCCTCCTGGGAAACTGTCTAGGGCTGGAAATATCCAAGATGAAGGCCCTGGGTAACCAGGGGGAGAGCCCTGAGGGCCTGGTGACTCCAGCCCCTGGAGAGCAGCTCTGGGGTCCTGGCTGAGCAACTACGCATGCCCTCACGCTGTCCTCCCTCATCCCCCTCAGTACACTGCCAAGCTGCAGCAGGAGTTGCAGAATCTCAAAGTAGACATGAAGAATCTGGACCTGCTGAGCCCAGCCGCCCACCGGGACCTGGAAGCCCTGCAGAGCAGTGGGATCGAGAAAATCCACTATTCCACCTTCCTTGTTCAGGTCAGCAGGGAGCCCCTCAGGCCAGACCCTGGCAGACAGAGGGGCTCGCCGAGGAGCTGGGCTGACAGGTGGTGTCTTGTGTCATCACAGCCCTCTACATTCCCTCCACTTTTCTACATGTCCCTAGGGGTTGGGGGGGTCTCTTCCTGTGGGGGGTTGTCTGCACACCGTGTGCCTCCAGCCTGTCTGGGTGCCCTGGTCTGGGCTGGGCAGGAATGAACTGGCTCCCACCCCAAGCACGTGTCGCTGTTCCTGGTCCTGAACCCACTGCGGTGGTGAATGCTGGTGGGAAGTGGCCTCTTCATTGGGTTATACCAGAGGGCGCCTCATTGGTTTGTTTTGTTTTGTTTTGTTTTGTTTTTTTCTATCCTAACAGAAAATTCTTGATATATTTCACAGTTTCAGGTCAAACCCATGGTGACCCCTGTGTCACAATAGACTTAGCTGGTGAGGGGTACTTCTGAATAGACTGGGAATTTGAGGGCTGGGGGAGCCACAGTGCATTCCCTCTTGGCCTCTCCTGTCTGTCTCCAGATCCAGAATCCAGTGGTGAACACCAACGTGGAGACACTGGCCCAGGAGCTGGAGGAACTGGCCCGGACCCAAGTGAGAAGGGACCAGGGGCCCCACTGGGCAGGCAGGGGTCAAAGAGAAGTTTGGGTGGTGGGAGAGGTTGGGTAGCTTGGACTGGGGAGGGGCATGAAGGCAAAGGCAGGGGATGGGGGGGTTCCCACCAGGGAGCGCTGAGGCCCTGGGTCCCCTGAATGGGCTTAAGAGTTTTTCAGTATCAGTTCTGACTCAAGCTCTACCTCCAGTAGACTGTGTGGCCAAGGGCAGGTCATTCAGTGTCTTCAGGCCTCAGTTTCTTTATCTGTAAAGTAGACATTCCTCTACCTCAGACCAGATGAAGGAACTGTCTAATGTCACAAAGTGGAGCAGGGGTTTCTAAGTGCACACTGCTTAGGGAGCCTGCTGGGACAGGCATGAGGACTGTGCTATGGACTAGGTGTCGTGATAATTATCCTGGAGAAGCTTAAACTCCACTAGAAAAAAATATAACATTTTGCATTTATAAATATTTAGAGCTTAAATTGACTCTACACCAAGCACACATGATGGGTAGAGTGAGGAGTATTTCCTGTTTTAGGAGATGCCACCGCCGTGTGTGTGTGGCCACCTCGGTGTGGTGGGCTTAGAGGCACCTAGTAAGCTAGCAGTGGACCTAGAACTCGGGCTTAGTGCCTCCAAACCTGGATCGGAGCCAGGAGCTTAAAGAGGCCTCAGTTTTCTGCCCCAAGCCCAGCACCTTCCACATCTTCTCAGTATGTCTGACTGAACAGCTGAGTAAAGAATATGTTGGCAGAAGTTGGCATGTCCCTGGCAGAGTGCCATTCTCATCTCTGTCTCCCCTCAGGGCAGTTCCGTGCTTGGACAGCAGCTGCAGCAGGAGGCCCAAGAGCTCAAAAACCTCTATCGGGAGAAGGTCCTCCCCCAGGAGAACCTCGTGGTAAGTTTGGAGGCGCAGGGAGCCTGGAACCTGGGGAAGAGGAGAGGCGGGGAGGGGAAAAGAGGAGGGAAGGGCAGGAAGCTTTCTTCCGTATGCATCCCTTCCCTTAACCAGCCCTGCCCTCTCCCCCATAGGCCAAGCTCAACCTCACGGTCAGGGCCCTGGCATCCGAAGCTCAGAATCTCCAGGTGGCTATTGGGGACGGGAAGGGTGGAGTGGAGCAGGTGGGCTGCAGAGGGGCCCTGCTGGTTTGGGATCTCATCTACTCCATGGAGTCCCCATGGAGGGTGATAATAGAGAGTGGGAAGAAATGGGGGGGGGGACAGATCCTTAAAGACCACCATCTTTGGCCTCTGTGTCTTAGGCCCTAACACCCCCATCCCAAGGTGAGTATGTGTGTGTGAGAGGTTGAATTAATGAATGGGTGAATGAATGCTTGGCTGCTCCCTGACTGAGCAGGCGCTGAGTCAAGCCCTCTCCTTCCCCAGATGGAGACCTCTGGGGTCTTGGACAAGGTCACCTACCTAAAAGGAGAGCTGCCTACCCGGGCCACCAGTATCTTGAGGAATGTGAGTGGGACATGGCACAGGGGCCGGGGGCGGCCACATAGTCAGAGATGGACTGAGCTGCTAATGCACATGGAGCTTCTTCTCTCCCCTGTCCCCTCACCATGGCTCCCAGGAAAGCCAGCTCAGCCTGTCCTACTGGTGCTTGGCATGGGTGGTGGTGGCGGCTGGCTCTGGGACCCCTCCCAGCCGTGGGCTCTTCTCTCTCCTGCAGGAAAGTGAGTGTTTCCTGACCCGGGAAGTGGATTATTTCTCCCAGTACGTGGCCTGGGTAAGAGAGGAGGTGAGTCGGGGGCCAGGCCCTCCTGGCCTCAAGCAGGCTCCCGGGGCCACCAGCTATTTATGCTATTGCATCTTTCCTCTGTCCCCTAGAGCCCCTGGGGGTGCCCTAGGCCTTCAGCATTGAACCCAAACTCTGCATCAGGCTTCTGCACTCCTGCTTCCTGGCAGGGCTCTGCTTACTCAGCCTCAGCTGCAGCCCTTCTCTAGGGCCTGAGTGTGAGCTGGGCCGGCCGTGGCTCTCTAGAACCTTGCCCCCATGCCCTTCCTCACGTGGACCCCTGGCCCAGCTCTCCAATCAGCCTGCCTCCTGCAGGCCTGTGCTGGCCTTGGCCTCTGTAAGCCATCCAGAACCCACACGGGGCAGGTGCGGTCGTGCTGAGCCCCGAGTGTGCGTGTGTATGGGCACATGTGGGTGGTGCGTGTGTGGGGGCTTGCACACCACAGGCGGGGCCTCTCCAGTGAGGGTGTGAACCTAAAGAAAAGTCCTGGGCACACAGTAGGGGCTTAATACAGGCTGGCGAATGGAATGGAAAAAGCAGGAACAGAGTGATGACCCTGGGTCAGCGTGTCCTCCTCTCTGTGTCCCTGCATCCACGTGTCTGTGCACAGCTGTGAGCAGGCTCCCTATGGGTTCCCTGGACTTATCTCTGTCCGGTCACCCTCCTTCTCTGCCTGTGGGGTGTATGCCCGGGCATCTGAGTGTCTCTCCACGTGCCTGCTTCCTGTCGACACTACAGGTGACTCAGCGCATTGCCACATGCCAGCCTCTCTCTGGAGCCCTGGACAACAGCCGTGTGATCCTGTGTGACATGATGGCCGACCCCTGGGTGAGTGCCTTCAGCTCCTCAGGTCTCATGGATGTGGAGATCCCCAAGACAGCGTGAGCAGGGCCTGAGGGGAAGCAGGAGCCCTGCCTCCAGGCCTGCCCGCCGGACCTTCCGCTCAGCTCTGAGAACGCGTCCCTGTGCCCCTCACCGAGTCAGCAGGAGGCCTCAGGGTGGGAAGAAGTCGCTGCCTTGCCACAGCAAGCTGACCACACATCCTCTGTTCTAGAACGCCTTCTGGTTCTGCCTGGCATGGTGCGCTTTCTTCCTGATCCCCAGCATCATCTTTGCTGTCAAGACCTCTAAACACTTCCATCCCATTTGGAAACGCCTCAGGTGAGGAGGTGGCCAGGACTGAGGGGGACAGCAGGGGTCTGGGAAGGAGTCCTTCTAGTCACTGGGTACTGACACCCCCTCCTAGGGGTCCCACACCCCTTCCTGAGACTTCCCTTGTAGAGGAGGCCCAGGCCTAGCTCTGAGGAGTCACACACTCTGAGCAACTCTGGGGCCAGAAAGTTCTTTTGTATGTCTGCCCCATAGCCTTCTTGTTGCAACACATCCCACCATGCACAGCTTTTTGGAACTCTTCCTACCCCTGGGGAGTTTCTGCGCTGGGAAGATCAGGGCTCTGGGCTTGTCCCTGTGGCGGGGCCGAGGGTCCAGGCCTGGGAGGTCACTGGCTTTGTTTTTGCGACGTCTCAGCTCCACCAGCTCAGAGGAGACTCAGCTCTTCCACATCCCCCGGGTCACCTCCCTGAAGCTGTAGGACCCCAGTGGGTGAGTGTCCCCACCCCCTTCATTCCTCGGTGCCGGGAGTAGAGAATAGGAAGGGAAGGAAGGGCTTGGGATCTGGGGTCTCTAGGGCCCAAGAGGGCAGGAGCGTTCTGGGACTTGGTGGGTCTGGCCCGGTGGTGGATCTGGCCCACCCGGCCTGAGCCCTGCCTTCCCCACCCTCCCCTCACCCGCCCTGTTCTTCCTCCAGAACAGGGGTATTTGCTGGCTGCTAGGTGATGCCTGGGGCTGCCTGCCTTCCTCCTCCTTTGACTTGCCCTGGACCCGAGGACTTCCGTTGCTCTTGCCTAGAGCCTGGACGGGCATCAGGCCTGGATTAGCCTTCAGCTCCAGTTCCCTGACCCCATGCTGTCTCTTTTCCACCCCCTTCTGCTGATGAACCCCTTTTTCATTCTCAAAAGCACGTTTGACTTTGGTTGAGCTACAAGGGCCGATGGGTTCTTGCCGGTATCGAGCCCTTGTTCTCCTTGCTGAAACTCGTTAGCTCCAGGAAGAGCCTGTTTTCCACCTGTTGGAACCCCTTCCTCAGCCCCGTGGAGGAGACAGAGGCCCTGCCCAACCCATTCTGTCACTATCTGCCCACCCCCCCACTCCTCCAAGCTCCTGTCCCGTTTCATCCTCTGACCTGCCCACCTGTCCTAGCTTCACTCTGCCCCAGCCCTTGTGTCCTCCCCACAGGGAAACTATTTTCCTTGCTTTGACCCCTTTCTACCTTATCCGACTGCCTTGCTGGTACCCAGAGGCTTGTCCTGCCCAACTAAGCCAATCAGGTAAAACCGCCAAGCAGGCCAGGGGCCGCTAGGGCTCAGCCTCATGGCCCTTGAGCCCTCCACTGCCCAGGTACCTGGACCTTCCACAGGCCCTGGCCTGGATTTCTGGCCACCTTGTGGGGTGAGGGAGGCCTGTCTGAAGGCTGAGCCCCTTGCCCGCGTCCTGGGTTGGAAATAGTGCTTTGTCCTACAGCTCTTCTCTGAGCACTGGCTCCCTAGGAAGGGACCTGGGACAAAGGCCAGAGGGGGGGGGGTCACCTCTGGTTCCCCGGAAGGTAGCCTCTTTGACAACCCCCACCCAGCTTTCCCAGGAGAGATCTGGTGGCCACAACTGGATTCTGTACTGTGCCCCTTCCTCCTTCTATCCTGCGCATGAGGCCTAGTCCATCCTGTGCCCTCTCTGAATGCTGGATGCTGAGTTCCAGAAACAGGGAAAAGGAGGAGGAGAGAGAAGAGATGGACAAAACCTTAGATCCATTAAAGTGTTCTCACTTCCTAAGCCTCGGCCTTGGATCTCTGACATGAGCTCAGGCTAGGGCCCTATATGCAGTTGGTGTTTAATGAGTTTTTTTTTTTTTGGTGAGGAGAATCCAAGGCTTCCTCTGGCCGTGGACATCCAGGATTAACCCAGCAATCAGCAGATGGGGAGTGGGACCCACTCTGAGAGCAGGCAGGCCTGGCTGCACCTTGAAAGCTTTAATGCTTGAAAGCTTTAATGCTTGAAAGCTAGGACACCTTGGACATGTTCTGTGTGTTCCGTAGACCTTAGTCTCTCCATTGGAGAGAATAGTCATGACTGCCTTCTAGGGCTATGAAAAATGTGACATTGCATGGAAAACCCTTGGCAGGAGCCTGGCACAAAACAAATCCTCAGATGCTGCTATTTTTTTTTTTTTTTTCTGCCACAACTACTCTGGGCCACGGGCAGAGCTGGGTCTTGGCAGGTACAAGAGAGGAGGGAGATGGGTCCCTGTTCAAAGGTGTGAAGCCCTTTAAGATTAGAGTCTGCTGAGTTTCAGGGTGTGTCTGTGTTGCATTGCATTTTACAAGCCAGCAACAGATTTGCTACTAGAAATTAGGATGGTGTGTACGCAACCTACTGTCACTGTTCCAAGCACACTCCAACCAGGCATCCTTGAATGAAACACAACTGTTATTTTTGTTTGTTTGTTTTTGTTTTTTGTTTTTTCTTGCTTTTCCCAAAGCTTTTTTGGCTTGTTTCTCATCTGTTGCCCTATGCAGGGAACTATGGTGCCTGCTGTTAAGAATGAAATTGATGGGATAAAAGTTGAGAAAACAATTGTGAAATAATTTCCAGTTCTCCACCTTATCCTTTCTCTATGTGAACATACCACACATGGTGACTTTAAAATTTAATGACCTCCTAATATGGAACCTCTTTGAGTCTATTTCTTGTGTCTGTTGTTTATCTTGGTTTTTGTTGGTTTTGCCTTGTCTCCTCACGTACTTGGTGTGATTTTTTTTTTAAAGATTTTATTTATTTATTTGACAAAGAGAGATCACAGGTAGGCAGAGAGGCAGGCAGAGAGAAAGAGGAGGAAGCAGGCTCCCTGCTGAGCAGAGAGCCCGATGCGGGACTCGATCCCAGGACCCTGAGATCATGACCTGAGCCGAAGGCAGCGGCTTAACCCACTGAGCCACCCAGGCGCCCGCTTGGTGTGATTTTTGATTGAATGCCACACATTCCATCTGAAAACCTGTCGAAATAATCTGAGGCTTGGGATGAAGGTATCTACCATCTCGAGGGTTATGTTTACATCTGGTGGATGGCTTGGGATCCAGCAAACTGGGATTGTTT
The DNA here is from genome assembly GCF_964662115.1 of Mustela nivalis. Taxonomy (NCBI): domain Eukaryota; kingdom Metazoa; phylum Chordata; class Mammalia; order Carnivora; family Mustelidae; genus Mustela; species Mustela nivalis. Next base: position 34,700,024 of record NC_139027.1, on the reverse strand, counting down.
TAATCTAGTCTCAGGACTGAGATGATCGGCAGTCCCTTGCAATGCTGGTCTGTTTCCAGTTCATTTGTATTCTGGGGGTGAATTCCTCTGGGGTCCCATCCCAAAGCATGAAAGACGCTCCTCCTCTTGGTGGGCCCCGTTTTTACCTCTAACAGCTCTCTGCTCAGCACCTTTGTTTTGTAATGTCTTCTGGCATCAGCGGACCTCCCGGGGAGAAAGTAGCCCCAAATATCACACACATATCCCTGAGTTTCCTTCTTTTCCCAGGTCTTGGCCCTTTGATTCCTTACTCCCTTGTTTACTCTCTGATACCTCCAATCAAACTTAAAAATATATATTTTGAGTAGCTTTTAAGTTGTCCTTAGTTGGGAATTTAGGTCAAATGACCTACTTCACCGTGATCAGAAGTAACTGTTCTGCAAAATTAACTGATTCCACCCCTCCACCCACCCATGACTTGGGGTGGGAAAGGCTGTCATTCATTGAATCGAAGATCCAAGACCTTCACCCAGCCAAAGGAACACTGACTGTTGAACGGCGCTTGGTTTGGAGAGTATCACTGTAGGCCCTGGTATCTGGGGATGGGGGTGGCATTCCGCAGGTGGGAGAGAGAGAAAAATAGCCACGGAGAAAAATATATTACATATTTTCCCAGTTTTAAAATGCTGGAATTCTAAAATGCTCATCTTATTTAATGTGTGAAACAAAGCCCCTTTGTGGTCACATTCTCATCTGTTCTCATGACATTCCCTGAAGGCGGTGGGGCTTTCCATGCTTGTTTGACTCTTGAGCAAATGAAGCTTTTGGGGGCAGAGTCAAGGTCTCCCAAGCTGAAGCCCAGCCAGGCTTTGGATTCAGGTCCCCTGGTCCTGGTGACTCTGGAGGTTTCCTTCTGGGCACGCTGCCAGTTTCCATTCCCCAGGGCTGTGTGGGAGGGAGGCCCTGTCTCCAAGGAGATTTGATCCAAGTGTCCTTGTTGTCCCTGTGGCAGCAGGGATGACAGATTGAAGGCCCTGGGACATGCCAGATGCTCCAGCCTGGCCATCCCGAGCAAAGGCCCCGTGGGCCATGATTGCCAGATTCTGCCAAAGAAACGCCACATGGGCTGGGCTGTCTGAGGTCCCAGGTGGGTGGCCAGGAGAGTTCCAGCTGGCTTCAGTGTGCAGAGGAAGGGCTGCATGGGAAGGGGCCCATTCAGGCCACCCGAGGGGACAAAGACAGTTAACATTTGTTGAGTTCTGGGAATGAACCAGGAAGTGTGCTAAGCACTTCCCGTGAATTGTCTCAGATGCAAGCACTGTTCTCCTATCTATAGTTGAGAAAACTAAGGCCCAAAGACTGGATATGAGCAGGGTAGAAGGGGCACAGTGTACCCAGAACCATTAACTGATGATGGTTGCATTTCTGGTGGGACCTCTGGGGTCAGCCCGTGCTCCAGCTCTGGGTGTCTTGGACAGTGTCCCTCTTTTCCAGCCTCCTACAGTCAGGATCTCCACTTTGCTCTCCTAGTGCCCTATCTCCCCAGGCCTAAACCCCAGGGTTTGAACTGGGAGCTGTGGCCAGCCTGGTTCACAACGCCCCCCATGTCCTGTTGGATCGAAGCTTCTTCCCCAAGGGCCCCCTTCCTTGCCCTTCCTAGATGGGCCACTCCTGGAACAGTGAGCACTCCCCCATCTTACAAATGCTGCCCAGATACTGCAGCACCCTGGGGAAGGAAGGGGGGCCGTGTGCTGAGAGCTGACCTCTGCCCACAAGTGATACAGGATTTAGGTGGCTTGAACCCTTACCACACTGAGGATACCCGAGAGGCAGGTGTTGAAGTTAGAGGAGGGAGATTCTGAGGTGAGCAGAACCCAAGGGGAGAGCTGGGATACCCACCCTTGCAGCCCTGAAGGAAGGAGGCTTCAGAGAGCTTCATGGTGTCCCCTGCAGTTTGAGAAATGGGGTGGACTGATGTCTCACCTCTACCTGCACACTCGAGAGAGAGTGCACCCTCGAGAGGTTGGCTGCTGTGTGGCAGAGCCAAGGAGGGGGCTGCTGGCCCACGCGAGGGAGCGTGTGAGGGGGTCAGGTGGGCTCTCAGGCTGGGTCCCAGGAGGCTGCCTGAAGCATGAACAGACCCCAGTGACAGGCTGGAACTGCCACAGGGAGTCCAGGCTCCTTGGTGCCCCGAGGCCCCTGTGAAACAGCCCAGCCAGAGGGGTTGGCCAGGCAGGCCCTGGAGACCTGTGGAGGGGCCTGTGGGAGCGAGAGGTGTAGCTTGAAACCTCCCCCACCAGAGCGAAGGTGCAGGGCAGCTCCGGTCCAGGGGTCCTACAGGCTGCACCCCACCAGGCACCCTGTGTTCGAGGTGAAGGGATGGAGAACTGTCGTGTGCCCTCACCAAGCAGCTCCCCAGGCCTGTCCGGTGTCTATCCCTCCACCTGAGGGTGGGCAGAAGAGATTCAAGCATCAGTAGGTGACACAAAATGACAGTGACTTGCCAATCCCATAGCTGTGCTGCCCCAGCACCATGGTGACATCCCCGAGGGCTGTGGCAAGCAGAGGAAGGCTGTTTGGGGCCCACCACAGGTTTCTTTTGTTTTCTTTTTAAGATTTTATTTATTTATTTGACAGAAATCACAAGTAGGCAGAGAGGCAGGCAGAGAGAGAGGAAGGGAAGCAGGCTCCCTGCTGAGCAGAGACCCTGATGCGGGCTCGATCCCAGGACCCTGAGATCCTGACCTGAGCTGAAGGCAGAAGCTTTAACCCACTGAGCCAGCCAGGTGCCCTGCCACAGGTTTCTTGAGCTCTTGTGAAGAGGGGACCCCACATGACCTCTCCACCCAGAGGGGACTCCCTCACAGGCAGAGGCTCTTGGTGGGGCAAGGACCCAACCCCGGAATTCGTATTGAGGATCCATCTCTCTCTCTCTCTCTCTCTCTCTCTCCCCACCCCTGCTGCACCACTTGGACAGGGGCAAGCAGAGCTAGGGCCCCAAAAAAAGACCCAGGCAAAAAAGAGATTGGGGGCTCCATGGAGCCAGGTTTGGAGTCCCTGAGGATGAGGAATTTGAACTTGGGCCTGGAGTGGAGAGGATAGTGAGCAACAATGGCGGAAGGTCCAGAAGACCCAAGACTCGTGCGTGGGGGTGGCGTGCGCCCCTCACCAAGGAGGGGTGAGAGGACAGCCCCAGGTAGCTGAACACGCTCACCACTGCCTCCTCTCAGATGTTGTTCATACAAGGACACAGCCTTCCTCTCCCTTCCTCTCCCCCTGCCAAACTCCCCCATCCTGGGACTCTCTCTCCTGTCCCCCAGTGTGAGGAAAACCGCGGCTGAAACCCATCAGGCTGAAGCGTGTGTAGCCCACAAGGTGAGGTTCTTTTGCAGCCTTTCCTAACTTTTTTGGGTCTGATACACTGCCAAAGAGTATCCAGAAACTCCCAGACTCCCTCTCGGGGAACGTTTGCTGATGCCCACAGGCCCACACCACTGCCAGGGCCTCTCAGCGCCGCTGAGGCCGGTGTGAGGAGTCCTGCCCCTGGCCTCCTCTCCCTCCCCTCCCTCCTGCCTTTTCTCCTTCCTGAAGCCCCCAAGGGCCCAGTGAGAGAGGGCCAGACTGGGGGTGACTGGGGCTCTGGAAAAGCCCTGACGGTATGGGGTCTAGGAGGCAGGAAGGGGTCTGTAGTGGGGCAAGGATCACGGCAGGGGAACACATACTCCAAAGGAGGGTCATATGAGGGACATCTCATTGGTGGCAACTGCGGTGGCAGGTCCCCAAGGCCCATGGGACGTGGGGCCTGGCAGGGAAGGACAACTGTCCTATGTTGTCACAGCTCAAAGCTCCTCTCCTCAGAAGAAAGCATCCTGAGTACTGCAAGTTCAGGGGGTGTCCCAAGTAGCAGGGCAGCGATTCTGCAGAGGGTGGCGCTGGTCTGGGGAGTTGCTTCTCTGGGATGCAGCCTCCTCACACCACGCCCAGAGTCTGGCCATCCTGGAGGTGTGGTGGGCGTTTCCTGGCTGATGTACAGAATGTGCGATGTAGGGTAGGATCTTATCCATATGGTCCCTACAGAATGAAAGGGCCAGGCCGTGTGTATTGGCTTCATTACTTTCTGGACCATGATGCTGGGCAAATCCTTTAACCTTTTTGGGTTTCACTTTCATCATCTGCAAAGTGAGATCGTGACCCTTTTCTCCCAGGGCTGCTATGAAGACAGAATGCTCAGTGAGTCCCTGCTTGTGGAAGCTTGCTAAGAGCAAAGGTGGCCAGTGTGCAAAGACTTGGCCCCAGAGAGCTTGGCCTCTGACCAACAGCTTCTCACCCTCTTTCCGGAGCTCCCAGCGTGAGGTCCAGCCTGTCCATCAGGATAGGACCTTCCCGGGCTGTCTCCTGCCCTGGAAACAGTTCTCCTTGCCTCAGTGGGTGCACAACTCCCGACTGTTTTCTTCCCCTGAGGATCTGAAAATTGGAGCTCATTGGCTGGCTCAAAAAAAAGAAAAGGGGGGGGGGTGCAAATTCTCTCGTGCATGCTGCAAAAGGGGGGGGGTGTCTCAGGCTCTGTTTCCATGGAAACCACTGGCACAGGCTGGCTCCTCGGGGTGCAGAAAAGGGAAACTTGGCGGAGGCTTTGGGCACCTGGCTCCTGGGTGGTTTCCTGGGGCTGAGCAAATGGTTAGGAGTCTGGCCTCCCAAGGGGCAGGAAGGATCTCCCTCCCAAACTCAGGGGCCTTCACCCCTTTCCTCCAGCACCACCACCCACCAGGAGATCTGGCAAGGTCCCTCAGCCTCCCTAATGTGGTCCCAACCTCAAACCTAAGTGGGGACAGATAACAGGCCTTGGAGGGACTGGGTGCCTTATGGGTGTAAGGAGCGCAGGAGGGTTCCCCCCTGCGAGGCCCCATGTGGGAGGGAGGCAGCTGAGGGGGGTGGGGACAGATGAAGCAGTTGGAAGGACCCCTGTGTGCGACCCAAGTAATGTGGCAGCTTCACCCTTTCTGGCAGTGAGCTCCTATCAGTGAAGCCATTTCCCACCCAGAGACCCAGAATGATGTCCCCAGAAAGGATGCCCAGCACCAGCAGTGGCCAGAGGATGTGGGCAGGGCAGCCGGAAGGGCACCAGAAAGACCCCAGGCTTAGGAGGAGCCCAGATCCTTCTTTGCAGCCCATCTAGACTGAACCAGCCTGAGGTTGTCTGTGGGGGCAGTAGGGAGGGGAGGGGCTGGCTTGTTCTGGAACTGCCTCAGGGGAGGTTCTCCAAGCTCCCCCGCCCCACCCACCCCTCTGAATTCCTCATTGATCGGAGCTCTCCTCCCCCCAGTGGAAGCACTCTGCACCCACCACTCCACCCTCCTTTGACCGAGGTAGGAGAGCAGAGAGTGTGTGTGTTAGAGGAAGAGACAGACAGCGGGGGAGGCAGAGAGAGCCGCCAGCTCAGCAGCGGGAGCAGAGGGCAGAGCCAAGAGCCGGGCAAAGGGGCTTCAACAGACTCAGAGGGAAGGATTAGGAACCCTTAATACCCAGAGTGGGGCAGAGAGCCTGGGAAGGGGACCGAGAATCCGTTGGAGAGGCGTGGGGAGGGAGAGGGAGGGAGGGGGAGGGAGAGAGGGAGAGAGACAGGGAGGGAGGGAGAGGGCTTGAAAGAGGCAGGAGGCAGAGCAGAAGGGGTGGAGCGGGTAGAAGCAGGCGGGGCGGGAGGGGTGGGCAGGGGGCGGGCGAGGAGCCGCCCGTGTAACAATTACGTGTGGGTCCAAGCAAACATGAGGCAGCTGCCAGCCGGCCAGGCAGTCCTGTTCTCAGCTGCAAAGAGGGGAGGCCGGCAACAGTTTCCTTCAGCGCCCAGGATGCATCGGGCGAAGGTAGGCGCCGGTGGGGCTGGGGGCTCGCCCAGGGGTGGGGAGCCAGGGCTTCTGAGGGTGGCCCTGGACCAGGAAGCCCTGTTGTGCTTCCTCCTTTGATCTCAAGCGCTGTCGTCCTCTGTAGGGTCACTTTTGAAAAAGTAAGTGTTGGGGTGTCCTGTCTGGGAGGCTGGACGTCCGGGGCCCCCCTCTGGACCTGTTAGGCGTTAGGTGTTTGTGGCATAGAAGGTGGTCGGAGGAGGAGCTTAGAGTCTGGCATGTGGCTGGTGCAGTTCTGTCCGGTCTCTGGGGCAAGTGCCAGAGTAACTGACCCTGACCCTGACCCTGAGACCGGGCCCACAGCCCTTAGAGGTGTGGGAAGGCTGAGTGCTGGGAGCGGGTGCCTTAGGCTTGAAAGCTGGGCAATAAGTGTTTCTTTTAATCATTCAGGAGATTAACACACCACTTCCCAAAGGGCTCTGAACCCCCTGAACAAGGATGCATACTCCTAGTTCCCACTCCGCTGGGTGGCTGGGAGGTTGGAGAGAGAGAAGGCGAAGGAAAATGCCTGGGACAGAGTTCATGAAATAGTAACAGGCTGTTGGGAAGGCTGAAGACCAAGTGAAGAATGAGGGAGAGGAAAGAAAAGAAGCCGGTTCCCAGACTACAGCTCACACTCAGGGAATCCGTCCTGATGCCTTGCAAGCCTCTCACGTGTTTGGGATAGTCTTGTTTGGGAAGGAAGAAGCAGCATCAGGTTAGATCTGGCGGCTCATAACAGAACGCCCCGGCTAACAGCGGTTTGAACGAGTTGGTTGCGTTTCTGTCTCATGCAGAAGTCTGGAGGGAAGACATAGAAGGCTGGCACGGGGGCCCCTTGGTCAGCAGGGGCTCAGGCTCCATCTGTCTCCTTGGCTCCCATTCTTGAGGTTACCCTAAAGTCCAACATGGCTGCTGGAGCTCCAGCCAGCACGTGTAGGCAGCAGGAAGTTGAAAGAGGAGTGGGCAAAAACCAAAAACAAACCTCAGATAAAATCAAGGTCTCGTGAGTAAGGAAGAATAGATATAGGGCTGTCATCCTTCAGAATCCCCCTACATTCAACCTCCCCCCTCCCCCGCCCCCTCCAAGGTGGATTCCTGCTTCTCTCTCACGCTCAAGGACAAACAGCCCAGAGTCAGCTTGCTTCTAGACTCAGGTGGTTCCAGGCCACACTTTGGCAGAGCCTGGGTCACCCCTGCCCTGTCTGGTCCATCTCCCAGGGGTGCCAGGAGGATTAGCAGAGGGGATGGCATGAAACACTGTCAGCCTGGTGATGGGGCCCACTGAAAGGTGCTTTTTCTCCTGACACCTCCAGTCTCCCCAGCAACCTCCAGGGCAGAAAAAGAGAAACCGTGTGCTTGGTTCCAGGCATCTGTGCATGTGATCGCTTCACACGCCCACCCCAGCTAGCATGGGTCCTGGGCATCTGCACACGCGTGTGAGCAGGCCCTTCACCAGCATGCCCGGTGACTGTGCCCACAGCTGACAGCACACACACAGAGGCTGGCGCTTCCAAACCCGGGCTGCACATGGCTGCACACAGCCCGATCTATCCACCCACCAGGAGACAAGTCTCCTTCCTCTGCTCCGCTGCCCCTAACTGCCAGGAGACCTTGCCCCCACCTGGTGAGTGGAACGTGTGACTCGAGTCCCACAGGTGTATCTGGCTCTTTCCTTGGCCACTGTGATTCCATACCTGCCCTCCGTACCCCTACGACTTTCTCCTGGGCCCCAGTGGATCTCACTGTACCTTAAGCCTACTGGTGGCCTTCTTGGAGCTGGCCCGGCCAGAAACTGGAGCAAGTCCCACACCTTCTGGTGCTGGGCCAGGTAGGGACGGTGGTCCTAAGGAAGCCGCCGCTGGGTCCCTCACCAAGGTCAGCAGGGGGATTGGGGAAAAAAATCCTCTCTAGGGGCAGTGAGGACTGCAGTTGAGAAAACAGGATGGCCCAGCTCATGCGTCCTCAGCTGCCTGTCGGTCATGGTCAGCAGCTGCCCCCAGTGACACCCCATGGGTGTTCAGTCCCTCGGCCTCTCTGTGCACTACCCAGTCCTTTATGGATCCTTGGGACATCCCAGGAGGGTGAGCACACCACCTCCCCTTGTACAGACACTGAGGCTCAGAGAAGGGAGCAGCCTACTTAGCTTGAACTCTGGTTGCTCCTGGAGGAAAGGAACAAACAGAATCACAGGTCTCCTGGGGGCAGGCAAGGCTACTGTCCTAGATCTTTGGGGAGTGATGTCTTCATGGTCCAGCGCATGAACCGGGAAACTCTGTACCTGTGTTACCCCCCTGGGCCCCCGGGACAGCCCCTGAGATAGCCTTTGGTACTGTATCCCACTCTACAGATGAGGAAACGGAGGTCTGCCTTACATTGCAAGCTACGAAGTAGTACAGATAGAATCTGAACCCTGTTCCATTTTACTCCAAAGCCCAGTTCCCTAGGGCTTGGTGGGGGGGCTGGGGAGCTCCTGGGAGAGAGTGGCTTACTTGTCACCAGGCAGCTGGGAAAGTGCCCCATCCCAGCTGGAGGCTGGCTTCATGGGTTTGTGGCCCATTGTTCCTCCTGAAACCTTTAGTGAGAGCATAGTAACCAGACCCCATCCCTGGCCATGTCCCCTGGTTTAGCCATATCACCTCGAGCCAGCCACAGATCCCTTTCCAGGTAGTAGATCCAGGGCCACAAAGGAAAGGACCCCCATCTTTTGAATTCAGGATCCCTTTTCTTATCAAAATCCTTCCCGAGAGTGGCAGGTGCTCTGCCGATTCCAGCTGGCTTGGGGCCCATCTGCTCTCTCCGCCCCACTCCGAGGCATCTCCGGTGATGCCCAGGAGCAGCTGCGGAGCCCTGAATGTGGCCTCTGTGAGGGAGAAGGGCAACCTTGGTTTCCAAGGCAAAGAGAGAAGAGGAGAGAGAACTTGGCAAGTCTTCCTTAGCTGGTCCTCCAGACAAGGGGGGCGGGGAGCAGGAATAAAACGGGACAGGCAGGAGAGCACAGTGGGCAGTCAGTCCCTGTGTGCTGTGCCCTCACTCCAGCTCCCTGTTCCCAGCTGACTGATGTTTCCCTTGAACAGGTGCATCTGTCAGCTGTGATCAGCCTACGTCCTAGAATGCCACAGAACAGCCACGTGACAGGGACAGAACCAAGGGGACTCGCAGGCACCAGAGTGGGAGAGGGGGAGCTAAGCTGAACTTCAGCAGGACAGCCCAGAGGGGGCCTGTCCTACCTCCCAGTTGGCCCAGCCTCGTGCCTCTCGTCTCGGTCCCACCTCCCGCCCTAGGTCTCTGTCCAGCGGCCCCTGAGCCCCACAGCCACAGGTCTATGCAGTGCTCAGCTAGGCAAAGCAGGCACCGGTCTTCACAGGCCGCATCTCCAGTTCGGCTGCGTGTCCACCGCCACGCAGCCTCATCTCTGACACACCTCTCCAGGCCAAGCAAGGGGTAAACCCGAGGCCACCTGCTGCGGGTACCATGCCCCTATGCCCAGCCTACCCTGACTCTAGTTCAAGATCCCCTCTCAAGATGGACTTTCTGAGCAGTGACCCCCAGAGGCCAGCTTCTACCCCCAGCTCCACCCAGCTGAGCCTGCGAGCTTGGGCAGGTCCATCCCTTCTCTGAGCTTCAGTCTCCCCATGTGGGCCTTAGATACGCTCATAGCCTTGATCGGGCCCTCACCTGAGGCCTGTGCCTTATGCTGACTGGCGGGGGCCAGGAGTAGAGGCGGGGAACACTATCAAAAGTGCCAGAAGGCAGATCCGATGGGCATACATATGCCCACTGGCTTGTCACGGAGCCCCATCTGCACATTTGATATTGGAGGGCTCCAGCCACGAGAGGATGGTGGTCTGGGGTTGGGAGTAACACGGCTGTACCTTGTCAGCTATTAGCCTGGCTCTGCTTTGCATCAGGAGGACCTAGGCTCAGTCCCACCTCCTTCAAGCATTAGCTGTGTGTCCTTGGGCAGGTAAGTTAGCTCCTCTGTGCCACTGTCTCCTCATTTTCCTGGGGGAATATCATCCTCCTCCTAGATAAATTAGGTCCCATATCAGCCTACTCAGCCCAGCCGGGGCATAGAGCAAGAGCTCCGTAAATGGTTGGAGGGTCAATGTCACTGTTTTCTGATTACTAAGTAGAGCCTGGAAAGGGCATGCCAACAGGAGAATGTTCTCTACGAGCATGCTGAGCAGCCCTCCCCCAGGTTAATGAGACACCTGCATTGCCTGGGCAGCAAGGGCCAGGTGGGAAGCTTGTGTCCTAGCCCAGGTGGCAGCCGTCAGAGGCAGGGCAGCAATGACCCAGTCCTCCCCTCCCCTGCTCCAACTCGTGCGTGCTCGTGCAAGTGTTGGCAGGAACTTAGGCCCAGCTCCCGCCTCAGCAGGCGAGCTGCCCGGCCTGCATCTGTAGGTGCCCAGGGGTGGGTGGAAAATCGAGGCTCCCCCAAGCTTCCCCACCCCAAATCCTTGGGGCCTGCACGACACGACGCCCACCGCCACTTCCTGCCATCTGTCCCAAGTGATGGAAATAGAGCGAGCAAGGAGGAGTGGTTGCTCAGGGAGCCAGCCTGAACTGCCAAAGTCCCCAGGACAGGGCCGGGGACGGGGGGCAGGCAGCCCCACATCTGAGCGGCTCTGGCTCTGCTTGTTCCTAGCTGGCCCAGACTCTGGCCCTGAAGCAGCCCTCCTAGGAGGGGCCGGGGCGGGGAGGGAGACAGAATCCGAGACTCCTTCCTCCCACAGATAAAGCCTAGAACTTCCCATTGGTTGGCATGAGCCCTCCAAACCTTAGTGGCACTTTCAGATCTACCGACAGCTTAATAAAAATAGAGCAGCGCGGGCCCCACTGAATCAGATAATGCGGCCTCGCAGGCAGCCAGATGTGGGGGAAGCTCCCAGGTGATTCTGATACCCAGCAGCTCAGCAGAGCGAGTTGGCTGGCTCTCTCTCTCGAAATCACAGGACAGTCGCTTGGCCCCGCCCCGTGCTTGGCCCCGCCCCATTCTTGGCCCCGCCCCTTGCTCTGGTTAGGCAGAATTTGCCCTCCACCAGAAGGATGGGGATTAGGGATAATCGGGCTCCTGCTGGGGCTTTGTATGCCACCGCATTTAACCTTCCCCAGTGTCCTATAAAAGCATATTAGTCTCCCTCTTTTACAGATGAAGACTAAGCGTGGTCCAGTACTTTGTCCAGGACTGTCCAGCCGAGGTGACGGTCTGGCTGACTGCAGACCTCTTCCCACTGTACCTGGTAGTGGGAAATAACATTAACCTGCCTGAAATCCCCCCTTCCTGGCTAAGTGTGTCTCATGAGCCGCACCTGGTGGGTCCTGATGGTCCTTAGGCAACCATTCACGCTATTTCTCATCCATACATATAAATATTTGGGAAAAATTAGTTCTAACTTTTGCATATGCATTTACTCAAGTGACATTACTCTGAGGAAGGGAGCCTGGGTGTTGAACCTGGGTTTGCCAGGACCCTCCATGGCCTCCAGCCATGCACCCCCACCCCTAATAGGCTGCCACAGGCCCACAGGTAACCTCTGCCAAGCCTTCTCTGGGCTTCGCTGTGGGGGTTCTCTGGAGGCCAGAGGATGAGAACCACAGAGACAGAAGTGGCTGACTGAAGGTCTTGCCTCAGGGCACCCCTACGGCTTGACCTGATGGGTCCTCACCTGGTGAAGCTTTGCCCACTGAGCATGGGCAGTGAGCAGGGCAGCTGCTGGCCTTTCAAGGGGTTTCGGGGGGTGGGAACTCACGAGTTGGGGTGTTCAGGTCCTGGGAGTTTGAGATGGTTGGGCTGATGGTATTCCTGGTGGAGAGTACAGACCTTGCCCTGGGGCAGCTGGAAGGCATGAGGGGTTGTCCTGCCCCCTCCGTCTCTGTGGTGACAGGTGTCACAGTTACTGGGGAGTCCCCTCGACCCCCCCACTACTACCCACATCCACAGCAGATCCCCCACTCACACTAATATCTCCACCATCCTTCCCACTGCCTGGGCCTCTCTCAGCACCCCCACTTCCTTCCCTGGATTTGCTTAGCCCCCCAAGTTTGCCTCCTGCCTCCACCCTTCCTCTGCACCCCACTGGGCCACCTTTCTGAAACAAGTCTGACCGACCCTAACTGGGACTTGAGAAGGACAGAGGAGTTGGGGTCAGTGTATGCCCTGGCAGGAGGGGACTGCCCCAAACCATCCACCCGGCTGGTCTGAGAACCATCTAGAACAGTGCTAGCCAATAGAAGTGTAGTGTGAGCCACAGGTGTCATGTTGAATGACAGGGAGGCACATGAAAGAAAGTTTTCTTTTTTTAAAGTGAGGGGTTTTTTTGATCATATATTTTATTTAATCCAGTATAAGTATTATCATTTCAATATGTAAGCAATATAGTTATTAATAAGCTATTTTCCATTCTTCCAAGTAAGGCTTTGAATCCATGTCTGTTTGCACTGATGGCATATCTCAGTTTGGACTAGCCCCATTTCAAGTGCTCAGTAGCCACCTGCCCCCAGGGGCCCCTGTCTGGGACAGCACAGACCCAAGGGCTCAGTGCAGCTGCCTTGAGTGGGCCCCTAGGTCTGTTGGTCCTCTGCCTCTGACTTTGCTTCGTCTGGCACAATCTGTATGATTGTTTTTTGTTTTTTCTTTAAACTTACTCACATTTAAATTTTTTTTTATTAACATATAATGTATTATTTGCCCCAGGGGTACAGGTCTGTGAATCAACAGGCTGACACGTTTCACAGCACTCACCATAGCACATACCCTCCGCAAGGTCCATAACCCTACCACCCTCCCCCTACCCATCCCCACCCCCCCACCAGCGAACCTCAGTTTGTTTCCTGAGATTAAGAGTCTCTTATGGTTTGTCTCCCTCCCGATCCCATCTTGATTCATTTTTTCCTTCCCTACCCCTCATAGCTCCACCTCCCTGCCTCTCAAATTCTTCATATTAGAGAGATCATACGATAATTGTTTTTCTCTGATTGACTTATTTCGCTCAGCATAATACCCTCCAGGTCCATCCACATCGTTGCAAATGGCAAGATTTCATTTCTTTTAATGGTTGCATAGTATTCCACTGTATAAAGGTACCACATCTTCTTTATCCATTTCATATTTTAAATTTTAATAAATGCACTGAAAGGGGAATCTTTAAATCATTATTTTTTAATAAAGATTTTATTTATTTATCAGAGAGAGAGAGGGAGTGAGAGCGAGCACAGGCAGACAGAATGGCAGGCAGAGGCAGAGGGAGAAGCAGGCTCCCTGCCGAGCAAGGGACTCCATCCCAGGACGCTGGGATCATGACCTGAGCCGAAGGCAGCTGCTTAACCAACTGAGCCACCCAGGCGTCCCTAAATCATTATTTTAAATGGAAAGAGGGGAGCCATTGATGAAGGGGACAGTTAACAGTATTGATGCCTTGCAAGCAGAAACCACCAGGACATACCTAAAAGCAGACTCTTCCTTGACCCTGAGTGCTAGTGCACAGGGGAACTGGGCAAGCTTGGTCAGAGGGTGTGAGGAAGAATCTCTTCCGGAACTCGGGCTTCAGCTGGCTGATTTGCAGGAAGTTCTGAGGAACTTTAGTAGGTTCTGAGGAACTTTAGTAGGAACGGAAGTTCCTCACTTTAGTAGGAACTTTAGTAGACTCTTAATCTCAGGAAACAAAACTTCACAACTTTTGTGAACATCAAATAAGATAGCATCTCCATACGCCTCACCTGGTGCCTGGCCCATAACAGGTGGGTCTCTAGCTTGGTGTCCTCTCTGTCCCTCCCCTGCTCCCCACAGACTTGAAGTGAGCTAAGACTCACCCCACCCCACTCCCCCCACAACCCATCTGGCTAGACAGGAGCTCTGGGTTATCAGGGAACGACCCTGCCCACCCACAGCCCCTGCTTTTCGGGGAACCTGTGAGCCTCAGAGAAGGCTGTAGGTCCCCAGGGCCACTTGTGCCAGATGTGCCAAAGGGGACTCTGTCACCCAACCCTGGCCAACCCTTGAGGCCCACAGAGGATGGAGGGAGGGCTCCAGCCTCTGTGGAAATGATGCCAGGATAAAGCAGGAGTGGGAGGAGAGAAATTCTCAGCTGAATTATGAAGAGCATCAGGGGACTTTCATCTAGTCATCTGTGAATATTTCCTGAGGTTTTTGAGTGTGCGTGTATATCTAATAGCCTTTTTTGTTTGTGCGACAGTATTTTTATTTGAGACATTACTGAGATCATTGTGGAATCACGTGTGGCTGTGAGAATTAATATAGAGAGACAGTGGAGGGAAGCTGTAGGTGGTAGTGGTTGGGGGGGCAGCGGAGAGAAGGTGCGAGAACCTGCCTGGCCTGTGTGAGGAGCAGCAAGGTGAGCGCTGGGCGCAGGCCGATGGGGGGTCGGGGTGGGGTGGACGCTGCTGCCTGTCCAGCGGGGCTCCACTGACTGGGACTTTCTAGGCAGGACAAAGGCACTGGGGTTTTACTTGGACTGCGGTGGAAGGCACGGGTTGCTTAGCCGGGAAGGGGGTGGCTTTCATTCGAGCTGGAGTTTCCTCACGGATGCAGTTCTCCTCAATTTTGTCCCCTTAAAAAAGAGGCATTTTGGGGTGAGGGGGCTGGTCACCTCTCAGGGCTCCCTCCCTCCTATGCCTGAGAGCTCCAAATCAGGAGCAGGGTGCCCTGAGTGGGCCACTAACATTTTCTGACAGCCCAGGCAGACCCTCTCCTAGACAGACCAGTGTCAACCATCCCTGAGGATGACCTGAGGTCACTTGTCCCTCCTGACTCCCCTCCTGGCCGTTGTGTGGCCCTACCCTGTCTCAGCCACTGTGGGCCTCTTCTCTCCTCCGTAAAGAACCCCCACCCACCTCACAGGGGGTCACCGTCCTAGGTCCTACCTGTGGGGCTCCTGGGGCTCCTGCCCCTCGTACCCCAACTCCCTGTGTCAGGGAGAACACACACACTAGGTCTCGTCAGTACAGGAGAATAGGAGGACACGGTTTGGGGCTGACTCTGATATGGCTGCGGGCTCAGGAGCCCCTCCCCAGCTTCCGAAGCCTCTCCAGGGTCCGGGCCCTAGGAAGGCTGAGCAGCACAGCCTGTGACCAGCACCTCCTGAACCCTGGAACCAGGAGACCACAAGGACAGAGAGACCCTGGCATGCCCCCCCGCCAGACTTCTCCTGGAATTAGTTTCCTCATCTTTAAAATGGGGGTGGTGTTGCCGACCCTGTAGGATTGTCTTGACAGTGAGACCACCTTGAGGCCCAGGATAAAAGACACACACAGAGCTCTCTGCCCTGCCTGTGGGTCTTGCCTGTGGGTCTTGCCAGCCTGGAGGACAGAACCCTAGCTCCCTGGCTGGGTCTCTCCCACTTTAGTTAGGTCCAGTTTGCAAGACAGAATTCCCATGACTAACCTTGGGCTCTATGAGGACAGCCCCTGCCAGCCAGCACCAGCACTGACCTGGGATAGACAGGGACCCAATGGATGGCTCCTGAGGCCCACGACAGTTTTTCCTTCTGACATTCTCCACTAACCCCAGCTGCAGGGCCTACAGCAAAGAATCATGAAGTGATGAAGCCACAGTTGTCCATCAACTCCCTCCCCCCCCCCCCCCGCTTCCTGGACTGAAATAAAGACCTTACTCATTGAGGCCACTTCTGTCCTGAATATGATCATTAATAGTGGAGAAGGTGCCTCTCTGATCGAGCAGGGGCAGGACCTGTGTGTGTGTGTGTGTGTGTGCAAGTACGTGTGTGTCTGTGCATACAGGGGCCCTCCCTCAGCCTCCCTGGTACCCCGAGGCCCCTGGGCACCCCTGCTCACCCCTTCTTTCTGCCCCACCAGGATGGGGGGGTGCTCGCTCTTGCTGCAGCTGCAGCTCTGGGCACAGCTGACCTGCCTTGTTGCCAGGGTGAGCCTTGGAGGAGGGAAGGAATGTGGGTGTGGTGTTGAGCGTGTGTCAGGGAGGCAGCTTGGAGGGTGATGGCTATATAGAGGGTGTGCCCAACTGGGAAGGCCCCAGAAATCAGGGTAAGGGGTATGGATGTCACTCTGTCTAGGTGGCCACTTCACCAAAAGCTGACCAGGCAGGCAACAGACCGTCCAGCCCTACCTAGGAATGGGCCTCAGGGAGCCATGAGCCAACCCAGGACCTGGAAGCTTCTCCCGCATCATTGGTGTCTGCAGGGTGCAGCAGTCCAGCTTCCCCTCACCCGAGCATTTGTACGAACTCCTCGGTTCAGGGAAGCTTGTAGGGCTTTCCTTACTCCTCATGCTCAGAAAAGCCTGTACCCAAGACATGAGAGAGCCTGAAAGTCCAGATGCTTCCTTCCTGGCTCCTGTAGCCAGGGAGGAGGCACAGGACCCAGGCAGGGACCTGGAGCTAGGGACCCCACTGAGAAGAACCCCCAGAGCAGCCTCCAGGTCCCGGGGACAGCAGGGCCATGAGGCCCATGGGGGTCCCAGGCCCAGTGCCCCAGGAGGGAAGCAGGAGCAGCAGGGGCTGGGGTGCTTGGCCATGGCAGGGGGATCTCGCTGGCCTCTTCTTCGGGGGTGACTGTGACTGAGGGCCGGCTGTCCCTTGGCTCGCTCTTTGCTCTGGCTTATCCTCCCAGCCTGGCTCTCTGTCCTTTCTGGGGAGGCTGTGGCTGGCCCAGGATCCTGTGGCTGATTCCTTTCCTCTTGCCATCAGCACAGGTCAGTCTCTGCTTCTTGCACCCAAGAGCGGACCGATGCAGGGGTTCTATTTGGGGCCCCGAGTCTGCAGCACTTGCCCAGCTGCTCGTCTGTTCATTGGCTTTGGGGACGATGCAGAGTTAGCACACATGGAACCTCACGACCCTGGAAGGATATCCCCAACTCACCACCCTGGTGGCCATTGTCCTGGCCAACCAACCCGACCTCTCAGGACTGGTGCCCGCGCAGGGGGGTTCTCCCTCCTGCAACTGGAGCTCAGGCCATGTGTCCTGGGTAGAGGGACCCTGGGGACAAGACTTGGGGGTGGGTAAAGGGTGACCCTGCCCTGGAGATTGCGGTTGGCCTGGAGGTCCTCTCTGAATGGGGGCTCAGGGCTGCTCTGCCTGTCCCTGCTACAGGAAGTGATGAAGGTGTCAGATGGCAGCCTCCTGGGAGACCCCGGGCGCACGCCGCTGAGCAAGAAGGAGGGCGTCAAGTGGCAGCGGCCACGGCTTACCCGCCAGGCTCTGATGCGGTGCTGCCTGGTCAAGTGGATCCTGTCCAGTGCCGCCCCCCAGGGCTCAGGTAGGGGCGGTGGGGGGCTGGGCAGAGGGCGGGAGTGGGCATGGGGCATCTGATCTGAGCTCTCCTCTCTCTGAGGGCTCAGAGACCCGCTGGGGACCCTAGCCCAGGCCGAACCACCTCTGCTCTGTTGGCAGAGTATGTTTTCATTCATTCATGTAAGCAAGGCCACTGCACTCAAGGCAGGACCCGCAGAGGGTGGGGACCGAGGATTGGAACCATGCTGAGGTGTCCCACCTCGGTTGCTGGATAGAGCAAGGGGTTTGAGTCCGACAGGCCCGGCTGGCTCTGTCTACCATCTGAGGGTCACCTGGGGCAGTTCACATGTCCTTCTTAAGTTCTCTGTGAAAAGGACGGGCAGCAGTGCATGCCAAGGCCCAGAGAGGAGACAGCCCCGGCCCTCGCCCCGCCTCAGTTCTACCCAGCGCACCCCAGGGCCTGTGCTGGCTGCTCACCTCAGGCAGCACTGGGGATGGAGGCGGGGGGTGTCGCTCCTGAGGGGTCTTAGGAAACAGCTGCTCTGCGCTTATTTTTGGTGATATTTGATGTCTGCCAAGTGTGACAGAGCAAGGGACACACAGGTCACCTCCTGCAGCCCTTGAACTCTCACATGCACATGCCACACAATCATACCTGTGTACACCTACCAATACCCCTGTGCCTCCACCACACATGAATGTGCACACCCACCCACCACGCCCATGTGGGTGCACACCCAGGCGTGCCCACTGCTCACACCCTCGTGCACACATACCCACGTGTGTGTGATCACATAGTGCACAGGAGCACAGGAGAGCCTGCCTCTTTGCCTTGAAGGAAAAGGGCAGACCTGGGCCCTGACAGCCCATCCTGTTTGTTGTCTCAGACACTCTCTGCACGATTTCCAGGGAGACTCGGTTCCTCTGGCAGGAGAACGGGCATAAATCATGGCCCCGGTCTCCCAGGCCTGATGCAGGAGAGAGGGGAGGGGATGGCCCGAAGGGCCCCGCATCGGCAAAGCAGCTGGTGGCCACCTGTGTTGAGTGGTTGAGTGGTCAAACCCCCTCTGGGGTGCTCCCAGCGCCATTCCAGCCCCTCCCTTCTGCCACCCCCCAGAGCCCCTGTCCGTCTGTGCTGTGGGCTGACATTTGCTCCTGGCCTTTCCCTTCCATGCCGAGGCCTCTCGCGGAAACACTGCTGCGCGGGAACACATGTGCGGGGACGTGCGCGCTCCTCAGGGTGAGGATGGGGAATGGATTTTGCATGGATTTTGGTGGAAATATGAAGGCACTAAAAGTTCATGCAAACAGCTTTCCTGGGAGACAGGCCTCTGGACAGTGCTGTTTGTTCCACAGCGGAGTAAATGCAACGCCATTTGTTGTCGGGATAGAAACCAAGAGCAGGGGTGAGCCCCAGCGGTGTGTGTGATGGGGTCTGGTCTGCTGCTGCCTGTGCTGCTTGGGGCTCCAATACCCCCCTGGTCTTGGCCCCCAGGCTTTTATTTATTTATTTATTTCTGAAAGCTGGCTCCTCACCCAGCATGGGGCTTGAACTCATGACCCCGAGATCAAGAATCACACATGACCAAGAGAGCCAGGCACTACCTCTGGGCTTTTCTGGGCAGTAGCACAAGACCATCACCTCAGTGTCCCTCTCCGTCTCACCCTCCCTGATCCTCTCCATCCAGGACCCCCACCTCCAGCTTCCTTCCTGCTTCAGGACTGGGCTGAAGGGTGACAGGCTACCTCCTGGCTGAGGCTGTTTGCACTCCCAAGTGTGGGTGGGCATCGAGGAAAGCCAGCTGGGGGCTGGGCTTGTTGTGTTCAGGGTCATAAGGAGGGGGCCCCGAGGGGCCCATATATCCCACCTTGAGCTGGGTGGGTGGGGGGGGGGGCTCCTGGAGGTCAGGAACCGAGGCTGAGCTGTCAGGATGTGTTTGGAGACTTGTCATAGCCCAGAGCCGTGGGGGCAGGAGGGGGGTGTGGATGGAACAGGGCCCAGGACACCTTCCATGTCTCAGGCCCAGTCCAGTGCATTGCCCCGCATAGACACGTCCCCCAGACTCCATGCCAGGCCCTGAGAGGCTATGTAGCGTGTGGAAAAACAAGATCCTATTTCATTGGATAGGGTACGCCCTGCAGATCACTCTGTTTTATTAGAATCAACAGAAGCTCAGGGAGGTCACATGACACAGCAGGTCACAGGGTATTACGGGGCAGAGTGAGGGCTCTGACTGGGAGCTTTTCCACAGGTTCTGGGCGGGGGTGGGGGCGGGGGGGCGGGGTGCTCACCCCGATGTTTGTCTTCCATGTCTTTTCTCTCGGGGAACCTCTGGGATCTCTGGAGGCAGCAGCCATTCTCACAGACTAAGGAACTGAGACCCGAGTGCACCCCTGATCTCCACAGGGCCCAACTCCCAGACCCTGACTCCTTAGTCCAAAGACGTCTTCTATGTACCCCTCCTGGGATGGAATGGCTGGTGTGGTCACACTGAGGGCTTGGCATGCACGTGAAATGCTAGTGTGCCCAGATGAGGCACTTCTCCTTCAGGAAGCTTCCTGGGCTCTGGGTGTAGAGAACAATCAGTGCCTTCAGTGTCACTCAGTCCCCGAGCTCAGCAAGGCCCCGCTGCAGTGTCTGGAGTGCCGGTGCCTGTGGAAGGCAGGCGTTAAGGCCGAGACACTACACCCTTGTTGTCAGGGGTTTTTCCATTCAGATGAAGCAGGTCAGAGAGACAGATTTCTGGGACGGCTTGGGGGAAGAAGCCAAGGCTGAGGAAAGCACATGGATGTCCCTGAGGCTGAGGCGGCCTTGTCGTCAGGGGCCGGGATTCGAGGGTGCGATGGCTGGACCAGCTGCTGCTGTGCTTGGGGGTCCCTCCTGGGCTGTGAAGGCCCCCACATGGAACTGGGATCTGGCTGGCTGCAGTGGCCTCTGAGATGGGCCCAAGAGCAGGGGAGTACAGGGGAGCCCAGGGCAAACGCTCTAACCCCAGCACCCCACCCAGGAGGAGGGCCCAGCCTTGGCGGGAGACTGTCCGTCACTAGCCCTGGGGGGCCTGTCCTCAGTGACCCAGGAGCTGGGACCCTGACCTGCTCTGCATGTCTCCCCAGCTTCCAAAAGTCCTTCCTGTCACGATACCGGAACATCTCTCCAAGAGCCTCGCTAAGCTACCAACAGGGTAGACTGTTTCTCAAGTCTGACTCCCCAGGAGGACAGAGAGACTGGGTTTCTTCAACTATAAAACTGTCATCAGGGGCTCCTGGGTGGCTCAGTCGTTAAGCATCTGCCATGATCCCAGGGTCCTGGGATCAAACCCCCGCATCAGGCTCCCTGCTCTTCAGGAAGCCTGTTTCTTCCTCTCCCACTCCCCTAGCTTGTGTTCCCTCTCTCGCTGTGTCTCTCTCCGTCTGATAAATAAAATCTTAAAAAAGAAGAGAAAGAAAAAAAGAAGGTCACCATGTCCCTTGGGCTTTGGGTCCGTCACTCTGCTACATCTGAATTGTCTCGTGGCCTGTGCTGGGGCCTGGTCCGCAATAGGCTCTTCCACTGTCCCACAAGGCCAGCTGCTTCTGGGCGTGGGCAACAGAGTAAGGTCAGCAGGCCTTGCCAGCGCTGGCCCTTGGCCACACTTCTTGGTTGTCAGAGGAGTCGCTCAGGCAGCAGCTATGGTGTGTGGGACCCTGTGGTGGGAGCTGGTGCTGGCAGGAGCAGGGAGCAGGGAGGACGTCCATACGCAGATCGAGGGTCCGCTCCGGGGAAGATAAGCGGTGGTCCCTGCCGGAATGAGGGGTGCAATGGAGCCGACCTGACAACTGGTGGCTGGCTTGTCAGCCTGCCAGCAAGCTGTGTACTTAACTTCAGCCTGGGGACGAGATGTTCCTATAGGAACCCATCGGCCGTCTTAGACCACGTGGCACTCTGCTGGGGAACAGTGCCACGCAGCAAGGAGTATAGCCTACCCGGCCATCTTGTCTACCTGACCCCTGGGCTCCTTCTCAGGCCTGCTGCCCTCTGGACAACAGTCACCCCTCCCCCTCTCTCTTCTCCTCCCCCTCCCTGACCCTTGAACAGATGGTTCGCAACCATCCACGAGTGAGTGGAGATCTGTACCCCAGGCCATCTGTTCTTCCAGGAAGTATGGGCGGGCAGATGTATCCGTCACTCTGCCCCCCAGGAAGGCTTCCCTTCTCCATCGTCCTTCTCTGCTGAAGAGGCCACCGTGTCAACCTAGAGTCCGTGCTGGCATTTCTTGCTGCTCTGTCTATAAATGACATGGGAATGCTCTTCCTCTTCAGATGGCCCTAGAGACTCCCCATGGGGTCGCAGGTATGGGTTGAGGGGCTGCTGGTGCAGCAGTTGCCGTGGGGACATGAGTCTCTTGCTACATTCTTACCTGAGCCTTCCAGACCCTCTGTGCCTGCACTCGGACATCGCTTATGCACATGCAGATAGAATGATAGAATGCTGCACACACACGTCTAGGCCTTTAGAGCCGAGAGAGAGGTTGATACTCAGTACCTGATGGACAGCAGAGGTTGGCTCCATGAGAGCTCAGTAGCGAGCCAGTAGCTCCATGTCAAAAGGAAAGATCTTTGCCAAAGAAAGATGGCTTTACTCCAAACCTGGGGAGACCATGGAATGTTCCTCCTGGGGATGGCCATTGGCCTGTAGACACGCTGCTTTGCCTGGAACGCAATGGGTGCTCGTGAATGTGCAGGGTCACAAGGCCCAAGGGGCAGAACTGCTGGTCTGTGGCCTGACGTGCTGCCTAGCCCTTACTTGCTCTCAGGAAAGCAAACGGTTTCGAGCAGCGTGCTTCACGGCGGTGTACAGGAAGGCCCAGCCAAAGCTTACTTCCTTTTATCAGCTGGGAGAGTGCAAGGTGCAACAGTTCGTCTTTCACTTCGGAGGGAATATTTTGACTTGGCTGTACTTGTGTATAACAGAAACCCCAAATAACAGCGGCTTAATTTAGACAAAGATATGAGAAATCTGGGCTAAGCAGTGACTGGCACCAGGTTAACAGCTTTGGGATGTCAGAATCAATGTCTTTGGGATTTGGGGGTTTTTTTGAGGGGGGGGCGGTTGCCCTTTTCCTCACAGCCCCAAGGTAGTTGCTTTGGCTCCAGCCATCACGGCTTCATTCTAGGAGGAAAGGGTAGTGATTTGATTAGGAAAGCAACACTCTCATGGAAATCTCTGGAAGATTTCTTCCTGTATTTCACTGGCCAGAACTGAGCCACCCTGATGGCAAGGAAGGTGGGGGAATGTTGGTTTTTTGTTTTTGTTTTTTTAAAAAGATTTTATTTATTTATTTGACAGACAGATCACAAATAGGCAGAGAGGGAGGCAGAGAGAGAGAGAGAGGAGGAAGCAGGCTCCCTGCTGAGCAGAGAGCCCAAGGCAGGGTTCAATCCCAGGACCCTGAGATAATGACCTGAGCTGAAGGCAGAGGCTTTAACCCACTGAGCCACCCAGGCGCCCCAGAATGTTGGTGTTTAAAAGCTGGTTACATTTCTGCCTCCAAGAGAATCTGAATTCCGTAGGTGAAAAAGCAGAGGAGAATGAATACTGATGTGGCATTCTAGGCCACATGGACTTTATGAGGTTGTTTTGATGACAGAATGTGCTGGTGGCCAGAAGGACCTTAGCCAACTGCCTGGCCCATGCTAGGTGCCCAGTAAATGTAGGGGGTGGAGGGGATGGCCAGAAGTTTCTGCTCCAGTCCTCCCGTTGTTTTCCTCTACCCTCCTCATCAGAGTGACCCCTTTTCCCCTCCCCATTCTCTGCTCTATAGAGACACCAACAGTGCTGTGATTTGGTGTCAGTGAGCAGAGACCAGAGGTCAAGAAGTAGCCAAAGGTCAGGACCCTACCCATCCCCCAGCTCTACGCAGGGCCCCTGGCTACTGAGCATCCCAGGCAGAAGGCTGGGTGGGAGCAGGCTGCTCCTTTTCTGGCCACGGAGAAACCCTGGGTCATGGGTGAGGCCCACTGCAGTGAGATCACACTCTCACCCGAATATCACACCAGTGGCACCTCCTCTATTGGTGCTGGGAGCTCCGGAGCAATGCCCACCTCCCCCACCCCCTTCCCAGTCCAGGAAGCTGCAGCAGCCCTTCCGCCTCCAGAAGAGTGAGCTCCAGGGTCCTGGGGAGCCAGAGCAGGCACAAGGTGAAGGGGCTGGCCTGAGGGTAGGAGTAAGGGCTGCTTGAGGACGTCCACCCTGGCAAGGGGCTGGCCATCTCCTGGATGCTCTGGGCTGAGGGCTGGGTGGCAGGTGGTCCTGGGGAAGGCTGAGAGAACAGGAGGCAGAGACGGAGAACAGAGGAAGGAAGAGGGAAGGAAGTGCAGGTCAGAGAGGCCGAGACCCTGAGGGTCAGGGTTAAGATCAAGAGGAGAGACAGGCCGGAGAGGGGGGAGAGAGAATTCCAGAAGGAAGGCTCTGAGTGTCAGGTTGGGGAGAGGCAGGCAGAGGAAGGACGGAGCAGGCTGGGGGTGGCCTGCACTGTGGCTGGTCAGGCCGAGCTGAGGGCAGGAGCTAGGGCCCCCAGGATGGGGCCCGGCCCAGGGGTGGCGGGGCGTGGGGAGACCCCAGGCCCAGCCCGGGGGGCTGCTCTGAGGCTTCAGGAATGCCACCACGGCTGCAAGAAGCACCTGGGAGACATCATCAGCTTCTTCTTCCGCTTCATCTCTGGGAACCTGGCTCGAGGTGAGGGCTGCTTTGACAGGACCGGTCAAGGGAGCAGAAGAAGCAGGTTTGGGACTCAGGACTGCTGAGCCTGCCTTGTAGGGGGTTGGGGCAATTAGAGCAGAACTGGAAGGAACCCCCTGGCTCAGGACCCTGCCCTTCGACCGCAGGCAGTGAGTGCCAAGCTGGGCTCCCATACTCTTGGGCTTGAGGAGGGAGCAGATGTGGGAGGGGGCTTCCTTCTCCCGGAGCGCAGACTTGAGCTCAGCTGGGAGCAGGAGGCCCCAGGGCCAGCCCACCTGTCTTGCCCACACTGACCCCAGTGCCCTGGCCTCTCCCCTTCCCAGAGTCCCTTTCTCATTCCCCCAAATAGAGGTGTGACTTCTGCAGTGAGGATGAAAGAAACGGCTTGATCAGTAACAGCCATCTTTTAAAATCTATACAACCAACCAACCTGGAATTTCGGGCAGGGACACCATGGGGCTGTCAGGCTCAGGCCTGGGGAGGAGCCCCATGTGGGAGTGACAGCAGAACAGGCCAGGTCCCGCTTCTGCTCTCTCTCCTTTGCCCCTCACCAGGATGGGTGTTCTGGGGCCAAGCAGGACCAAGACCCCGCATCAGCCGTGGGGACCGGGAGGCCGGCACAAGGAGAGGGTCTCCTGTGTGTGTCCGGAGCTCCAGACACTGAACGGAGAGACCCTCAACAGCTCGGGGCTTCTGGTCCTTTTGTCTTTCCCTGTTATTAGAAGGATATGAGGGGAATTTGGCTGAAGTAATCCCATGATTCTCTAAAGAGATATCAAATGAAATCCCTGACACATAAACATGAATCAGTGTAGACATGTGATGTATTGATTTTTTAGCCAAAGATAAAAAATGCTTCTGTTGCCCAAAGATGCTCATAGACCCTGAGGGACGATGTGCCCACACTGAGTGGGGCTGGGCGGAAAAGCCGGGTCTGTTGTCCCCTCTCTGGGGGTGCGGGCCTGGTCCCCTGCTCTGATTCCCTGCTCTGACCCACCCAAGAGCCGGGCACAAAGCCTGGTACGCCAAATCCTTGTCAAATTAATGAATAATACTTTAAGAAGAATAAAAACACAAAACTGAGCATATAACCAATCCTATCAATCATCTCAAAATCGGTCAGATAATAATGATTTCAAATACTGAAAAGCAGTAATAGATCTCTAATCATAAGACAGGATTCTGATATAAGGAAGGTTTGCAGAGGGAGATCAGATGGAGATCTGAGTCTAAAGCAGGAGTGGTGACCTCAGGGGACTTTAAGGGAGAGGGACCCAGTGTGGCTGCCAGAAGTGGGGGCCCAGGCTCACAAGCCAGCTTTTCAAAGGCCGTGGAAGCTCTCTCTCTGCTCGTGATGCCCCTTTGCAGACTGTGGGCCACTCCTCAGCAAGGGGAGACACCTGGGGGTTAGGCTTAGTGGTGGAGGCATGTCCCCACGTGCTGCTTCTACTAGTTGCTCCTGCGTGTTCCTGCTGCCTGGTGATCAGGACTGATCATGGTCCCTGCTCCACGGGGCGCCTAGAGAGTCAGAAAGACCCCTCGCTTACTGAGTTTCCCTGAATGGGAGTCTTTTTCGTCCAGTAATCTCATGCCCCCTTTTCAAGCCTTTTTACATGCTTGATGGGCTTGCAGACTCATGGGAGCTTTTTCTCACTACCTCTGTGTGTCTCCGTGTCTCCGTCTGTCTTGCAAGGAGGAAGGAGGCTGCGGGTCTGTGTCACCTAAGGGTGCAACCTGCCTCCTTCGGCTTCAGTTTCCTCATCTGACAAGAAACAAACAAACAAAAAAGGACAAAGACTTGACCTTGCGGGCCTACTTGTGAGCTCCTTCCAGCTCTAGATGCTGGTTCTGGGCGTCACAGTAAGTGGGGGGTGCAGGGAGCAAGGAGCCAGAGAGCAGGCTGGTGTCTGCTCTCAGACCAAGAGACATGATGCTTGAACACAATGGCTGGACGGTCACACATGGGACAAGCCGGGGGAGGGGCAATTCCTTGTCACCTCTGACTTTTCCCGTCTTCCCTGCGGGATTGCACTTCCCTGTGCTTGGGGGAATTCTGTGCAGGTCCTGTGGGCGTCTTTCAGGGGTTCAGGCATCTTCAGGGAATCCTGCCTGGCCCAGATCAGAGTTCTAGACCCTCATCCACTTCAGGATCTCCCTCCGGCTGGCTTGTCTCAGACCAGAGTGTGGGCAAGGTCCTAGGCGTCTCCACTCCTTGTCCCTTGTTCACCTTGCTTCCTACCTGGTTCTGGTGGCCAGGCCAATGCCAGTTCCCTTCCTTTGCTCACGATGCCCCGTGACCCCATCTCCCAACTGTTGAGACTCCCCCTCTCCAGGCAGCACGAGGAGGAACAGTGAAGGTGGATTCCCCCAGCTCTCGTCCGCAGGGTCTGAGGGGCTCTGGGGAAATGCATCCTCTGCCTCCAAGACCATCACCCGGTGGGTGTCCAGTTTCCACCCCTCACCCTGGCTGTCTTGGCCATTGTAACCATGGCCTTCACCTGACCTCCTCCCAGTGTGGGTCAGACCCACCTGGCCCCAGACACAGGCCCAGACCCCAAAGGCTTCCTAGAAGGACCTCAGTTGGACAGAGGACTAGAGCCCCTTGGTATAGGAGGAGGGAAGACAAGTGCACCAACCAACCTTTCCAAAGATGTTCCCTTTCTCCGCCTCACCAACCTTTTCCTTCTCTGCCCCCTGGCGGGGCGAGGAAGGATAAGTCACAAGACCGGTTTCCTAGGCCCTTTGTATGACCTCCAGAGCTGGTCTCTACTGCTGGGCCAAAGCCACATTTAACACCTGGATGTGAGACATGGAGTCCACATCAAGACGGGGGAGAGCCTTGTCTTCTGAGCCCCCGGCCCCACCAGGCAGCAGGCCTCCACGCCCCCAGGGCTTCCAGGGACACTGCATGGGGCAGAGGTGGGGAAGGGCCAGGAGCCAGGGAAGAGGGCTGGAGATTGAGATTGAGGCCGCAAAGCCTGGAGGTTCCAGACAAAGCTGGGCACAGCTGGCTTGCATTGTCAAAGCATCATTCTCTGTGTGTTAAAAATATCGTTCTTCCACAAATAGACAGTGAGTGTGTGTCAAGGTTCTATTGAAGTACTTAATAAGGAAACCAGCAGAATGACAAAGCTGATTCAAAAGAGAAAGAAACACAGGGAATTTTAGAGCGGGTGGAAATAAAAGGAACACAGAGCTATGACCTCTCAGTTAGACTGAAACGAAGAAAGATCCAGGGCAGTCAGACAGCCACCTGCAGGGCAATCTTCTCTGCCAAAGAAAAGAGGAAATCATGGCCTCTTAACAGTTTTATAGGCTTGTGAAATGTCTAGGACGTCATCCCTGTACATCCCACTTCTGCTCCCCTGGAGAGTCCGAGGCTCTGGGCAGGCATTGGACAATGCCCTAGCGGGACTGAGAGGCTGGGCAATACCCAGCTGGCTTTGTCCCCACACTTTTTGAACAGAAGACCATCTCTGGCGCTCCCAGCTGGTAAAAGGGTAAACTGAGGCACGTTAAGAATTTCAAGTTTATTTAAGCGCACATCAATTCAAACAGGGCAGCGCCCACCCAGAAGTGGTGAGGGCCGCTCCACAGACAGGAGCTAGGAGAAGGGTATTATAAGGACGGTGCCAAAGCAAAGCAAGGAAATATTTGATTGGCGGTGGCTGATGTGGTTGCTTTATTTGGGAAAGCCTGGTTGGCTGCTTGTGATGGTTTGTTCTTAAATTTCCTGGGGTTTGGGCTCAGTTGCATAGAGCCAAGGCATTAGAGCCATCACGGTCCAGTGGGCTCCTTGTTTCCTTTCTTAAACAACCCCCCCCTTCCGGTCATCTTTCATACGTGAGGGATTAACCGGCCACTTGTTATTACGGCCGCTCTCCGTCACCCTCAGGGTCAAGTTCTGATCTTGTCGGGAATCACCGATTATGATGTCAGGCTATGGAAGGATTGCTTTTGCTGTTCATCTCATCGTTCATCTTGTTTCTGCTCGTCCGAGCATAGTGAGACCATCTGATGTACTTCTGATGCTGTGAGCATCTATTTCAGACCCTGGAGAGAACACGGTGCACCAGGGAGATCACCACGATGACTCTCAGGAGGATGATAATGACAAGAGATTGAAGTGTGCTCCTTCCCCAGGGCACCCACGAGCCCAACCAGTTGGTGTCCAGTAAATCAAAGAAGGTGTCTGAAGAGGCATCGACCTACTTAGCTAAGTGGCTTGTTGGTTAATTTCTCGTATGTGAATTTCTGCTGTACCAGTGGCCTTATCCAGGTTCAGCAGGAGGTAAATGCTATGGCAGACTCCTCCTTGCTCAGGCAACAAGTAATCCAGAGCAATTTTATTATCTAAAACCAATTTATCAGCTTAAAATAATAGCTGTGCCCAAGAGGCATTTTTTGGGGTGGATAATTCGCTACCCTTTATACCCTGCCTTTGAAACCCCTCCAAGAAGTTTCACAATTTAGGATTTGAGCTGGTAGGTTGTGCCATCCCACTGAACACGTCCTTTAGCCCCGAGAATTGGTCACCTCAGTAAAATAGCTGTGTCTTACTTCAGGTGGCAGTACCCAGGGGGGTTCCCAAACCTAGGCCTAAATGGTGCAAGCAATCAGGTATTTAATAAAAGCATTTCCATGGAGACAAAAGGAAAGCCAAGGTTAATGGTTAGAGCAGACTATAAATGGGTTTCTGAGCCCAGAGGGAAGCCAGTCAAGAAGATGTCTCCATGTTGGCCTCCTAGAGGTAGGGCTTAAAGCCACTTTTATAGTTTGGATGTCTCTGGTGGTGTCAGGGGTATTTCGGAGAACTTTCTGAGTGACAGGCACAAAGCTTATCCACCCATGAGTCCTTGTGGTGATTTCTCTAAAGTTTATTATCTATTTGTCTGGAAGTAGTTGGCAGGGCTTTGGGAAAAGGAAAGTGTTTGTTCTTCCCACATCATTAATTATTTTTTTAGAGACTTATTTATTTATTTGAGAGAGAGAGAGAGAGAGCAGAGGGAGGGGGAGAGGGAAAGAATCTCAAGCAGACACCGCCCACCCCCAAGCTGAGCACGGAGGCTGACTAGGGGCTTGATCCCATGAAGGAGACCATGACCTGAGCCAAAACCAAGAGTCCGGGTGGATGCTTAATGACTGAGCTACCCTGGTGCCCCTCGTGTCAAGAGTTCTTGACCCTCAGGTTTCCCATAGAGTTTCATGGTGTCATCTTATAGTTATCAGAAATCTCTCCCTGTCCGAATTCTTTTCCTGAATCTCTTTGAAGAGGAAGGCTTTCTGCAAACGCAGTAAAACAAATAAAACAATAACTGTGTATAAATATCAGAAAACGTAAAAATGGCCAAGGATTAAGATCCGATGACCATTCATTATCATACAGTTCACAAAGGGTTTTTATTAAGTCGGTGACATCCTTTTTTTTTTTTTTAAGATTTTATTTATTTATTTGACAGAGAGAGAGATCACAAATGGGCAGAGAAGCAGGCAGAGAGAAAGGGGAAAGCAGGCTTCCCGCTGAGCAGAGAGCCTGATGGAGGGTTCCAACCCAGGACCCTGAGACCATGACCTGATCTGAAGGCAGAGGCTTAACCCTCTGAGCCACCCAGGCATCCCAACATCCATTTTAAAGTAATTACCAGAATTACGATTGATAACATGATACTAGGACATATGAGATGTCTAGGAATTTCATAGAACTTCTGGAACACTCAACATCAATAACACGTATCCGTACAAATATAACTTAGAGAAGGGTTAGCATCATTCTTATTTGACAATTCTTTCCATGTAATTTAATGTATCAAAGAAGCTTTAGTGAGCTTTATGGCTCTTTTATAAGGAGCGAGAACTAATCTGCTGAGATGTTCCAGAGCCCTCAGGAGAATTCCGAGGTAGTTTAAGACCAAAAAGACTTCACTTAGAATTTGATTATGGGAAGTTTATACAAAATATCAAAAGGTTTGAACAGTTGATTAAATATGATCTTGGTAATCTGGTCAATCAAAGTGATAAAGACTTCTAAGGCAAACAAAGTTTTAAACAAAAAAAAACAGACGCATAAAACCTTAGCTTTTTTTTTCTTTTTAATTGTGTTGTTAGTCACCATACAGTACATCATTAGTTTTGGATGCAGTGTTCCACGATTCCTTGTTTGCGTGTAACACCCAGTGCTCCATGCAGTCCGTGCCCTCCTTAATACCCAGCACCCGGCTCACCCATCCCCCACCCCCTTTCCTTCTAAAACCCTCCACTTTGTTTCCCGGAGTCCGCAGTCTCTCATGGTTCGTCTCCACTCCGATTCCTTCCCCTTCATTTTTCCTGTTGCCTCGTGTCTTCCCTGCTATACCTTATGTTCCACAAGTAAGTGAAACAACAAACCTCAGCTCTTTTAATAGAAAAGACTCCCTTCTCCCAATTGATCAAAAACCTAGTAAAAAAAAACAAAAAAAACAAAACATGAAACACAAGAAA
Source organism: Mustela nivalis (assembly GCF_964662115.1). Taxonomy (NCBI): domain Eukaryota; kingdom Metazoa; phylum Chordata; class Mammalia; order Carnivora; family Mustelidae; genus Mustela; species Mustela nivalis. The sequence goes on along the minus strand of NC_139027.1, from coordinate 34,669,743 downwards.
TTGCTTCGGTAAAACACAATCTTTGCTTTCCAGGTGGATTATCCGAAGATGAAGGAAAACCTTTCATAGTCCCTGATCAAGCGAAGCCCAACCATCCAAGAATACTTTGTTCTTTTAACAAATGAAAGGGAATTACATTTTATTTTTGCCTAGGTATACTATTGATAGTAGAGCTTATTTTTAAAAACCCTTCTTAGGGGCATCTGGGTGGCTCATTCTGTTAAGTGGCTGCCTTCGGCTCGGGTCCTGATCTCAGGGTCCCCCATATTGGGCTCCCTGCTTGCTGGGGAGCCTGCTTCTCCCTCTCTCTGCCACTCCCCCTGCTTGTGCTCTCTCTCTCTCTCTCTCTCTCTCTCTCTCTCTGTTAAATAAATAAATAAAATCTTTTTAAAAAATAATAAAACCCTTCTATAAAATCCTTTCAGTCTTAGCCAGCTTGACCACATGAGATTTTCCCCTCTCTCTCTCCTCTGACTTTCCATATTCCATTTAGTTTTTGCCCTTTATTCTCTTCATTCTCATTCTGAAACAACCAGTACTGTCCCGTAGGGCAAAATAACTCCATTTTCCTTTAACAAAAATGCATTTCCTTATTTTATGTCTTTTCTTACCGAAAATACCTCCTACTCTCCTTGTGTGCAGAGTTGTCTCTCTCATTATTTCTAGCGGTTTTGATTACATATATCAGTTAGATTTTTTAACCCTTGGAAACCCTGATTTCTACGGACACTAAGGAGTGCACAGTTGTGGACTGTTACACCAGCGTTCTATAGATTGGCAAACTTACTAATACGTTTCATAATTTCTAGGAGCATACTCTTCCTCATAGGAAATTTTTCCACATGGCACAAAACAGAAGTCTCTTTAGTTGGTCTGTATTAAGAAGCCAAAGTCAGGGGTGCCTGAGTGGCTCAGTCAGTTAAGCAGTTGCCTTTGGCTCAGGTCATGATCCCAGGGTCCTGGGATCGAGCCCCTCATCAGGCTCCCAGCTCAAGGAGCTCCCTGCTCCCTCCCTCTAATATCACTACCCCTGCTCGGGCTTTCTTTCTTTCCCTCTGTGTCAGATAAATAAATAAAATCTTTAAAAAAAAACAGCAGAGATAGATAAACCTAGGTTCAGTCATGAATGCTCAGTATTTTATCTTATTTGGAAACTGTTGGGAAAGGCAGTCTGACGCTCCACAGTCTTGGACGGCTACTCCACCCCCTAAGAGAGGGCCTCAGGTCCGGAACACTTCCTTCTGCCTTACCAAGAGGTAAAAAGCTCACACAGCCTTCACTGGGCTTATCCCCTTTTGTGATCATAGCCCTCCTTGTTTACCATTCTGAGTATTCTTTTGTCTCTGCTTATAGTGGCTGCAGCATGGGGTACACAGACAAGCCAGTGTTCTACCTGTCCTCTGCAGTGAAGGGCAAGGTTTGTCCATTGCAGCAGGAGAGGGGTTGTCCCAGGTCAGGTGTCCCGCGTCAACCACCAGGAGACACCTGCTAGCCAGGGGAAGCCAATCTTGCTCTGTTTCTCCTCAATGTAAGTGAAGTGTTGTTCCATCCAATGCTTGGCTGATGTTTGTTTTCACCGGCAACTCTGATGCTACAGTGCCATGGACAGAAGGGTTTAGAGCCCTCTAAGCGGGACTGGTAACCGGTGCTCCATGTACTCCTCTTGGGGGGGGGGGTGCAAAATGTTAGGTGGGCTTTGAATTGCTTCAAGAGCTGCATTTCTGTTCTTATAAATTTGTAAGACAAATTGGATTGCAGTCTGAAGGCTGTCAAGGGGATGGACCCAGCTAGCAGGCCACATTATATTCAGTTCTCTTCTTTGTATCAGGGAGAAGGTTTCCAGCTAAGATGGAACTCAAAGGATTCCTACATTCTAGTTTTAGAGCTGTCTTTGGAATGTTTTAATACATTGTTTCACAAAGGCTTCAGGACAACAACCTTCCCTTTTAGCTTAGAAGGCCTTTAAAAAGTCCCTGTCAGGTTCTGAATATAGATCTCCAATTTCACCGACTCCTGTCCCTAGAAGTTCTCTTAAAAAATCCTTTCAAATGTCTTATCATCAAGTTCGAGTTGGGACAAAGAGTCAATATTCCTGGCAGTGTTAAGTCTTTAAAAGGGACACTTTTGATTACCGTAGAAGCTTCTGCATACCAATCAAATATGCATCCCACTGTTTTGGGGGAAATTTAGGACCCTTTTTTCTTTAGGGCATTTAGAGATGGATAAGTTTATTTAGGTTAAAAGTTCCCATTGTGGCCATCATGATTCGAGATCATTTTTGGTAAGCTTTACCCACTCGTTCAGATTAATTTGGGTCTGTGCCCATGATTTTCATGCATAGAGTCCTAAATGGAGGAGTCCTAGACTTTCTGGGCTTGAAACAACCTGTTTTCTCCCTCCTTCCCTTAAAACAAAATTGTACTTCACTGAGGCCTCACCCTGGGCTCAGTCCTGTTTCAGTCAGACCTGGTCTGGTTTAAGTTGGAGAGCTCATAATGTTTAGGTTGGACCCATTTATTTAAAATAAATGCTTAAATGAAGTTGGAGAGCTTGTAATGCAAAAGCTGCAATGCTCAGTTACCTGCGAGGGGCTTACCCTTGACCTTCATTCAGGCGCAGGGAGAAAGCAGAGAGCACAATGCGCTCAGCAGGTACTGATGCCTCATTGCTTGCTGCTCCCAGGGCCCATCAGAGTCTCCTTTGGATTCCACTTCTGACACCAGAGCTGTTAAAAGGTAAACTGAGGCACACTACAGTTGTCAAGCTTATGTGAGCATACATCAATCTGAATCTGGTCGTCCAAACCAAAGACGGTTGGGAGAACTGCACCCATGGGACCTGGGGAGGCAAGGCAAGGATGTGATTTGATTGACCATAGCTTAACCTATTGCCTTACTCGGGAAAGCCTTGTTGGCTGTTTGTGATTGGTTGTTCTTAAATATTATTTTCTCAGATTCAAGTTCCTTGGCTCTGGCTTAGGTTTGGGTTTGCTTCCATCGGCTCCCAAGGCCTTGGAGCCATCCCAATCTAATGGCCTTCTTGTTCGAATACTTTCACGTAGATTCACTTGAAGCAAATTGCATCTAACCTCTCTGTCTCTTCATTTGTAAAAGGATCGTAAGAATAATGAGGTCATGAAGAAGGTTGTCCAATGCACATGAAAATCTTGCACCCATGAGGTGGGCTTTTACCGTCTCCATTTGGCTACCCCATGGGCTCCAGTACTGCTTGGCTGTGTACTGGTCTCTGACTTTGGGCAAGTGATTTGGTCTCTTTGAACCTGTTTGCTAATCCAATGAGCAGGTAGAGTCTGTAAAGGGCTATGACAGGGCTACCCCTTATAGTTTCAATAGCAGTGCTGAGATAATGGGGACTTACTGTGTGACTCATGGCTGGAACCCCTCCCCTGCCCCTTTCTGGGTTTTGGTTTCCTTATCTGGGAAGCAAGAGCTGGAGAGGGCAATTTGCAAGGGCAAGGAGCAACTGTAAACCTTGTGATTTCCCCCCAACTCTTGAACCAGACACAGGGACCTTGGAGCTTGGGGTGCATTTTGGGGTCCTGGATTCTGGGCAAGGACTGCTTTTAGAATCACTGCCCCGTCCTGCCTTTTCCCGGCTTTTCCCTAGATGTCCTCTCCCAGTCCTGAAAGACTCTGCCCTTCCACCACTCAGAGAGCCTCCCAAACCTCTCCCCAGGGCCTTGGTAAGGAAGTGAAGTTTATTAAAAGCCAACTGTGAGTAGTCTGATGCTCCTTCTTGGGCTTGTGTGGGGAGGAGTCTCTGGACAGATATAATGGCCCGCCGAAGTCCCTGCCTCTGCCTGCCCGGCCTCCCCCATTGCCTGCCTCCAGACGGTCAGATCAGAATGGGTAGGAGAGGGATGGCTGGGGATGCACAGGGAGGGTCAGTGGAAAGGGCGCTGACTGGCAAGGCGGGCCAGGGGAGCCCCTCCGGAAAGCTGAGTGGTAGTCACCTGCCCAGATACAGGGACCCCATGGGACCCGTCATCACCTTTCTGTGCCAGACTTTCCCAGCATGGTGTGTGTGTGGTGCCTCCGAAGCTTTGGGGCCCGAGTCCCTGTCCTCTTGGATGGAGGGGGTTTGGGGATTATTTGGGATGGATGGTGGGGAGGAAAAACAAGAATAGCTTCCAGATGCTCCAGGATGGGAGGAAATAATGTTTGTGCTGGCCTGGAGCTGCTCAGGGAAAACAGAACCTTGGGGACCGAGCAAAAGGGGCTCCTGGGCAGACACTCACAAGCTGGAGAGCCTGCGGGGCTGTCCTGGCCACCCCCTTCCCGCCTTCCTTCCCCGCCCTCCTTTGCCCTGCTGCCACAGGGTCTGTCTTGGCAGGTATTTCCCAATAAGTCCACCAGGGGGCAGCAGGAACCAACACGTCTGTCACACTGAACTTTTTTTTTTTTTTTTAATATGGTCTTTTGTGTCTAGCTTCTTTTTAGTGCCTAGCTGAAATTTTTTTTTTAAAGATATTTTTATTTTATTTATTTATTTGTTTGTTTGTTTGTTTTTTAAAGATTTTATTTATTTATTTGAAAGGCAGAGATTACAAGTAGGCAGAGAGGCAGGCAGAGAGAGAGAGGAGGAAGCAGGCTCCCCGCTGAGCAGAGAGCCCCATGCAGGGCTCGATCCCAGGACTCTGAGACCATGACCTGAGCCAAAGGCAGAGGCTTTAACCCACTGAGCCACCCAGGCTCCCCTATTTTATTTATTTGACAGACAGATCACAAGTAGGCAGGCAGAGAGAGAGGGGGAAGCAGGTTTCCTGCTGAGCAGAGAGCCTGATGCGGGCCTCCATCCCAGGACCCTGAGATCATGACCTGAGTCAAACGCTGAGGCTTTAATGCACTGAGCCACCCAGGTGCCCCCACACTGAATCTTTTTAAGTGGAGATCACCCGCTCTGAGTTCTCCTGATACCAGCCCTTCCTGCTTCCCCTCCTGCCTCCACATCCTCTTACCTTTGGAGCAGAGGGACACAGGGATCTGGAGTTCCTGGGCTTCCATCTCCCTTCCATGACACCTCTTGGCTCCTGATGTCCTGAGCTAAGCCTAGGACAAGCTGGGACCCTCTCTTCAACAGGCCTCCCCTCCCCTCTGCTACCCATGATGTGCCTGCCCCAGGGGCCAGGACTTCCTGTGCCTTCAGGTGGCAATGGTTCCTTCTTGGATCACCCCCAGAGACCTCAGGAATGTGGGGCGAATCCCAGTTATTACATAGGAGGGCCTTCTTGAGCCATTCTCCTGGGTGTGGGTGAGGGGACAGGTGCAGACGGGGGCCATGTCCACACCCTGGGCTTGTGCCTGACCTGGGGTAGCAGGTTTTCTGTAGTGATCTAACACAAATGCTTCCCAAGATAGACAGACCAGGCTCCTGACCACTAGTCTGTAGCCTGGTACAGGTTTCCCTAGTGAAGTGAGGTGAGACAGGGCTAAGCTGACCGTCAGTAAACTAACTGTATTCCCTTTCCGGTCGTTCACATCTTCATTGCCTTTTGAAAGAATGCTGAAGAGAGGGGAGCCTGGGTGGCTCAGTAGGTTGAAGCCTCTGCCTTTGGCTCAGGTCATGGTCTCAGGGTCCTGGGATCGAGCCCCGCATCAGGCTCTCTGTTCAGCAGGGAACCTGCTTCCTCCTCTCTCTCTGCCTGCCTCTCTGCCTACTTGTAATCTCTATCAAATAAATAAATAAAATCTTAAAAAAAAAAAAGAATGCTGAAGAGAGATGGGAGTTAAGATTTTTAAGTTTTTTTTTTTTTATGCCCTTGCAAAATAAAAGGTGAAATTTTTATGCCCTCTTCCAAATTTGGGGAAAAACATAAGAAGTGTATAAACCCTGACTGAGGCTGACTGGAAGAAAGGGGGCTCCAGTGGTGGGACTGGTAGGCAGAGGCCAGGGACAAGGTGGCGAGGGCAGATGTCTTGGCTGGGACCTACGGAGAACATTCTCCCCACCGCCCTTCAGAGCAAGGTGCAGCCCTGATGTAGTTCACAGGCCTGGGGCCCCCACTCTGGTGACCAAGAGCTGGTCCCTAGAGGGAGGGACAAGCTGAAGATTGGACCTGAGCGGTGACCTAAATCCTGGTGACAGAGCAGGGAGTGTTAGACAACACAGTCCTCAGAATAGTGCAACCCGGAGCAGGTGAATGAGTGAGGGAGTGAGCAGAAGGAAGAAAGGAGCAACCAAGGAAATGATTGTTCAGTACTAACCCACATAGTCCAGCAGGAGGGAAGAAGCCTCCTACCACCTCTAAGTGTTCAAAAAGAAAGCGACAGCAAATGGAAGGGTTAGCAGAAACCAGTAAGTCGTGAGCAGCCTGGGGTCTAAGCTGGGTGATTGCATGTGGAGGGTCCCCAGACAGGTGGGAGGCTCGTGGGTCCAAGGCCACCGTCATGCTGGGGCCTCCAAGCAGAGAGGCTGCCCCAAGTGGGGAGCAAGGAGCCTGGGGGGTGGGTGCAGGTCAGGCTGATGAAAAGGGCTGGGAGCCTTGGGCTGGAGTGTACAGGAATAGGAAGGACAGACTCCCCCCACTCCTTCTCCTGCCCCCTGAGCCAGTAACCCCAGCAGAGAGTGCCAGAGGGTGGTCCTCCTTACTGCTCATTCCTCACTTCCTTTCCTCATGCCCGCCTCTCCCACCCGAGGTCTCTCCCGGGAGGTGGCCCCCACAGAGCGCGCTCCACTCAGCAAGCAGCCAGAGGCGGCTTTGCGAACTTAAGTAAGTCATTCTCCTGCCAAAACCCTTCAGTGGTTTCCCTCGAACCTTAAATAAATTCAAGGCCCTCTTCTTCCTCTGCAGGATGTTAGCACACGCTGTCCGCCCTGCCTGGAGCATTGCACTAGGGGCCTTTCTCCCCCTTCGGGTCTTGGTTCAAATGTCACCTCCTCAGAGGACTGGTGCTGTCGTATCACAGTGCCGGTACATACTGGGTGCCAGACCAAATGGCATTTGGCAAAGACCACTTTCAGCTTGGGGGATTCAGTCAGACTGTCCACTAGGCCTTGAGCTTCCCCATGTAGATGGAGCCAGCAAGACTGGGAGGTTGACCATTTAGTTCAGGTCTAAGGATCAGCTCTTCCAGCATTACCGGCCACCCCAGGATCCCAGGATCCCCTTGCATTTAGGGATCCCAATCCAATGGCTCTGAGGTGACATGCAGGCTCCCTGCCCACTCTTCCAGAAAAGCCATGTGGTTGTACCCAGGATGCCTGGAGGCAGGGCATGGTCTCTGTTTGTTGCCAATTTGCAAAGAGGCTTCTGAGTACTGGCTGTGGCCAGGGCAAGGGGCTGAATACTCCCTGGGCCCTCAATCATCCTTATACGGATCCTGCTAGGTGGGCATCACCATCAGCTCCACCTCCTGGGAGGACCTGAGGCTTAGGGAAAATCTTGTCCATCTGTCCGCCCATCCATCCATCCACCCATCCAATCAATATATATCCACAAAGCACCTACTGAGCCTGGCACAGGCTGGGAGGGAGGAGGAGCTGGGAGACCCTCCCTTCTGCCCGCCCCTCCCTTGCAATGCCTTGGCTCAGCCCTCCCTGCAAACACACCTGGGAACCCGCCATGGTTGGACTTCAGGACCAGGCTTGAGCTGGCAGTATTTGGGGGACCTGTTACTGGCCTGTGCTGAACAAACCTGGAGCTGCAAGAGCCCTGCACCTTCTGGAAGAATGGGAGCAGAAGCGAGGATCTAGGTCTGGTTTATGCTTGGCGCACCCTGCCCCCCATGGAGATTTCAAAGTCACCCACCTCCCCATCTTCCCTGAGCCTGGGAGAATGAATCGAATACAATGGCAGATGCCACCCGCCCCCACCCCAACCCCCAGTGGCCTTCATCTTAGACCTGCTGAGAACTCAAGGCACAAATGGGGAAACTGAGGCTTGGGAGGGAAATGGGAGCTGTCCAAGGTCACATAGATCTGGGAACTCTCAGGTCAGCGCTCTTTTCTCTACTCCTCCCAGTTCCCTTATCTTCAGTGTCTCAGCTTGAGAAGCACGAGGGTCCCAGAGAGAGAGAGGCTGAGGGCTCCGTCCCAGTACTTGGAGAAGGGCGGTAGAATATGCCGCGGACACCTGAGCCATTTCTAAGTGCTGAATGCACAAGGGATGTGGTTGAGTTGAGTCTGTGGGGAGGCAGGAAGCCACAGTGTGCTGGCGCGTGCTTGTGTGTGTGTGAGTGTGCGCACACGCTCGCCATCCACACGTCCTCTATGATCAAGGGGCGGGGGGGCTTTGAGACTTAGCCTGTGCGTTGGGGAAGACATCCGGTGCTGTTCTTAAAGAAACAAGAAGATCCTTAGAGACTGGCCAACTGACCCTTGGGAGAGCCTGGCCTGTTCAGGTGCCCTCAGAGCCAGGATCTCAGGGCAGAGGGGCCGTTGGCAGAGGCGAAACAGAAGCAGTGTTCTCTTTTGGCCATGGTCTTGGCCAGTACTTAGATGTGTCCTCAGACATGTAGGCTGCTGGCGGAGGGCCAAGCTACTTCTTGGGGATGGGGGTGCCACGGGGGAGGAGGAAAGGGCAGAGAGTGGGTCTCAGCATAGCCCAGAGGTTTCTAGAAAGGGTGGGAGGGGTATGGACTGTAGTCCTGGCCCTGCTACTTACCAGCTGTGTGACCTAGGGCAAGTCACTTGACCTCTCTGAGCCTCAATGTCGTTATGTGTAAAATGAGGAGTGGTAATAGAACTTTCCGCTCTGGGCTGCGGCAAGGATTGAGTAAGCTACAGAGGTGACCCGGGAATGCCCAGCACACGATGAGTATGTAGTAAATGCGCCGGCTCCTGGCTCAAGGCTGAGTCTCAGAGTGGTTCCACAACAGCCCTGTCATACTCAGATGACCGACATTGAGAGCACCCAACTTCTGAGACTTAACCTCATCCTGTATGGTAACTAAGAGTCCAGGGTAAGACAGGGGCCTCTGGCATTTGCTCCCATGTGGTCCTGAGCCAGCAGGACTGGCATCTGCCGCATGTCAGCCCCCCTGGGGTCACACTGGGAGCACTCGCATGCCCTGAGGTAGGCTTCAGCAGCCCATTTTACAGATGAGTGCTATGGTTCATGGAGGTCAAGACACCTGCCCAGAGTGACCAAGCCAGGAGAGACCAAGCCAAGAGAGCCCAGCTGTGTCCAACTCCTGGACCCATGCCCTTAGGGAGCCTCCGCCCCAGGGGACCGGGGGAGGTGCTTAGAGTTGCAGCCCTCTGGTGGGCCTGCGGCAGGGGTGTGGGGTGTGGGGGGTGTCTGCCGGGCAGGGACCCCTGTGTTAAGTGCGTGGCTGGCGCCCATATTCACAGTTAAGCCGAGTAAATATTTACAGCCATTATGGCAATTGATTGCCTTCGATCCTGTGTGCCGCTGTGAGAGCCCTGCTTACTCATGCTTTCTTAAAAACAGCCTCTTCTCTCACACGTCTTTAATAATTCAGCTCCTAATTGTCTCCAAACGCAAGTCCGAAAATGCCAACTCAGGGCCTTTGTCCCTGGGCTGGTGCATCTCCCTTCCTCCCTGCCGTGGGCAAAGGCGGGGGGCTCACCCCTTTCCTGCAGCAGACCCAGGCCTCCAGGCTGTGCCTGTGACCACTTCCGGGAGGGGCTCTGGCCCGCTGGGTGCCGGTATGCCCCACCTCTGGCTGTTGAAAGCAGCAGTGACCAAGAGAGCCTTGGAGTAATTGAGTTGCAGGGCTGAGAGGGGAGGAGGAAGGAGGCAGGAGCAGGAAGGTGTGGCTACTGTTCCCGAGGGAGCCCTGGGAAGCTGAAGAATAGGGAAGGCAGGGGTGGGGACCTGGGGACAGCTTGAGGTGGCAGGACAGGCCAATTCTGAATGGGTCTCTGGATACACCTGAGACCAGAAATGGCCTGAGGGGGTGGGGCCTGACCAATGTTTAGTGGGTCCTGGGAGCCAGGTCTCCAGTGCTGGGCTTCTGGGCTGGTATGCAGGGAGTCTGGGGGGGTGGAGTGTTCTGGGGCTGTCCCCCTGGCAGGGTGATGGGGATACTAATAGCACCACTCTGAGCTTATCTTCCCTTCTTCCATCAGGCCCAGTCAGGGGACATGGGTTCTAGGGAAGAGTTGTCTAGCCCTCCCCCTAAGCAGAATGTCTGCCCCGTGAAATCCTCATGGCCATGAAGGTCAGGCCCCATGAGACAGACACCGTGGCCGGTACAGCAAGGAGGGGACCAAGCTGTGATGGCTTGACCCGGCCCAGCGCCCACTCCTGTAGAGGGACTCTGGGCCAGAGCACCAGGGCTGTGGCTTCCAGTCCCTGTGAAGTCCCTGGCTCATGTGGGATCCCTGTAAACCTCGGGGACTCCTCTGGCCTCCAGCTCCAGGCCAGGCCAAGGCCACCCAGCTGTGCATTCACTCAACAAGCTAGCAATCTTGTCTGCCAGGTGCTGTTCTGGGCCCTGGGGACATAGCCGGGATCTAAGATCAAAAGCCCTCTAGTTTATAGGCTATAAAATGAGATTGATATATAAATTATATATTTGAAAGTAATAGGGCTCCAGAAATTACACAGAACAGGAAGTGGGGTAAAGGACCCAGGGAAGGGCCTGGAGGGAATGTGTGACATTTGAGCAAAGACATGGGGGGGGTGGGGTTTGGGAAGAACCTAAGGGAAACTTTTCAGGCAGAGGGACAGCGCAGGCCAGAGCCAGGCGTGTCTGGGGAACTGGGAGATGCTCAGAGAGGTCACGGCCACGGCAGCTGGAGAGGGTCTGTGTGAAGCCTGCTGCGGGAGGCTTCAGCTGGTGGTAGGAGTGAGGCGGAGCCCAGGGATAGGAACAGAGCGGTGTGGAGAGCCTAGGAGCTGCTTCCTGGTCTGAGCCAGCCTTCCTGCTGCTGCTGCTGCTGCTGTGAGAAGGAAAATAAGCCACAGCAGCCAGGCAGGTGGCAGGGTCCTTGTGGCCATCAGGCTGGGGCAAGCTACAGGTGACAGAGACGGTGAGAAGCAGGCTGGTCCTGGAAGCATTCCAAGGCGGAGCTGAAAGGATTTGCTGACAGATGAGTGGGAGGGTGTAAGAGAAAGAGAGGCGGCTGAAGATAATGGTGAGGTCAAGGTTTTTGTCCTGAGCATCGGGACCTCTGAACCATTGTTCATAGTGGTGGGAAACAGAGGAGCAGACCTGGTGTGGGGCAAGGGGTGGTGGGTGGTGGAGGGGGTTCCTTAGCTGTAGCACGTTAATTTTCAGGCATCTAAGGACATCCTAGTAGAAGTGTTGAGGAAGCAGTTGGTAGTTGGGATATGAGGTATTTGGGGACTGAAGGGAGAAAATTGGGAGTCATTGGCACATACACAGGATTGAAAGCCAAAGGACTGGACAGAAGTGGTCTAGGGCCAAACCAGGCACACACACATGGAAAGGTCTCTGGTTCCTATGCCCATCCCCTGAGCTTGGCCTCCTAGTGTCTACAGAAGGTCTCTATGGTTTATTCTATTCAGAAAAGCACTTATCCATGTTCCAGAAATTGACCTTGATCTAGTTCTAACCATTGGTTGGGATAAAGGCTCCCAGTTCTCCATGCTTCTTGATCTAGATGTGGGCCCTGGACATTGCTGGGCCAGCCGGAGCAGGAGCACCTGCTGGCCAGGGCAGGCACCTGTGCCATCTGGGCCAATGAGAGCCCTTTCCAGATCCTTTGACAGTGAATGGCCCTGTGTCCAGAGATACAGTGACACAGAAGCCTGGTAGCTTCTAGTAGCCAAGAATAGAGCTACGTAGAAGAAGCCATTTGGGTGTGAGAGGTAGAGAATAGACTGAGCCCACGCTTCTGATCTTTCTTGTCCCTTTCTCTTCCAGTGGTCTGGTTTAAGGGCAAATAAATCCCTTTGCCTGAGCCAGTTCAATCAAAGGAGCCCAAATCTCAGTAATCAGCTGGAGAAAAGAGGCTAAACAGGGGTGCTGGGGAGGTTCAGAACTCAAGGGAAACACTGATTCCCCTAAGCCCTGGAAAGGTTCCCCCAAATCAGGCCTATGAGGGGCACGGGATGCACAAGTGGTTACTGAGGCCAGCGCCAGATGCAGCGAGCGCTGAGAGGGGTCAGTACTGACTGAGATCAATACTGTTGGTGATCTGATGATACTGAGTCCATTGTTTAAACAGACAGATAAGGCATGTGTTGGTTCACTTGGGTTCCCGACAGAGGTTTGACTGTTGCTTTCCTTGTTTGTTGATTTCTTCTACCAAGAATCTCAGGAAACAATGGATATATGGAGGAGGTTCATACAGCGGTCAAGGTGGCTGGTTTGGGGTTTGGGGTGCAGGGCCTCTCCCTTCCCATTGTATTCTGGGTACAGGCCTCTCTGAGGTCCCCGTTCAGTACCCAGCAGCATCCCTACCAGAGGACAAACCAGACCAGGCACCACCGTGGAGCAGGGTCCAGCGGGCATCACCCCTCAGGGCCCAGCACACCCCAGGGTTTGGCGAATGTCACCTTCCCACTTACTGCTCACATCCTGAGCGAGGAGGCAGCCACGAGGACTGAGCTCCCGCAGGCGCTCTCCTTCCGTCAGGCGAGGGAGACCAGGCCATGTGATCACAGCGCACACATATGCTTCCAGCTCCCCCAGGAAGGGCAGAAGGGATAACCAGAAGAGAAGGAGGAAGGGGTTGCCTTCAATGAGCCAGAAATTGTGAGGCGTCCGCAAAAGGCAGAAGGCAGGTGGGTTCACACTGAAGGAGGAAATTGGGGGAAGCAGAGCGCGATGGTGCAGAGAACACGCCACGGCTTTCAGACCTGGGTGGGTGGCCACAGAGGGCAGAAGGGGTGTGGAAGGAGGAGCATCTGGTGGAGACATCCACCCTCTCTGCCGACCGCTTGTCTTCGCACACAGGTGCCCACCTGAGATCAGAACTAAGGTTGGGCATGAGGACCTAAGAAGCCGAGCAGTGCTGGGGGAGACTGGCCGTGCCCAAGGAGTACAGGGAACCTGGTCCCAGAAAAGGAGAGGCGGGTACATCCTACCACCGACCTCCCCACGCTGCCTTAATCTCCCTGCGGGGACAGAGCCCCAGGTGCTTGACACGAAGATGTGGTCGGGCTGCCCGAGAGCCCCCCAACATTTGAGGAAACCCAACCACATCAAAGAGAAGCATTAAGCTCAAGTGAAATGAAAAAGCAACCCCCAAATCGACAGAGTTACTAAGACAAACAAAAGCAGAAGAACAGAATAAATATCGGAGATTCTCTCAGAGATCCAAGAGGACATCATTTGCCTACAGAAGAGTCCGCAGTCTCAGAAGGGAAGGCGGGATTGCCGATCGCCCTCGGGTCACAGATGGGTGGAGGAGCCGAATGGTTGCCCTAAGAAACAAATTAATGAGCTTGACTCTGTAACCTAGAATTTCTATCAAATTATATATACTGAAAAATATGAAAATATGACAAAGAATTGCATCATGGGGCAATTTTTCAGTTTCTACTTGCTCCTAAAAGGAGTAAGCAGGGGGCACCTGGGTGGCTCAGTGGGTTAAGGCTCTGCCTTCGGCTCAGGTCATGATCTCAGGGTCCTGGGATCAAGTCCCACATCAGGCTCCTTGCTCAGTAGGCAGTCTGTTTCCCCACAACCGCCCCCCCCACCTGCTTGTGATTTCTGTCTGTCAAATAAATAAAATCTTTAAAAAAAAAAATAGGAGTAAGCCAATATGGAGAGAGAGAACAGAGAGGCGCGTTCATAGACACACTGTGGGAGTCATTTCATTTCCTCTCCCAGCAGTGCATTGAGGAGCTGTGGGGAGATTGAAGTGACTTCTCCGGGACCCCGCAGTGACTCGGAGAATCTGCTCCTGGTTCAGCCTCACCCCAGAGCCCAGGGCCATGCTAACGGAGACTTGCTGACTGACATGCTGGAACAGTGTTTCTCCAAGTGTGGCCCGTGGAACAGTAGCATATGTCATGTGATCAAGATCCTGGGGTCAACTATGTTTGAGAAGCGCTAGTCAGATGAGGCTAAACAAATTTTGTCTTTGTGACCTTTGGGAAGACTTTTTGCACCACCACCCCCTGGGCCTCGACTTTCCTCTCTGTTCAGTGGGAATCATAATGACATCCCGGGCTGTCTTTCAGGTTTTTTTTTTTTTTTTTAAGATTTTATTTATTTATTTGACAGGCAGAGATCACAAGTAGGCAGAGAGGCAGGCAGAGAGAGAGGAGGAAGCAGGTTCCCCGCTGAGCAGAGAGCCCGATGTGGGGCTCGATCCCAGGACCCTGAGATCATGACCTGAGCCGAAGGCAGAGGATTTAACCACTGAGCCACCCAGGCGCCCCATGTCTTTCAGGTTTTGAGGCTCAAAGGAAACAAGGCATGTCACGTTGCATGTATGATTGTGCAAATACGGAATATCCTGGCTCGTGTGAGTCCCGTCACTAAGTCCTCTATCTCCTTGTGCTTCAGGCTTCGATGGGCAGCTGTACAGACCCAGCTTCTCATACATCATTGGGAAATTTGCCCTCCAGAGTCTGCTCTTTTGGTAAAAATGTTTGTGCTGAGAAGTGCCCTGTGTGTCTCTCCTTGAACCCCGGCCCTCAGGTCAAGTCCAGGGTGGCTGGGCTCCATCTATCATGCTGCCAGCAGGAGTGGGGCTGCGTGTGGGCCTCCCACCCCTCTGACTGCAGCCCCGTGTCTTTTAGAAGTTCAGCACCAGGGGGATGAGGGCTGAGGAAGGAGCCTTGATCAAGGAGTTGAGAGACCTGGGCCACTGTGCCACTGTGTCCCCACTCTGTTCCCACTATGCCACTGTGTGACTTCATAGCCCCTGGCTGGGCCTCACTTGTCTCATCTGCGAAATGGGAGGAAATCACTGCAGGCTTTCCCACCCACCCCTAACCAGATCGGGCAGCAGCTAGAGAGGTTGTTATAAGGAAAAGAGCAGGGCAGGGAACAGGGAGGGGAGAAGAGGGAACAAATGTCTTGTTTCCTTTTAAATAAAGCCTGGTCTGAACCCTCACCTTGACTTCTTGGCTCCTGCCTGGCCCTGCTTCTGCCCCATGCTCTTACGGCCCCTTAAACTGGCTCCCCTGTTGTCCCCACCCAGTCACCACCTGCTCACTCCTGGTCACACTCTACTTTCCTGGAGCTTCATAGTCAAATCCTCTTCACATTCCTCTTTGCCTTCAGAGCTGGGCTTGGAAGGGTTCCAGCTCCCCCTGGGAAACTGGTTCTGGGTCTTGGGTTTGGGATGGAGCTCTTCACAGTACGGCTCCCGCTGCCATTGGTGGCCTGCCCAATTATAGCTGTCTCATGGTCTGCCTCCCTCTCTGGAACATATGCTTCTTGAAGCCAGCAGTCACATGTGACATGTTTAATGCTGAATCTTCCAGGCACAGAGTAGATGCTCAGTAAAATATTTGTTGAATGAGCCTCTGCCTCCTTCTAACTCTGAAATCTTACATCTGTCTAGATTGAAGGAACATTCAAAAACCTCTTCTGGGGGGGTGCCTGGGTGGCTCAGTGGGTTAAGCTGCTGCCTTCAGCTCAGGTCATGATCCCAGGGTCCTGGGATCAAGCCCCGCATTGGGCTCTCTGCTCGGTGGGGAGCCTGCTTCCCTTCCTCTCTCTGCCTGCCTCTCTGCCTATTTGTGATCTCTCTCTCTCTCTCTGTCAAATAAATAAATAAAATCTTAAAAAATAAAAATAAAAAACCTCCTCTGGGTCTAGCTAACAGACTCCTCTGGCCCTGACCCCTTTCCCACGATGGCCACAAGAGCCCTCTGAGGAGAAATTTTAGGTTGCTAGGGACCTCCTTGGAGCAAGTACTCAGGTTAGAACCCCATGCTTCTGGAGGGCAGTAAGAGGGGTGCTGTGTCAGGATGAAACAATGTTATGCGCGGGAGAGCCTGGGAGAAGGCCTGGCCCATAGTTAGCTCTTGGTTAATGTAGCTACTGTAATTATTAGTCCCCCATTCCCTCCCCTCGCTGAGCTCAGAGAGAAGTGTGGACTGGCTGAGACCTCCCAGCCTGTGGGAAGGAGGCAAGGGTGAATCGCAGATATGGGATTTTCAACCCCCAGCCCAGGGCTCTGGCTTCTCCCCTGCTGCTTCCCATCTCAGACCCCAAGGCTTTGATTCCCAGGCCATTCGTCTGCATCTGGCTGACACAGGGCATCAGGAATCAGCACACACCTCTCTGAGCTGCCAGAGGCCACAGAGCTGAGACGCTGGCACCAAGCATCTCGGGTGGAAATTCCCCAAGACACCCTTGGGCCCTCAGCTTGAGTACAAAGAAATGCTTATGTCCAGACTTCTTCACAGATCAGCAGCAAGGATGTGACTTCAGAGCACTTAGCATCAGTGTCATAAAACATGAGGATTGATGACCCTGTGTGACTGGGGCGAACGCCAAGGAGAACAAGCAGACTTGGAGTTGGCTTCTTGTGTACATTTTGTATGAAGGGCCCCAGCCTAGATTCAGCAGGGTGTTAAAATGACATGATACTAGTCAACATATGCACATAGAGCCCTCGCACATGCTTGGGGAACACCTGATTTTCATGACAGTATAAGAGGGTGGGCCACAGGCTAAGGAATGTTTCCCCCACTTTGCAGATGAGGAAGCCAAGGCCCAGGAAGGTGAGAAAAGCAATGTATCTCGGGTCACAGAACCTTCAATATCCTGACTCCCCATTACCCAATCCTCTCGCCAACACAGAGAAGTGGGAAAGCTAAGTTCAGCCAAGAAAAATTAATTTACCCAAAGAAACATGGTGGACATTGTGCAAACTGTAAGTGTCTGCAGTGAAGTTGCTGAGAATAACTATATTTGGCCTTATCCAGTCCTGTCATTCTGGGATGGTTGCTTTCTCTACACTGGACCTGTATAAGGGTAAGAAAAGATGTAGGAAAAGATGGGAAGTCCTCCAAATGAGAAAGGGAATGGGAATCTTCTATCGCAGGGACCTAAGGAGTAGGATGAGGGGCTCTGAGGACAAGTTGGCTTCAAGTGTCCCTCTTTCCTTTACCTGTTCAGTATTCCTAGACTCTTATAAATCCTTGGGACAATACATGGGGATTTGGATATGCCCTGGGTGCAGGTAAAGACATGAAGAGAGATCCTCTTTTCTTGACAATGTGTAATCAAAGGTCATTGGGTAATCAAAAGAGAGTTTTCCATAAGTAGGCAGTAAGGGGTCTATGACTATGACTGCTATGACTCCATCTTGTGACAACTGGAGACATGTCCACATGTCAACAGCTTAGTTCTCTCATGCCTTCCAAGTCTGTCCAGACCACAAGAACCATGGGAAACAAGGTTTGTTAAATTAAGGAACATGAAGTTCCTTTCCTTCCAGAGACCACTGGCCCTGTTTCTGGGATTCTCAAGATGCTGAGAGATCCCATGGCTCCTGTGAGGGGCAAAAACTTATTCCCAGAGGCTGATTCTGACATGAGAAACTCCATCTCTTTCATACTTCTAATGGAATGTGTCTCCTGATGACAAATGCTCTCAGTTTTTGTTTAACTCAGAGTGTCTCAATTTGCCCTTCATTTTGAAAGACATTTTTGCTGGGTATAGAATTATAGGTTGGCTGGTTATTTCTCTTTGAGCACTTTGAAAAAATGTTATTCCATTGTATTTTGGCTTCTGTGGTCTTTGTCACAAAGTCTACCATCATTTGTATTATGTCCCTAAATGTCTTTTTACTCTGGGTGTCTTTGAGATTTTCTTTTTACCTTTAATTTTCAGCAGTTTTTTTTTTTAAAGATTTTATTTATTTATTTGACAGAGAGAGATCACAAGTAGGCAGAGAGGCAGGCAGAGAGAGAGAGGAGGAAGCAGGCTCCCTGCTGAGCAGAGAGCCCGATGTGGGACTCAATCCCAGGACCCTGAGACCATGACCTGAGCTGAAGGCAGCGGCTTAACCCACTGAGCCACCCAGGCACCCAATTTTCAGCAATTTGACCATGATATGCCTAGCTGTGATTTTCTTTGTATTTATCCTATCTTGGATTTGTTGAGCTCATTGAAAATCTGATTTGATATCTTTCTTCTGTTTTGGAAATTTTTCTGCCATTACATCTTCAAATTCTGATTCTGTCTCTTGCTCTCTCTGCTTCTTCTGGGACTCCAATTACAGTTGTTGGGCTTTCTGATTCTGTTTCTTACTCTGTCTCTGCTTCTTCTGGAACTCCAATTACACATTTGTTGGGCTTATTTAATTTGTCCCACATTTTCCTTATATTCTTTTCTGGTTTTTCTTTCCTCTAACATTCATTGTAGTCCATTCACATTTATTGTAATTAATGATATGGTTGGATTTCCATCTGTCATTTTGCTACTTTTTTTCTATTTGTCTCTTTTTTGTTCTCTGTTCCTCTTTACTGCCATTTATTGTGTCAAACATATATTTTATACCATTTTAATCCTCTATTTTTAACACCACATAATTTTGACTTACTTGCTTAGTGGATCTTGTAGGGATTATAATATACATTTTAATTATAACAATTTACTTCAGAATAACATTAATACAGTAAAATATAAAAACTTTCCTCCAATATTCTACTGCTTTCCAGCTAATTCCATTATTTCTGAGAAGACAGCTATTAATCACATCATTACCAGCCTGTGATGTGTCATTTTTCTCTTGCTGATTTTAAGATTTTCTTTGTATTTCAACTGTTTGACTGTGATGTGTATGGGGGGGGGGGAGATATCGTCATGATTATCATTTTTTGAGGTTTTTGAGCTTCCTAGATCTAGAGATTAATGTTTTTTTTTTTCCCTCAAATTTGGAGATTTGGGCTATTATTTCTTCAAATATTGTCTTTGCTTTTCTCTCACTTGCCTCTGTTCTTCTGGGACTGTCATCAGATTCCTATTGGTTTATTTATTTATTTATTTATAAAAGATCTTATTCATTTACTTGAAAGAAAACATAAAAGAAGTAAATGAAAATTCTGAAGATGAAAAGTGAAATAACTGAAATTTTAAAATTCATTAGAAGGATTCAACAGCAGACGTGAGCTAGCAGAAAAAAGAATCAGTAACTTTGAAGAGAGATTATAGAAATTATCCAATCTGAAGAACAAAGAGAAAAAACATAGAAGAAAGGTGAAATGACTCTCAGATATCTGTAGGCCAATATTAAATATACCAACATAAGGGCTCCTGGGGTGGCTCAGTTGGTTAAGTGTCTGCCTTTGGCTCAGTCATGTTCTCAGCGTCCTGGGATAGAGCCCCACATTGAGCTCCTGCTTGGTGGTGGGAGTCTGCTTCTCCCTCTCCCTCTGCTTATGGCTCCCCCTGCTTTTCTGTTGAGATCTTCAATACTCACAGCTTCTACTGACCTTTTTTTTTTTTTCTTAAGCATGAGTCACATTTTCATGTTTCTTGGCATGTCTGCAATTTTTAATTGAACTCTGGATCAGGGACATGAGCAACTTCATGTGGTAGATGGTGTCTGCTTCTTCTGCGGGTCACCTGTGTTGTCAGGGTTGGAGGCAGTGAGAGACAGATGTGGGTTCCAGCTTGTTCTCACTTTTTCTCACTTCGTATCCAGCCTTTTCCTCTATATTCTAGTCCTGTTGACTCAAATACAGCAACTTCAGGCATATGTAGGGACAATAGACTTCCATGGACTTCTTATTCAGCTCCCCCAATTGAGTCAGGTCTCATTCTTATAATAAACCCTTTATTCTCTCTATCACTCTGTTCTATAGCTATATTCTCTATCAGTCATAGTGGTTCTGCTTCTCTGACCAACCCTAGTGATGCAAATTTCCAACTTGCTGTTAAAATTTAAGCTTCATCTTTTCATTTATTTTGTCCATTTCCTTATTTTATTTTTGGAACATGTTAATTATAGTTTTTTTGAAGTCCTCATCTGCTAATTCCAAAATCTCCATCATATCTGTATGTTTCTATTAAGTTCACGATCAACCACTTTTCCTTCTTCACATGCATAAAACTTTTTAACCTCATGCTGATTGATGTGCTTGTTATACATGTGAATGGTATGTTGTAGGGGCTCTGGGTTAGCTCCTTTCCCTTGAATTTTGTTTTGTCAGGCAATTAACCTTCTGGCAAACCACACTCATCCTGTGAAAGCTTGCATTTTGGCTTGTTAAAGTATATCTGTTTCAGCTTTTTTCTTATGTATAGAGTGTAGCTCTTCTCCTAAGTCATTGTCTTAATCCTAAAGTGTAGCCTTCCTGGGACCTCAACAGAAAGCCCAAGTTGTTCCCAAGTGAACTGGCTGGACTCGACCTTCAATATTTCCTCAGAATTGTGTGACTTGTGAAATCTCCGTTCAGCTTTTAGTTTCCTCAGCCACTATTCTCTGCGAGCCCTCCTGGAGTCTCTCCCTGCTCATGAACAGCCTGACAATTGACCAAGGACCCAAGGGATATTTTTGTAGATTTTGGGGGCTCTTCCTTCTCTGTGCCTCCCTCATTTCCAAACACCTGCCCTCTCAAATCAGGGCTACCTTAGCCATCCTGAAGTCTGATCTCTATTTCCTCCATCCAGTGTGACCACCAGTGCTAGAAAGTTTTGCTGCCCAGCATTTTGAAAATACAGTCAGGAATAAAGAAGAAATGAAAGTTGGGATCATTTAATGTGATTCTCATGGATCATTGTCCTATATTAATTCATGTCCATTGCCCACATATAATTGTTGTACATGTTTTGTCTAGATTTTATAGTTATTTCCATTGGTAAGGTAAGTTTGATGTCAGCTACTTCATCATAATTAGAATTTTCCTTTTCTGCACTCAACAAGGCTGAGAGAGGTAATGCCATTTGTATAGTTAAAAACACAGATGTGTTCAGACTCACCTGTGTTCTTGCTTGGTCTCTGAATGTCAACAGGATATACAATGAATCCTTTCTCTGTGATAATAACAGAAGCTTTAGCCCCTATTGAGTACCTCACATGGGTGAAAGTCACTGTTCTAAGTGCTTTGCATGTGCTAATTTATTTTGCCCTCACACTTACTCTGTGACAGGTATTATCATTCCCATTTATAGTTGCAGAAACTGAGTCTTGTTGAGGCTTATTACTTGCCCAGGGTCACATGGCTAATAAGTGGAAAGGCCAGGATTTGAATCCAGGCAGTCTGTCTTCAAAGCCTGCACTATTAATCAATATCCCACACTGTCATTTAAAAACAATCTTAAGATTAAAAAAAAAAATGTTTTGTTATATAGGCACTTGTGTGGCAGTCTGTTAAGCATCCAACTCTTGCTTTTGGCTCAGGTCATGATCTCAGGCTTATGGGATCAAGCCCCATATTGGGCTTCATGCTCAGCATGGAGTCTGCTTCAGATTCTCTCCCCCTCTCCCTCTATCCCTTCTGCTCGTGCACACACACACACTCTCTCTCTCTTTCTCTAAAATAAATCTTCAAAAAATTTCTTGTATAAGTTATGAGAAAATCACTGTAGGAGCAGAGCCTTAAATATAGCTTTTCCTCCCAGGAATCTGCATTTGGAGTGTGTAGAATCTGTTGGCTTCCTTCATTTCTCTCAATGAAGCTCCCTCCTTTCCAGTCCTTCTGCCTCTACCTGGGTGCAGGCAACCTTCACCTTTCACCCAAACTCTTCCCTGTCCTCATCATGGGCTTCTCTGCCTCCAGGCTTGTTCTTGAAGTAGCAGGGCCAGAGAGGAAAAGCAGGAAGCTAAGCAGAGGAATGCTGGTGAGGACTGGAGCCAAGAAAACCAGCCCAACCATTGAGCTGGAAGATGGCGGAACCTATAGGTGGTGAGGAAAGCAGCAGAACAAACAGCTGGAGCCCTCAGTTGGGGCTTGAACAATTAGAAGAAAGCTTCCAGGCAAAAGATTGGCAACTGGCAAGGAGCAGGCAGATATCAGGGAAGACAAGAGCCCCAAAGAGCCATTGTGGTCAGCACAGGAAGTGGATGGGTAGGTAGAGGTTGTGAGGCACATGACCCATCTCTCTGTGACACCGCCTTCACAGTACATTCAAACAACAGCTTTGCCTCTTACATGGTGAGCAATTGGTGTACATCTCTTAAGAGATGCTTCAGTTTCTCCTCAGTTTCATGGCACAAAAACCTAAGTAATGGTGACACAAATGAGACAAGGGTTTAGTTTTCTCAAGCAATGACAAATCCAGAGGTAGGTAGTTGTTAGGTTTAGTTCAGCAACTCAAGCCATCACAATTCAGGAACCTATGTCCTTCTCTAATGGCTCCAGATATAACCATCATAATCCATTCCACAAAGGATTGGAGAGAAATGACAAAAAAGGCAGATTCCACAGAGTCTCTCCCACTCCATTTAAGGTGGTTTCCAAGGAGCCCCACCCAATGGCTTCTGCTTATATCTCATTGACCTAAACTGTGTCATATGGCCATCTCTAGCCACAAAGAAAGCTGGGAAAAGTAGTTTCTCTGCAGAGGACATTGTTGCCCCCAACAAAATTAAGGTTCTGCTAGAGAGAAAGAAGGAAAGAATAAATCCCAAGTCTATGCAACCAAAAATCTCTGCCACAGGGGTACATGATGTTATTTCCTCCATAATTAGGGTCAACATGAAGATGAAACCAGGTAATTTTTGTAAAGCATCTAGCAGATACCTGGCTCAGACAATAGCAGTGTATATTCTCAAACTCAAGGAGCTCTTCTAATTAGCCCATCTAAGGAAAATCCCCAAGAGAAACTGACTCTGTAGAATGCTCACCAGGACCATCCACAGAGTGAGGGCTCACTAAATATTTGAGGCATTGACTTGTCTAAGCCCCACCCAAGGAGAGAGCATCAGCAGAGGCTGGTGAGACACAGTCTGAAGCCTTTTTAAAGCTCTGTGTTGGAGGAAGTGGACTCTCTTTACTGGTGGGTAGAGTTATGAGACTTTGGTCCTTGGACCTAGATACTCTAAGAGAGAGGTATGAATGCAAAAACTGTAGCTTGTCTGCTCCAAATCTACTCCTTACTTCATCCCTCTTTAGAGAGCTGTGGTTCTAGCCTCAAATGTCTCCCTTCCTCCTTCTGCTACAAGTAGAACTGGGTCTTCTTCCTCACCCTGGGGGTGGTCCTGATTGATCTGAGCCATCATACAGATCATCATGTTTGCATTAATTAGGTTAGATCAGGTGTTGTAGCAATGAGACTCAATGTAGCTCAGTGGCCTAAGGACAAAGTTTATTTCTGTCTCCTGTGACCATCCTGAAGTGAGTGCTCAGGTTGGTGAGGGGCTCCACTCCATGCAGACATGCAGGGCCCCAGTGATTTCCACCTTGTGGCTCTGCCAACTCTTCCCTATCCAAACTTTGGAACTGAATTCAGATAATTTTCTAAGATGCCTTTCACTCATGAGTTCTCATACTTCTTATCCAAAACTCAGGACTCTGATAGATTTGAATGTGACATTACACTACTCATGACCTGAACTTACCAAAATAAGTCTCACATCTGAATTCAAAAAACATGGATTTGGCTAGTGAGGATTCTTGGGCTACCCATGCTGCAGTGGAAGGAGAAAGCTTAACTGGCTACCTTAGTTCTGTTCTCTGGATCCATCACCTTGCCCCTTGTCCTCCACAGTTCCAGCCTTGAACTCCATTCCCTGTCCATTTCCCTCTGGGCCACATTTGAAGTAGGCATTGGGAAGTGTGTCTTCCTCTGGAGTCAGAGAGCTTTCCAAGTTTTCTGCTAGTAAAAGTTGGGAAGGTCAAGAGTTGTTGTGGATCTTGATTGCTCAGAGGATTTGGGGGCCAGACTTCTGGCTTCTATCACAATATAATTCCCTCAAAGACTTGGTCATTTTCGGTTCATTTTCTTCCAGTCAGTTCTGTTCAGTAACCACTACTGACGTTCTTTTCCGAGTATAGTTCTCCTATAGTTGCTTTATTTCTTGGCTTCCTTCTTCTACCCATTTCTGTCTCTCATTTGAGGCCATCTTTGTTTGGCTGAATGTTTGGCTGATAAATCTGAAAAGACCTTTGAAAAACATTTTCTGCAACAATCTTATTTCTATTGCTTGGTCCAAGTGTTTGCTTTGCTAACATCGTGAAGCCTTCTGTACCTTGTGTCTCCTTCTTCCTTTCTTCCTCTATTTTCAAAATAGCCAGCTCTCACCTTATTATATATTTTTCTTTAAGAGATTTTTTAAAGTTTATTTCTTTCTCCTTTAACATATCAGGGTGAATGTTCTAGCTTGGTGGGTGGTTCTGTTCCATGTAGGTCATTCAGGGACCAAAGTCCCTTCTATCTTGTGGCTCCACACCCTCCTCCTCTTCCAGACGTGTCAGGATCTGCATGACTGAGGCTGGTCATTGACATGTCTGGGTTCCTGCCAGTAATAAAAAGAGAAGAGAGAATGATGAGGCTACTCACTCGTTGACTTAAGGCCTCCATTCCCAAAGGAGCATCCATCTCTTCTACTGTTATGAACTTACTCACATGGCCACAACTAATTGCAAAGGGGTCTGGGAAATGCTGTCACCACTGGGCAGCCATGTGCCCAATTAAGGCTTTTTTACTTTAGAAGAAAGGAGAGGAGAATGAGTTTTGGTGTAGAGCCAGGAGTCTCTCCTATAGTGCTGGTCTCATTCCTCTTGCCAACAACAGATTTAGGCATGGCATGTGAAATAATTCCAGTCAAGAAATACCAAGAAGTGTTCATGGGAAGCTTAATGGGTAAATTTTTTTCACTATTAAAAAAAGACATAGGAAGAGAT
This sequence comes from Mustela nivalis, assembly GCF_964662115.1. Classification (NCBI taxonomy): domain Eukaryota; kingdom Metazoa; phylum Chordata; class Mammalia; order Carnivora; family Mustelidae; genus Mustela; species Mustela nivalis. The sequence continues at coordinate 34,645,085 of NC_139027.1, read as the reverse complement.
GATCCCATCTTTTCCAGGACATTGTCACATCAAGATGTGATGTCTGGGGCGCCTGGGTGGCTCAGTGGGTTAAGCTGCTGCCTTCGGCTTGGGTCATGATCTCAGGGTCCTGGGATTGAGGCCTGCATCAGGCTCTCTGCTCAGCAGGGAGCCTGCTTCTTCCTCTCTCTCTGCCTGCCTCTCTGCCTGCTTGTGATCTCTCTGTCAAATAAAATCTTTAAAAAAAAAAAGATGTGATGTCTGGAACTAGGCATCCACCTTGTGTCATGAGAGGAGCAGGTTGTGGGTAAGGTTAATGCTTTGAGGCTGGAGATGTAGGTAGATACATGAACCCAGGTCCTTAATGATACCCCCAGATCTGAGCTGATTATCCCTGGAGCCACCCTTGTGCTGGACTTCTGTGTGTGACATGGTGCACTTCCTAACAGTTTAAGTTAAAGGAAAGGAGGATTTCTGTTACCTGTAGCCACAAACCTCCCACATTTCATCTGAGGTTGGGCCAGAGCAGAGACTGTGTGGAGGGGTTCTCTGTGGTCCCCAGAATCTGTCTGATTGGAAGATTTGGGCAATACCATAAGATAAAGTAGACCCCTTTGGTGTCACTTGGTGTTTCTGGCTCTGAGGAAGTGGGCATCTCCAGGAACAGGTCCCTCATCCCTGACTTGGGAGGCTTTTACTTCCATCAGCTTGTCAGATTCTCATAGCTCGCTGTTTGACAGGCATGTCACCAAGTGACTCCATTTTACAAAAAGGAAAGGGAAGCTTGGAGAAGTGGTGTGCCTTGGCCAACTCTGCCAATAGATTACGGTTGGAACTAGGGACTTGGCCCTGGTTCTCTTGGAATCCCAGTCTGGTGCTCTTGCTAGTGATACCAGAACAGCCTCTGCTGAACTAATTAGAGGAAAATCATCATCTGATATCCCATTAATTATTTTATAAATACACTGAGGCAGGTACTAATTATACATTCAGGAAGCTTACCATCTGGTGGGAGAACAGAAACAAATCAATGAATACATAAATAGCTAAACTCACATTGCAAAGAGGGAAGGGGATGGGGGGTATAGCAGAGCAGGGACTAATAAGGGGAGCAGGTCAGGGAAGATACTCTGCAAAAGTGACATTTGAGACCCAAAAGACAAGTAGGCACTAATTAGTTGGGTGAAATGGAAGAGGAGGAGGAGGAGAAAGAACATTCATGGCTCAGAGAAGAGCTTGCTCAGAGATCTGGAGAATCTTGGGGCCATTCAGGTAGCTGCAGGTGTGGCTGGCGTCATTTGAGCAAAGGACAGGAGGAAGGGTCTGACCATGCTGGTGTAGAAGGGCATGGCAGGATTGAATTAAAATCATAGGCTGTGGAGCTGGAATGTTTGGGTTCAAATTCTGATGCTGTGTATTATCAGCTGTGTGCTCTTAACCAAAGAATTAACCACTCTGTGCTTCAACTTCTTCCTCTTATCAAGCCCCTACCTTATTGGGATCTATGAGAAAAGAAGAGTGGTGTTGAAGTGCCTGGTGCATGGTGAGTGCTTAGTAAATGTCAGCTGCTCTGATGGGCCATATTAAGGATTTTGGTCTTTGAGTAACGAGGGTTGCATTGATTAAGACCCTTTTGGTTGCAAGGAGCAGCAACCGAACTCACATTGGCTTAAGCAGCAACAGGGAGATTTATTGGCTCACATAACTGAAAGAGACAGGTTTAGGTGTGCCATCAGGCACAGCTGGATCAAGGCATAGAACATTGTCAATTGGGCTGTTTTCTTTAGTTCTGTTTTCCCAAGAAATAACTTCCTTCTTCAGCTTCCTGTTCCCACATGGGTGGCAGAATGGCCATTTAGCTGCCATAGTGAACAAGAGTGCCCCTCCAGGGCCAGTCATGGAGGTCTCTCACTGAGTCCCAGCAGGTACCCACCCCTGAATAAATCTCTATGGCAGTGGAGGGGTGGTATGCAGTGGGAAAAGAGGAATTGGTGTTGGTTGACCAGTTATATTGCCAAAGCTCCAAAATCACAAGGCTGGCAGGGGCAGGGGGTTCTACAAAGGAAATTGGGAGGGCTGTCACCACATCAGGGAGAAGAATGTCAAGCAGGCAAACACAACCGGTGTTGAGTCAGACAGCCACTTGAAGTTTTAAGCAAGGGAAAAACAGGGTCTTATGTCCATCTTGAGATGACCACTCTGGTTGCCGAAAGAGGGAGAGACAGGAGGAGGAGGGAATGGAGATGGGGAGAGTTGCTGGCAGCTGGCAGCAGGAGTCCAGGAGAAAGGGACAGTGGCATGGCCAAGCTCGTGGCAGGGGAGCCAAGATGGATGAGAAAGAGGCACAGTGCCGGAGTTTGTTGGTAGACTGGGCAGGAGTGGGACAGGAAGATTCCAGGCTAAGCCAGGGTTTTGGTTCTGAGCAGCTAAGATTGAGCTTGAAGGAGGGGCAGGTTTGGGGGAAGCCTGACAGTCTAGCTCTGGACACACCGCATGTAAAGAGCCTTGGAACATCCACGGGGAGGAGTCCTAGAGGCATTTCTTTGGGATGTGGAATTCCACTCGTGGACATCCTTGTTTGGTTCCTAGGAAGTATAAGAAAGAGAAATAAACTGAGTAATGACTGTTTTGCCTAGTAGATTGCACTAGAACCAAAGGGGGCCTGCCCTCTGGGAGAGTTGAGACAGGAGCCACTTGCTGAGCTGTTTGCTGGGCATGGGTCCCTCAAACAGCATGTGTGTAGCCCAGTCCCTGCCTTAAAAGTCAAAAGACCTTTTAAAATCCTTGGGCAACTACATGATCAGTAGGCTGGGGCACCCAATTAATGTTTGGTCAAAGAGACAGGTCCCAAACCACAAGAGCTGACAGCACAGCTGTGGTGAGAGAGGAGAAGCATGGGGTGACATGGGAGATGTCCGGGCAGACAGCCAAAACACGGTGCAGAACGGCCCAGCCCAGGCAGCAGAGGCCATGGCGGTTCTGAGGAGAAGCGGGTTGGTATAGGGCTGGCATAATCTGGGAAGTCTTCCTGGAGGCAGAACTGGAGTGGTAGCAATATTCCAGGCACAGGAAGACCATGACCTCAGGTGTGGGATGCCAGGCTAAGTTCGGGGTGTGCCCCAGACCACCCCAAAACAGTTGGAGGTCCAAAAATTTTCTCAACCAGGACACCAAGTCCTCCAAGACCCTCCCAGACATCTTGAAGTCTTCCAAGAGAGGGCTTGGGGCTCCCCAGCCCTCTACTATCACCCGGGGTAGAGCAAGCTGCTCCCTCCACATTGCGCCCTGTCTTTTCCTACGTCTGTGGCAGTCTACAGCACCCTGAAGGGCAGGGATTTCTCTGTCTGTGCCCCTCCCACAAGACAGGGAGCTGGCAGGGATCACTGTCAACAGCCAGCATGCTCCTTGCCACAGGAGGCACTTGGGGGATGTCGGGGAGGGCGCAGCTGGGAGCTAGGGAAGGGAGCTACAGCCAGCTTGGAAAGGCCTGGCCTGGGACTTCATGGGTGTGGGGAGGGATGTATAAGGTCTGGGGGCTTGTCTGCCAGCTTCCCTGTCTAGGTCCCATGGAAGCAGGGAGCGTGATGGGGCCATCAGCCCAGCCTCAGTGGACCTGGTTGGCCCCAGGGCTGGCAGGCCCCAAGCTCGTGAGTGAGCGGGGGAGTCAGCTTCCCATCCATTAGGCCCCTGGCCCAGGCAGCTAATGCCGAGCGGACATTCTGCTCTCATCCCTGGTATCCACTTAGGCATCGTTAATATTTTACGCCGCAGAGCCAGGGGATCAATGTCTCATTTATAGCTCAGTGTTTATGAGCAGCCATTGAAGCTTTCCCAGGGAAGATGCTCAGGAGCATCAGGGGAAACTGAGGCAGGAGAGCAGGGGTGGACCAGCTTCTGGAGGACCCCCCGTATGGCTTCTTTTGCTTGCTCAGTTCCCTATCTGCCCCCTCCCCCCATCTGTCTCTCATCTGGCACCCTGAACACACCCAGCTCCAAGAATACATCATAAGAGGCCATCAGAGCCCATGACACAGGTCAACCCTCGTCTCTCTCTCTCTGGATCTTTTACAAGCCCCTGAAGAGGTGGGCTTGTCATTCCCATTTTAGGAAACAGGCTTAGAGAGGTTAATGTATTCTTAACTAGACCACTGACTGAGGACTGGTGGCAATGGGCTTGGACACAGGCTAGATTTTACTCAGCATGTAAGTGTGTAAATTAGGAGAGTCTTGAGCCTTTATTAACTTACACATTTTAGCAACTCATGTGCTCCAACAGAGCTGTGTTCTCTGGCTATCATTAGCATCTCTGCTTAGACTTCTTGGTCAGTGGAGACTCACCACATCCCACTAAATGCAATTGAAAGCTGTGCATTTACAGTTCTTTAAAAATATCTCCAATAACTCAGACTTTTAACCAGGTGTGTTAAACACTGAGGTTGAACTGCACCGGCCAGAAGAAACCCAGCAGCCTCTCTCCCACCCGTTTCCACTGGAAACAGTGTGGTATGCTGGCCCAGCATCTGCTCTGGAATCCAGAAGGCCTGGGCTGCCCCTGTGTCCCTTCCCTGGCCCAACCTTTAGGCCTCGGTTTTCTTAACTGTTAAATGGGGACGAGAAATGCCCACTGGGGCAGCCCTTACGGATTATGAGTAAAGCTAAAGGTTTGGTTCCTGTACCAGCTCCAGAAGGGCCCTGGTCCACGCACGCTGCTGTACCGAGTTCTGCGCCTGGGGCGCAGTACACGTTCAGTATTTGCTGAACGAATGACCCAGTGGGTAGCAGAGGCTCATACAGGGAAGCTACTGTTGTTCCGACCCTACGTCCAAACAGGCGTGGAACGGGGCTGGATTTCCCCCTCCACTAAGGCAAATGGAGAACTTCTAAAGAACTTGGAGGGGCGCCTGGGTGGCTCAGTTGGTTAAGCAGCTGCCTTCGGCTCAGGTCATGATCCCAGCGTCCAGGGATCAAGTTCCACATCGGGCTTCTTGTTCAGCAGGAAGCCTGCTTCTCCCTCTGCCTCTGCCTGCCACTCTGTCTGCTTGTGCTCACTCTCTCTGACAAATAAACAAAATCTTTTAAAAATAAAATAAAATAAAGAACTTGGAAGTTCGAAGCAGCCCCGAGCCTTCTCGCGCTCCAAGCCCGGGGCTGGCGAGGACACCCGCAGAGCGCAACGCCCGCGGGAGGGCAGCAGAGAGCCACGGCTCGGGCCCTCAAGTCCTGGAGTTCCGGGACTTGGAAGGATCCCGGGCTCCGCCCTGCCACGCCCCCATCTCTCCCAGTCCTTTCCTATCCCGTGCCTCCAGGCTGGAAGAGAGTGATTCACAAACGAATTAGCGCTCCAGTGCACTGCCCGCGCGTTGGACTTGGCATCCGTTTAGCTCTTTCCCACAGCCGGAAAGGCAGGCGGGCACCAGCCCCTCTGTAGGTAGGAGGAATCGGCAAGTCCGTGACTCGACCAAGGTCACGCAGCAAAATCAGGAGTGGAACTCAGTTCCGTAGTCTCTAATGCCAAAGCCCACACTCCCTCTAAAAGCCTGGAGCGCACGTGGGGTTCCGGAACTGGATAACTTTGAATACCAACTTTTTCATTTCCAGTGGGGGCCAGACGAAGGCCAAATTCAGTCTCGAGCCGAGACCTGGTGGTGTGGGAAATACCCCGGGGTGAGAGGGCTTTCCCGATCCCCCGAAGGCCGGCTCTGCCTTGGCCGGCGGGGCAGTGAGCGGCTGTGGCAGGCTCCGCACCCCCTCAGCAAGGAGTACGGATCCCCGAGTCCTCGCAGAGAGCAGTGCTGCGGCTCCCTTCCCCTCCGGTCCCCGGCCCGTTCCCCAGCCACTCAGCCCCCACCCGCACAGGCAGTTGGGTGAAACCGCCGACCGCTGGGTCTCCGGGGGCATGGCTGGGGGGTGGTGGCGGTGCGCCAGGCTCCGTACGAGGGCTGGGCCGCACGGGGCGGGGCCACCTCCCTCCGCCCCTTCCCGAGCTCTCGCGGGCGGGAGGGGGGCGGCCGCAGGGGACGCCTCCCCGGGTGGTCGCCGCGCCTAGGCCAATGAGCGCGCCGGTAGCCGCGATGAAGGCTGGGGCGGCCGGGAGCGCCCGGGACCCCCGCCGCCGCCGCCGCACCCCCGTGCCCCCGCGTCCCTGGGGCTGGAGACGGGGCGAAAGAGGCGCGGCGCCCGCGCGGGCCATGGAGGCGTCTCTGGCCCGCGCCGGCCGCCCGAGCTGCGCTCCGCGCCGCCGCCGCCGCCGCCGCGCCTCGAAGTTTGCCGGCTGACTCGGAAAGTTGCGCTCGGGCTCTGCTGCCGCGCGGCGTCCAACCTCCCGGCCTGCCCAGTTCGCCGCCGCAGCCGCCCTCCGCGGGGCCCGGACCCCGTCTACACCCGCAGCCCCGCCTGCCGGGGGATGTGAGCCGCGGCCTCCCCAAGAGGCCGGGCGGGCTGCACCGGCCGGGGCGCCTCCCGAGGCACGCGCGGGCGAGGGGCACGCCCCGGCCCCGGGCAGCTCGGGTCGCCATGGGCATCCAGGGCATGGAGCTGTGCGCCATGGCCGTGGTGGTGCTGCTGTTCATCGCCGTCCTCAAGCAGTTCGGCATCCTGGAGCCCATGTCCATGGAAGGTAACGCGTGGCCGTCCGCTCCTCTGCCGGGGTCAGCAGTGTTTGGGGAGTGAGCAGCAGCGGAGCGCGGGTCTGCGGGCCCGGCGAGTGCTGCCCTTGGGCGCCCAGCGCTCAGCGGCACTGGCCGCTAGAGCCGCCGCCCCCTCCGGACTCCAGAGGGCTGGCCTGGGACTGAGGGAATGGAGAAGCCATTCCCCAGAGGGGTTGGAGCTGCGGTGCTTGGGGTGGGCGTGAGCGAGATGCCTGGTGACACCCTGAGCCATCCTAGGCCTGCCTGTCCGAACTGCCCCGGGTGAGCACAGCCGGATCAGGCCTCCGGTTGACGGGAGGTGGCTCAGGGTGAAGATGACTGGAAGGATCCCCAGCCAAGGGTACTTGATAGTGGCAAGTAATGAGACCTTCGCCACATCTTGGGGCTGCCCCTTTTGCCTGGACTCCCATCCCTAGGCATGGCTCAGGCCCACGGGATCAGTAACCAAATCCTCAGGCGCCACATTTCTGTCCCAGTGCAATATTAACCGAGAAGATAGACCTACCCTTTAATCAGACTGTGGACAGCCTCCCTGGGACCCCTGAGAGGTGTCCTCGGAGCTGTTCCCCAACCTTCCATACCTCCTTGAGACTTCTGGGCAGGTTAGGAGGAGGAGCCCCTCTAGGGCACACCCATTCTGAAGGGGACCTTGACCTCCCAGGGCTGTAACTTCCCCTCCTCCCTGTTCGAAGTGGCATTTGCAGCCTCCTGCCTCTGTACTGCAGGGAAGGGGGCCAGCCTGTCCTGTTCTTGTTACCTGTGCTCCCTTGGTGTCCTCTCGGGGGAGGACAGACATCTTCCTGCCGCAGCACTCCGCTGACCTTGCCAGGCTCCGGCTCTTAGAACTGAAACCCAGAGGTCCAGGCGAGCAAGGAAGGCAGACTTTGTCTTTGCTTCTGAACTGCGTGGCAGCCCCTCCAGCCTGAAGATGTGCCTCAAACCCCTACAAAGGGACAGGAAGGGGCACAGGGCCTGGAAGCAAGGTCCTTCCTCCATTTTGCCTTCAGAACCTCGAGCTGACTCTTTACCTGAAGTCCATGGCTATGTGCCCCTAAGAAGCCATCAGGCTCCATCACACCTTTCCGAGGCAAGTCCATGGGGCCCAGAGAGAAGAGATGTGATCAAGTGGTTCTGAGAGATGACACCATAAGCTTTAAATGTTATGTGAAGAGGAAAATTGCCCAAGCTGGGCCTGCACTTGGCTGGATGCTGAGCCCGGTTAGGGAATCTATGACAGGGGATTTAGTGGGAAATGCATTTGCTTGGGATGGGGGGGAGCATCCTGCACTGAGGACCATTGCCTCCTGCAGGGCACGGGGCTGTCCCACATGCCCTGTCCTTTGCCATCTGAAGTTTGGGGACGGTGTAGGGGGTGTTGGTGCTTAGGCAAACCATGCCCCCCCACCCCCCACATTGATCTTCCCTGTTTCCAGGACCCTCCTGGGCTGCCAAGGAGTCAGGAGCACCAATGGTCTCATTCTGCTTGGTTCTGCAGAACCTTCCGAACTGAGCCCAAGCCCCTCCCAGGTCTGGGCCTGTGAAATTTGTTTTTGTGACTTTTAAGGAAATGGGATTTCTTTACAAGGTGGATAGTGTGCACTGGACTACAGAGGCTTTCTTCAGCCTACCAAAAAACTCACTTCAGGCTCTAGTGAGTTTCCCTTTCCTGCTACAGTTGCCCATTCACGCCCCTTAGGAGTTCCGATGCGTTGAGGCAGTGGGAGAAGTACGGACCCTGTGTCACCCAGGTCTTCGCTGGGGTCCTGTCACCCACACGTGCTGGCCGTAAAGCTCTTTTAACCTTTCCTGGCCTCAGTTTTGTTACCTGTAAAGTGGGCTGTAGCAGACATGTAACTAACTAGCCACTGGGGCTTTAAGGCCTCTGGCACCGTTCTTGGCATATAATAAATGTGCAAACTTTGTGGACCATTCGCATCACCAACAATTAGCAATGGAGTGATGACTCCGATTCATGGTTGGAAACATTCTCTCACTCAAACAGGCCTCCCCTCCTGCCTCAGAGGGAGGGACTTCTAAGTTCTACATGTTGCCTATTGTTGGGGGTGCTGCCCTTTAAGTGCCTGGAAGAGTCTGAGGGACTGTCAGAAACCCAGCCTGGATGGGAGCGGGTACCTAGGGAAGAGGGCTGGCGCCTGGCTCCCCTCAAGCGTGCGTACATCCGCTTGTATGTCTCTTGTCTTCCCTGAGCCTCTGTCGTTCCCATCCGTGAGCTGCCAGAGTTACGATGCCTCTGGGATTGTCAGGAACTAATGGATCTGGGTTCTAGGGATGCAGCCTTCTAGAAGTAGATGCAGATCATAAAAAGCCCTTAGTCTGCCCCGGGTCTCCTGTCCCTCTCTGCCTCCAGATGACCCTGTGCAGAAATCCCGGCCGGGTTCCTCCACTAGCTTACCAGGTGACTTTGGTGCATTTAACATTCTTGACCCTGAATCTCCTCAGTTGTAGAATGAGGATAAAAGCTTATATTCCCTTATGCGTTTCACAGAGGTGTGGTGAGCTAAAGCACTTTGGAAAAGTGAAAAGCAGAACTCAAGGCTAAGGGGCTCACAGGGTGGGGCACCGTGGCAATAAGTGACCATGGGCTGGAAATTCTTGGTGCTCGGTTTGCAAGCCCTGACACCACATAGCTTTTTGTCTACCACATCTGGGCCTAGGACTGAACTTCGGTCACTGCCTCTTATCTTGAGTCGGATTTTCTAGATTTGGGATGAGTAACTCTCAACGGAGGGCAGTTTTGCTCTCATGGACATTTGGTAATGTCTGGGGACATTTTTGACTATCCCAGTTGGGGAGAGGGGGCTACTGGCATCTCGCAGGTAGAGGGCAAACATCTGGCAATGAATGGCGACAGCCCCCCCCAAAAAAGAATGATCAGGTCCAAATATCTGTAGGGAGGCTGAGAAACCTGATTCTGGAAGGAGCACTTGGGGTGAGGTGCCAGGGGCTGGGACGGCTGCTTTTCAGGCCTGACTCAGTCACTGACATGCTGTCGTTAACTTGGGCCAGTCACTCCTCTTACCTGAGCTCTGTTTCCTCGTCTATATTGGGGTATTGGATTGGAGGCCCATCTCCCCTGGGGACTTTCCCTCACCCCTCTGGCTCCCTGCCCCTTTGGGTTGTGTTATGGTGCCGTTCTAAGATTTTCTGTGTCCCCATCCCCACCCCATATGGACTTTCCGAGAGGGTCAGGGACTGTGTCTATATACTTGTGGCCCCAGAGTGTGCTCAGCACTGCTTGGCAAACAGTAGACGTTGAAGAAGTGTAAATTACATGCCATCACTGGCACACATTTATTGGGCACCCTTTGTATGCCAGGTATGTGAAGCCACCAGAAGCACAAGTAATGCAGGGTCTTGGCCCTCCTTTTAGGACACCCCTGGGCAGATGTCCTCTGAGGGGAGGGACAGAGAAGCTGAATTATGACAGTGGGGGTAGAGGTGGGTGAAGAGATAGAGGTGTGAAGGGGAGAATGGGGAGTGCCTAGAGAGAGGTATGCATGCCCTGACCCACCACCCCTGCTCTTCCCTCCTGGAGGTGGCCCAACCTCTCTTTGTGTGTATCATGATTTTGTCCTCCACAGCAGCAGGCCCATCCTGGAGATGAGGGAGCTGAGGCTTAGGGAGGGTAAGTCACCTAACTGTGGCTCAGGTGGGTGGCTCCTGTAAGGCAGGGAGGTGGCCTAGAGCCTGAAACCCGATGCTGCTCTACATTGGGAGATTTGGGCCAAACCTGCTCCCTCCCCAAGTCAGTGCCTCACTTGTTGCATGGCTGGTGGTATCAAAGTGTCTTAGCTATGGAATCTCCAACCGATTCTTACTTGGAAGCCCAGTCCCCACAACAGACGGAAGATGCATTGCTGGCATTCGCAGGGGAGTCTTGCTCTACAGTGGTCCCCGGGGCTCCTCAGAGGGACCTCCGGGTCTAGGAGTCCCCTGACCATCAGGGGCTGTCCACACTGGCTGGCTCCAGTCCCTCTTGTCTCGCCGGTAGGCCAAAAATGTCTCTCACCCAGGACCTGGAACATCTTTGCTCAGTGAATTAAAGATTTGTCGCCACCTTTTCCGAGCCCCTGCAGGTGGGTCCTGCCCAGAGGGGGCTGTGTGGCATGAGGTCTGCTCCCTGGGAGGAGAGCCCCATTGGAGATTTGTCAGCTTGCTGTATAACGCGGGGACCTCCCGCTTTACAATGACAGCTTTTTTTTTAAGAACAATTTTTTTAAAAAGATTTAATTTATTTATTTGATAGAGAGAGAGAGATAACAAGTAGGCAGAGAAGTGGGGGGTGGTGGGAACAGGCCCCCTGCTGAGCAGAGAGCCCAACTCGGGGCTCGATCCCAGGATCCTGGGATCATGACCTGAGCTGAAGGCAGAGGCTTTAACCCACTGAGCCACCCAGGCACCCTTAGAACAAATTTTTTAAACCTCATGCTTTTCCACCTTTCACAAAATGTTTGTTTGATGGAGAGGTTCAATCTTGGTTGCTGAGCCCCTGGTTATCAGCGGGCAGGGGTGTGTAGTGTCCAGGACCGGCCTCCGGGGGTCCGGGAGAAGGGCTGCATCCAGGGAGAGGTGGAAGGGAGAGGGCAGAAGCAGGTTGACTTCACCGTCTGGCGGAGCACGGCTCCTCGGTGTTCTAAGGAAAACTGTAGCAAATGGCTATTTAGATCCATTAGTTGTCAGTTCCGCCTGTAATTGCAGCAGGTGGGTGTGAGGCCGTTGGCATCTCCTAAGAGATCTGGCAGCGTCTCCGCCCAATCAAACCAGAGGGATGAATCCTTGGATTTCTCTTGTTGATGAGCCTGGAGTAGTCTCCATTGTTCCCTGAGAGCATGTGGGGTGCCCAGGATCTGGCCGGACACTGTGGGAGTCCAGGTGAAGCCAGATCCCCTGCCCCCCAGACACTTCCAGACATTTCTATGACCTTTCCTTGGTGCATATGTGTGAAGAGGGGGTGAAAGTGGACGGGGCGGTGGGAGTGGAGAGGAGGGGGTGAGATCTCTCTTCCTCTTCTTACAAGGCCACCTGTCCTACTAGATACCATCTTACCGTAATTACGTCCAAAGCTGTATCTCCAAATAGAGTCACATTGGCTTAGGGCTTCAACATGCAAATTTTGGGGAGACCCAGCTCTGGTCCATAGCACCGGTAAACAGAAATATGCACCTGGCAGGGAGTCTTAGCCAAATGGAAGAAAGTAGAACAGAGATGGGGGACACATAGGAATGGTGGGGGGCAGCGCCTGTGAGAAGGTGACATTTGAGGAGAAAAAAGAGGTGTGAATTCCGAGGAAAAAGCAGTGCCCTCTAGAGGGAGTTTGCCTGGTGGGCTTGTGGGACACAAGGGGGCGGGAATGGCTGAAGCAGTGGGAGCAAAGGGAGAGACTGCGAGATGAGGTTAGAGCCGAGCTGGGGAGGGGCGGCAGTGGCGGTGGTGTGCGTTCATTGGTGATTTACTGGTTATTTTTATATTCAGAGCTTAGGGGAGGTTGTTGGACAGAGGAATGCACAGGATATGTTTCCAGCAGCTTCCTCCAGCACTGTTTGAAAACTAGACCTATGGGACCCAGGGCAGAAGCGGGGCTTCAGGCCAGGAGAGATGCTGGAGCCTTGGACCAGAGGAGGAACGTGGAAGTGGGAGAAGGGGTTAGATGCTGATGTTGAGGGTTAGAGCTGGCCGGCCACGCCTGTGGGTTGAGCGCTGGGAGGAAGGTCTACGCCCAGAGTTTTGGCCGAAGCACCCAACAGGACAGAGTTGCCGTCCCGGGAGCTGGGGAAGGCTGTGGGTAGAACAGTTTGGGGAGGAAAATCAGGAGGTCCGTTTGGAAATGCTCCATTTGAGAACCACCTAGACATCCGAGTGCAGATGGCAAGCAGACAAGGGAGTCTGGAGCTGTGGGAGAAGGTAGCCCGCAGTCCCCAACGGAGTCTTGACTTTTAAAGTAGCTTTCAGACTTTGCTGATTTCATGAGTGTCACATTTTTCCTTGCTGTTCTCAGGTGCGTTTTCCATACTAATGATTTTGAACACCTCTTCGTGTACCCCTCAGCTTTTTCAGTTTGCTCACCTCTGACTTGCCCATGGATGTCCTTTGGCCATTTTTTTTGGGACTGCTGTCCTTTTCCTTTCTTCCAAGTGTCCTATTTTGTCCAGACCAAAGGTGTGTTCTCGCTTTCTTTTTCTCTTGATCTGGGTACTCTAATTACTTCTTTTAAAAGATATTTTATTTAAAAAATTTTATTTATTTGAGGGAGAGAACCTCGGCCGACTCCGTGCTAGGTGCAGAGCCCCACCTGGGGCTCGATCTCAGGATCCCGAGATCACAACCCAAGCCTAAATCAAGTCTTATGCTCAATTGACTGAGCCACTCAGGCACCCCTCTGATTACTTTTAAGCATTTTAATTAACTTCTAGCAAATTCAAATATATATTTGATCTGTGCATTAAAAAGAATAATAAACGCCAGTGAACTGATCCTCCCCACCCCTGGAATTAGAACATCACTAGCCTGCCTCTCTCTGAGCTTCTTTCTCCCACGCTGCAGAAGTTACCACCAGCCAGGTTTGCACTTGTCATTCCTGGATTTTTGTTCTTATTTACCATTTTATTTCTTGGGTATCCCTACAAATAGTCTGGTTATTCTTGGTTTTGAATTTTGTAACAACTATGTGTTACGGTCCGTTCACTGCTGTAGGCCGTTTCATGCAGTGGATGGCCCAGCACAGTCTGTTTATCTGCTCTGTTGTCAGGCTCATGGTTGATTCAAGCTACTGTTACTGTAGAGAGCTGGGGTGTCTGCTCTCCTGCCTTTGTCCTGGCCATTGTTTCTTTGGCACACAGTTCCTAGGATAGGGTTACCAGGCTCTAGGGTATGCAAATATGTGCAACATTAGTATGGAAATGCAAATACTTCCCCACAGTGCATGCCTGTACCAGTATGCATACACACTAGGATGCTTAAAAATTACTGTTGACCTCCCTTCTCTCCCTAGCCAGCACTTAGCCTTGGTGAACCTTCTTTTTTTTTTTTTTTTTAAGATTTTATTTATTTAATTGACAGAAAGAGAGCGCACAAGTAGGAGGAGCAGCAGGCAGAGGAAGAAGCAGGCTCCCTGCTGAGCAAGGATCCTGATGCAGGACTCTGTCCCAGGACCCTGTCCCAGGACCCCCGGGTAATGAGTCAGCCAAAGGCTGACACTTAACTGACTGAGCCACCCGGGCGCCCCAACTTAATTGCATTTTATTATTTCCTGCTCATTTGGCTGTTGTGTTCTTAATGTAATTTGCCTTTTCCTGTTTAATAGTGAGGTTGAGCAATCTTTCCCATATTTATTCATCTTTCCAGTTTCCTTTTTTGATGATTATCTCATCTAGATATTCTTCTTTTGACCGTTTTAAACACTGTCTTCTCCCCTTCTGCTGAATGTCTTGAACTGACCATGGTGCCCCCCTTTTTTTTTTTGAACAGAAGTCTTTAAGTGTGATGTAATCAAATTCATCCTTTTCTTTTTCCTTTATGGTTTGAACTTTTGAAGTTTTAAGAAATTTTTCCCCACCCTTAGGTTAGCAAGATTCTTTCACATTTTAACTCTATAGCTTACCTTTCATACTTGGGTCTTTACTTCATCTGGAACCCACTTTTGCATGTGGTGTGGGAAGGGGATCCAGATTTCCATGCTGAGCCAGTTTTCCTAAAACCACCTACTAAACCATCTGACCATTGCACAAATCTTCTGTGATGTTCCTGCTCCACCTCAGTCTCTTTTTGTGCTTTTGGTGTGTTTGTCTGTTCTTGCACCAACCACACCACTTTTATTACAGTGACTGTGCAAATGTATTAGTATTTAATGGGAAAAATCCTCTCTGTACTCTTCTTTCTAGATTTTTGTTCCTCCATATGCATTTCAGAGTGATTTTATCAAGGTCCTCAAAAAGCCCAACTGGATTTTTAATGGCATTGTGTTGAATTTGTGAGTTACTTTGGGAAGAAATGACATCTTTATATTATGTGGTTCTCTTTTTTTTTTTTTAAGATTTTTCTTTTAATTTAATTGACAGAGATCACAAGTAGGCAGAGAGGCAGGCAGAGAGAGAGGAGGACGCAGGCGCCTCACTGACAGAGAGCCTGATGCGGGGCTCGATCCCAGAGCCCTGGGATCATGACCTGAGCTGAAGGCAGAGGCTTTAACCCACTGAGCCACCCAGGTACCCCATGTGGTCCTATCTTAAATGGAATGTCTCATTTATTCAGATTATCTTGCTATAAAGAAGTCCTTTGAGTTTTGGCTAATACTTAAATAGTTTGAGTTTTTATTGCAATCATGAATGTTATATTTTTAATTATATTTTCTAGGTGGTTATTACTGGTGTGGAAAATTGCTATTGATTTTTGTAAATTAATCTTATATCTGGCAACCTTACTAAACTCTCATGTATATTGATTCTTTTGGTCCCTGTTGGGACCAGATATTTACAAGAATGTTAGTTTTATCCTATACTTCCCAATTCCTGTATTCTTTCTTTCTTTCTTGAAATTTCCTTAGAGCAATGGCAGGATATCAATTAGTGGTGCTTGTGGCCAACCTTGGCTTGTCCCAAATCTTAAAGGGAATGTGTCTGAGCCCTTGCCATTCAACCTGATATTTTCTGTAAATAAATCTATAACTTGCAAATATAAATTACATCAAGTTAAGAAAGTTCCCTTCAATCCTAGTTTGCTTCAAGTTTTGTTTGATTATAAATACATGTGGATGTTTATCAAATGCCTTTCCTGTATTAAGGTTTTCATATGATTTTCCTTCCATATTACAGATAAAACCTTGATCATGGTGTATTTTTTTTAGTACAGTTGGATTCAGTTGGCTAACATTTTGTTTAAGGTTGTATCTATATTCAAGAGTGAAATGGGCATGTAATTTACTTTTTGTTTGCTTTCCCAGCTTTACTGAGATATAACTGATATATAACAGTGTATGGGGCACCGGGTGGCTCAATTTGTTGAGCGTCCAACTCTTGATTTCAGCTTAGGTCATGATCTCAGGTCCTGAGATAAGCCCCACATCAGGCTCCATGCTGAGGATGCAGTCTGCTTACCATTCTCTCCCTCTGCTACTCCCCCTGCTCATGCTCTCTCTCTCTCTCTCTTTCTAATAAATAAATAAATAAAAGCTTAAAAAAAAACCACCCCCCCAAAATTATATAAATGTATGAAATGATTACTATAATAAGGTTAATTAATGCATCCATCATCTCACATAATTACCCTTATGTTGCCCGGGGGGGGGGGGTGTCAGTGAGAACATTTAAGATCCATTATTTTAGCAACTTTCAAGGATACAGCACACAACACAGTATTCTTAACTGTGGTCAACATGCTGTACATAGACCCCCTTGACTTACTCATTTTATAACCGGAAGTTTGTACCCTGTGACCCACATCTCATTTCTCCCACCCCCTGCCCTGGCAGCCACCACAGCCTACTCTCTGTGTCTGTGAGTTTGGCTTTTTTTAGATTCCCCACGTAAGTGAGATCATACTAAGTGAGATCCCACCGTATCTGTCTTTCTATGCCTGACTTATTTCACTTAGCATAATGCCCTCAAGGTCCATCCATGGTGTCACTGTAAATTTCATTCTTGTATGGCCCTTTTATGGTTTAGGAGTCAAGATGACAGTACTGAAAACTGGACTAGCAATATGGTGATCACTGGTCATTCTCTGAAAAGCAGCTTGTGTGGACTGGTGGGGTCAATGTCCCATAGGCCTAAGTTCAAGGGAGACTAGGAGAGGAAGTAAAGATAATGAGTTAAAGAAGAGAAGAAGAAAGAAATAGCTGGAGGGGAGGGCAAGGCTGAGGAAGGAATAGCAACAGGTTTAGGGTTTTTGTTTTCTTTTTTGACCCTTAGGGGCAGAGGATTAATCATCTTCTTTAGTTTATGGGACACTTTTTTTTTTTTTTTTAATCAGTCTGGACCCGTTTAAACCCCTCTCTTACTTTATTCTTTTCCCTTTTATCCCTCCATTTCTACTCCCTTGGACTCCTATAGGCAATTACTCTAGTTTTTGTTTCTTTTGTTTCTAATCTACATACAAAGAGTTCTCCTTTTCAGTGTCCAGTTCTGTGAATTTGGGCAAATGCATCGTAATGTAAGCACCGGCACAGTCAAGGTAGAGAACAGTTCCATCACACGAAAAATTCTTTCCTGCTGCCTTTTCTGTCATCAGCACGTCCCCTGTGTCACAACCCCTTGCAGCCATGGTGAGTGAGGCTATGATTTCTGCAATTCTGTCTTTTTGCAGAACGTCATTTAAGTGGGAGTCCTCCATTGCATAGTCCGGATTTGTTCACTTAGCTAGCGCATCTGAGGTCCATCCCTGTTGCTGTGTGTATCAATAGTTCGGGCATTTTTACTGCTGACTGGTATTCTACCGGCTCGCAGTTGCCCGTTCACTGGTTGAAGGACATGCGGGTTATTTCCTGCCTTGGGTGATTGTAAATGAAGTTGCTCTAAACATTTGCAGAAACGCTATTGTGTAACTCTGATAGGCTTCATTTCATATGGGTAAATACCCAGGAGTAGGAATGCTGGGTCACATGGTAAGTGTATGTTTATAAGAAACTGCCAAACTGATTTCTAGGTGGGCAGTACCATTTTCCTTCCCACCAGCCAAGTGTAATGGTTCCAGTTACTCCGGATCCTCACCAGCCCTTGGTATTGTCAATATTTGTTAGTTAAGTGATTCTGAGAGGTGTGTAGTAGCATTTCCTCGCGGGTTTAGGTTGTATTTCCACAATTGCAGTGGTGGTGAACACTTTTTTATATGCTTATTTGCCCCTTGTATGTCCTCTAGGTCAAGGGTCTGACCAAGTTTTTGCCCACTTACTAATTTGAGTTGTTTTCTTACTATTGAGTTTTGAGAGTTCTTCGTATAATCTGGATATTCTTTGTCAGATATGTGATTTGCAAATATTTCCTTCCAGTCTGTAGTTTACCTTTTTTCTCTCATATCTCTTGCAGAGTGAAAGTTTTGTTATTAAAAAGTACAGTTTACCCAAAAATAAAATAAAATAAAAGTGCAACTTAGCAATTTTTCTTTTATGGATCATGCTTTTGGTGTGTCTAAGAACTGTTTGCTTAAACCCAGCCATAAGTTTCTTCGTGTGTGTGTGTGTGTGTGTGTGTGTGTTTTCCTAGAAGTTTTGTATTTTTATGTCTTATGTTTTAAATCTGTGCTCCAATTTGAGTGAATTTTTGTATAAGATGTAAGGCTCACACACCATGGATATATGTACCACACATATGTGTTCCTCGCCTGTGGCTCGCTTATTGGGTTTCCTAGTAACTTTATTGGTTTTTCCTCTATGTTTGTCTATTTTCTCTTTTTGCTGATTTTCACTCTTACTTTTATATGATCTCCTTTCTTCTAAAAACTTTGAACTTAATTTGCTTTCTTTCTGGATTCTGAAAAGCTTAGATCTAGAAGTTTGTATCATTGACTCTATATCTATCTTCCTTTCTAATAAAGTAACTTAAAGCTGTAAATTTCCCTCTAAATGTAGCTTTGCCTGCAACCAGAAAATTTTGGTATGCTGTGATTTTATTATCATTCAATGCAAAATATCTCAAGACTGTCCTTGTGACTTTCCTTCTCTGACTTATGGGTATGGTAGAAGTATGTGTTTTATTTCCAAGCATTTGGGATTTTTTTTACCTATCTTGTTTTTTGAGATTTTGATACCATTGTGGTCAGAGTTTTGCACTATAGTCCAGCATCTGATACATGTTGGGAACCACTAAACGTGTATTCTATAATTGTTGGGGGTAGGGGTCTAGAGATATTAATTTGATGAAATTAGTTGATAGTGTTTTTCAAATCTTTTGTTTCTTTACTTCTACCATTTACTGGGGAAGCATGTTAAGATCTTCAACTGTAACTGTGGTTTATCTGTTTCTCCCTTTAGTATTGAATTTTTTTTTGCTTCAGTTGTTTTAAAGTTGTCATTAGGTAGATGTATATGTTTCGTATTGCTCTGTCTTCTTGATGATTTAATCCTTATAGCATTATAAAATATTCCTCTTTGTCTCTAGTCATAACATTTGTCTTGAGGTCTCCTTTTTCTACTAGTAATATAGCCATACCAGGTTTCTTATCTATTCTACTCTTCTAATTTACATCTGCATGCACATTTCACATTAAATCTGTGATTTAAGGGTATCCTTTTGTAAGTAGCATATAGTTGGGTCTCTTGCTTTTTCATCCACTCTGAAATGTCTGCCTCTTAGTTGAAGTAGGCAACTGATTTTTAACCTCCATTTATGATGTGATGTGCCCCTTTAATCTACTGCACAGTTCTCCCTGGCGTGCACCCTCCATGTTGTGCCCACCAATCCTGCCTGTGATGCACCCCTGGGATGCCTCCAACTCCCCCATCAAAAATCTTATTGCTATGAACATCCTTGTACAGTCCCGTTAGCTGGCTAAGATTCTATCTGAGATGTTTACCCAGAGTAGAGTGGCTTGCTTGTAAGGTTTGCCTATACTTTATTTGATGAAGGATTGCCAGATTTAACAGTATGTCCTCATGGTGGTGGGAACGACCCAGAAGGGAGAGCAAAAAGAAGATGAGGAAAACAGAAAGAGTGGGAAGGCTTGCTGCAGTCCCATGCTGGAGACAGTGGGGTTGGGACCCACTATGCAGGTGGAGGGGTTTGCCTTGGCCAGCAACCGGGACAGTTCGTTCCCAGAGAAAGAGGGAAAGCAGGTGATATTTGGGCCAATACAGGTAGATGGGTAGACATGGGGGTGGGAGCTTGGAGAAATTCTCTTCTGGGACTTCTGTTTTCTCAATAATGTAGGAAGCAGCCTGACAAGGGATGGGGAAGGAGGCACTGGGAATTTAAAGAGAAGAGAGGTATGAAAGCGCTGTCTTGGACCAAGGCAACAGAGCCTGATTGCCAGGCCCTTGCAGGGCATGTGGCCCTGAGCAAGAGCCACATTTAAAGAGAAGAGAGGTATGAAAGCGCTGTGCGTGGACCAAAGCAACAGAGCCTGATTGCCAGGTCCTTGCAGGGCATGTGGCCCTGAGCAAGAGCCAGCAGGACTCGTGGGAGAGGCCTGGTGCTGGGCAGCCCAGCCCAGGGCTCAGTGTGTTCCGGTTAGCAGTGCTGCCTGCCCCCTTGGTGCTGACTCGCCTCTGTGGGCATGGGGTGGTTGGTGCAGAGCGGCTCATAGCCCTTCCTGTGCAGTGGGAGCCAGTAAGCAGCCGTGAGATAATCACACAGTCACTGTTGTGCGGGACGCCAGGGGAGGCTAGGGGTGGTGGCAGCGCAGTGGGGATCGTGGTACCCATTTCAGTGGGAAGTTCTGTAATTACGTGAGCCTGTTGTTAGCAAGGCTCTCAGTGCTGTTTTGTCAATAGCTTGATTTTGTGTTGTAGAAGTGATACATGCTGTACCAAAAGAAATGAGAAAAATGTAAAAAAAAAAAAATCACAAATAAGAAAGTAAAGATCACCTGAAATTGACCTCCCTCCTCCCTGCAAAGATAACCATGGTTAATTAACATTTAGATGTGTTATTATTAAAGGAAAGGTCTTGTCTCTTGTCCCTGCCCTATGGGCCCTTGAGGTCTGACCTCCTATGCAAATGTGACTGACACCCTCACACCAAATGCAGCCAAGCAGCAGCATGTTAGGCTGGTTGGGCCAAGAGCGGTGACCTCCCATTCCTGGGGGTAATCAGGGAGGGCAGCGTGGAGGAGGTGGTCCAGGAACTGTATCTCAAAGGCTGAGGTCCATTGAGTTTCTCTTGCTGTCTTTTTTTCTCCCACGTCCCTTTGTTCGGTGGCTCTCTCGGATAAGACCAGCTCTCAGCCCCCATCCCACATGTGGCTGAGAGGGTAAGACACTCTAGATGAGGCAAGTGGAAGGGGCCTACTCTGCATGAGGAACAAAGCAGCAGAGCAGCCATAAGGCACAACTCCTCTGAGTGTGTGTCGTTCCATCATAGCCACTCCATTTGTGTAGTGCACAGCCTGCGGGGACGTACATGGTAGTCACGTAAGGAGAACCCTCCACCCCTACTTTAGCACATGGCCTAGTTCCCACACTGGAGCTAGAGGAGGAGCAGGGGCACTTGTTCCACCCTCCCTGGGTCTGTGTCCCCTTCCAGATAGCAGCGACAGTGAGCTGGAGCTGTCCACAGTGCGCCACCAGCCGGAGGGATTGGACCAGCTGCAGGCACAGACCAAGTTCACCAAGAAGGAGCTGCAGTCCCTCTACAGGGGCTTCAAGAACGTGAGTGCTACCCATGCCTCCAGGGCAGGCCCTGACCCACCTAGTCCTCCTGTCCCAGGCTCCAGGAAGGAGGGATCCTGACCTAAAGAGACCTTCTAGAAACTTATCCATGGCTCAGCAAACATCCCAGGGGCCTTTATGGGTCTTAAGTTTTGTGGGAGAGCTGTCTGGGGTTGGTCAGGTCCCCAAATCAGCATTCTGAAGGCACCATCCTCCTTTCTGTGTGTTCCTAATGCTGACCCAGGGAAGGAGCAGATGGTGAGACTTACCACTTACTGCTCCTGCATTACCCTGCCCCAAGGCCAGACTTTCCCAGGTTCCGGTTCCGGGGCTCAATAGCACTCAGCAGTATCTCAGGCAGCAGTATCCCTGGAGGGAAGAGAGAGGCCAGGCCCTCTGCAGTCTGGTGTGGGGCTGGGGATGGCTGAGGTCACTAAAGGGTGACTTCCTGCTGCAGGAGTGTCCCACAGGCCTGGTGGATGAAGACACCTTCAAACTCATTTACTCCCAGTTCTTCCCTCAGGGAGGTGAGTCTGAGGCCAGGCACCCTGGCTCTTCCCCAAATCCCCACGTCCCCCCTGTGGCAGCTCTATAAACAGTGGCTGTCACTTTTATGGAGAGGGGACCCTTGCTTCTACCCTTTGCCTGCCAGAGGCCTGGTGCTGCCTCTGTCCTGGTGGAAGGGTGGGGAACTCCAGCTCTGGAGGCAGCTGGAACCCGCCAGCCACCGTGGGGCTGCCTGGGTGGGAGCCTCGACACACCCCAGCGCTCACCCTTGCTCTCCCCAGATGCCACCACTTACGCACACTTCCTCTTCAACGCCTTCGACGCTGATGGGAATGGGGCCATCCGCTTTGAGGTAGGTCCCTGACAACCTCCCACATCCCCTGCCCCTGCAGCCCTCCAGGGTGGATCTCCCTGCCCTGAGGCCTCTCTCAGGCCTTCCAGTGGCCAGGCACGATCCTGGGAGTGAATGGTCCCATATGTCCTTCCGAGAAGGAGCAGACTGTGCTGGGCTGGCCCTGGCCCTAACTGTGAAGCTAGGGCAATGGGGTGTGGCCTTCTGACTCCCACTCTCCTTCTCACTCAGCCTTCTCTTCCATTCTGTCCCACCAAGCCAAGAGACCTGCAAAGGCACATTGAGGCCATAGGAACCCAGTGTAAAATTGCATTTGAAAAGGGGACTCAGACTCAGGGGTCTGTCCGGCAGGATTTCAGGCCCCCAGCTCCAGAATTTAGCCCTTTGTTCCAAGGCAGGTGAGGCAGGCTGAGTGGGTGTGATGTGCCCGCCTCTGACGCCTGCCCACTCCCCCCCCTCCCTGGGCCTTGCCTCCGCAGGGCCTGCGAGTGGGCTGGCCCCGCTGTGGGCTCCACCTCGGCTGGCCACATGGGACCACTTGAGAGAGGCCCCGTCTGTGGAGCCCAGGCCCCTAAAAATAGCCGCAGGCGAAAAGCTGAAACCTCTTTGGAGAGGAGAACCTTGCTGAGAGCCCGGCCTGATCGATAACCACCCTGCTCAGCTTCCAGGGCCAAGGGCAGCTGACAGGAAAGCAGAGGAGGGAGCCGGCTGGGCTCAGGAAGCCCCTGGACGCACCGGGGTGTAATAATAACCCTTCGGTAATACCACTCGGTTGATTTTGTGTCGCGGCCAGCCTGCACACTGACGGCGTGGGGGAGGGGGGTGGCGAGGCCACAGCCTTGTCCTGTGACCGCAGGGGCCTCGCCCGCCCCTGGGCTGCAGGCTCAGGGCTACTGTCTGCGTGAGTCCAGTGTCGTCATCTGTCCTGTCTTCAGTGATACCCGCATGTGGCAAAAACCCAAGCACCGCAAAGGTTGACAGGAAAAACTGATTGTCCTGCCCTGTGACCAGGCTCTTGTGTATCCTTGAGGGGACATCTAAGATTTCCAGAACTGAAGGGTGGGGAGGACTCGTGTGATGGACCCAACCAGGGCTCTGTGAGAGAGTTTTTCTTGTTGGGAAATCAGCTGACAAACAATGAATTCTGGAACACTGAAAAGAAATTAAAAAAAAAAAAAAGGTTACTTGAGAAAAAAAATCATAAGGAACATTGGGGTACATATGGCCCTTCTTCTCACTACATCTGTATTTTTGGATGAGCCATGAGAGACTGTGGACTCCAAGAAACTGAAGGCTTTGAAGGGGGGAGCTTGGGGGGATGTTGAGCCTGGTGGTGGGTATTAAGGAAGGCATGTATTGCATGAAGCACTGGGTGTGGTGCATAAACAATGAATCTTGGAACACAAAAAATAAAATTAAAATAATAAAATTATGTAAGTTAAAAAATTGAAAAAAAAAAAAAAAGAAATCAGCTGACAGCTCACCAGGGTCCTGGTGCGTGTTGGGTGTCAGGAAGGTCTCGGTCCCCCACCCCCGCCATGGGGTCTGGTGGGCCCTTTCAGGCAGTAGACGGTGGGTCTTTGTGGAGTGTGCTGTCACTGGCTGAGTTGGGGGCACTGGTGCCGAAGGCCCTCTGCCAGGAGCCTTCTTAGAAGGTCAGGTATCTCCGGCATCATCCGGGACCTTCCAGAGGCTTCCGTGGGCTTCTTTGCCGTGGGGTCAGCTCCTCTGGTTCCATGATGTGTATGTTTATCTTGAGGACCATCTTGATTTCCGCATTCTGCTCTAGGACAGCATTTTCAGAAAGAGAGAAGGGGATGTGTGTCCTTGGGGATCTTCCAGTCGGCAGAGCCCAATCCTGGGTGCCCCATGGGTTGGGGTTCCTGTGGCAGGAAGGACTGTGAGGGGTGGGGGTGGCCCTTGGCCCACCTGAGATGGACTCTTCTCTTGTGCCCCTAAAACAGAAAGTCAGGTCCGCTTCTGGATATTTATAATGACCCCAGTCCTTGTTGTATATTCTTGAGAGACAAGACACATGTTAATTAAAGTGTATCGATATGGTAAAATTTGGTAACTTCCCTACCCTCAATGAAAAGAGCACCAGGAAACAGAACAGCACCCAAGCCAACTTCATATTTGCCAAGTGGGAGAAGCGGTCCCACATCCCACCCCAGGGTCGGCTTGCTTCGAGGTTCCTCTTGGGTCCTCTGGGATCTCCCTGCAGGAGGGAGCCTGGTCGTGGCCTCCCCAGCGCAGGCCCAGGCCATGTGCCTGCAGATCGATGCCCCAGAACCCCCCATGCCATCCAGGGCCTTTCTCACTCACCCCACACGTCTTGCCAGCACATGCTGCTGTTTCGGAGTTGGGGCTGGTTGTGTGTCTGGAGGAAGGGGCGGCCACCTCTCCCTGAGGTCCCTCTGCAGGAACCCCCTCCCTGTGTCATTCACTGGCCAAACGTGGGGGCAGTAACTAGAGAGAACGTGCAGGCCATCATCACACCCTCTGCCTCCCTGCTCTGGCTGAGCTCCTGCTCTGAACTCTCCCAGAGACCTCTGGTGTGCACTCAGGGGCTTCTCGGTGTGGGAGCGGAGGCCTGTGTCACCGTGCCACGGCTGGGCCCCCCAGGCTCCCCGGGCTCTGCCTCAGGGACACGACGGCAGAGCAAGGGCTGTGGAGGCAAGAGACTTCGTTTGCCTTGGAGTCAGGGGGTTACAGCTGGTGACAGTCCCACATGAAACTGTGCTGTGTGGGGCTGGAAGTTTAGGACTACCAAGTCCTCAGACGTTTGCTGGCAGGACATGGGGTACTCTGTGGGTTTTGGAGGAAGGTCCAAGTGGCCTCGCAGGGGACATTCCCACTCGTCCCTGGCTTAGTACCATCACCACTGATCTACCTGCACACTTAGGGACACAGAATGGAGACATTCCTCAGATGGTTGTGGCTGACTCTGAGGGCTGTGAGGCAGCAGGCAGGCCTGGGTCTGTGAAGACAAGATGGCAGCGTTAGTGGGGAGAAATAGTGGTACTGGCACCCCCCCCCACACACACACACCGTGATTCACATGAGAAGGGAGGCCCTATGTGGGCCTTCACCATCCCCTGCATCCTCAAAATGGGACTCCACACCTTTGCGTCCCATTGGGGAAGCCTGTCAGATCCCAGAGACATGATTTCGGGGACGTGGTACCTCTTCATTAACTCATGCAAGAGCTTCAGTGATGATTCCCCCAAACTGAGGCGGGTAGGAACCATCACCTGTTTCTCCTTTAACATTTTCTTCACTGACACACGCACAATGGACTTTACGAGCCCAATAGAGTGACAGGGTGTGCTTTGAAAGAGCAGCCCTGAGGCGCCCACCCACACACCCGAGGAGGCCGCCACCTTCCGCTGTAGCCCATTGCCACCGTTTGCCTCCGTGTCCCTGGTAGCACCTGTGTCCCCAGTGGCTGCCCAGTTCTAGACTACTGGTCCTCCACTGGGGGGGGAGGCAAGGAGCTGGGTCTCCCATGGGCATACACACCCCTCCCATATCCCCTGGCTTTCCAGAATGATAGGATTCAGGTGAGACAAGGACTGTGTTTTGCTCTGATGGCGTGAACGGATTACGTTTTCCTTCCCTGCACACATTCTTTTTTTTTTTTTTAAAGATTTTATTTATTTATTTGACAGAGAGATCACAAGTCGGCGGAGAGTCAGGCAGAGAGAAAGAGAGAGAGAGAAGCAGGCTCCCGCTGAGCAAAGAGCCCGATGCGGGGCTCGATCCCAGGACACTGAGATCATGACCTGAGCCGAAGGCAAGCGGCTTAATCCACTGAGCCACCCAGGCGCCCCAACCCTGCACACATTCTTACTTTGCTGCCAGTTAACAGTGGTCCTGTTTGTTGAGTTACCCGCGGCCTGTGACCTGTGATCTCATCATTAATTCAACCCCAGGCCTTTCTCCGATCATCCGGATGGGCACCTCCCTGGGGACGCTCCTCAGCCTCTCTCCTTCTGGAGTTGGATCCCCTGGTTCCAGAATTCCGCATCTTCCTCTTCCTTGCTTTATTCTCCCTTTTCAGGGGTACAGCTCTGAGCAGCTTCCTATGAAAGAGTAACATGGGAGGTAACTTTTGAGGCTTTAGGTATCTGGAAGCATCTCCACTGCGTTCCGAAGCTGCCGTGGGAAGTTGCCCTCCCTCCCCGTGGCGGTGGCCCCACTTCAATCAACGGCTTCTTACCAGAGGCAGAGCGTGCCGAATCCTAACCCTCTGTATGGGACCTGGTTTTGTTTGTTCTGTTTGGTTGTATTTTTCTCTCTGGAAGCTTGTAGGATCCTCTTTTTGCAGCCGGCGCCTGCAGGCCACGTGGTGGGCCATTTCCGTGCATTATGCTTGGCCTCGGCAGGACCAGGATGCTCCCAGCCTTCCATTCTGGGAAGTCCTTCCCTGCTTCTCTGGCCTGCCTTCCTCCATCTCCTCCGACTCTCCCAGGAATTCCTGGTGCATGCGTGGTGGTTCCTCCGGAGTGGACCTCTTGTTGCCCTCTTTTCTTTTTTCCAGCTTTTTCCTTTTCACGTGACTTTATGGAAGATTCTTTTTTTTTTTTTTTTTTTAAGATTATTTATTTATTTATTTGTCAGTGATAGAGGGAGAGAGAGCGAGCGAGCACAGGCAGACAGAATGGCAGGCAGAGGCAGAGGGAGAAGCAGGCTCCCTGCCGAGCAAGGAGCCCGATGTGGGACTCGATCCCAGGACGCTGGGATCATGACCTGAGCCGAAGGCAGCCGCTTAACCAACTGAGCCACTCAGGCGTCCCTTTATGGAAGATTCTACTTGCTCTTCCAAACCTCTTCT
Organism: Mustela nivalis; assembly: GCF_964662115.1. Lineage (NCBI taxonomy): Eukaryota > Metazoa > Chordata > Mammalia > Carnivora > Mustelidae > Mustela > Mustela nivalis. Next base: position 34,618,449 of record NC_139027.1, on the reverse strand, counting down.
GAGTCTGTCATTTTGTTTTCTTATTTTTAATTCCCAAAGCTCCTTCTTATTCTCAATTTGTAGCATCCTATTCTTATTTTTGGGGGGTGACAGATGTCTAATCTCTACTTCTAGTCATTTTTCTTAAGTTTTTTTCCTCCTGGAATAAGTTTTGTTTCTTCCAGGTTGCTTTCCTGTTTCCCTTAGCCTTTCCCAGGTACAGACCTCCTTACATCCAGAAAATCTGATGTTCGAGGGGCAGCCCAACCCCTTAGTGCACAGCCCGGCCCCCTGCAGTTTGTCTGTCATCCTCCACTCCCTGTTCCAGGACAGCCCGGCTCTGCTCCCTTCTTTCAGAAGAACCTGGGAGGGCCCCATGGGGCAAGATGGCTCACCCTGCAAGCCTTCCAGGAACTGGAAGAAAGGGCTTGCTTTCCATCAACTGTGAGAGCAGTTGGAGTTTTCCCACAGAAGCCACTGGAACATTCATGAAACAGTATAATAAATTACCTGCACACCTCAGCAATGATTGCCCCACACAGGCATGCTGTGACGCCAGAGCTGAGCTCTGTTCGTTTAGCTTTTAAGCTGTAAGTTCTTAAGCACCTTGACCTGCAGATCCTTGGTGAACTAAAAGTGGAGCACCCCCTTTATTAAAAGAGCACCGTGGGTCTTCTCTGCCCATACTCATTCATTAAATGGGTCTAAGACAACATGTATTTGAATATCTGTACTTGAGAAGATCAGGACCAGCCACCATGTCATCTCCACCACACACACGTACGCACACACATACTCATGCCTGCACACGCAACCCTCAGGCACACACACATGTACACTCACACACTTGCACAAACACACTCATGCAAACACGCATGCATGCGCGCACTCACACACACATACACGTGTGCATACACACTCACGCATACACTCATACTGTGTTGACCTAATAGACACCTGCCTGCGCTGTAAGGAAGACTCCTCACCTACAGGGGTGTGAGGCCACACAGCAAAGTGGAAATGAAGTCTGGGCATGGGGCTGTCACTCTGTACCCTCCCTTCCCTCCGCAGGACTTTGTGGTCGGCCTCTCCATCCTCCTGCGAGGAACAGTCCACGAGAAGCTCAAGTGGGCCTTTAACCTCTACGACATCAACAAGGATGGCTACATCACCAAAGAGGTACAGGGCGGTGGGGGTCCCTCTCCCTTGTTGCTGGCACCACACACCCAGTCTCTCTCCGCTGCTCCCCTGCTGGCCCTGTCTCCCTTTCCTGTTCAGAAAGGTGGCTCTCAGCCCCGCCCTGGTGGGGACAGCAGCCAGGGGACTCTCCTCCTCTTCAGGCTCTTGGTCCTGGATGCCTGGGTGCAGGGGGCATGGGGCTTGTTCTGTGCCCTTCCCCACGCAGCTTGGTCTAGTCCGACAAAGATTCTCAGGTCATTCTTTCCTCACAGGGAGATCCTGAGGGAAACACGGTAGAGAAGCTGGGGACAGAGGGTGGGAGTTGCTGGCCTTGGCTCCGCCCAGCCAGGGGGGGCAGTGTGGCTCTTTCAGGCAGGTGGGGGTCTTCGCCATACTGGCCTATAGTCTGATTTTGTTCGGCCCAAGCATTTTCTTGTATATGAAAGAGTTGCTACAGTTTCAGATTTTGGAGATGGCACATTAAAATCTAGCTCCAGCTTCTGGAGAGTCAGAGGCTCACGTGGGTATGCTAGATGGGGGTGAGCCCGTCTCTGTCCAGCTGGGGCTCCCCTCCTGCTCCCTCCCTCCTCAGAGGCAGCCTCTCCCCTTGGGCCCTGGTATGTCCCCACATCCTCGCAGCCGGGCTCATGCCAGCCGCCCCGGCCCCCCTCCAGGAGATGCTGGCCATTATGAAGTCCATCTATGACATGATGGGCCGCCACACGTACCCTGTCCTGCGGGAGGACGCACCCCTGGAGCACGTGGAGAGGTTCTTCCAGGTGAGAACTCTAGCCCCGGACCCTGAGAAGAAGGGCAGATGGGGGAGGGATGGGGTCCCCCTCTTAGGACAACCCTGGGTGGGCCACTCCCCCTCTCTGAGCCCACCTCTCCGCACGAGGAGGTTAACCTTGCATCCCCCACCGGGCTGGTTGTCAGGATCCCAGGGAGCAGATAAAAACATCACCGCCACTCCCCAACCCACTGAGCCTCCTCTTGGGGCACGCCAGGGCCTGTGGATTCCAGGGCATTTGACACCCCAGGCCAGTGTTCTGGTGCCTTCCAAGAGCTCTCCCAGCCCCTCCAGAAAAACCACGCAGGAGGAGTAGGGTTGGGTGACCTTGCTCCGTGTCCGTGGGGACGAAAGGGGCTGAAGTTTCCACCTCCCATTTGCTGGCCGCCCGTGCTGTGCCTCCATTGCTCCGTCTGCCCTGGCTGCCCGCCAGGGAGGTGAGGGGGACAGAGGGGCGTGGGGATGCACTGCGGGAAGTGGAAGCCCAAGAAGGCTGCTGGGAAGTGGCTGGGTGTAGGGAGCAGGCCGGGGAGGTGCCGGAGAGGTCAGCTATGCCATGGAGGTAGCCGGGGAGGGCCCTTCATGTGGCCCAGATCCAGCATAGAAGGCAGAGGGGACAGGTTGGGATGGAAGGGACCCACAGACTAACTGAGGCCATGGCTTGGGTTATAGAAAATGGACCGGAATCAGGACGGGGTGGTGACCATTGATGAGTTCTTGGAGACCTGTCAGAAGGTAGGTGGCATCGGGAGTCGAGGACACCCAGGGTCCTGCCCCTGCCGGCCCGAGCCCCTCCCGACCTCTAGAATTCATATTGCCACTTTGGTCTGAGCCCATCCCTTGGCCACCTGCTCCTGCCGGCCCACAGCCCACGGGCTCACCATCCCTCGGACTGCCCTGTAGGGCCTCACATCAGAGCGGCAGACGCAGACCAACAGGACAGTTGGGCCCCTGGGCCCACAGCACGGGGTCACACTGTAAGAAAGGTGCCTGGAGCCTCCCCTGGCCTTGCTGTTGGCTTTCCTCTTCAGAGCACCCTGGGGGTCCATGACACGTGCCTCCCCGTCTCACTCCCAGAGCCGCCCCTCAGGGGCCTCTGGCCGCCCCCTGAGGGCAGCCGAGGAAGTCTGTCTGTCCGCAGGTCAGCAGCTCCCGGAGGTGCTTGTAGTCGGGCTCCGGGGCTGAAGAGAGGCTGGGCCCAACCAGGTGCCCCTGCCCCCAGGGAGACAGACAGAGCAGTCGCTGCGGGGTTCCGAGTCTCTGGAAGGAATCTGCTGAGGGTAGGATCAGTGTGGGCATGGCCTGCACCGCCCGCCCGGGCTCTGACCAGGCCCCTTCTCCTCCTCTCTCCACACAGGATGAGAACATCATGAGCTCCATGCAGCTGTTTGAGAACGTCATCTAGGCCGTGGCGGGGGGGAGGGGTCCTTGAGTGGCCAGTGCCACCTCTGCCCCCAAAGAAATCTCAGTCCTGCCGGGAGCAGCTTCTATGAGAAACTTTTTTTCTAATATATTTGCAAAAAGTGAACAGTCTGCTCTAGACACACACACATAGAGCCTATTCCTCTGGGCTGGGAGATGGGGTGCAGAGGTCAGGGAGGGGCGGAGTCTGGCTGGCTGGGAGCCGGATCCAGGTGACGAGAGCTGTACCACCTGGGGCCAGCCCCTGTCCGGGCCAGTGCAGTGGGGCTGCCCCCGGAGTGGGCACTGAGCGAGCCATGTCTGCAGGCTGCTGGCTGCGAGGTACTGTCTGGAAAGTGCTCAAGGTCCCCTTACAGAAGAGGGTCCAGTCTCCAAAAGGCTCCTCCCGTCACCCTTCTTTCCCACCCCACAGAGGCCAGGTTGTGGGGGCTACTCTGGCATTTTTGTCCCCCAGCCACTCCCCTGCCCACCGACTACACTCCCAGAATGCTCATCACCACAGGACACTTGCCGGGCAATAGGGTCAAGGGAGTTGGGACGGGGAAAGAGGTAGGAATGGAGACGGCCTGCTGTTTCCTGGAAACACTTCCCTGGGGTCCCAGGATGCCCGTCACCCCACTGGCAAGCTCCAGCGGTAAGAGGCCACTGGACTGTCTTCTCTCCATCCTGGGAAGGGGGCCTCTCAAGCTCAGGGATTAGGTTTCTTGGTGGAGAATCTTAGGGAACTGTCTGCCAAGTCCACTACAATGGAGGAAGACTTCCCTTGCCTCAGTCCGAGCCCAGTGGGAATGAAGTGGGTGGGGCTGCCCATCCCCGTCTGGCACTAGAGTGTTCAACCCCAAGGTCATGAACAGGTCCTAAGAAGAGGTCACAAGGATCAGGGACTGGCAGCCAGGGAGCACAGGTGGCAGAGCAAGCCTGAGAAGGGGCTTCTCCCTCCTTTCTTGCCTGTTCCTGTGTCCCTTGGCCCCCAGCTTGGATGAGCCCCCCACTACCACTTCCTGGTTAGGGTCCTAACGTGATGTGTCCAGCCCTCTCTACACAGGCTCCCCCAAGCCCATACAGAAAGCACAAGCACCCAGAGCCACTCAGGCTGCAGCCCACAGAGGGAGCCAAGGACACTCTGGTTTTCCAAGATCAGGCTCCCCTGGTGGGCTGAGGCCGGGGTCACGGTGGCCCCAATCAGGTAGTTCTCAAGAAGAAGCATGGAGCTCCATTCTGTGCCTCAGAGCCCTGCGGCCTCAAAGCCCATCCCCATTCCAGCCTGGCTCACCAATATTCAAAAGCACAAATCATAGGGACTGTCCTTGTCTGCGTTCTTCTCTGGGGATGGAGGCTCCTGTCAGCCTGAAGGCAGAGCCAAAAGTGAGGGCTGAGGGGCCTGAGGCTGAGTGGGAGATCAAGAGAAACTTCCAGGAAAGAGAGAGGCTGCTCTCCTCTGCCCAGGCCTCCCCGAGAAGGAACCCAGCCCTTTCTGAGGAACATTCCCATACAATACATTCCACCGGCTGTCTCCCTGCTCAGGCCTGGCCCAGGGGTGTGAGCAGCGCCCTCAAAGGAAAGTGGAATGGTGGACGCCATGGAGATTGGCCTGGTTTGGTCACGGGGACCCCTTGGCACCTACACACACAGGTGGTCCTCTCCCTCGGAGTTGTACTGACACCCCATCTCCAGTCTGACTGAAATGAGGGGTCTTCCCTCCTCCAGGAGGGCATCAGCTTTCCCTGGCTCAGGGATCTTCTCCCCCTCCGCCCACCTCCAGCCCTCTCGGCTGGCATAGCTGTGCTTCTAAGGGGCCCAGGCCATGGAGAGGGTCACCACCATGCTCCTGCCCCTCTTGGCCTGGGGCCAGACTGGCTACACGTCCAAGCAGGAGGGGTCTGTCTCCCACGCTGGGATGCGGACTGGCCGCATGTCTGCATGGCAGAAGCATCTCCCTGGGGTGCAGCCTGGGAGGGTGGTTCCTGTTCTCAGCGCCCACCAATATTCAGTCCTGTATATTTTAATAAAATAAACTTGGCAAAGAAGAGGGACTCTTGTTGGCTTTATCCCAACTCTGGATTTCAGTCCAGCCCCTCCCATCCCTGCTGCTAATTAGCGATGGCTCTTGCCCAGGGCTGTGCTGGTAAATGTTTGACATTCCCTGAAGTGTAGCACTTGCCAGTGTCCACGCTTGCTGGCTCACCAGCTCTCAGGCTCCCACTGTGCCGGCACTAAGGGCGGAGCCAGGCAGGGAGGCCCACTGTTGGGCCTGTACAAGAAGCTCCAACCCCCGGAACCTCTGCAGAACCCATGGGACGGGCTGCCTTCTTGAGGTGCCATTTGTATTCCCTCCCAGATCCTTTTTCTTTTTCAGTGCCAAGAAGTCGTTCCTGCCATGTCCCCTTGGCTGGAGGGTGCAGGTGACAGAGCAGAAGCAGAATCTGCCTGAAGATAGTTTCCTCTCCTGGCTTTATTTTCAAAAGAGTAAACTCAGTGAGAATGATGCCAGGGGAGGGGCAAGAAATGAAAACCTGGCATGGAAGAGTGGAAGGGCTTTCCCCAACTCAAGGATGGGGAGGAGGGAGGTTCTCGGGATCTGCAGTGCTTTAAGGACCAGCCCCCATGCTATGTGACATCACCTCCACAATAAACACAGACCCAAGCCTCCATGAGTCACCAGGCTTGGCTGATGGGCATCTCAGCAGTAGTTGGGAGGACAGGTGACAGGAACCCACTTCTACCACCACACACACACCAAAAGGCCCTAGGGCCTTGGCGCAATCCAGGTAAGGAAGCCCTGACCTTGCTGTCTAGGATGGGATATCCTGCATTTGCCATGGGCTGACCACCATGGTGAGCATGTTCACTCTGGTCACAGCCTAAAGGGACGCTGGGTTAAAAGATCTTAGGACCGGGGCGCCTGGGTGGCTCAGTAGGTTAAAGCCTCTGCCTTCGGCTCAGGTCATGATCTCAGGGTCCTGGGATCGAGCCCCACATCGGGCTCTCTGCTCAGCGGGGAGCCTGCTTCCTCCTGCCTCTCGGTCTAATTGTGATCTCTGTCTGTCAAATAAAAAAAAAAATCTTAAAATAAAAAAATAAATAAAAGATCTTAGGACCTCCCGGTCATTGAAGAATGGAGCCAAGCAGGTGGCTTGAGGCTGGGTGTAAGCACTGACTCAGTTCATGATGGTCTACTGAGCTAAGAGTGGGGAAAGCCCATCCGTCCAGCCAGCCAGCCAGCCTCCCTCCATCTATCCATCATCCATCCTCCCTTCATCCATCCTCCTTACAGCCATCTATGCATCCATGCATCCATCATCCATCCTCCCTCCATCCATCATCCATCCTCCCTCCATCTATCCATCATCCATCCATCATCCATCCTCCCTCCATCTATCCATCATCCATCCATCATCCATCCATCATCCATCCTCCTTCCATCCATCCTTGCATCCGTGCATCCATCATCCATCATCCATCCATGCATCCACCATCCATCCATTTATACATATGTTTTCTATTGTTTCACTAAGAACCTTCCTGACCTGGATACTCAGTGCAGAGGTGGTGATCAAGGTATGACTTCTGGGTAGCTGGTGGCACTGACGGGTTCAAAGGAGCCCTGGGTACAGGGACAGGAGACTTAGTCCTGACCTCAGCCATAAAACGTATGTGGCCTTGGACAAGTCCCATCCTCTCTTGCTCCCTGGGTGTTGGTGTAGAAGAGAGGGAGAGAACACTTTCCAACTCATTTTTTAAAGAGTGGTATTACCAGGATTTTTAAACAACCAGTCATGGGTAGGATAAGAAGGAAAAATAGAGGACATTCTCAACCATAAAACAAGGATGTAAATAATCAGAATATCAGTAAACCTATTCCAACAATGTATGTATTATATCATGACAGATTTGGGTTTATCCCAGAAGTGCAAGGTTTGCCATTTAAAAATATAGACACTTCAGTTTCCAATAACATGGAGTGTCTAGGTAACTGGATTATTCCTTCCACTGAAAACAACTAAAAATCTAGGATAAAATAACTTCTTAGAAAAATCACTGACCTGACCAAAAGGTAAAGCATTCTTGGACCAGGAACTGAGTGAATATGGAAATTCAGAGATGTAAGCAGAGCCATGAAAGGACTTTTTGAAATAGGTAAGCTTGGCTGAGTTTGGTTTAACATCCTTTAAAAGCCTAAGGTATAAGAGATCAAGCCCAGGATTTACCCAGGTGAGAAATCTATCACGAAATCCTCCACAGAACTGGGGCCCCAGTTACACCCTTGGGGCTAATGAGCGTGAACCAGAAGGAAACCCAGCTGTTCCCACCTTCTCTCCAAGGAGGCTGCAAGAAAATTTGACTATCTCAATCCCCCAGTAAAACTGGGAAAACTCATCCCTAAAATTAGGAAACATGAGGGGTTCCTGGATGTCTCAGTCAGTTGAACATCCGACTCTTGATTTTGGCTCAGGTCGTGATCTTGGGGTCCTGGGATTGAGCTCACCAGGGAGTCTGCTTGAGATTCTCTTTCCCTCTGCCCCCGCCCTGTGTGTACACATGCTCTCTCTAAAATAAATCAATCTTCAAAAATATTAGGAAGCATGAGCTAAACTTTATGTGAGTTTGCAGCCCAGATTCACACAGAAAATATGATTGAAAATTTAATTCGTAGTGATCTGTGTAAAGTTGAAGGAAAATGAGCAGATTCAGTCAACAACAACTGAGTATTCAAAGAAACAAGACACTATAAGTGAGGTTTAGTAGAAATAGCAGGCTGCATCAACAGACCCAAAGGGCTTCCAATAATGGAATTATCAGACATAACTATAAAAGATTCTATTTAATATGTTTATAGAAATAAAACGCACACTTGAAAAGTGTGTATGTAAAAAAGACTATATTGGATGTCTAAGAAAATCTGATAAGAGTCAACTTCTTGGGATATATATGTTGTGTGTGTGTGTGTACACATACATATATACATAAAATAATTATTTTATAAATATAACATAAAATAACATATACATATGTTATTTATACATAAATATATACACATACATATATGTATATATACATAAAATAACATATACATATGTATATATGCACATGTGTGTACACATATATGTACACATATATGTATCTATGCATACATATACATGTGCGTGTGCATGTACATAATATATGTACATGTGTGTATATTTATATATATTTATACTAAATTTAAAGCTCAAGGAATGGGTTTAGCAGTAAATCAGATTCAGCTAAAAAAAGAATCATCCGGGCGCCTGGGTGGCTCAGTGGGTTAAGCTGCTGCCTTGGCTCAGGTCATGATCTCAGGGTCCTGGGATCGAGTCCCGCATCGGGCTCTCTGCTCAGCAGGGAGCCTGCTTCCTCCTCTCTCTCTCTGCCTGCCTCTCTGCCTACTTGTAATCTCTCTGTCAAATAAATAAATAAAATATTTTAAAAAAAAAGAATCATCCACTTGGAAATCTAAATCTAAAGAAATTATTCAAACTGTAACTGACAAATAAATAGAAACATTATAGAGGTAAACAAAGATAGAATATAGAGCAGGAAAAGTAAACCTTAAATCTCAATGCAGTCCCTAAAATAAATAAATAAATAAAGAACGAACGAACGAATGAACAGGGAATGGCCAAGAAGTTCTAGACTTGACTAACACTGTTTTCATCATGGTTCTCCCAGCAGAGGGCGACGGGTGTGAAGGAATTGGCTCACATGATTGTGGGGACTGACAAGTCTGAAATATGCAGAGCAGGGCTGCAGGCTGGAAACTCAGGCAAGAGTTGAAGCTACAATCTTGAGTCCAAAATTCACAGAGCCCACCAGCAGGGTAGAAGCTGGGACAAAATTTCTATGGTAGTCCTGAGGTAGACTCCTTGCAGGAAACCTAAGTTTTTGCTCGTAAGGCCTTCAACTGATGGAATAGGTCACCCACATTCTGGTGTGTAACCTGCTTTACACAAAGTCTACTGATTATAACTAGTAATGGTAAGCACATCACAAGAACCTTCACAGTGACATTTAGACTAGTGTTATGCACTACAGTTTAGACAAGCTTGAGGGTCGCCAGGACACAGAAGATTAATCATTACAGAAACCAATACACTGATTTAAGAAATTCAAACAAGCCCCAAGCAGGCTGAATAAAAGGAGAGTGTCAGCTAAAACATAGTATACTGAAACCACAGAACACCAAAGACAAAGATCACCAAGCTAGCCAGAGAGGAAAGCACAACAGACTGACAGATGACATCTCATTGGTAACAATGGTGCTAAAAGACAGTGGATTGTCTTAAGTTTCTTCAAAAGAACTGCCAACCTGGAATTTTAGACTGCGCACCATGAAAATGTTTTCAAACAAACATCACTTGAGAGAGTTTGCCATCAATAGACACTAAAGAAAATTCTGAGAGATTTACTTCATCTCCCCCAGCTACAAGGTCTGAGGTGCAAGAAGCATGAAGTGCCCAGAGAGTGGGAAATATTATTCCCTAGGAAAGTCTATTCCTTAGCTCTAGGCACTGGCTCTGAGGGAAGCTTCTCACAGAAATCTCCTTCTCTCCACCTGCCTATGTCCTTACACATCCCCATAACCTCTGGACACGCTATACCTCCAAGGACCTATGACATTTAAGGCAAAAAGCCCATGCTTTGGTTCTGGAATTTTCTGTTTCATCCTAAGCACATTTTACCTTGTTGAGCCTCAGTTTCCACACTAAAATAAGCAGAAAAACAATCATTATGACAATTAAATATGAATATTTACTAGCTTCTTGATAAATATGAACATCCTTCCTCATGCCACTGAAGTTTTCATGTATTTTTCCCTTTCTATAGAAGGGTGTCTCATATCAATAAGCCACAAGAAAAAGGACAGATGTTTTGAAAGGAGTTTACAGGTGTTGGAAATAAACCTGTGATGGTTCCCAGTTTCCCTGGTAACTTCCAAAGCCTATTTGGAGACCAGGTGGCTAAGGAGGAGCAATCCATGCCCGTCAGGCCACATCCAACAACCTGCTGTCCATGTGCCCCATGCTCCTGTCACCACTCACTGCCTGTCCACGCTGACATGCCCCAGACAGGAGAAAGGACCCGGAGCAAGCAGAGGCTCCTGTGGTCAGGTTTGTCTCACTCTTATGGGCCTACCCAGGAGGCCCCACCTCATTACCTTTTTTGCAGGGAAGGGGGAAAGCGAGACACTGGGTAAGGAGCCCCTAGCCCTTCCCCTTCTCTGTGTTCTGCTGCACAGCTTTCCAGAGCAATGGCCAGCCTACAAGAAGATGCATAGCTTCTCTTCTCCTCCCCCACATGGAGGTTTTATTGGAGATGCCATTTGCTTGTGCTTACAGGGGCTGTGCTCCCTGTTGACCACCCCGGGGGCGGGGGTGACTGTACCACAAATGGGTCTCCACACAGATTTCCTGCCCTCAGGTTCCTGGAGGAAACTATTTGGGAGGGAAGTTACGTGTCATTTCTCTTACAGCCCAAAGACATTTTCATATTTCCACCTCTTTCTCCATGTGGTTTTTCTTCAGAAAATGGACTTGATCAGGATTAATTTCACAAGAGCCTACCAATCTGGGTGCTGGGAGAGAGGACACGCTTCAGTCCCTATTTTATGAACCAGGACACACATAACTACTCATCAGACTGCATAACTGTTACCACATGGAACTGATTTAATTCCAGCCCATAGGAAGGATGTTAACATTTGGGCTCCCCAGTGAGCTTTGCCCAAAAGGCTTTTGAAAATCCTGAAAAAGGCTTGAAAAACCCAGTGACACCCTTTAGGGTCTAGAAGCCAGACAGGAGACAGTAGTTTGTCGCAGAAACATCTGGGCTGTCGGAGACCCTTACGGGAAGGAGCTGTGTGTACAGCAGGCTTCAAAGAGCTGAGAGTGTGATCCTGACAGAAGCAAACTTTGAAACAACCACACCTTCCCTCTGCAACCACTTGTGGGGGCTGAGACCTTTTTGCAATCTCTCCGCACTCTTCTGTCGCTAACCTTTGCTCAGTGCCCCGGAGCCCTCAGTAACAGCAACACTGTCCTTCAAGTTGGCTGCTGCCTCAGAGGCTCCCGAAGTTGCAGAGCCGTTTGCCTTCTGTGAGCTTCTAGTCATTGTGTGTCTGCTTTGGGTGGTTTTCCGCCTCCTCCTTCACACCAGGTGGTAACACTCCAGTCAGTAGTCCTCTTCCCTGCCCTTGCCAAGTTCCAAATTCCCTGGTCTTCACTAAGGAAGGCACGATTCTATATTTACCAGGTGTGGGCTTCGACGTGAGGAGACCACCGTGGATAAGCCACAGCCTCTGCCTTTGGGAAAGTCAAGTCCTGTGGGGACCCAAGAGGCCCAAAGTCCAAGGCAGGGATTGAGACCATGAGGGAAATTACCATGGGGCATGCACGGGATGTGTGTGGGCCGGGGGTGTGGGGAGGTAGTCTCAGGGGAACAAAGCTCGTCAGTGAGAATTGCTGGAGGACCTGGACTTCCCACAGAATTGTGAGTAAAATAAGAGGCAAGAGTGAGGTTCCTCAAAGTGAAGAACTGAGGAACCCTCCTCAGTATAAGAGATGTCCATTTAGAATGGCTGGGAGTCTTTTTTCCCTGGTCTGTCCTGTCTTCCCTGACCATTCCAGACAGGAGCTATGCAGCAGAGTCAGTAAGGCTTTGAGCGCTAGTGTGAGGCCCTCCTCAACCCAGGTTTTCTATCATCCTGGACCTGGTTCCTTGTTCTTTGCATTGCCCCATTAACCTTCTCCATGCCAGACAAGCCCCCAAGGCCATGGATACTGCTGCCAGCACAAAGCCAGTACTGGGCACCCCTTCCTGCCCCCTTGCTCACTCACATGAGCCCTAATCTGTCAGGTTAGGGGAATACCAGAGGCCAGTCATCCCTGGTTTCACATGGGCCAGGTATAATCACATGGGCTTTGTCTCAACTAGCTTTTTGTAAAGAGAACATGCAGAATCTAGCTGCCTGCGAAGTGAGTTCTGCAGGGTTCAGAGATGAGAGAAGAGAGTGGGATATAGGTAGGGTCCAATCTGCACAGAGAATGATGCTTGTAGGGGAGACCTACAGAGACAGCATGGCCAGGAGTAACTGGTTCCTATGCAGGGAGGGCCAAGATGATGGGATCTGTAAGAAATCATCTATTTGTTGTACCCACATCCCTGTCCATTCATGCAAGAAATTGCACATATCTTGAAAAGGAAAATACAGGTTTAATGAGACCTTGGCTGGGGCTCAGAGGTCCCAGGGAAGAGGCGGTATAATGAGAGCAGCCTGACAAGAAGTCCAGGTGTGGCCCTGGAAGGGATTCAAGCTCTTCCTGAACAGGCGCCCGAAAGCAGCCTTCTCTTGGGTGCTGCTGGCACCAGTTAAGGGTCCGTCCAACCCATAAACCTCACTCTGACAGCTGTCCTGACTGCCGAGTACCATCGGCCTTAAAACAGGACTCCCCAGCTGCCGTGGACTTTTTTGTTTTGTCTATTCTTCCAGCAGGAAACCCCAGCTTCCCTCTAACTCACCTGTCTTTGCTCTCACTCCTTATTCTGGACACAGGGCTCCCTCTGTTCAGCTCTCTAGCTGGCTTTGAACATTACCGAACCCTCCCGTGAATGCAGGATCTCGGTCTACCCCATCCCTTTGCCCAAGATGGCCCTCCATTCTCTTAGCAACAAAAGGCATTCAGAAACTTTACTCTCGCTGACATTCCTGGGCACCATGGGGACCAGGAAGGTCACCAGCCTCCCGCCTCGCGGGCATCCTCCCTCTTCTATCAGTCTCTCCCGGGGAGGTCTTCTCCAATCCCCATCAGGGAAGCTTCGGCCGCCATGTTACCTCCAAGCCGAACAAGGCCATGCCTTTCCCTGACAGTGATTGGTTGAGGGGCGGGCACCCGACTCGGCTACAGCCAATGAGGTCCAGGGAGACATGTGCTGGGCATGCTGGGAAGACGCTGCGGCGTTACTTTGAAAAGCTGGGGTGTGTATCATAGCTGTTCCTGTGGCTGTGTCACTCCGGGGCGTGGGGGAATGAAGTTCGTGAGGAAGATGGCCTGACTGAGGGATGAGGAGAAAGAAAGCAAGGTCCGAGGAAGACAAGTGGGGGCAGGGGGTGGCCCTTGAGCTCAAAATCAAACTGTACCTTAAGCAAGCCCCCTCCCAATCTTTAGACTCTTCACTTATGAGCCACTAATGAGATTCCCCACCTCACCCACCATCCCCTAAAGCCAGTTAGAGTTGGGTTAATTGGCGATTTTCCTGAAAATCTCTCAGTTACTGTGGCTCATAATGTTAAGCTTAGCTGTGGATGGTGAACGTGCTTTCTAGACTTCAGCAGGGCCTAAAGGAAGGGGGTCTATGGCGGGTCTGCCCAGTGCCGTCTCTCCTGCCAGATTGTGGGCATCTTGCAAGCAAATACTTGCAAGCAGATGTTCCCTCTTAGGGCCCAGGACTGGCACTGTGGTGGGCATGGGGGAAGGGAGTGTTAATGCTGCTGAACTAAAGGTTATAGGGAAGGAGGGCATGGCAGACAGCCTAGGGAGGGGCCAGGTGTCAATGCCCTGAGTCTGCTGGGTCATGGGCCCAGCTCTCCCTCGTTACCAGGATCAAAGTCTCTTTGAAACATCTCCTCTGGCCTGTTCTGTAGGGTGCCTCAGCCTGAGCACTCACCCCAGCCCCAGCTCAGTCCCTCTTTCTTCCACTTTTCCTTTCCTGAGCAGTTCTGGCTGTCCTGACCCAGGAGCAGAGTAAGTGAAGCCAGGCAGTGCTTTTTCCCAGTTTTGAGAAATTACCAAATACAGTAAAACATCCAGAAACTAAAAATAAAGCCCCAAAGAGCAGGCTGTCAGTCCCCCACAGCCAACTGCCAGCCCAACCAGTATTGTGAAATCAAGTTCTCTGCTTTTTTGACGAACTTCCCCACTCCCAAGCGGAGCTTTGTCCTGGGCAGAGCAAATGGGGCCCAAAGGAAGGAGACCATGGTCTCTGACTCGTGCCCCCTGTGTATGTGGGACAGGCATCAAGACACTGGTGTGTAAGGCATCTTCACTCCAGCTCCCATCCATCCCAGCCCTGGGCCCTTACTTCACCATTCTCTCATCATTGGAAAACACAAACAACCCTTGTACACCAAGCCCTCTACTGGGGTCTGTGGTTAAAATGGCAGAATATTTGCAAACCCTTCCCTGATGGAGCCTATCATTTCTTGAAGACAGGGCATTAATAAAGTAAGTCACTCAAAAGAGTTTAAATTTATAGCCAGCGCTAAAGGCACAAACTGAAATCTGTTGTTCTGTGAGAACCTTCGGACAGGCCGCATGATCTCAGGAGGCTTCCTGAGGGAAGTGGCGTTTGAGCTGAACCTGAAGGATGAGTAGCACTGAGCCAGGTAAAAGGCTGTGGCATGGGGGGATGACAGCACTGCCCAGAACTGGGCTAGATTGATGGGGTTTGGAGCCCAGATTCCTGAAGGCAGATGCAGGTAAAAAGCCTTCAGTCCTCTGAAGGCTTGGGCATAGTCTGAGAGGAGCAGGAAGCCACTGATGAGTGTCCTGTCAAGTCAGTGTTTTGAAAATGCCCCTCTGTCCGGAGCATGGACTCCAAATTGGAGGGGGCCAGAGAAGATGCAAGGAAACCAGACAGGAGGCTGTTGTGGTCCACTCTTGCAGCATGGCTGTCCCTGGTTATTACTGGATCTCACAGTGATATCATGCAGAGTCTCTTGTGCACTTGCAGTTAGACAGTGACTGGGGTAGAAGTCATCTGATAATTGAAGTTTATGGCAAATGGGGATGCTCTATGGAGCCTCTGGAAAGCACTGATAGGAGAATCATCACAGTCCAAGCTCTAGGACTGTGGAGCATGTCCATATACCCTCTTCTGAAATACCTACTCTCACTTGAAGAAACAGCTCTGGCTTGTTGTTGGGCTTTAGTAGAAATGTAGCACCTAAGTATGGGATTGAGTTGCCGACCTTCCCAAATAACCTGAGTGTCGTTGGACATCCCTGCCTGAGTTGTAAGGTTGGATATGTGCAGCATCAATGTGTCATCAAATGGAAATGGTAGAGAGGAGTCCAAGCTCAGGCAAGTGTGGAAGATACAACTAAGACGCACAAGCAGGTGACTCATGCTCTTTTCACACCAATTCTAGGTGCAATGCCTCCTTTCTCTCAACCCATGTGTAGGGCTTCCTGGGATGGTCTTTGGGATCAGTTTACTGAGGATGAAAAACTCAGGCTTGGTTTATAGATGTGTCTGCATGATAGGATGCTGATTGTTCCCCAGAGTTACAAGGCAGCATGACCCTCATTCAGGGATGAACTTGAAGGTCAGTGGTAAAGAAAAAATCTTCCCTGTGGCCAGAACTTTCAACAATGTGTTTGATTTTTCTGGAGTGACAGATGGCCAGAACTATGAATCTACTGGTTATTGATTCATGATCAGTTGTTAATGGTTTGGCCATATGGGCAAGGACTTGGAAGGAGCAGGAATGGAAGACTGGAGTAATATGGTTCTCCAGAGGACAGAACCAACACAGATAGGTAGATGAATAGGTAGGTAGGTAGATTTTTTTAAAAGAGTATTTTTTTGAGACAGAGCATGCATATGTGCAGAGGAGAGGGGTAGAGGTCGAGGGGGCAGAGAGAAACTTAAGCAGACTCTGTACTGAGTGTGGAACCCAACTTGGGGCTTCATCTCGTGATGCTGAGATCACAACCTGAGCTGAAACCAAGAGTCAGATGCTTAACCTACTGTGTCACCCAGGTGCCCAGACAGATAGACATTTTTAAGGAATTGGCTCATGTGATTGCGGAGGCTTTTTTGTGTCCAAAATCTAACAGGGTAGGCCAGCAGGCTGGAGACTCTGGGAGGAGCTGTAGTTTGAGTTGAAAGGCCATCTACTGGCAAAGTTCCTTCTTGCTTGGAGTGGGGGCGGGTAGATATCAGTCTTTGTTCTAGTAAGGCTTTCAATGGATTGGACTATGGAGGGCAGTCTCCTTTACTCATACTCCACTGATTTAAATCTTTTTTTTTTTTTTAAGATTTTGTTTATTTACTTGACAGACAGATCACATGTAGGCAGAGAGAGAGGAGGAAACAGGCTCCCTGCTGAGCAGAGAGCCCGATGTGGGGCTCGATCCCAGGACCCTGAGATCATGACCCGAGCCGAAGGCAGAGGCCCAACCCACTGAGCCACCCAGGCGCCCCTGATTTAAATCTTAATTTCATCCAAAGAACACTCTTACAGAAATATACAGAATAATGTTTGACTAAATTTCTGGGCATTGTGTGGCCAAGCCAAGTTGACACATAAAATTACCACCATCACAGTTGACGACAAGTAAGTCTGGAGAAGAGGCATGTGGATGAACCTCCCTGAAAGGACACAGACTATGAAGATAGTAGTGTAGTGTGAATGCCCGCTAAAAGGCATCCATTGCCGAGGAGACACTTAACAATAGGTGGACAAAATGGCATACTCTGGATGTCAGTCGGCCTCTCTCCACAGCCACCCTGGTGCTTGCTCAGTGGGCCCATGAACAGAGGGACCAGGGTGGTAGGCATAGGGTCTACGCATGGTCTCAGCAACGTGTACTTCCTCTTACCAAGACTGACCGAACACTGCTGCTGAGTGCCTAATCACAGAGATCCATGTTAATCCCTGATATGCCACTGTTCCTGGCGGGTACTGGCTAGTCCTCTGTTGGCAGGTGGATTCCATTGGATTGCCTCCAGCATGGAAGGGGCAGAGATTCGCCCTCACAGGACCCATATTAGTAAAGTTTAATGAAAAATGCAACAACAGCAAAGGTTAATGGAAAACTACAGAAACCAAAAAAGGCAGGACAACTGTGGGCTCAAAGTTTTTGGGAATGAGAGTTTAGGCCACTCCTTTAGGTAAAGAACCCCACCAGCTGAGGTTCTTATTGAGGGCAGGGGAAATACAGAGTGTGCAGTGAAAGAAGAAAGCTAGCAATATCAGTTTAAGGCCTTGTGACAAACTACAGAAAGAACTGTAAGAGTTTTGCTTTGGGGGGGATTCATGGATTTTTAAATCACCTTTTTCATCAAAATAAGTATACTTTTTAATTCCCATTCTCTATTTTCTCCATCCCTCTTCCCTCTCCCTAACCTCTCCTTTGGTAGCAATCAGTTCTCTGTAGTTTAGAGTGTGTTTGTTGGTTTGTCTTTTTTTCTCCTTGTTCATTTCTTTGTTTCTTAAATTCCATATAAGAGTGAGATCGTAGATTTGTCTTTCTCTGATTTACTTCTGACTTTTTAGCTCTATCCATGTTGCTTCAAATGGCAAGATTTCATTCTTTTTATGACTGAATAATCTTCTATTACACACACACACAGGCACACCACTTCTTTATCCATTCACCTGTTGATGGACACTTGGGCTGTTTCTGTAGTTTGGCTATTGTGAATAATGTTGCAGTAAACATAGGGGTGCATATATTCCTTTAAATAATTTGTGGTTTTATATTTTTTGGATAAGTACCCAGTGGTGTAATTACTGGATCATAGGGTAGTTCTATATTTAATTTTTTGAGGCAGCTCCACACTGTTTTCCCCATGGCTGCACCAGTTTGCATTCCTACAGCAGTGCATGAGGGTTCCTTTTCCTCCACAGCATCACCAACACTTGTGATTTCTTATGTCTTTGATTTTAGCCATCCTGACAGGTGTGAGGTGATATTTCACTGTAGTTTTGATTTGCATTTCCCTGATGATGAGTGTTGTTGAGCATCTTTTGATGTGTCTGTTGGCCATTTGGATGTCTTTGGAGAAATGTCTGTTCATGTCTTCTGCCCATTTTTAAATTGGATTAATTATTTTTTGGTTATTGAGTTGTATCAGTTCTTCGTATATTTTAGATACTACCCCCTTATTAAATATGTCATTTGCAGATGTTTTCTCTCATTGATTATGTTGCTTTTTAGTTTTATTGATAGTTTCTTTTGCTGTGCAGAAACTTTGTATTTTGATGTAGTCCCAGTAGTTTGTTTTTGCTTTTATTTCCTTTGCCTCAGGAGTCATATCTAGAAAAGTGTTGCTATGGCTGATGTCAGAGAGATTACTGCCTGTGCTCTCTTCTGGATTTTTATGGCTTCAGGTCTAACATTAAGGTCTTTAATCAATTTTGAGTTTATTTTTGTGTATGGTGAAAGAAAGTGGTCTAGTTTTATTCTTTTGCATGTGGCTGTCCAATTTTCCCAGCACTCATTTGTTGAAGAGACTGTCTTTTTCCCATTGTATGCATTTTCTTCCTTTGCCAAAGATCAATTGGCCATATTATTGTGGGTTTATTTCTGGGTTTTCTGTTCTATTCCATGGATCGATGTGTCTTTTTTTTTTTTAATGCCAGTCCCATTCTGTTTTGATTACTATAGCTTTATAATAGAACTTGAAATATGGAATTGTGATGCTTTCAGATTTGTTTTTCTTTTTCAAAATTCCTTTGATGGGACACCTGCATGGCTCAGTGGGTTAAGCCTCTGCCTTTGGCTCAGGCCATCGTCTCAGGGTCCTGGGATCGAGCCCCGTATTGGGCTCTCTGCTCAGGAGGGAGCCTGCTTCCTCCTCTCTCTCTGCCTACTTGTGATCTCTGTGTTGAATAAATAAAATCTTTTTAAAAATTTGTTTTGGTGTTTGAAATCTCATGTGGTTCCATACAAATTTTAGGATTGTTCTAGTTCTGTGAAAAGTTTTGTCTCTTTTCTAGTTGATTGTTACATTTGGATATGCTAACCATTTGTTCCTCTCTCCTTCCCAATTTTCCTTTATACACAAGTTATCAAAACTTAATTTTACATTTTAGGCAACAGAATGTTCTAATCCAGGGCTGGTACTCAATTTGTAATGGATACCATGACTCTTGGGGAAAGGGTGAGAACTTCTTTACTCCTAGGAAGCATAACCTCAGATTAGATAGCAGTCAAGAGTTGTTTTATTGATGTACAGAATTTAAATATTTGTCAAGGGTGCATATGGAAGCAGAGTGGTCAAAAGTTTGGGCTATACAGTTACATATTTATTGCTTGTCAGCTCCAGATCTACCTGTCTTGCCTACTCTGTAAAAACAGACCCAGGCCCTTTAAATATTTTCTCCTTGCCAGCTGACACTGAAGCATTGTCTTCGGAGGGCACTGGAGACACACTCCAGGAGGAATGTCTCTCCAGTGGAGGAATTGCTGCCTGGTGTCAGATTCTCACTAGACTGGCTCCTGCAGCATGGGCAGCTTCTCCAGCTCTCCCCAGGGCCCAGCTCTTGCAGTACATGGTACCAGCAGCACCTGTGGCCAACAGCTTCCCTTGGCATTTCCTCCCTTAGTGGCTTTGTAACAGAGCACTTGTAGCAAAACGTTGCGGTACCCTAGTGGGTGGATTTCCCTGGAGCTCCAGATTTCTAGTTGGTTTCACCAGCCCAGCACTAAACATCTCTGTCATCTCCAACAAGGCCTGGATCTCAGCCCTGGCGGGTTTCTTCCTTGGGTGTTTTCCTTGAGTCTTAAGGGTTTGACTTCTCCTTTAATCTGATACTTTTATATTTTTTAGAGCCTGGGCAACCCCTCATGACTCCAGACCCCTGTTATAGTTAATACTTCCTTATGTTAAACTTACATCTGTTCAGATTACTGTGTGGTTTCTTTCCTGATTGGACCCAGACTGATACGCTGTCCTGAGAGAGCCCAGAAGAGGCTGTATTACCTTTTATTACCTAGCTGTTATAGGCTGAACTGGGTCCTTCCAAAATTCACATGCTGAAGTCCCAACTCCTAGTACCTCAGAACTGTATTTGGAGATAAAGAGGTAAATAAATTAAAATGAGGCTGTTAGGGTGGGCGCTAATCTGGTGTGACCAGTGTCATCATAAGAGGAAGGTTGGGCGCACAGACACAAGGGGTATGTGCACAGAGGGGCGACCATGTGACGTGCCAGTAAGAAGGTGGTCATCTCCAGGCCAAGGAGAGAGCCCTGCGAAGACCCCAACCTGCCAACACCTTGATCTCAGATTTCTACCCCCCCCACCGCAAACTGAGAGAACAAATGTCTGTTCTTTAAGCCAGCTGCTCTGATGGCCGCCCCAGCGGACTAGCCTCGGCTTCAGGCAGGGTCATCCACACACTGTGTTGAGTAGAAGTGAGTCACTAAGTCCAGCCCACAGAAAGGGGGAATGGAAATTAGATACCTCGGGAGGGGGGTTGGGAGAAGCGGGGTGGGGTTATGGACATTGGGGAGGGTATGTGCTTTGGTGAGTGCTGTGAAGTGTGTAAACCTGGCGATTCACAGACCTGTACCCCTGGGGATAAAAATATATGTTTATAAAAAATTAAAAAAAAAGAAATTAGATACCTCTTATTGATGGAAGGAGTGTCAGAATTTGTGGACATGAGGCCCACACATAGGCCCATCAGGACGGCAGCCAGGAAGGTATATTAGTGGTTCAGCCTGGGCTTCTGGGAAGTCTAAAAATTCAGATTTGGGGAGGTACTGTTGGTAGGACATGAGGATGGGTTAGAAATGAAGTGAGAGTGTGGGAAGGGCAAAGACCGAATTCTGGTTTGGGAACTGCCCAGCAGGGCAGAAGCTCCTGACATCTCTGAGAGACAAAGAGTGTGTTTGATGTGGAAAAATCGTTTAAGCTCAGTCTTGGACATGTTGTTTATGGTCCTTTCGAGACATCAAAGTGGAGATGTCCAACAGTCAGTTGGGTTCATGTGAGTCTTCATTCTATGGTGATAATTAAGCCATCACACACGAAGAAGATTGCTTAGGGATCCTGCTGAGTGGAGAGAAGAGCAGTAAGGCGCATGCCTTGAGAGATGCAACATTTGTAGGTTGGATGGAAGAAGGTGAGTTTTTTTTTTTAAATTTTTTTTATTAACATATAATGTATTGTTAGCCCCAGGGGTACAGGTCTGTGAATCGCCAGGTTTACACACTTCACAGCACTCACCATAGCACATATATGCCCCAATGTCCATAACCCCACCCCCCTCTCCGGACCCCCTACCCCCGGCAACCCTCAGTTTGTTTTGTGAGATTAAGAGTCTCTTATGGTTTGTCTCCCTCCCAATCCCATCTTGTTTGATTTATTCCTTTCCTACCCCCCCAACCCCCCCCACCACATTGCCTCTCAGCTGAAGAAGGTGAGTTTAAAAGAGACTGAGGTGGAGAAGGAAATTAAAATGTGGTATGGGAGGAGACTTACCAGTTCAGATAATGTCTGGCTGCAAGTAATAGGAATCTAAAAGAACAGTGGCTTAAAAAAATTTTTTTTTCATTTGTTTGTGCGAAAGACCAACAACGCCCATCTGTAACCCCTAACAACCATTAATCTGTTCTCCATCTCTGTAATTTTGAGATGTTCTATAAATGGTATCATACAGAATGTGACCTTTTGAGACTGGCCTTTTTCCCGCAGTATAATGCCCTTGAGATCCATCCAAGTTTTGGTGAATATTCAAAGTCAGTTCCTTTTTATTGACAAGTAGTATTTTGTGGTATGGATGTACCACATTTTGTTTAACCAGTCACCTATTGTAAAACACTTCGGTTGTTTCCATGGTTTTAGCTACTACAAATAAAACTGCTATGACCAATCATATGGAGGTTTTCATTCCTCTGGGATAAATGCCCAGGATTACAGTTTCTGGGCCATATGGTAAATGCATGTTTAGTTTTTTAAGAAACAGCACAACTGTTTTCTAGAGTGGCTAATGCATTTGACATTCCCATCAGAAACGTGTGCGATCCAGTTATCTGCATCCTCTCCAGCATTTGGTATTGCCTCTGTTTGTTTTTTTAACTGTTCTAATAAGGCAGTAATATCTCATTGTGGTATTAATCTGCATCTCCCTAATCTCTATAGAGATGTTGAACATCTTTTCATGTGATCATATCCATCTGCCATCTGTATAGTTTCTCCAGTAAAGTGTCTCTTCATGTCACTTATCCATTTTCTAATTAGACTGGTTTTTTCCCTCTGTTGATTTTTCAGGGGTTTTCTTTCTTTTTTTTTTTTAAGGTTTTATTTATTTGACAGAGATCACAAGTAGGCAGAGAAGCAGGCAGAGAGAGAGAGAGAGAGGAGGAAGCAGGCTCGCTGCTGAGCAGAGAGCCTGATGTGGGGCTTGATCCCAGGACCCTGGGATTGTGACCTGAGCCGAAGGCAGAGGCTTTAACCCACTGAGCCACCCAGGTGCCCCTCTTTCTTTTTTTAAATTAACATATAATGTATTATTTGTTTCAGGGATACAAGTCTGTCTTTTTTTTTTTTAACTGAAGTGTTGTTGGCACTATTTTACATTAGTTTCAGGTATACAGCATAGTGATGCAACAAGCCTCTATGCTGTGGATTTTTTGTATATCCTAGATATGAGTTCTTTGTCAGCTATGTGATTTGCAAATATTTTCTCCCTGTCTGTAGCTTGTTCTTTCATCCTCATAACATCCTTTTGCAGAGCAAAAGTTTTTACTTATGATGAAGTCCTCTGCTTGTTTTGTTTTTTCTCCCTGTGTTATGCTTTTTGGGGTAATGTCTAAGAACCTTTCACTAAGTCACTAAGCCATATGTCTCAAAGATTTTCTCCTGTATTTTATTCTAAAAACCTGATAATTTTACATTTAAAATTTAAATCTAAATCTGTGATCCATTTTGAGTTAAATTTTGTATAAGCTCTGAAGTTTAGGTCAAGGTTCATTTTTTAAAAAAGATTTTTATTAATTTATTTGACAGAGATCACAAGTAGGCAGAGAGGCAGGTAGAGAGAGAGGAAGGGAAGCAGGCTCCCCGCTGAGCAGAGAGCCCGATGTGGGGCTCAATCCCAGCACCCTGGGATCTTGACCTGAGCTGAAGGCAGAGGCTTAACCCACTGAGCCACCCAGATGCCCCTCAAGGTTCATTTTTAAAGAGATGGCTGGGGGCACCTGGGTGGCTCAGTGGGTTAAGCCTCTGCCTTCAGCTCAGGTCATGATCTCAGGGTCCTGGAATCGAGCTCCACATAGGGCTGTCTGCTCAGCGGGGAGCCTGCTTCCCTTCCTCTCTCTCTACCTGACTCTCTGCCTACTTGTGATCTCTGTCAAATAAATAAAATCTTAAAAAAAAAAAAAATAAAGAGATGGCTGTCCAGTTGCTCCAGTACCATTTGTTGAAAGGACTATCCTTCCTCCACAGAATTGCTTTTGTATCTTTCTCAAATGCCAGCTGGGCATATTTCTGTGGGTTCACTTCTGGGTTCTCTTTTCTGTTCCACTGATCTGTCCATTCCTCTGCCAATACCACATGATTTTGATTATGGTAACTACATAATAAATCTTGAAATCAGGTTGGCCGATTATTTTCACTTTATTCTTTTAAAAAATTGTTTTAGCTATTCTAGTTCCTTTGCCTTTCAGTGCAAATTTTAGAATAGTCCTGTCTGTATGTATAAAAATTCTCAATGGGATATTGCTAGGAATTGTGTTAAACCTGTATATTAGTTTGTGGAGAATTAACATCATCACTAAGTCTTCCAATCTACGAACATGGTATATCTCATTATTTATTTTGATGTCTGATTTCTTTTATCAGTGTTTTATAGTTTTTAGCATACAGGTCCTGCACATGTTTTGTTAGATTTGCACCTAAGTATTTCTTTTTATTTGAGGAAATAGTATTATATTTTAAATTTCAGGATGCACATTTTCATTGCTGGTATATAGAAATACAGTTGATTTTTCTATGTTGATCTTGTACTCTGTGACCTTGCTGAATTCACTTATTCCCAAGAGGTTTTCCCTCTTACGGATTTTCTTTTCTTTTTTTTTTTTTTATTGTGATGCAAAGGGGTGCCTGGGCGGCTCAGTGGGTTAAGCCTCTGCCTTTGGCTCAGGTCATGATCTCAGGGTCCTGGGATCGAGCCCAGCATCAGCCTCTCTGCTCAGCGGGGAGCCTGCTTCCCCCTTCTCTCTGCCTGCCTCTCTGCCTACTTGTGATCCCTCTCTCTGTGTCAAATAAATAAATAAAATCTTTTTTAAAATATTGTGATGCAAAGATCTGTATTTATTTTTTCTTTTTTAACCTCATTTTCTTTTTTTTCCCCATTTTATCTTATTTCTTTTCCAGTGTTTCCAGTGTTCCAGAATTCATTGTTTATGCACCACGCCCAGTGCTCCATGCAATACGTGCCCTCCATAATACCCATCACCAGACTCCCTCCTATGGATTTTCTATGAAGAAACCCATTTCATCTGTAAGTAAGGTATAGTTTTAATTCTTCCTTTCCAATCTATATGCTTTTATTTCCTTTCATTGCCTTATTGCACTAGCTAGAATTTCCAGTACTATGATGATTAAGAGTGGTAGCAGAGTGCCTGGGTGGCTCAGTCAGTTAAGTGTCTTACTTTTTTTTTTTAAATAAAGATTTTATTTATTTATTTGACAGACGGAGATCACAAGTAGGCAGAGAGGCAGCCAGAGAGAGGAGGAAGCAGGCTCCCTGCCAAGGAGAGAGCCGGATGCGGGGCTCAATCGCAGGACCCTGAAATTATGACCTGAGCCGAAGGCAGAGGCTTTAACCCACTGAGCCACCCAGACACCCCATGTGCCTTACTTTTGATTTCGGCTCAGGTCAGGATCTCAGGCTCTTGAAATCAAGACCAGGATCAACCTCTGTACTCAGCAGGGTGTCTACTTGAGTTTCTCTCTCTCCCTCTGCCCCTTTCCCCACTTGTGCAATCAATCAATCAATTCTTTAAAAAAAAAAAAAGTTAGGAACAAGCATTCTTTGTTCCCAATTCCGGGGGAAAGCATTCAGTTTTTCACCATTAACTACGATGTTAACTATAGGCTTTCTGTTAGATGTTCTTTATCAAGTTGAAGAAGTTCCCTTCTGAGTTCTCTGAGAGTATTTGTCATGAATGGGTGTTGAATTTTGTCACATTTTTAATAAATTAATTAATATGACTTTGTGATTTTTTTCTTTAGCTTATTAATATGTTGGATTATAGTGAGTAATTTTTGGATATTGAACACGCCTTGCACTCCTGAATGGTTATGGTAGAGAATTCTCTTTATGTATTTCTGAATTATATTTGCTAATATTTTGTTAAGGACTTTTTAAAAAAGATTTTATTTATTTATTTGATAGAGAGAGATGACAAGCAGGCAGAGAGGCAGGCACAGAGAGAGGAAGAAGCAGGCTCCCTGCTGAGCAGAGAGCCCGATGCAGGGCTTGATCCCAGGACCCCAAGATCATGACCTGAGCCAAAGGCAGCGGCTTAACCCACTGAGCCATCCAGGTGCCCCTTGTTAAGGACTTTTACATCTATATTTATAGGAATTACTGGTTTTAGTTTCCTTTTTTTGTGCTGTCTTTTGTTTTCTGTTACCAGGGTAATACTAGCTTCATAAAATGAATTGAGACATGATCCTTCCTATTCTATTTTCTGAAATAGATTAGGTAGAATTGGTGTTCATTCTTTAAACATTTGGCACAATTGCTCCAGTAAAAACATCTGGGACTGGTTTTCAGGAGTTTTAGCTTACAAATTCAATTTCCTTAATAGATACAGTGCTATTCAAATTACCTATATCATTTTGGGTGAAATGTTTTAGGCTCTATTTTAAGGAATTGGTCCATTTCATTGAAGTTGTCAAATTTATGTGTATAGATTTGTTTATAGTATCCTCTTATTATTTTTTTGATCATGGTCTTTAAAGACATCATCTGTTTTATTCTTGTCCAAGAACAGAAGCCCTCTCCTTGAAATTTGGAAAGTGCAGTTCCGAATCTCTGCCTAAATTATATGTTCCACCATCTCCCTGTTTCTCTTCAGTCTTTCTGGCTGATCCTTACACGATGGGTCTCCTGACTAGGGTTTGTGCCAAGCTCTCTTTGCCACATCCCTCCTGATCATACTTACCCTCTCAAGTTTCATTTCTGTCTGTATGCTGACCTCTACATGCAAGCTAATTCCCTAAGTTCCAAGACCTGTGTCTCCAACCGCCCACCCTGCAGAACCACCTTGAATGTATCACAGCGACATTAAATACAACCCATCCAAAACTGAGCTTACCATCCTCTTTCCAGACCTGATGTTCCTCTAGAACCCTTGACTTCATGAATGGCAGTGCCCTTTACTGGCCAGAGATGTAGGAGTTGGCCTTGGACCTCCTTTCACTTCCACCTCCTGTCATCATCATTGAGGGCTGTCAGTTCTACCTTCTAAACATCTCTGGATGTTTAGCCACACACCAAGCCACCTACACCATTGCCCTCACCTGCACCACTCTTATCCAGACACTTTGCCTTCTAGGAGTGGCTTGGGCAGAAGTTCTCAAATGCAAGTCTAACCATGGCACACTCCTTGTGAGGTCTCCTGTGTACTTAGAAAAGGCCAGACTCTTTCTTGGGACAAGTAAAGCCCTGGATGATCTGGTCTATGGTTAAGTCTTGGGCATCTTGCCCAGAGCCCTTTACATGTCGCCATGTTCCGGAGGCCTACAATCCTAGTGGATTGTCACTGCCTGTTTAATAAAACCACCTATGCACAAGAATGCCTGTTCTTTGATGCTGGAGGTTTTGCTTCCCACTATCCTGCCCTAGGCTGAAAACAGTGCATGTGAAGACAAGGCTGCTTGAGAATGGGAGTAAAGGGCTGCATTTGGGGGGTCAAGAATGCTGGTTCCACTATTCACACTCCTTGTGTCACCTTGAGCAAAACACTTCTGCCTTGGGTTCCTATATACAAAATGGGTGCAATCATTCCTTCCCTTCTCAGTGATATATCAGAATCATAAGACAAAAATACTTGTCGAAATACTGCGAACCAGGATGCCATAATTTGGCCTCCTCCACCACCTTTTCCCAACAATCAAAACGGTATGTGGCTCCAAGCAGGGCCCCACGTACGTGAGGCTTGCAAGGCGCCCAAAGCACAGATTTGCAGGAAGCACTTGCAGACAGATTCTTGCAGGTGCAGGGAGTCCGAACTATGAGTATCGGGGAATTTGGTCTCGGCGACGGTTGGCCTCCCCTTCGTGCGCCAAGAAGCCTGAAGATACCCTAGAGAAGCCATCTGCCCTCCCTCCGGCACTAGGCCCGCCCCCTCCCTGACCTGCTTCCGGGACCGAATGAGGCGCCCTTCTATTGGCTGCTGTTCTCTGGCGTCAGCAAGGAGCGCCCGGCTGAGCGAAAGTCCTAGTGGAGCCGCTGGGCGCGCTACTCCTGCTGATCCCCGGGTGAGTCGGGGCTCCTAGAACGCGGTGCAGGTGTCTAGACGCCTGTTGACCTTGGCCCCCAAATCGGTGAGCCCGAGCTCGAGAGCACAGGGCACCCGGCAAGACCGGCCGCGGCGGCCAGGTACGTTGAGGTTGTGGGCCGGGCCGGGTCTCAGCCTCCGGGTAGGTCTTCCGCGGAGGTCAAGACTGGACCAGGATCCCCGGCCGCAGCGACCACGGGGACCCGGCGGGTGGGTACTCGTGAGCACCCACAGAGTGCAGGAGACAAAGCCGGGATACTGGTGTAGGGTGCCAAGCAAGTGGATAGTGGGACACGATCCCAAGCCTCAGTCTGTGATGCTTGTGCTGTTTCCGCCTTGAATCCCAGCCTCTTCGCTTCAGGACATGTTTCCAGGAGTTGAATTGAGCTCATGCTCTTGTTGCGTCCTGATTACCACAGAAGCACCAGGACCACTTTCTAGCTGGTACTTTGGCAGATGATTTCTTTAAGCCTCATTACCCGTTTCTGTAAAATGGGACCTTGTACCTGAGGATATTACTGTAGGGCAGAATGAGAACCGGAATGTATCTGTCATGTGGAAAGGGCATAGTCCATGGGGCCTGGAGTTATCTTGGAAAGCAGGTGACCAGCCTTATCCCTGAAGCAGCAGCCAGGATGTGGCCACGTTTCCCCTGACTGACAGCAGACCTCTAGGACATACCCTCTTGGAAATCCAACCCCCACCACCTCTAGGACACTTTCGCCCAAGCCAAGAATTTCAGTGTCACCTGGACTTGAATCCAGCTATTTTCTCTCCTTGGGAACTTGGGCAAAGCCCTTCATCTTTCTGAGCCTTCCCCCCCCCCCCCCATGTAAAATAGAACTAATGTACGTACTTTCCACAATTGTCAAGAGAATTGAATCAGACATTGTAGGCAAAGCTCTTAAAATAAGACCTGGCATTCAATGGGAGCTGTAACTATTTTTTCAGTGTGTGGAGTGTCTGAGTGTGTGCATTTTGACTTGAATAGCTTTTTGACAGCATTTTTATGTAAGATGGGAGGGCGGAAGTTTCAAAGCTGATTTTCTGGCGGAACTCCTTGGCTGCTGCAGTGGTCAGATCAGTAATCTGGGTCAAATGAGTCTTTAACTGAACATGGCAAATCGAATGAGGACCAGGAATCTGGGACTACCTCCATGTGCCTGAGCATAAAGGGGCACTTTTTAAAGCAAGGACCCATGAAGGGCAGGGACTGTTCGGAATGAAGGCCAGGCTTAGATTAGAAACAAAACAAGAGAATGGGGTTTGTCTTTGAGTAAAGCCTGGAGCTCAGAGCAGGACCTGAGCCCTGTTGATATCTTCTAAGAGATTTGAGGAGGAAAGAAAGCCATGTTGGCAATCACCAAGCTTTCCCAAGTAGTGAAAAGTCAAGCTGCAGCTCCTGGCATTGGTTGATTCAATAGAGTGTAGTGTAGAGCCTCCTGTGTGCCCAGCATAGTGCTTGGCACTGTGGACTCAGCAGTGAAAGAGAAAGATGCAGTCCTGAAACCCAGAGAGGAGACAGCCCAGTGAAGTCTGTCAAGCTGAGGACATGCCCTTTGCAGCCTCTTTCCTCAGGTAGTCTGAACTGCAGCAGGAGAAACGAAATAATTACTGTCTGGAGATGTTTGTGGGGGCTACTTCTAGAAGACTAGAACAGCCCCGTAGGGGTTTTGGCTTGGTAATGTGAGCAGTGGGAAATATTTCAATAGAAAGGTAATGGGATCAAATTGGTATTTTTAAAAACTGCCTATAACTACTGTGAAGCCAGTTTTACCAGTGGTCACTTCTCCATGCAGGGCCCCACTCTTAGCTAATTTCTAGTCCTGCTTATTTTAGCCCAACCCAGCTCAGCTCAGCATCACTTCCTCAAGAAACTAGATAAAGGCAGGACCCTTTATCTTCACATCAGTAGTCCCAATTGCTGGATCTTACTTATGACATCAGTTGTTAATATCTATCTCCCCTGAGAGCAGGATGGCAGGCCTGCGCCTGTCTGATCTATAGTGTGCCCAGTGCCTCGGTGGTGGCAGGTACAGCATAAGCCTGCAGGAAGCAACAGTTCAAGGAATGCCAGAACCCCTGCCATCTAGACTCGTGCCTGGCATGAGGTAGTCACTCCTTTAGAAATGTTTCATTACATGCGTTGAATTGAGCAAAACAATCACCTGATAAAGTATAACAGGATGAAATAACTAATAAATGTGGACCACTTCCAGGACTGTGCTGTGGCAGGGATGGCTGATGGGGTGAGAGGGCTTGGGCTGCAGCTTGGAGAATTCTGTGGATCCTGATGGTGGTCTCAGTTCCTTCTGTCTCCTAGGACCCACGTTTTTCTACATAGGTTCTGATGCTGGTCTCCTGTAGAAGGTTGCTCACAACTCTGCTGCACGCTCAGAAGTGGCCCTTTCAACCCTCCAGAAGTATGAGACTGGTGCAGTTTCAGGCACCCCACTTGACGGGACCTCACCTGGGCTTGGAGTCAGGGAATGGCGGGGGCGTCATCAACCTCAACACCTTTGACCCCACGCTGCCCAAGACGATGATGGAGTTCCTAGAGCAGGGAGAGGCCACTCTCTCAGTGGCAAGAAGGTAAATCAGCAGGCAGCTACAATGGCTGCCCTGCTACCCCCTCCCTCTTCCCACCCCCATCCCTGCCCTGGGAAACAGAACCAGCTGGTAGCTCTTTCAGAGGTGAGCAGGGTGACTCTACCTTTCCTTTCTCATCTCTTCTCTTAGTGGAGAGTCTTAGAAATCTTGTATGACAGCACCCTTGGGCCCAGGGATGGTGATTAACTGTTTCAAGGCCATACTTTCAGTGGTGGAGCCAGTACTCTGCTTCATCATCCTGCCTTTCCCAGGGATTAAGTTTCTGTCTGCCTGAGAAGTCTGGGATCTGGGATCCTAGGAGACATCTTGAGAAGCTTGGGGGAAGTCTTTGGACGCTTAGCTCCTTAGAAGAGAGAGAACTGTAAAAAGGTGTTCTTAGAGATGGTCCTTGGGTTTGGGCTAGATAAGGTAGGGACTTACCTGAAGTCAGGAGCCATTTGAAATCTGATAAACAGTAAATATATTAAATTGGCAAAAATGCAAGTGTTTGACAGCTCACAGTATTGGTAATAGTATATGTCCAGGGGCACCTGGGTGACTCAGTCATTGAGCATCTGCCTTCGCCTCAGGTCATGATCCTGGAGTCCTGGGATCAAGCCCCCCATCGGCCGCCTTCTCTCTTTCCCACTCCCCCTACTTGTGTTCCCTCTCTCATTGTCTCTCTGTCAAACAAATAAAATCTTTTAAAAAAACCCAAAATCAGGGCACCTGGGTGGCTCAGTGGGTTAAGCCTCTGCCTTTGGCTCAGGTCATGATTCCAGGATCCTGCGATCAAGCCCCACATCAGGCTCTCTGCCCAGCGGAGAGCCTGCTTCCTCCTCTTTCCTTCCTCTCTGCCTACTTGTGATCTGTCAAATAAATAAATAAAATCTTAAAAAACCAAACAAAACACCAAAACAGGATGTTTCTAATACTGTCATAGTCTCACAAGATTGGAAACTACTTCCATGCCCTCATCAGGTAATTGGGTCTACCTGTACTGTGCAGGTATACACAGTCCTATCAAAAAAGGGGAAAGGTATATGCTGTTATGGAGAGATCTCCCAAAAAAATACGTATTTTTTCTAAAAGGTGTATTCATTGTGCAGTCATTTGCGTAAGAAAGGACGGGAGGAGAAGAGGATGTGAAGAGCTACACGGGCCAGGGCCACGGTAGCTGTGTCCAAGGGTGGAGAAGGGGCAGAAGAGAGGCCTTTCCAGTCTTCTCATGTGCACCTTTTGAATTCCCTTACATGACATGTATTACCTAATGGGGGAAAGGAAATCAACACTGGATAAAAAATAAACAGTACTTTAAT
The DNA here is from genome assembly GCF_964662115.1 of Mustela nivalis. Taxonomy (NCBI): domain Eukaryota; kingdom Metazoa; phylum Chordata; class Mammalia; order Carnivora; family Mustelidae; genus Mustela; species Mustela nivalis. Next base: position 34,586,908 of record NC_139027.1, on the reverse strand, counting down.
ATCAAAGGATAATACCTGGATTTGGTTTCCACACTGATTAGGATGGTTGATAGATCTAGAAAATACATTTGATAAAGCATAACTTGTAGCTGCTGCAGTGCCTCTCCAGCATGCCCAGTAGTTGTTGGCCTGCTCCTACCCAGTCCCTCTCTCCTGCTCTGATCTCTACAGAGCCCTGACTGCCCAGTTGCCAGTCTTACCACGGTCAGAGGTGACCTTCCTGGCCCCAGTCACAAGGCCAGATAAGGTGGTGTGTGTGGGAATGAATTATGTGGACCACTGCAAAGAGCAGAACGTTCCAGTGCCAAAGGAGCCCATCATCTTCAGCAAGTTTGCTAGCTCCATTGTGGGGCCCTACGACGAGGTCATCCTCCCGCCAGAGAGCCAGGTCAGTGCCTCCTCATAGGCCCCCAGTCACCGGCCCATCACTGGGGTGCTTAGCACTCAGCAGCCAGCCTAAAGGAGCTACTTGTTGCTTAGTAGTGCGATCAGCAGAAACTACAGGGGGTTATACTGTGTAAGGCTGGACTCGGGGAAAAAAAGTTAACATTTTTTACCAATTGCAAAAATAATACACTTTAATTGTGGAAAAATAATAAAATTCAGGATGCATCTTCTAGGAGTAAATACAATGTCCTACATGACCATAATAACCACTATCACCACTAAGAAAATTAACAGGAATAATATCTCATATATAGTCCAATTGGGAGTATACCCAGTTGCCCCCAAAGATGATAATTTGGATTCTGTTTTATTTTTTATTTGTTGAACCAGGATCGGTCAAGGCCACACAGTGTACTTGGTTGGTCTCTTTAGTGCCTTTATTCTAGAACAGGGATCTGCAGACTTTCTCAAAGGGTCAGTCAGTAAATAATGGACTCTGAAGGCCATGGAGTCTGTTCCAACAAGTCGTCTTTGCCCCTGATGAGTGAAAGCAGCCGTGGCTGATACATAAATGAGTGAATATGACTGTGTTCTAGGAAAGCTATTTAGAAAACCAGCCAGCAAGCTGGATCTGGCCCATGGGCCATAGTTTACTGACTTCTGATATCAGACAATACCCCTGCCCTTTTCTTTCATGACGCTGACTTTTGGAAGAATTCTGGCAAGTTGCCTTAGCATATCCCACTCTCTGGTTCCTCATGTTTAGATTTGAGTTAAACATTTTTGTCAAGGATTCTATCTAACACATACGTGTTAGATAATTTGGACCGCTGTAACAAAATACCACGGACTGGGTGGCTCATAAACCACTTTATTTCTCATAGTACTGGAGGTGAGGAAGTCCAGAATCAAGGTGCTGATACATTTGGTGCTTGGGGAGAGCCGCTTCCTGGTTCAGATGATGGTCTTCGCTGTTTTCTCACATGACAGAAGGGGCAAGGGCGCTCTCTGGGATCTCTTTCATAAAGACACTACCCCTATTCATGAGAGCTTTGCCTTCATGACCTAGTTACTTCCCAAAGGCTCTACCTTCTGATATTATCACATTGGGAGTTAGGTTTCAACATATGAAATTCAGGGTTGAGGGGTGCGTTCAGTCTGAAGGAACAGATATACATTGCACCCCATTGGGAGGCTTATCAGATGGTGCTAAAGTTTGATCACTTGGTTTATTTAATGTTCACTAGATCTCATCGGAAAGGTACATTTCATTGGTAATTAATAAGCAGTCTACAGGGTAGGACTTTGAGACCTTGTGACTATCTTATTGTACCACAGCTTTTCATTCAGGGATCCTCACCTGAATCCATCACTGTATTGGGAGTTAGAAAAAGGCAATTTTTCTATCGTGCTTTTTTCTGCTCCTATTAGGCTACCATTCTGTTAAGAAAAGCTTCCTTTTTTTTTTTTCTTTAAACTCCTGTCCCTTTAGTAGCACTGTATATTTGTTTTTCATTTTTATCCAATATGTTGTAGACCATCATTTACATTCTTTTTGATAGCCAAATGGTCTCAGTTTAGCCAGTGGTTGTCTTCAAGTTGGCCCCGGCCCTGTCACTTTTTGAATCCTTCCTTTCTGACCAAGATATTCTAGGCTCATCTTGTACTGTCTCAGACCTGGAATTTGCCATTTCCCCCAAGGAACCCAGTTCTGTCTAGTGGGTAGCAATGCTGGAGATCAAGATTAGGTGTCAGCTGTGCTCAGAACAACTCTGGCTATTACCATTAGAAAGAGCAGGCAGTTTGAAAGGCTAAGTTTTATCTTATAGTTGTATTTCGCTGATTATGGGAAAGGCTGTACATGTTTTCCTTTTTCTGTGGCTGTGCTCATTTCTTTTCATTTAAGTGAGTTAATACGTAAAAGTACTTAGGATGCTACTGGCACACAGTAGGATTAGCTGTTAGTACTCCATATTCATTCTTTTTTGAAAGTATCGAGTGACTTGTAAATTCAGTGCCCAGACTCCTGTTGTCTTTTTTTTTTTTTTTAAAGATTTTATTTATTTACTTGAGAGAGAGACAGTGAGAGAGAGCATGAACGAGGAGAAGGTCAGAGAGAGAAGCAGACTCCCCGTGGAGCTGGCAGTCCGATGTGGGACTCGATCCTGGGACTCCAGGATCATGACCTGAGCCGAAGGCAGTCGTCCAACCAACTGAGCCACCCAGGTGTCCCTCCTGTTGTCTTTCTTAAAAAATTTACCTATAATAATAATTTACCTATAATTTCTACACCCACTGTGGGGCTTGAACTCACAGCCCCAAGATCAAGTCACATGCTGTACCAGCTGAGCCCACCAGGCGCTCCCCACAGTGGGGAGCTATGCCTACACACAGTGGAGCTGCCTGCCACTGTCCACGTTTATGGGTCTATAAGCCACACCTCTCCCCTCATTTACTACATGTAGTTCATAGTGATTACAGTTGTGGGCCCACAGCCAAGCCCCACTGTTAGAGACCTAGGCCCTAAAGAATGGTGTGCAGCCCCTCTGCATGGCAATAGGCCCCAGAACCCAGGCAGTTCACTGCTTTCTCTACAGGAGGTGGACTGGGAGGTAGAGCTGGCCGTAGTCATTGGAAAGAAAGGCAAGCGTATCAAGGTAAGGAGGAAGAGGTGCCGTCTGTTTCTGGCATTGGGAAATGGTTGGTTACTACCTGTTCCCTGACTGCCTTACTCTTTGCCCATCTTTGGCTAGTTCTGGTGACTAACATGGGATAAAGTCTTGGTTATGAGGGTTGGTGTCACCATGTTGATCTAACTTCCAATCTGGCCAAATCCCCTGTCCCCTAAAGGCCACAGATGCCATGGCTCATGTGGCCGGCTTCACTGTGGCTCATGATGTAAGTGCTCGTGACTGGCAAATGAGACGCAATGGAAAGCAGTGGCTGCTGGGAAAAACCTTTGACACCTTCTGCCCCCTGGGCCCTGCCTTGGTGACCAAGGACAGTATAGCAGGTAGGTCTTGGATAGCCCACATGGTGACTCTTCCTGCTCTTGCATGCACACATGAGTAAACAAAAAGCCACACTCAGGAAATTGGAATGTGGACTTGCCTTTTTCTGATTCCTTAGAGAGCAAGTTTCAGCCTAGGCCACACGTTCCACAGGCCTCCTTCCACATCCCTTACTGCAGAGGTGGGAGAACTTCCTCTAGCTGTCACTATCCCTGAGTCTTTAAGTCGGAAAACATCAGAATTTGGCTATCAAAAGCCTGTGCCTTTCCCCAGTGGGGGAGAGGGAGAGCACCTGCACAGCTGCAGGGCAGCACCCGTTCTAAGCAGCAAGGGCAAGGTGAGCCCGGAGGAAGGCCCGTCACGAAGAGGGCAGTGCACAGCCATTTGGGTGGGGGTGTGCCCATGCACCCCAGCTTTACACCTCCTTGTGCAGACACGGTGACGTGAAATTGTGTTCCAGCTGTTCTGAGGGGGATGTGAGTGTATAAAGCAAAAAAGTTGAAGGTACTCATTAACCAAAACACTGTTACAGGTAAGCTGTCCCCTGCCGTCAGGTGCAGGAGGTGCTGTGCCCGTCTGAATCGTTACCCTCTTGCAATACAGATACCCAGTCATTTCCATATCTGCAGTGGTCAGCCTCTGCTCTGAGTAGAGGAGGGTCTGGGACATTTCCTCCTTAACCCACCCCAGTGATCACAGGCAGATGCTCTGCTAGGTGGTATGTGCAGGGAGACCTGAGGAGCCCAGTGTCCATATGGAAAGTTCCAGGATGGGGAGTGCTGGGTGGGCAGAAGTGCCAGGAGCACGTCCAGTGAGACCTTTCACTGTGGTCACAAAGCCACCCTGTGCCTTTGGTTTCTCAGTCAAGGGAGGGGTTCATGGGAAAACAACCCCAAGGTGGTGCTTTTACATTTTCCAGATCCACACAACTTAAAGATCTGCTGCCGAGTGAACGGGGAGGTGGTCCAGAGCAGCAATACCAACCAGATGGTGTTTAAGACGGAAGAGCTGATAGCCTGGATCTCCCAGTAAGTGGGATGGGGCCTTACTTCCCACTACCCACCTGCGGCTGGACTGAGCCTTCCAGCCCCGTTTCTGGCCCCCTCGGCCCCTGGTCTCAGCTGTCTCTTCTGCCCCAGGTTCGTTACTCTTTACCCAGGGGATGTCATCCTGACTGGGACCCCCCCAGGTGTTGGTGTCTTCAGGAAACCTCCAGTCTTTCTCAAGGTAGGTTCACTAAAAGGTGGAAAGGGAACAAATACCCAGAATTCCTGCTGGGCTTATAAAATCCAGGCCAAAGGACTGATGGCCTCCTGACCTTCTGTTTTACAGAAAGGAGATGAAGTCCAGTGTGAAATTGAAGAACTAGGCATCATCATCAACAAGGTGGTGTGAGGGCTCTCCACACAGGCCTGGGACTTAAGAGGTGGGACATCCATTCTCTCCCAGTGCCAGCAGCCTCTTCCAGGTAGAGTGAGAGGAGAGTAATCTTTCTCACTCTCCACTCTCTGGCTGAGCTGGAGAGTAAGGAAAGCTTACTCTCCTCATCAATAAAATTCTCAGCCAAAACAGCCAGCTTGACTTTTGCTATAGTTCTTCTTTTAGGGTTTCAGGGAACAAGACAGGGCCTTCTCACAAGGTAGGGAAGGGGAAAACATACCCCAAAAAAGACACTTCTGGGCTTGGGAAAAGAGTTGTCCAGTCCCCTTATTTAACACACCAAAGAATGAAAAATATAAGAGACAGCAAGGGACAATGAAGCACAAACTATTTTATAGTTCAGGTAAGGGTGTGCAGCCCCATCAGTCTTCTGACTCCAGGACACAGCTGTATTCTCAGGCTGAAAAGTCACCCCACAGTTCTAGCTACAGATGAACTGCCGGATGAACTGTTCCAGCTTTTCCTGATTTTCCCGACTAGTGAATGTAGGGGACAGGTAGAGCATGGGGCCTGCAGGGCTGGGCATCTGCTGTAGCACCTAGGCCACAGGGAAGGGCTGTGAGTGCTCTCCCTGCAGGCTGTGCCTGTGCCCCAGCAAACTGCAAGGGAGACCTTGAGCCCCTTGGGCCTTGCATGCAAGTGCTGCCTCTTAAACCACTGTCTCATCCTATTCTCAAGTTTAGGAAACAAAAGGGACCAGGAAAACCATCCTACCTTCAACTACTCCACCCACCATGCCTATTCGAGATACTAGGTAAACCCCAGGGTGGGCACAGTTAGGCTTCTCTGGGCAGCCCTGTTGGGTTATAGGGATGGAAGCAGGAGGATGGTGAAACTGGCTCCTCTTACCCCCAGGTCTCTGAAGGTCCAGACAGCACTGATGGCAAGATTTGGGTCTGCACACTCTGGAAGGAAGAGAGAAGTGAAGGCTATAAGACCCAGGTTTCTCTTGTGCTGAAAGAGGGAACTAGCCAAGGCTAGCTAGGGCTTGGATTAGTTGCAAAGACCCTCTTTTCTACAACCCTCCCTCCCAGAGTTGCAAGGTTACTGCCCAGCAGGGGGCAGCAGCCACCAGCAAACCCTTCCCTGCCTCTGGGGAGCCTGGGCTGGCTGCCTGGGACTCACCAAAGAACCCTTCTTCCTGGGCAGTGGCTTGCAAGAATTGCAAGAGCTGCTCAGTGTAGCCGGACTCTGTGGGAGAGAAAAGAGGTAGGCCTGGGGCCCCTGCCCTGAGAGCGCTCAGCGTCCCCCTATGGCTGGTCAGGGAAGCGTGGGCCTTACCCGTATCTGGCAGCTGTCCCTGGTGGAGAAAGGTGGCAGCCTGTGCAAAGGCCTGGAGCAGTGGGCTAAGCAGGCGGCAGAGGAAGAGGAAGAAGTCAGGGCAGCGTGACTGCTGGCTGAGCTGGAGGGGCACATACCAGATGAGGGTAGCTCCGACTGCCTGCCTGCCTCCCCCACCCCCAACGTGGCTTCTCCCAACTTACCCTGAAGTACCGGCCCTCAGCCTCCTCGAAGTCATCACTGTCACTATCAGTAAAGTCCCCACTCGGTTTCCACAGTAGCTTTGCACTTAAACGCTGCCGCCCTGTGTCACAGGCTGCCCGGGAGCCTGGGGTCTGGGGGCCATGGGAGCCATTGGTCCCTGACAGGTTTAGCCCTGAGCCCCCAACTTCCCTAGACCAGGTACATGGCAGACCAGGCACGTGGAGGTGAAACTAGTAAAAGCAGACCTAGGGAGCCCAAGAGGACACCCAGGGCCACGCCAGACCATAGCACCGGCTGAGCCAACTTGCAGGGTGAGAGGAAGTGAGCACTGACCCTTAAGGGCCATAGTTCTGTGGGACAAGAACTGTAGCAGGTAGGAGGCCTCCAGAGGACCTCAGAAGTCCAGTTGTCCAGTCCTGTCATGATAGGGCTGGTGGGATAAAGCCCAAAGCAGAGACTGGTGGAGGCAGCACCCAGGCCTCCCTGTCTGCCAGGCGAGGGGCACGCCCACCCCCACAGCTCGTCGGGGCAGCAGGAGCAGTCTGGGGCAGCTGTCACTCAGGGTGGGAATCGGTGGCCAGGCCCCAGACCTGAGTTTTGTCTCTAGCTGCCCTGCCTACCTCCTCAGCAACCAGGAGCCCACACTGAATGAGACGGTCCAGCACTTCCTGACAGTAGCAGTAGGAAGATTGGCAGGGCTGAGGAAAAAAGCATACACGTGGCCTCAGAATCAGACAATGAGCAGGGGCCTGATCAGAAGCAGGGCAAGGGAGACCTAATGCCATAGGGGGATTTAGGGGCCCATACCTGCCCAGTCCCTCCCCATCTCCACAACCGAGAGGGGAGGCCCAGGACCACGCAGAGCTGGGGGGAGAGGCCTGACCTGCAGCAGCAGCAGGTCCTGGGGCAGCAAGTGCAGCAGCAGCAGGATCTGGCGGTACAGCTCATTCTGGCTCAGCAGCTCAATGCCCTGTAGCTCCCAGGGCCCCTCAGGTGGCACTCTGCCCGCCAGCAGCCCCCGAACAGCACAGGCTAGGGAAGGAAAGGGCCAGGTACCAGGAGGGAAGCCATTCACCTCACCCCAACACATGTCCCACCCAGCCGAAGCCCTGGAGACTCACCACCCACAGCCTCACTCAGGAAGGCAGGCAGCAGCTCGGCGCTCAGGCGTGCCAGACGTGTGAGGCCTGGGCCTGGGCGAGGAACCACCAGCAAGTCCCCCTGATGGACGCGCAGCAGGGCCACATGTGCCCGAAGTAGGCTCAGCGTGTGCTGCACAAGGCACCGCAGCTGCCCTGAGAAGCCCACGTCAAAGCCACGCAGTAGCGTCTCCTCAGTCAGCCAGGAGAACTCCCCCAGGAGCTGAGACAGGAAAACACCCTGGGGGGCAGGGCAGTACAGGGGCTGAGGAAGAGGGCCACACCCTTTCCCCAGCCCCCTACCACCCTGTCCCATACCTTCTGGTGCTTAAAGAGCAGCAGTGCCGCCATGATGGCTGTGCTCATCACTGCCGAGCTGGTCACACTGGCTGGGGCCGGGGGTGGGAGATGCTGGTCAGGGCCCAAGGGCCAGAGGCCTAGTTCCTCCACCATCCCAGCAAGTCTTCTTAGTCAAAAACATTCCTCCCATACCCCCCTGGCAGCAGGGCGCTCATCTAGCCATCTGCCCCCTGCACAGTGAACCCTCCACAGCTTAGCCAGCCTATGTACTCATCTAGTGGCTCCCTCAGATTCTCCCTGGCTGCCCTGCTTCCCAGAAGCAGGGAGGGTTCCAGTCCTCTTCACATGTCCCAAGTGGGCCATACAGGAATGGATGTCAAGTGCAGAAACCCATTTGGAATGGAGGGCCCCAAAGACTGGCTGACCCAGTAGGGAGACTACTCAGGAGTCTCCCCTAAAAGGCCCAGACCTAGCTCCCCCTCACCATTCAGGACATGACGGCTCAACCTCCTGACCAGGAGCTGGTCGTCTTCCTTAAGGGCCAGAAGGGGCCCAGTCGCTGGAGTCCACTCCTGCTCCTTCTCAGTGTCTGGGACAACATTACTAGGACAGAGACACAGAATACAGGATTAAGGGACCAAACCTCAAAACAGTTGCAGGGAAGCCCAAAGCTTTCTCAAAAGGGAGCGTGTTTCCCCATCCCCACTCCCAAGGCAGGAGGTGGTTCATGTAATTCTAGCCCTTTCCAGGTCCGTGTGCCATATCCCACAGATTACTGGCAAGGTGGGGTGGCTGGCTCTGTTGACATGACCCATGGATATCTGGAGAGGTAAGGCTGGAACTGGTGATGATGGTGGGCATGGGGGGAGAGGGTGTCAGCTCACAGGCTGGGGCTGAAGGGCTGCCTACCTTGCACCCAAGACCCACACACTCCCATGCCCCTACCATTGGCCCAGCACGATGGGCTGCAGCAGCTGCTCCAGGGTCTGCCTGCTGCCCCAGCAGCTTCTGGCATTGGTGGTGTATTCCTGCCCAGGACAAGACTCTTAGATAGCCTGCCCTGGCCCACCAATAAACCTACACACAGCCTCCCTGAAGTAGGCAAGGCCATCCCTGCAGGGGCTCTGAGGGCCAGGCCACCAGAAGCCCCAGGACAGACCCCAGGTACTGCCAACCCTGTCCAGCAGGCTACATACCTGTAGGGAGAAGGGCTGGGCTAAGTGCACACGGACACAGACCCTGGGGCTGTGGCCCCAGCTCCATAGGCTCCGCAGGACAGCCAGAGCTCCTGTCCACAACCCCAGTGGGACCAAGCTCTGCAGGGAGGGAGGGGCTGAGTGAGCAAACTGCCTGAGGGCACTATTTTCTACTCTGCTTTATCTTGGGCCCAAACTGGTCCATGACCATGACTTCTTCAAGCTCATTTTCTTATCCATGACACAGGACAAATCCCTTTCTAACTGGGTCTTTGAAGACGAAATGACTGTGTAAGTATAAGGGCCTTGGCAAATGCCACAGGATGATGACTGGAGCGGTAGAACTTTGCAGTCTCCCCTTAACTCTAACCCTAAGGAGAGCTGGCCAGAGGACACAATAATGTGTTTCTTCTCTAGAGATGGTGTCCACTTGGAGTCACCAGGGGCAGAACTCACGTGGTATACATCACAGGGTGCACATGGAACCAGGTCATAGGTGATAGCCACTGGCACTAGCATGGCATCCGGGATGACACCCATCTGGACAGCCTGGACCACCAGTCCCAGCCAAGTCTGGCCCAGGGCTGACAGCCGAGGCCCCCGGGCCCCAGGGGGTTCCTCCAGGAATATGAGCAAGGGCTGCCTGCTCACCAACAGCTGCTCCATAGCCTGGAAGGGGGTCGGGAGAGGGAGGTATCAAGGCCAGAGCAGCAACAAGCCCCTGGTCTGACCCCATTGGTACCACTGGGGGCACTTACAGCATGGACCACAGCCCTTGCAAGGACCCCCTCAGAGCTGTCCAGGGTGAGGTTGGCCTCTGGGGGCAAGAAAAGCCCCCCAAGCTTCTTTAGCAGAGCTCTGTGGGGCACAAGGCAAAGCTTGATGAGAGAAGGGGCACAGGAGATGGAACCAGGCAGGAGGCTAGTGAGAGCCTCAGCCCACCAAGGTCAGCTTGGGTCCTGCCTGAACACTGTGAAGCCAGGCATGGCTCTAAGGCTCATAACTGACCCTCCAGCTGAGTCCCACAGGCTGAGATGACAGAGTCGGGAGCAGAAAAACCAGAAAGAGGGCCTCTGCGGAACTGCCACCAGCAACCCCCGTACACATCCCCACACACCCCTACCCCGGGCTGGGGACTTCTCCCCTGTATATCTAGAGGCACAAGGCTTTTACCTGAGGGTGGGGGAGCAGGCGCGGGGGTCCCAAACCACACGGAGCACACCCAGGCCTTGGGAGAGCAGCACAAAGGGCATCAGGATCCCATCCAGGAGGGACTTGTGGGTAGAGAGGAGGATAAGCGGCAAGCCCTGCTTGGGGAGAGCAAGGGAAGTGCCAATCAACCCCCACCCTGAAGATGCAGGAAGCTGAAACCCAGCACCTCCAGACCCAGGGCAGCCCCAGAGGGAGGGAGGGTTCAGCTGAGCAGTTGTTTCTCTGAGCACATTTCCCAAAAGTAGAGGAGCTCTGTCAACAACTTTTAAGGTAATGCACTGACGTAATGGTTGTTAAGACCATGATGAAAAGACGTTAGAGGGAGCCCCGAGGGAGCAAGACCGTGAGACACGAAGAGAAGGTCGTCAAAGAGCAGTGGATTTTTCCCACCAGCTGATGGGGCTGGTCCCAACTTAGGACTTGGCCTAGCCTCTGCTCCTCTGTTCCCGCCATCCCCATCCCAATGGAGGGCGGGCCTTACTGCCTGGGTGGCCTTGTGGACCATCTTCATCTGACCCTTGTGGAGCTGCACGTTCAGGAAGACACAGTTCAGGAACCGCAGCAGTGCCCAGCTGAACAGCCTGGAGAGTGACACCCAGTCTGAGGTATGTCAGGGCCTCGCCCAGGAGGCAGGGCCCATGGCACCTCAGGAGGCTACCCAGCACTCCTGTGAGGCAAGTGCTATTCCTGTCCCCACTTCATAGAAGCAGCAAGAGAGGCTTGAGGAGGTTACGGAAGCGGCTGAGTAGTAATAGAGAAAGCTAAGAAGTGGTGATGCAGAGACTGGAAGACAGGCCTGACACCAAAGTCCATGCCTATGAGGTGCTGTTACCCTCCTAAGACCTCACGGTGCAGCTGCCTCAAATCAGCTTCAGAGCATCTCCCTGCTGCCATTTACCTTAAAAGAAATTAGAGGATCAAGACTGTCCAGGCATAACCCAACCTGGTCTTTGGAAACTGCTGGGAAAGGTGAAATACAAAGGAAGGAGTTCGTGATACAAAATGGGGTTAACTGAAAGGGCCAAGTCTCTGAGGAGGCACTCCCAGAGGCCCAACAGGAGGACTGGTGTTGAACGAGGACAGAAGCATAGACGCAAGTAGCACAGAGGTATGGGGGACAAGCAGCATGCCCTCGTCCGATGGCTTCTACTTCTCCATGAAGCATGAGATGGGACCATCAGTTAACAGCAGGTAAATCTGAGAAGGAGCAGTCTGGATCAGAGTCTCAGCAGACGCTGTGTGCCTCTCTGAAAATCTCACAAAGCAAACACATGACTGCTTAGGTGCAGAGAAGGCAAGTAGCTGGATTCAAACAGAACCAGTGACCCCTTCCCAAGGGCGTTATCATCACGATGAGCTCTGGAATCAAAGCGAGGCCAAGAGAGAAGAAAAGACAAGAAGGGGGCTGATGGCTGGTATAAAGGTAGTCAGGTAAAGGGACTGGAAGTCTCAGCAAAGTCAAAGAATTATCACATGGAAAGCTAGTCAAAGTTACCAACAACCTCTACTTCCTGTCCTAACTAAGCAGTTGACCACTGAGCACTTTCAAGACAGCTGTGCCTTCTTTGCCTCAGTGACTCATCTATAAGCTCAAGCTTTTGCAAATCTATGTTCCTGGCCCCAACCTCTTCTGAGCTCCAGACTTATGAGCAACTGCCTCTTGAGTGTCTCCACTGACACATCAGGTATCTGAAACTCTATGTCCAAAATACCCTTTGTGGGCCAAACTCACTCCTCCCCAAGCCTGCCTCCTCCATCCACACCACTGGATGCTCTGCCAAAACCCTGGCTCTTCCATGATTTCTCCCTTTTCTCCTCATTGCCCCCACCCTCAACCTGCAATCCATCGTGACCCGTTAATTTCACATTGGTCTTTCAATCCATTTTTCCAAACCTACTGTCACCACCACATGCCTCATCATGGCATCCTACCTGGACTAACAAAAACTTCCCAGAATGGTCTTCTGTTCTCTACTCTTGATCCCAATTCACCTTATTGGTATTTCCTGTTTAAAACCTTTCCATTGGTTTTCACTGCACTTAGAATTCAAATCCAAACTTCTTTAATGGCCCTCCCTATCTTGTCCCTTCTACTCTCAGTTTTGTTTCCAACAGCTCTCTCCTTCACTCACCAGCTTCCAACCACAGCTTCATGAGCAAAAGTGCTGATTTCCTATGGCCATAGCCTGTGCTATTCCGTCTAGTAGGATTGTTCCCTCCATCCTTGCCCCCACAAGTTTGGCTCCTTTCCCTTTTGTCCCTGTCTTACAAATCTCTTGCTCCCCGCACACCTATTTTCAATCTTAACCCTTGTTCTGCCCTTCTTGCAGCTATATGTTTACTCTGCCCTGTGCATCCCCTCATTCTCCAGGAACAAGGCCTTGCATCTAAAAGGAGCTCAAACCTGTGCCTGATGAGTGCAGGAGAGAGCATGGTGCCTATAAGATGAGGGAGCCAGCCACCTCGCCTCTCTCCACAGGAAACTGATCTGGGGAGAGAAGGAAGGATGGAGAGGGAAATGGAGTCTGGGCCACAACCAGGGTGGTGGTTCCTAGGGTGACCCCTAATCCCCTATCTCAGGACAGACAGATAACACCAGGTCAGCAGTGTTGAGAACCTGGGCTCCGATCAAAGCCTCACCCCATACCTGACTGGTCCCATCAAGGAGCCAGCCGTCCTTGAAAGAACCCACAATGTTCAGATCAAGGCCTTCCTTCAGGCTCTCTGGGAAACACACCATCCAACTTCCAGGAGGGGAATCCAGTCTTTCCCCAAATGTAGCCAATACTCACTCTCCAGAAGGGCAGAGTCCCCAGCCCAGAAAAGAACACCCCTCAGCACAGAGTTACCTGAGCAGGAAGGGATGGAATGGAGCCTGGATATGGCCCAAGATGCGCTGTACCTCTTTCTTCACAAGTCCTGGTACCTGGCCTTCCCCAGCCCCTCCTGGAGCCCTCCCTGAGATGACATTCTGCACCCTGTGGAGTGAGGGGGAGTGGTGTCAGGCTGGGGCAGGCCTAAAATCCCTCAGGTAACTTCCCTCAGCACCACAGCATCCCCAGAACACAGACTCTTGTATTTATGCTCCATCTCTAAGGAAGGGCCCCAGGCAAAGCTAACAGTCTAGAAGCCAGCCCTCTAAACCACCCCTGCCTAGAACGTTGATCATCCCCTCAAGGGTCTCAAAAGTGCCAGCCAGACTCCAATCCCTGCTTCCTCACCCAGTGCTTTCCATGATCTTCTGTGGAGCATCCTGACAGGGTGGTATGTGCTGCTCCAGTGACCATAAGAAATAGCAGAGCCTCCGAACCAGCCAGCCCCGAAACCTGGACAAACCCCCAGAGTAGGGAGGGTGGTGATCTTTCAGAGGGCCCATACCCCACTAGTGTCTACAGAGGGCATTCTACCAGGAAGGATCATACCTGAATCCCATGGCCTGGGAACACATGAACTTGGCTTATCGTGAAGCAGTACTGCCCATCTGTGCCCCATTCCCTCCCTTCTCCCTGAGTAGGATACAGATTTAGGGCCTGACACACAGGAGGCAATCCATAAATGCTCACAGAAGAATTGCAGGAGAGCTCCAAGCCCGCCTCTCCCCACCTGTGGGTATGGGGCAGGGGGCAGGGGCCCTTTTCCACCAGAGGAAAAAATAATGACACCACAGAATAGGGCCCCTACAGCTCTGCACCCAAGGACCCTGCCCACCACCCTCCCGTACCTCCCAGTTCTAACTACCTGGTGTTCTCCTCCTTCACCAGGATCACATTGCAGAAGCCTAGATCCATTATGCTTCTGTGGAAGAGGGACTCCTGCAAGAGAGGGGCCAGGGACAGCATGTCCTTGGGGGCCTTTGCAAACCAACAAAGGAAAGCACCCTGCCCCCAGTATATTCTGTAGGCTTTCCCTGATGGGAGTATTGAGTATACCAGGAGACAAAATTATAGTACAGCATTTCACTTCTCAGATCCCAAGACTCACTCAGGAGAAAGGGTCCCACAGTCAAAATGAAAGTGCTGCATGTTGTACAGAATTCCCCTCTTAGAGAGTAGCATATAGTCTCTGAGAAGTTCTCTTGTCAACAGCAGAGAACGTGTAGCATGGATCTCTGCCTGTGCCCTGGGGTTCATCAGCATCAGAACATGGTATGGACTTAGGAGGTCTTCAACCATGTTCTGAGTGCTGTGTGACTTTAAGTGAGTAGTGTCCCCAGAACTGAACAGGATCCATGCAGGCTGGGCCAGACCCCAGCCCTCTGGCCATGCCCTATCTCCTCTCTCTGTACTACCCTTCCCAGCTCTTGAAGGCCAGGCACTGACCAACAACACAACCAACACCAGTGCATCCATTCCCCTGAAAGACAAGAGCACAGGCATGGGTCAAGGAAGGCTGAACATAAAGGAAGCTGCTTCCCAGAGCCATGGCTCCCATAGTCAATTTCCCACAAGTTTCCCTGGTGGGGCTTACCCCTACCATCACTCACCCAGCTCTTGGGAGTGCAGGTTTGGCAGCAGCGACCCACAAAGGGGCGATATTTCCCCAGGAATGGGGTAACAGCCTCCAGCTTCATCCCAAATCCTGAGGACCACAGGCCAGTCTGGAAAAAGGTCACAGGAAGAAATTAGAGGACTCCAAATCCTTGGCAGAGGGAAGGAGGTTCCAGAAGTGGGGGGCACAAAAGGGGAGGTGAGAGGACAGAGGGAATTTGGGGAATGGGAGGGGTCACACTACCTCCTGGCTGTTCCTCTGCTGGGTTTGGAGTCTGGCTTCCAACATGGTAACCACGGGGGCCTATATAATCTGGGAACTAGCCACTTCTGCCTCTCTCTCTCCAAAGGTACCCGACCTGGGGAGAGGAAGAAGGACGGAGGAAGAACTGGAGTTTGGGAAATAACCAGAAGTTCCCAGAGTGACCCCCACCACCAAGTCCTCAACCCCAGGACAGACAACACCCAAGCCAGCAGTGGTGAGAAGCTGCGCTGGAAGCTAAAGGGACTCTGGTTCAGATCAAAGCCCCACCCCATACCCGACAGATCCCACAAAGGAGCCAGATGTCCTCAAAAGGTTTTCGTGTCCAGATCAGGGGCTCCCTCAGGCTAACATGAAGGGGATCAGCTGTCTTATCATCACCAGCCACCCTGCCATCTCACAGCACAGATGGGGGCTGTAATGAACAGAGACCCCTTCTGTGCACAGGGAAAGAACAAGGCTGGATTGGCAGGAAGGGGGCATCAGACTGCCAAAGAGAAACAGGACCACTGCCACAAGGCCACCACGTTCTGCTTAGTGGCTCTTCTCCCTTGCAAAATACAGCACTTTATCCATCCAAATCATTACAGGAATGTGAGTATAGGGTATGAAGTGGGAGAATAGCTGGAGCGTCAGTATACAGAGAAATGCCACACAGACCTGTTCCCAAGAAATGCTCATCTGGTTGGGGACTAGAGAGACTTTTCCACAGTGGATCCCCTTTTGTACAGCACTCTCCACAAAAGCTCTCAGTTGGTATCTCTTCAGGCCCTCCCTCCCACCACAATATTCCCCTGAACTAACAAACCCCCATTTTCCAAAAAACAGCACTGAACCCCTCTTAGCCTAGAAACTGGATGCTAAAAACCCCTCTACCTTGATTTCTCACCATGTCCCTGGTGGGTAGGCTGATCCAATTACTTATGTTGCCCCACCACACAATGCAAATATCCATGGGGAACTGCCTTCTCCCTTCCCCACCATCCCACCAAATTCTGTCCGTGGCTCTAAATCCGTGATGTCTCTGAATCACCCTCTAGTTTTTCCCTCTATTTCTTGGTTCCCCCAGCCCAAGCTTGCCAGGCAAGAAGCCTCCTCTAGGACTAAGGTTTCATTTCCCCACATCATCTGAAAGTCTCCTGGGGGCAAGGGCTGCAGTGGCTACATCTCCATATGTGCAGAAGTCAGCCCTGCACAGAGAAGGGATCCAGGAAGTGCTAGATGAGACTGTAACTTACCCTCCCAGAATTCCTCTGGGTCCTCTCCTCCTCTCCCCAATTAGCACAGTTTAGAACTCTGAAGCCAAGAGGTAGGAAGATCGAAATTCCTACAGTGCCCAAGTTCTGCTAGACTAATTCCAAAGGCACTTCCTACTTTGAAAAATGTCTCACACCCATTCACAGACATTTGGCACAGAGTCCCCAAGCTGAGGCTGCAATTTGAGGGATTCTGCCTCCTTTGCACGGATGTCTGCTTCCCAGCCTCAACTACTGCTTTCAAAATCTAACCCCATTAGATCTGTGCTAACCATGAAGGGGTAACTCCCATTCACCAACTGAGTCAACTACTCCCAGCTTGTAAGATCCAGAGGTCAGTTCTGGGGTAGATCTTTCTAGCGCTCAAGTCCCCAAAATGGGGATCTCTGTCTGTAGCTCCTGCCTGGATGACCACTCCTCCAGGGACACTTACAGCGGAGCTGGTAAACTGGCATCCCAAAGGCCAAATGTAGTTCATACATGTATTTTCTTTGGCCATACAATATTCTAAAACTTGATGAATTAACCTTACCATTTAAAACCAGTGGCGTGTTTTATTAGAAAAAGGGGTTTCCAGCTGTTGTTATTAAAAACAAAACAAGTGGGGAGCCTGCTTCTTCCTCTTTCTCTGTTTGCCTCTCTGCCTACTTGTGATCTCTGTTCGTCAAGTAAATAAATAAAATCTTTAAACAAAACAAAAAAAAAACCCACAAAAACAAAAAACAAAACAAAACAAGGGGCGCCTGGGTGGCTCAGCCATTAAGAAGCTGCCTTCGGATCAGGTCATGATCCCAGGGTCCTGCCCAGCGGGGAGCCTGCTTTCACTCCCTGCTTGTTTGTGTTCCCTCTCTCCCTGTCTCTCTCTGTCAAATAAATAAATAAAATCTATTTAGAAATAAAAAATAAAAACAAAACCAAACCCCCAAACTTGAGACCAGGCATCTCTGGCTTGCAGCCCCACCCCGCAGGGCCTGGGCTGGCTAGAGACCCGCACTACGTGCCTTTCCATTTGCCTCATCAACGACACCTGATGCCCACCCGTGTGCGCAGCGGAGTCTGCAGCACTTCATCAAGAGATAACATTCAAACCCGATCCCTGTCCGGAATGTCTGTTCCCTAAAGAGAACCTCGGCCAGAACATGGCGTGCCGGGGAGGGGTGGGGGAGGGGGCGCTCGGAACTCCGGCCTCTCACTACACTCCTAGCCAGCGTTCCCTGAGCTGGTCCCAGATAGAAGAAAAGGGGCCTGCACCAATGGCAGGGTTGAATGTCGGACATGGACGCCTGCCCTGAGTCTAGGCTGACGGGGCTCCCCTGACGGACCCCACAAAGGAACGAATTTGCTCTGCAGGCCCTGCAAGTTTGGCACTCCGTCCAATCCCTGCCAACCCCCAAAAAAGTCGTCCGAGCTGGTTCCCAAACTGGGAAGCCCCCTGGACCATCCTGGGCCTGGTCTGACCGGGTCGAGCGCGGGAGCAAACGCATGGTTCTCACCTCACACCCGCCACCAACTCCCGCCAAAGCAGCTGCCAGTGAGGCAGCCGGAAGGCACGAAGGCACGCGCTGGCGGACTCTGCGTTCCCGGCTAAAAGAAAGCCGCGTTTAACCAATTGGGACACGCGTCGAGCTCGAAGCCCCACCCCTTGACGCCCCTCACCACGCAGCTCCGTGCGCTGCGTGACCACGTGACCCTTGTTGTGGGCGGCCCGCCCCGCCCCCAGCTGAGTGTTGGCAGAGCACGGTCCTGTAGGTCCGCAGCCGGCTGTGTGCTGGGCCCTGTTCGCCCTCCCAGGCAGGTCGTGAGGTTTCAAGGGAACCTGTGGAAGTGTCCTTGAGACCTGGGAGTACCCGAAGTTTGAACAAGAATTAATGGGCAACCAGGTTCCAATGAAAGAATTTCTTTCCCAGGATACACATGGCCTCCCAGCTGGAGTTCAGAGTCTGGCAAAATTCCGAGTTGGGAACATTTACAAAAGAGAGAATCATCAGGAGCTGGTTACAGATCATGGGAAAACAAATCAGGCCTCCCCAGTGTCATTTCCCTCCTTAGTTAGAACTCTAGAGCATAGCCAGGAACGTGCGGCGATTACCGGGTTCCTGGGTTTCAGGCATCCCTGTGACCAATGCGTTTATTGGTATGGTTAATTGATTATTACCTGAGTCCTGTCTTAGCCCTAAGCTCCGGGTGAGTGAAGACTGTACTGGTTCATTCATCTTTCGACTGTCCCCAACACATACCAGGGGAGCAGCAAGTAGCAGGCAAAACCATATAGAATAAGTGAGGAAAGGAAAAACTGCTATGTTCCTGCGCTGCTTCCCCAACCCCCTGCCCCGTGTAATCAGCTCCCTTGCTGCA
This sequence comes from Mustela nivalis, assembly GCF_964662115.1. Lineage (NCBI taxonomy): Eukaryota > Metazoa > Chordata > Mammalia > Carnivora > Mustelidae > Mustela > Mustela nivalis. The sequence continues at coordinate 34,568,378 of NC_139027.1, read as the reverse complement.
CAAAAGAATTCCATGGTTTCAGAACATTGTTGACACTGCCTGAGTAACACCACGTGGAAGCCGGTCTGGGCAGGAGAGAAGGTGTCACATCCCTTCCTCCTTGACTCACCGCCCTTGATGTGAGTCATCCCCATCATCCCCTCCAGGGTACAGCCATCTCAATGCCTTCTTTGTGCCACTTTGTGTGTAGCTACCTGGACCACATTTGTTTTGTGTCTACTGACTTCAACCCCGGTTTGTGGTGTCGGGTCAGCACTTTCAAAATCCATGTTTTCCATCTTGCTTTCTTTTGTATCTAGGTGCACTGGCCACAACTAGACCCTGAGACTCTGAATCTGAAACAAAACAAAAACAAAACTACCTTTATTTAGAAGTTGTGAGCTGCCTCCAAAGAGTACAGACTTGAACTTACCTGACCACTCCCCTCCCTTGTTCTGGGAACGCTATCTGTATAGGCAGTTGAATTTCACAGTCTTCTGAGGTGGGTTCCCACCTGTCCTTCTGAGGGAGATTTATTGTTGAGATGTAGCCGCAAGCATCCCAGGATGCTTCAGACTGGAAAGTTGCACAGACTGTGACAGTGGAAACCAGACGTGTCAGCAAGCAGAGCTCTGTTCTTGGTGATGTTGCTTCTTTGGAAGAAATGTGTTTTGTTTTTGTTGTTTGCTGTAATTTAGACATTTAAAAAGAAGCATCAGCTCTCAGACCTGGATCAGAGTTGGGGTATTGAGGATTCAGTGAGCTCTTCTTCAAGAAGGTGCAGAAAACCTGGGGCTGCCATGCAGCCGGACCTGTAGGCCAGCTGCCATGGAGAATGACTTCAGCTGGCCTGACCTTGGGAGAAACAGAGAAGCTCATTTGGGCCTGGCCATACCCAACCTGGATTGGAACTCAGGAGCCTCACCCTGGGTTCAGGCCAGATCACATCACCCAGCATGCCCTGATGCATGTAGCTGACTCTCTGGGCCCACAGAGACAAAGGCCCTCCCTGTGGTGGTTGGCTTGCTGGTGTTCCCTGAATGAGGTGGGCCTTCCTGCCATGTATCATCTGGAAAAGATGATACTTAGAGTGGCATTCATTTGGGCAAAGGGGCTCTGGCCCCTCTCTCTTGGGCTTACCAGGGGGTTTGGAGAAAGGACCCTTTTTTCAAATTACTACCACATGACTTTTCCCTCCTCCCCTGTCTAGGAGCTCAGCACAGTCATCTTTAGAGGTAACCATTGGTTGTGCTCTGTGTTGTACTTTCCTTCCATTATTCTAGAAACTTCCATAAAGTCTTATTAAATATTACAATAAAGCACACAGTTGAGAATGGAGGAGAGGAATCTAGGTGCTCGTGGCTGGGAAGTGGGGAAATGGATGCTGGGAAGCTGCAAACAGATGCTCACCGCACAGGCCACTTGCTCTCTGGCCAAGGTTGGCAGCTCTGTGGAGGAAAACTTGAGCCAAGAAGCCGAGGTGGGGGATGGGGAGTGGGCAGTGGGAATATGAAATCCTTGTATAGTAACAGGAATCTGGGATTCTGTGAAGACCAGAAACAGTGTGAAAAGCTAAGGAGTGGATGGCCTGAAGGAGGAGGGTGTTTTGTATTACAGAGCTCTGTTCTCCAACCCATCATCTTTATCAGCAATTTGAATATTGACCCAGAAGGCACATTTGGCATTCTAGAAGATGCCATAAAACAATAAGGAATAAAGGTTATTTGCTGACAGAATTAGGATTCAAAGAGATTCTGAGAAAAGGGAAATTAGGACCAAAAAAGGCCCCATCTTAAAAGTGTCTGGTGATCTTGAGGAATGACAGTCAAGTAGAGTGAGCGGAAAGTTGGACTTATTGCTGTGGTCTCTGTCCAATGGGACTCTTTTCCTTTCCACTGATTGTAATTCAAATCCAAGCCAAAAGATGATGGGGTGGCTTATATAACTAGAAAGTACAGGTGTGCTAACTTCAGGCATGGCTAGATCCAGTGATCAAACAATGTTGTCAGTCTCTGATTCTCATGTGTCTGTACTACTTGTGTCTGATCAGTTTTATTCTTCCTTACAGCTCTCTCCAGTACCAAGATGACTGCCAACAACCCAAGACTCATACCCACCTGCCTTAGCAACCTTAGAAAGAAATGTCTGTCCCCCACCATCCATATGAAAAGCCCAGGGGAGATTCTGATTGGTTCTGGTGGATCGTCTGTCCACCCTCTGGACCAATCACTGTCTAGGGAGTATGGTGCCATATTGGCTCCACATAGACCACTGGCCCCTTTCCCTAACTTTGCAAAGTGGAGAGAACACCATGATTGACTTCCACCGCAGGAATGGGATGTAAAGATGTTGGTTCCCTCAGGGAGGGGTTGCTGGCTGACAAAAGCAACATGCCCATCATGGTTTCTGCTGATTTACCAATAGTAGACTGGGACTATTTGTCTGGTCCCTGCTGTGTTCCAGGCCCCAGCACTGGGGATTCCAGATAAATCTTTGTTGAGTGATGAGTGAACTTCCTTCTCTGTGGACCATAGTTCTCTTCTTCTGCTGAATGGAAATAATAATCTACCTACTTCATATGGTTAGAATGTGGCTCAGGAAGACTGTGGAGTGGATGGTTTGGGGGAAAAAAGCATGACCAATCCTCCAAACATCATTGATGGTGGTGAACCAGCCAGTGCCATCATGTGATGCTGGCCAGGGCAACCTTGGGGGAAACCAGGAGTTATTCTATTGTTCTGTGATCCCCTTGCCCCTCGTCCCACCTCAGGGGAGCCAAATCCTTCTAAGTGCAAAGTTCAACTTCCCACCATATTAATTTCCTCCATCATATCTGGGTTTTGTCTACCTGGAGAACATAGGTTCTGTAACAGGGTGTTTCCTTCCTATTGCCCAGCTTGGCTGGAAATGGAGGGAGCGGTGGTGAGGAACATTTGAGACCCGTTCTTTCTTCCTCCTTGGAGATTTCCTCTCTAGCACTGATTTAGCAAACTCCAACCATTGCTTGCTAATTGCTAGGTGGGAGAAAAGTATGGGTGTAGACACCCCCCAAGCAGAGTCATCTCATGCTCTTGGGAGGCCTGGCCAAATGATGTTACTTCTCCCTAAGTTAATCTATAATGTCACTGTAATCCCAATAAAAATTCCAGCTATGAAAACTTACCCTGAAATGTGTGAGAAGGAATAAAGTTCTACAGATACCTAAGAAGATGGGTAGGCAGGAACCTCTCTCCCTTAAATATTCAGGCATACTACAGTGACATTGTTTAAGAACGAACAAACAACAACAAAAAACCAGCATGATGTTAGTGAAAGAATAGACAACCCATTGGCACAACATGGAGAGGGTAGAGATGGAGCCCTAGTTCTAGGAAAGCTGAATATACAACAAAAGGTGTACCAAAGCCACCTGTTCTTACTGAGAACACTCTGCCTCACCTTATAAAGAAAAACAATATTATCCCATACAAAGTAGGTACTCAAATGGTGGGTTAAAGAGTCCATGTGAATGGCCAAATTATAACATTGATAGAAGGGGCGCCTAGGTGGTTCAGATGTTAAGTGTCTACCTTGGCTCAAGTCATGATCCCATGATCCCATGATCGTGGGATCAAGCCCTGCATCAGGCTCCCTGCTCAGCGGGAAGCCTGCTTCTCTCTCTCCTACTTCCCCTGCTTGTGTTCCCTCTTTCACTGTCTCTCTTTCTGTCAAATAAAGAAAGAAGTAAAAACCTTAAAAAAAAAAAAAAGAAAAGAAAGAAAAAGAAGAAAAGAAAAAGAAAAAAAAAACACATGGAGGAGAACATCTTTGAGACTCAGAGTGAGGAAAAGATTTAGTAGACAAAATTTCAAGGCACAGTCCATAATGCAAAAAAAAAGGAGGAAAGACTTTACTATGTCAAAATGAAAGATACCTGTTCCTGATGACAGCTGACAAAATGAGAGAACAGGTGCAAAGCCTAAAATTGACAAAATTAATACAGCCTCAGTATACAAGTATATTTCCTGCAAATTAGCATGAAAAATAAATGAACATAAGCTGTAAGCATGGACTTTTGGAAGAGGAAACCCCCCAAAAGATAAGAAACATATGAAGATGTGGCCAAAATCAATAGTAGAGAAATGAAGATTGTAATAAGATATCCAAACAGACTTCTCTCCAAAGAAGACACACAAATGGCCAATAAGCCCATGAAGAGATGCTCAACATTGCTAATCATTAGAGAAATGCAAATCAAAACCCCAGTGAGCTACCACCTTGCACCCTTTAGGATGGCTGCTAAGAAAACAGAAAACAAGTGTTGGTGAGGATGTGGAGAAACCGGAATCTGTGTGCATCTGTTGGTGGGAGCATCACATGGTGTGGCCACTAGGAAAGCCATATGGCTGTTCCTCAAGAAGTTGAGAATAGAGCTGACATCTGACCCAGCAATTCTAATCCTGGGTACATACCCCTAAGAATTGAAGGATGTCAAAGAGATGTATGCACGCCCATGTTCATATAGCAGCATTATTCACAACAGCCACAAAATGGAAGCAACCCAAGTGTCCATGACATGCGCACAATGCAATAGTCTTCAGCCTTAAAAAGCAAGGGGACTCTGACACATGCTACCATGTCGATGTAACTTGATGTTGCTGTGCAAAGTGAAATAAGCCAGCCAGAAAAAGACAAATAGGATTCCACTTTTATAAGATACCTAGAGTATTCAAATCCATAGAGACGGAAAGTAGAATGGTGGTTTCCAGGGGCTGGGGCAAGAAGGAAATGCTAAGTCAGTGTTTAATGGGTACAGAGTCTCTGTTTTACAAGGTGAAAAGCTCTCTGGAGATGGATGGTGTGATGGCAGCTCAATAGTGCGAATGTACTTAACACTACTGAACCGTACACCTTAAAAGTGTTAAGATGGGAAGATTTATGTTGTGGATCCTTTAGCCCAATTTAAAAACCAGCAGCAAAATTAAAATATCACACTATACCTATGTGGTAGGCAGAATTCTAAGCTGAGCTCCTGAGCCCAAGCCCTATTTAATTCTCTCCCCTTGCATAAGGGCAGGACTGTCTAAACTTGCCTCTAACCAATGAAATGTAACAAAGGGGATGGGATGTTGGCTCAGGATGAGATTAAGCAGTATAGAAAAGTTGAAGAGAATTTGTTGATGTAATGAAAGCCCCTAGCACTGATTTTAATTTAAAAGGGAGATTATCCTAGGTGAGTCGAACCTAATCTGGTGAGTTGTTCTTTTAAAAGGATGTAGGGTCCGAGACTCTCCTGCTGACCTCAAAGAAGCAAGTCAACTTGAGTTCTGCAGCCATGAGGAGAGAAATTCTATCAACAGCCCAAAAGAGCTTAGAGGTAGATCCTTGTCTACTGGAGCCTCTGATGATCATGGTCAATGCCTCGCTTGCAGGCTGAACAGAAGATCCAGCTAAGCTAGACCCAAACTCCTGACCCATAGAAAATGGGAGGGTAAAAAAAAAAAAATGCATGTTATTTTAAGCCACTGAGTCTGTCAGTCTACTTGTTACCCAGCAGCAGAGAACTAATGCAATCTATTAGGCCAAACTTCGCCAGATAAAGACCAGTGTCAGTGTTGCGTGGAAACACAGGGATGCGGTGCTGTGGGAAGGTAGACCAGAACAGCCATAACAGAGCTACTACTTCCTGGGAGAGTGGAAAGAAAAAAATGGGAAAGACAGCCACCGTCAATTGTGCAGCAGCAAGGAGAGATTAAATGCACACACAGCAATACGGATGGGCCTTAATGCTGAGTTTAAAATGTAAGAAACAACATGGGAACGATTGCAAAAATAAAAACCCTAAAGACAATATGCACTTTACAAGAACATCGACAAGGGGGTGGAAGAAGGAGTCCCATTAGTGTGTCGCCTCTGCGGAGGAAGGGATGGAAGTGGGGGAGAGATAAAAGAGAATAAAGAAAACAAGAGAGAGGGGTTTTATGTTGACCAAAGCTTACAATGCACCAAGGAATTTAACTCCACTTGAGAGTATAATGAACGGTACTCAGTACCCAAGATCCAGCAGGGGCTGAGACGGATCAAGGTCTGCTCCCGCCAAAGGGGCTGGCTCCACGGGGCCAGGAGAGAAAGGAGCAGGCAGTGTGGGTAAGTGCTGTTAGCGTGTGGAGAACAGTGAAGGAGAGATTAATTCTGCCTGCGAGGGAGTCACGCCTTTATATGAGTAATGACTTTGAATGGGAATGACAGAGAGCCCAGCTACAATGGTACATTTTTTAAAAGATTTTATTTATTTATTTGACAGAGATCACAAGTAGGCAGAGAGGCAGGCAGAGAGAGAGGGGGGCAAACAGACCCCCTGCTAAGCAGAGAGCCCGATGCAGGGCTCGATCCCAGGACCCTAAGGTCATGACCTAAGACAAAGGCAGAGGCTTAACCCACTGAGCCATTCAAGCACCCTAGGTTTTGTTTTTTGTTTTGTTTTGTTTTGTTTTTTAATAAAGGGAATTTATTAACTCAAATCACTGAAAAGTCTACAAGAAGGTTTCAGGTAGAGACGGATTCAGGTACTCAGAGAATGTCATCAGGATCAGGGTGTCGGTGGGTGCTCTTCTGATCTGCTTTCCTCTGGGTTGCTTTCCTTCCTCCTCTGATCCCCCTTGGATGACAAAGACGGTCCCCAGAAATGTCAGCTGTACGCTCTCCAGCTAACAAAACCAGAAGTGGGTGTCCCTTGCCCAGAGTTTCCTACAAAAGGCCTAGGACTAACACACTTTTTTTTTTTTTTAAAGCCAGGAAAGAGTCACATGCCCATGCCTGAAGCAATCTCTGTGACTCTGATGGCCACACCAGGGTGGCAGAATCGTCTGGGACAGTGGAAAGCCTGAGACAGGGAATGGTCAAAGCTTAGCAACAGGAAGATGGAAGAGCAGGACCTGAGGTTCTTTGCTGACTGGCTCAGGCATGGCCGTCCCGGGGAGGCAGGTACCACTGAGGCCTCTGAGCAGAATTATTAGATCTGCAATTTGCAGACTTCACTTGGCAGCTAGTGGTGGGTGGCCTGGGGGAAGGCTGGTGATATTCAGGTCCTCTAGCATTTCCTCTGAGAAAGAAAATGCCTCAAGAAGTGCCCTCTCCGGGCGCCTGGGTGGCTCAGTGGATTAAGCCGCTGCCTTCGGCTCAGGTCATGATCTCAGGGTCCTGGGATCGAGTCCCGCATCGGGCTCTCTGCTCAGCAGGGAGCCTGCTTCCTTCTCTCTCTCTCTCTCTCTCTGCCTGCCTCTCAGTGTACTTGTGATTTCTCTCTGTCAAATAAATAAATAAAATCTTTTAAAAAAAAAAAAAAAAGAAGTGCCCTCCCTGACTTTGGCTCAGGTCATGATCTCAGGGTCCTGGGATCGAGCCCCGTATCAGGCTTTCTGCTCAGCAGGGTGTCTGCTTCCCTCCCCAGCCCCCCTCCTCCCCCGAACTGCCTCTCTGCCTACTTGTGATCTCTGTCTGTCAAATAAATAAATAAAATTTTAAAAAAATAAGAAATATCCTCCCTCTAAGCCATTCTCCCTGGCAGAGTCCCTTTCCCAGAAAGCAAAGAGGCTAGCTAGCATGTTCCAAGTGTTTTCAACACAAATGGCTGAGGGAGGGCCCTCTTGGGGTCCTGGGTCATTGAAAGAGAGCTCATATAGAAGCAAATCTATATAATCAGTTGCCAGAAAAGTACTTAACGGACCTGTATTCATCCTGCACCAGGAGAGCTGCAGAGACAGAACGGTCACAATCCCTCAACAAAAACCCATTCTGCGCCAGCCCCAGGACCTGGGGATTCTCCAGCATTTAACCACTAACATTTCTACCCCATCTGGCCCACAGGCAGCTGGCGGGTGGATTCTGGCATTGTCTCCGGGGGCACTGGGGGCAATGCTGGGCTGGGCTGGGCAGGGCTATGGTCGGGGGAGGCATGGGGGATCTGAAGACCTTTCTTCATGCGTCCCCCACAACACCTCCCCTCAAACCACTCTTCCCTGCTGCCTGGGGTTTTAAACAGAGTTCTCAGCTCTTTTCATGGCCCTGGTGGGCAGCATGGTTGTATAATGAGCAGCCAGCCATAAGAGGCTGAGCTCCAACTGTGTGGGCAAAAAACAGGTAGCATAGCTTTTCCCCAGAATGGAGCTGATTGCTGCTGGTCTGCACCTGCCTCTGGAGCAGGAAATGGAGCAGAGGGAGATGTATGGATTAGTTAGAATGCTTTCAGCTGGAAAGAATAGAAGGCCCAACTCAAAGGGGCTTAAACAATAAAAGAGAGTTGTTTCCTACACAAAGAAGCCCTAAGGCTGGAGAGCTCAGGGCTGGTTAGTTCAGTGCTACAGTGACATCAGCAGAGTAGCAGGTTTCCTCTCCCTTCCCATGTTGTCCTCACTGGGCCAGCTCTGTTCTCAGAGGGGCTTCTCTCATGATCACAACATGGCTACCGCAGTTCCTGGCATCACATCTAGACAAGATTGCACACAGCAGAGGAGGTCACCTCTTCCTGATTACCTTTTTGAAAAATTTTTTTCTTGGCTACATCTTTTTAAGAGTAAGGGAACTTTTCCCAGAATCCCCCCAGCTGCTTTTCTATCATATCTCACTGGCCAGAATTTCATCCCACATTCATTCTTGGCCAGTCTCCAGCAGAGGGCACTGGCTTAAAAGGTGTAGACTATCCCAATGAAACTCCAGCAGCATCAGCTGCATCAGGATGCAGAGGTTCTTCTCATCAGATATCAGGGGAGAGGGGTTTGGGGTTCTAGCCCTGGTGCTTTCTTCACTAGTGAACATCTGACCCTGGACAAGTCAGACCCCTTGTCAGTCACCTGCCTGGCAGGCACTCTCTCTTCACACCTTACAAACACAACCCTGATCTGGCTTGGTAGCAATGTGTGAAGTCAGAGGAGGGATAAAAATTGTGTAAACTTGTTTGGTAAATACAAGCCTGGGCAGCCCCCATTGCAACCAGGGGTAACCATGTGACCCATTCCCAGGCGATGACAAAGAAAGAGGACTCTGCTGTGATCCTTCTGGAAAAGATTTGCTTCTATAAGGAAAGCCCCCTCCTTTTTTCTCCCCTCTGTCTTTCTCCCTTCTTTCTAATTTTGTTCACCAGTAAGTGAGAATGTGACATTTGGAGCTGTGGCAGCCATTGTGCAACAATGTGGGAAATACCAAGAAAATCTCAGACTTGCCAACCTCACACTTTCACTTTATTGGGCTGTGGGACACTCTTAAAGCCACTAGATTTGTTATGTAAGTAAAACTCCTATTCATTTAAGTCTCCATTGGTTGAGTTCTCCTTATTTGTAGCCAAACATACCTTAACTGACACAGAGCTCAGTTTCTTCATCAGTAAAGATGAAGAATGGCTCCGATGGTGGCCATCTTCCTTTGGGTTCTCCTCTTCTTTGATGAAGGAATCCTCCTAGAATTCATCCTTTAGAGCACCAAGAAGTCCAAGTTCCTGCTGACCTTCCATCTTTCCTTGCAAAACCTGAGAGGACACTAGAGAGTCTCTGAAGCCCTTTCCTTTCCTGCCAGGAAACTCCACCCATGACCAAAATTCCCAAAGGACACAAGTAAGGATCAGTTAAAATTACATATAACAGAAGCACAGAAACCTGACAATACTGTCGTAAGCAAATAAGCCTTTGGTGTTTTTTCCTCAAGTAACAGGAAGTCCAGAGGCAGGAGGCCACTGGGGTTGGGGTGAGGGTATTAGGGACCAGGGTCCTTTCAGCTTTCTACTTTGCCATCTTTGGCAATTGCCTTTGTCCTCATGGCCACAAGATGGCCGACGCCCTTTCAAGCAGAGCTTTGTGTCCCAGAGAGGAATGAGAAGGTGAAGGACCAAAGGGAAGAGCCACTGGGTCTGACAGGAAAGCACCACTCAGAGGACACTTATCTTTGGTCATACTGGGTCGTGTAACTGTGGCTTTGAGGGAGAGGAAGGGGAGAATGGCTGTTGGGTGGACAACTAGCCACATGGGCCACTAAGTTTGGGGTCAAAAAACCTGGGACACAGTGCAGCACTGCTTGCTGCTGCCCTCTGTGACCCTGGTGATTCAGTTAAAGTCTTGAGTTTAAGCAGCCTCATCGGCCTGGCACAAAGGGAGAGAAGAGGACCACATCCACGAGGGTTCCCAAAAGACTGGGGTACTAGCTTGGGGACCTAGGGCTGGTTGGGAATGGGAAAGATGTCTTACTCAAGGCTCTTTTGATTTCAAGTGATAAAAATTCATTGAACTTCTCTACAGACAAAAAAGAGGGGGGTGGGGATTTATTTTGAGGATGTGTGGCAAACCCACAGGGCAAGGGGAGCAGTCAGACCTCAGGAAGGACTGGACCCCAAGCTGGAGAGCCCTTGGAGATGGAAGCAGCTGCCCCCTCTGCTCTCCTGGGTTCATGGTAGCCTGCCTTGGTTTTTTTCCCCATGCTACCTGCACCCTCTATCTCTCTGGGAAGGGAGGCTTCCTCAGCCAACAGCTCCCAAGTTCCCTTGGACAATGGACCAATGGCATGTTTGCATTCTTCTTTCAGATCTATGGGAGAGACCATCTGATGGTCCAGCTCATCCCTGTGCCCATCTCTTGCCCCATCAATTCAGCTCTAGGATTAGAGCAGATCCCAGTAAAGAGGGCTTGGATGAGGCTGGCTAACACACTCAAAACAGAGCACTCTCTGCCAAGGGAGGGGAGACACAGAGGCAGGAGAACCCTCTTGCGGGTGACAGGAGGGGTGAGTGTAGACCTCTGTACCTGTGCCTCAGCAACCCATGGGAAGAGTGGCTGGTTGAAGGCAGAATTTTCTTACGTGTCTGAAGCTTCACTGCCATCAGGTCATATGCTCCCCTTGCCCTGCTTCAAGACAGAATAGACTTCTTAGGATACCATGATCCCCCAACAGCTCCCAGGGGCCTGTAGGGAAGGAAACTAGGAAAGTGAAACATATCCCCACATCAGTCACCTCCAGGACATGCCAGTTTGAACAGGGACAAGAAAGCAGATGGACAGGGTTACTGGCATGTGGGAGGCAGAAGAATGAAGCCCAAAGGGCTACACGTCCAGATCCCTGAAAACTGGGAACATGCTAGATTCTATGGCATGACAGAATTATGGCTGTGGAAGGAATGACGTTTGCTAGTCAGCTGACCTGAAAATAAGGAGATTATCCTGATTGGGGGTTGTGTACTCACCAGAGTCCTTGAAATGTGGAGAAGAAGGCAGAAAAGTCCATGTAGGAGAGAGAAGGTCTGAGACTTGAGCGGCCCCGGTTAGCTTTGCAGATGGAAGGCAGTCACAAGCAGCCAAGGACGGGCAGCTCCCAGAAGCTGGACAAGGCAGAAAACAGAGTTTCCTCTTGAGCCTCGAGAAAGGCATGCTGCCCTGGTGTCACCGTGATTTTCCCCCAGTGATGCCTGTGGCACACTTCCGCCCCCAGAGCTGTAAGATAGGATATTTGTGCTGCCTTAAGCCGCTAAGTTGGCAGGAAGGGCTCACCACAACTGTGGGAACTGAATACGTGGCATTTCAAGGGCAGCCTGCTACGTGGGGTGAGTGATGGAGAGGCCACGCTGGCCAGTGGGGCTAAAATGTGTGCCACAGAAGTAATTTCACATCTCTAGTAGCCACATTTAAAAAGTAAGAACAGGTAAAATCAGATTTAATAATATGTTTTAAGGGCACCTGGGTGGCTCAGTCGTTAAGCGTCTGCCTTCAGCTCAGGTCATGATCCCAGGGTCCTGGGATTGAGCTCACATCGGGCTCCCTGCTTTGCCAGGAACCTGCTTCTCCCTCTCCCACTCCCCCTGCTTGTGTTCCGTCTCTTGCTATGCCTCTCTCTGTCAAACAAATAAATAAAATCTTTTAAAATTTTTTTCTAAAAAAAAAAAAATAATAATAATATGTTTTAATGCCATATATTGAGAATACTATCATTTCAACATGTAATCAATACAAGTAAGAGATATTAATGATATTAAGTAATGAGATAGTTTATGGCATTATAATTAATTTATTAATTAGTTGAGATAGTTCGTGTTCTGTTTTCATCCTGTCTTTGGAATCCAGTGTATATTTTACACTCACAGAACATCTCCCTTTTTTTCCTTTTTTAAAAGATTTTATTTAATTATTTGACAGACACACACACAGCAAGAGAGAGAACACAAGCAGGGGGAGTGGGAAAGGAAGAAGCAGGCTTCCCGCCTGACACAGGGCTTGATCCCAGGAACCTGGGGTTGTGACCTGAGCCGAAGACACAATCCCGGGACTGTGGGATTGTGACCTGAGCAATAGGCAGACACTTAACAACTGAGCCACCCAGGCATCCCAGGACATCTCGCTTTTGCTCACCACATGCTCATTAGTGGTGCATGGCCAGAGGCTACTGAGCTGGACTGTATAGTGGCCATTCCTCAGTTGGCTTGGTGGCAGCAGCCATAACAGGAACTCATTTGTGAGAGAGCCAAGGGAAGCTGTGGCCGCCTGCTGATCTGTTGCCCCAGTGTCAGACACCCTAGAGTCAAACTCTTTCCTAATCAGCATCTTCAGTGGCCATGGGAGCATCCTGATTGTGTTTGTACATCTCATCTCAGAGTCCAGGGGGTTGTGTGGGCTCAGTCATGGCAGTCCGGAAGACCCAGAGAGGAGGGGCGTGGCTACTGGCTGGGGGGAAATGCCAGCTCCTTGGATTGTGGTGGGGGAGGTAGGGATGGGGGTAAGTAGGGGGGATGGTCCCATGGGAACATGAACAGGCTAAGAAAGAAATTTTAAAAGCCTGTGCCTGGAACATTCTACCTCCGAAGAATCAGGTGAACTCGGAGCAGGGAGCCAGCTACAGAAAGAGTGTGAGACAGCTTCATATTTGGAAAGTAGACAGAAACCGTGGCTCAGCCTTTGGAGGCAGAGCATCAGAAACTCTGGGAGGAATGAGATCAGCTGAAAAAAAAAAAAAAATAGGTTTGATCTTCTAGACCAAAGAGGAACAGTGGGGAACAGGCCAAAAACAGAGTGGAGGAGCACAGAAGCCATCTATCTCCAAGGCTGTACGGGGGAAGGGGGGACTGGCAGGGAGCGGGCTGAAGGGGATGCCAGCGGAAGGCCAGGGGGGGCCGCTGCAGGAGGGGGCGCTGAGGGAGGGTCTCGGGTACCCATGTGCTGCTGACAGACCTGGGGCCTGAGAGAACCAAGGAAGGCCTGCTGGGACCAGCAGCTCTGGGAGAAGCACTTACCTATGTAGGTCCAGCCAGCCCTCAGCCCTGCAGACAGAAGAGAACTAGAGAAGCCAGACAGGGAGGGAGCTGGCCTGGCTTTCCCCCCTCCCAGGAGGGTGCAGGCTAGGCCTCCAGCATCCCATGGGCCTTGCCTATCCCCACATTCAACCTTTAAACTCTTTGCTCAGCAAAGAAACACACAGCTGGAGGCTTGGACACTGGCTCTTCCATGCTTTGGTGTGGTCCTGCCTAACGAGAACGAAGCTGTGAAGACTTGGACAGCAGCAGGGATGTCCGATGAGCCACACCCAGTCAGGAAACCAGACCAAGATTTTCATTCAGGAGTGTCCAATGTCACAGGCTTTGCTCTCCTGCCTATATTATGCAGCTTGGCCCGCAAACAACTTTGAAAGCTCATTGTGAGCTGTAGGGCCATTGCCAAGTTCAAGGAGCATCCACACCAGGACTCTGTGATAATCTCATAAATCCCCTCGTCAGCCCCTCCACAGACAGAGGGTTCTGCAAACCCAGGGCCCTTACAGGCCAGACCAGGAGACAGTGTGACGACGCTACCGCTCCCCGTACCACCACCACCCACGCCCTCTGGGCCTCTCCCCTGCCATCCAGCCTGCTCAGTCCAGGGACCCTCAGCTGTCCACGGGTTCCTGAGCTGGAAGATTCCTTTCATTTCTGTGGAATCTGGAGCTCCAGTTCTTCCCCACGCCTGGTCCCTGCCCCAATCCTTGCTAGCAGCAGTGCTCCCAGCCTTGCTAATCTGTTAATTATCCACTGCTAGCAGAGGAGACTGTTAATTGAAAACTCGGCCCCCTCCTTTAATTGCCTGCTTGCCAGCCTTCTGCAGTCTTTGTTTGCTCTCCATTCTCTGCATGCCCCGGGGCCTTTGCTTCTAGGTCTTTGAGCTTTAGGTATCTTCCTGGCATTTGTCAACCTCCTTTTGCAGGGAGGGCCTCAGCAGCCCAGTCTGAGACTCAGGGGGTCACATCCACTCCTGCTGGGTCTACTGGGGGGTGGTGTGTGTGTGTGTGTGCAGATTTTAACATAAACGAAACACCAGACTCCTTAGAGTAAAGCCAGCTCCAAGGAGACTGTGCAGGTGCCTGGAAGGTTCCCACCCTGGCTGAGTCTCCCGTCAACCCACACCCCCTGCCTATGGAGTTCTCTTACCTGAGTCCTGTGAGTCTGGACCCAGGCCTCATTCACCCTTTCTCTCCCTGGGACGTCACCAAATGGGCCAGGCACAGATAGAATTTGCAAATGTCAAGAATCTGATGAGTGAAAAAAGCATAGTTCAGAAAAATGGGGATAATATGATCCCATTTTTCTAATAAAACTCTTGAGTGTAGTAAACATATAGGCTGGTAACATTTTTTTTTAAAGTTCTGGTAAAATGCCTACCAAATTGATGAACAGTTACTTTTGGAGGGTGGCGTTGGAAGAAGAAAGGAAGATCATCATTTTTATGTTTACTATTTGAATTATCTCACCAAGAAAGGGAGCATGTGAACATTTGTCCTGAATGGCTGTATAACCTTGAACAAGCCACTTGACCGCTCTGAGCCTCACCAGAATAATGAACACTTGCCCCAAATCCCTTTTCACTCTACGTTAGGACTCTTGGTCAAAAGCAACTTAAACCAACCCAAGCTCGTATAATAAAAAGGGGAAACGTTTCATAGAAGGACATGAGGTTTTTATGCAACCAGATATTTGGCAAGAAATAGAAAGCTGGTGGGACACCTGGGTGGCTCAGTTGGCTTAAGCATCTGCCTTTGGCTCACGTCATGGTCCCAGGGTCCCGGGATTGAGTCTTACGTGGGGAACCTGCTTCTCCCTCTGCCTGTCACTCGCCCAATTATGTTCTCTATCTCTCTGACAAATAAATAAATAAAATCTTTAAAAAAGAGAGAGAGAAAGAAAGAAAGAAATAGAATGCTGGAGATGTCTCTCCATCTCTCCTTACTGTGTTCCTGCTTTCTTCTTTCTCTTTAAAGAATGATTTCTCTGGGGGTGCCTGGGTGGTTCAATGGGTTAAGCCTCTGCCTTCAGCTCAGGTCATGATCTCAGGGTCCTGGGATCAAGCCCCACATCTGGCTCTCTGCTCAGCAGGGAGCGTGCTTCCCTCTCACTCTCTGCCTGCCTCTCTGCCTACTTGTGATCTCTGTCAAATAAATAAATAAACTCTCTAAAAAAATACATTAAAAAAAAAAAAGAATGATTTCTCTGCTTCCACATTCCCATGGAGGAAAACAAAGCAGTCAGGTTTACACAGCATGGGTCTAGCCCATGAGAAAGGCCTACATCTTAATTCTAAGGTCCTAGGCAAGGTTCCTATTGGCTAGCTTGGTGACTGTATCAGTCAGGATTAGGTAGGAGTATGTTGTAACAGTCCCCAAATCTCAATGGGTTTAAAGCAGTAAATTTTATTTCTTAACACACACAACATGCTCACTGTGGGTAAAGTCACTCAGTGGCCCGGGATGATGGAGACTTCATCTCAACAGATGCACCCAGGACCTCAGAGACAAGGAAAGGGACGAGGCCAATGAACATGGACTCTTAAAGCTTCTTCCTGGAAGTCACACACACATAATGCTTCCAGTGACATTTTCTTGGGCAGAGCAAGTCAGGTGGAGCCAGTGGGTGGAGAAGTCAGCTCCCACAAGGAGCCTGGGATAAAAGGGACAGCCCCAACGACTACCAGAGTGACAACTTGCCCACTCTCCTTTTACCTGCCCCATCCCTACAGGAATTCCCCCTCTGCTAAGAAAATGCTGCCAGCAAAGGAGGCAGAGATTCTTGGGGGAAGGATTCAGTTTCTAGCCATTGTTGCCTGGCTCCTTTTCTGTGGTGAGGGGAAAAGAAAAAAAATCATCATGGCAGAGCAAGAAGTCCCAACAGATCCCTGGAGACTGCCTGTGAGTCCTGGGGTTGCCAAGGCCTCCCCACCCCCCCACACTCTAGGACTTGAGGTCCCAGGAGGACAGCCTTCTCCCCAACCCAACTCCCCACCCCCACTGCCAACATGGAAGATGAACTTCTGAAGGTTGAGGCCAGGTTGGAGTGGGGGATGGGAGGGAACCTTTGGCACATTCTACCCGAGGACCAAGAACATTAACCATAGCTGTAGCTCCTTGCTCTGGTGCTCCCTCACTGCCCTTGAAAGACCCCTCTCCTAGAAAGACCCCTCCCCTAGTAGATAGATAGGATAACTAACCGCTTGTTTGCTTTTCTGTAAACCGCTGGCTTTTAGGTATGAAATTAGGTTATCAATTGTGTGATTAATTGCTTATTAATTGCTCTTTTGCCTTTCTCTAGCCGCGTGGCTTATAGAAATAATAGAGACGCCATGATGGCATTCCTCCCTTCCCCCTTCTTGTTCCCCTTCCCCACCTCTCCTTTCGCGCGAGCCGGCCCTCATAACCAATCCGCTTGTTCCCCCCTTCCCGCCGCTCTCTTCGCGCGCGCGGGTCCCTGGAGCCAACCCGCAAACTCCAAGTATGCCTTTTTCAAAAGTTCAAACTGCCCACCAATCAGTTGCGCCCCACCCAAAACTTGTTTGTACCTTCCTATAAAAGACCCTGCTTCACTCCGGTCGGGGTGCTCGGTTAGCTGGAGCTGCCGACCACCCGCCGGTACCTGCGTGACAATAAACCTCTTGCTGTTTGCATCCAGTGACAGTGTTGGATTCTTGGGTAAGGGGATCCGCGGGTCTTTCACCCTCATCTTCCAAAACACTTGCTTCCATGGGGTCACTTAGGAAGGGTGCCAGGCAGAGGTGGACTTCGGGCTTCAGAGGCCTGGCTCTCCGGTCCCTGTAGATTCTTGTGAGAACCGGCCACTCTTGTGCATGTCATGGGTCTTTGCAAGTGACGATGCCTGGGCAAACATAAATACTTATTTGTTGTCATGGCCATGGGATCCTCACTAGGGCCTGGCCCTGACCTGCCTTATGCCTGCCTCTGGGAATGGCCCACCCTATCTCCTATCTCCCCACCCAGCCATGAAATAATCACTCTGACAGCTCGTCTGGAGAAGAGCTCTTCTCTGAGATTTTAGACAGAATAATTTCTTCTCCCTCTCATGCCTGCCTGTCCGGGAAAAATCACACAACCCACACAGTCCCCCCCATGTGCACCCACACACTCCCAAAGCCATTGTTTCCCTCATCAGCCAGCAAAAAGCTCCCATCTCTGTGGAGCACAGTGCGACGCTGGAAGAGGAGGGGAAGCTGAGGAAAGAGGGCTGACACCCCTACATCAGGGGCACTTCTAGCACCGGTCCAAGAGCTGACCTCAGGATGCAGGGACCTTCCAGACTCCCGCCCCTCCTGAGTCCAGCCTCGAAGCCAGCTCTGTGTCGGGTCAGTTACAGCATGAGACTCTCCCCACTGAGGCCTTGACCCAAGCCACTGTGGGAGCCACACAAGGCATGAGTAAGTGTCAGTGCCCTGGTGTGACAGCTGCGGGCTAAGAGGGCAAGAAGTGTGGGTCACACAGCCTGTTGGTGACAGGATGAAAAATTCCATGCTCTTTCTGCACTGTTTCCCAGAACTTCTTGCCACTAGAGGTGTGGAAGCCAGAGGGCCCGGGAAAGAGTTTCAGGGAGAGCCAAGGGACACTGGGAGACCCAAACCCTCCCTCCTGGTGCTGATGGCACGCAGGCCTCTGCTGCCCAGCGCTGCCAGTGTGGGTTCAGCCAGCTCTCAGAAACAGCAGCCCCTCCTCCCACCACACCCCTCGTCCTGGGGCCCCACTCTATCAGTGGGCTCAAGCCTCAGAGGTTCCCTGGACGTGCAGGCATCCAGGTGATGAAGTCCCAGAACCTAAGTCAGGTTCGGTGGGGTGAGGAGGTTCGGAGCCGACGACTAAAGAAAGAATTCTTAAGACGTCGTTGGTGCAAAAGGTGATTTATTAGAGCACGGGGATAGGGCCCGTGGGCAGGCGGAGATGCGGCTGCCCCGGGTTGTTAGGAGTGGTTGGTTATATACACAGGAGTTGGGTAGGTGAGGACAAAGGGGTGTTCAGAAGGGCTATTGGGGCAAAGAATACTATCAGGATATTGAAGGCTTAGTTGAAGGGGGGGGTGCAAGGCGCCAGCTCTTGCTTTGTCCTCAGCCAGCCTCCTGCTCCCTCATCACAGGGACCAGGCTGATTTCCCCAACTGTGAGTGAGTCTCTCTAAGACTGGACAGGTGTGCCTGGAGGAGGCAGATTCTAGCTCGGGCTCAGCAGGATCTGCTGTGAAGCCTCCCCCCTCTACCATCCTGGACACTGGGTCGGGGGACTGCTGATGGATTAAGGGAGCTCAGAGGGTGAGGAAGTGCAGGGCCGAGGGAAGGGGAAATGCACGGAGCATTTGAGGGGAGACCTGAGATCACAGACCCTTTCTCTAGGACAATGCAGACCTTTGCTCGAAATCCGCTTCCACATCTCCTGTCCCTCCCCAGACACAGCCCTCTACTAAAGGGCCTTGAGGAGGAAAGCCAGAAATCGCCGAGGCCCCACAGTCTACCCCTTCTTCTTGCAGCCTCCAGCTAGGTCCTGCTCCCCTCTTGGAGACCGGAATGGGGTCCCCAGGATGGGGGAGAGCTGATCCCAGAGAAGGAAGGCGGTCTGGGAGAGGAAGCAGCCTTCCCATGCTCTGGGAACTGGGGGACATGACCCACCTCTGCTATTCCCACAGCCACCTCCTTCTGACCCCTCCACAAACCCCACACGAGCTCCCTCACCCCTGTGCCTGGCCCTGTGGCCCACCAGGAGCCAGAGAGAGCCCCTCTTCAGGGAAGGGGCTTTTGTGACCAGCACTCAGAGACAAACCAGGAGGCCAGCCTGGGGGCTGAGAACCAGCCAGTCCTACCATAACCAAGGCCATAAATATGCCATGCTCCTTGACCCCATAATCCCACTGTTTGGAATTCCTCCAAAGACATAATTTGCAAGGGGGAAAAGAGCTATTTGTGCACAGCTGTTTACAGCAACATTATTTATAATAGGACAAAACTGCGGCCAGCCAAAACGGTCTGCAAGGGATAGAGGATGGGTGATGTGTCAATAAGGCAGGATATTTATTTATTTATTAAGAAAAAATGGGAAACTGGAGATTTCTTTGCAAAATAAGGTGAAGAGAAAAGAGAACAAAAATGTGTACCCATTTATTCAGTCGACAAATGGTGACTGAGTCCTGGGTCTCGACCATGTAGTACTGCTCTAGGCACTGGAGAGACCACCATGGATGGTGGTCTCTGCCTTCCTGGAGGGAACGTTCCAGAGGCGAGCTGGAGTAAACAAGGAATCATAACACCATCAGGTAAGTGCCTCACCCCCAGCTCCCCTGCACCAGGTGCCCTCTGCTGCCCATGGGGGCATCCTTCCTGTCTGAGCAAATGGGTCACCAAGATGTGGCCCAGCAGCAGAGGGCCGTGGACTGCCAAGGGAGAAGCCCTTCATCAGGAAGGTGCTAGGTCCAGGAGTGCAGAGGCCAGGACCACTGTGTGGCAACGAGGCAGCGGACCAAGGGCATTGGGCACAGCCCGCCGAAGGGCCTTCTCCCCGCCGGAGGGAAATCTGGCAGTGTGCCTTTGGGAAGCTCATGAACTTCTGGGGTCTGTGGACCAGCCCGGGGCAGAAGCAGCCTCCCAGAGTGTGAGCTAACTTTTCTACTAACCTGGAAAGTGGGAGCTCAGCATTGACCGTGCCTTGGGGGCTGGGGGTCCATTCTGACAGATCTGTATCTAAGCTGGGTCCCCTGGTGTCCTGCGGAGGTACAGGGTTAGGAAGGAGGAGCAGAAGTATAAGGTAGATGTGGGCTGGCCCGGGTCCTGCCCACTCTGTGAGGCCCTCTCCAAACACAGGGAAGCTGTTCAGACCCAGAGCCCTCCCTCACTAGGTCGTTGGGGCGAGAGATGCAAAAAGCACTAAGGCTCAGAGGGATGGAGCAGCTGAGTCTTCAAGAACAGGAGGCCCTTTCCATTTCCCCAGCACCCCGAGGGAGCTACATGGGGTGAGCAGAGCTCAGGCCAGGAATTGCAGGGCACCCTGCCAAGTGCTGGGTCCAGGTTGACTGCTGGCTGCAGTCAGGGCTAGGGAACAGCCTTTCTGTCCTAGCTACCCTGCCCCAAGCAGAAGCTAAGAGACTCGCGGCTCCCGGCCGTGGGAGGCACCAGGCAAACAGAGGAGTTGGCAAGCTAAACATGCCATTAGCTGTGACGGAGAAGTGCCGATTATCAGCACGACTGTCATCTCCCGCCCCCTCGAGCCTGCACCTGGGGAGGGGCCCCCTGTCCGCCTCCACAGAGATGCCCAGCCCAGGAGAGAAAGGTGAGGAGGCGGGCATTCTGGGTCACCATTCCCCAGCGCTGTGCCCTGGCCTTTCATCTGGTGACGGGGGACCTAATGGCCAGGACTGTCTCCCCACCTGTGCCCCTCTAGCTGGACCTTTGTTTCTGCCCCTGTAAGCCGGAGGGTGACAGTCACACTACCTCATAGGGTTGCTGGGAGGGTTCGTTGAGATGCTTTGTACAAAAGCACCTTGTGTAAAAGGGCTAAAGGGTCAGTGCGGTTACAAGTCTTCCATCAAAAAGTTCGATCTTCAGGGGTTCTCACTGCTGTTTCATTTGCATAATATCAAATTGAAGCTCAGGAAGGGCAAGCAATTTGAGCAAAGTCACACAGCTGCAAACAGAAATAAGTGTCCATTCCGATGTTGCAGCTGGGAGGGAGCTCAAAGAACATCTGCCCCCTGGTCTGTAAAAGGGAGCTGAGGGGGGCGCCTGGGTGGCTCAGTGAGCTAAGCCTCTGCCTTCAACTCAGGTCATGATCTCAGGGTCCTGGAATCGAGCCCCACATTGGGATCTCTGCTCAGCAGGGAGCCTGCTTCCCCCTCTCTCTCTGCCTATTTGTGATCCCTTACTCTCTACCAAATAAATAAACTTGGGGGAAAAAAAAAGAGAGAGAGAGAGAGCTGAGTCCAGAAAAGTGGCCACAGGGGGATGGAGGGTGGACAGCACTGCGGGCCAGCACCGCCAGTCCCACCGGGTGCCTTCCTGGGCCTTGTCCCCAGTGAGGGGCCGCTGTCTAGCGCAGCCCAGGAATGAACTCTCGGCAGAGTGGTACAGATCAACTCTGGCAGCCCCTTCTGGAACTTCGTCATCTCAGAGGGGGTCTCTTGGAGATGTGGTGTCATGGCCTAGAGGAATGCACAGCTTGTGTTGGGAGTGTAGGCCCCCAGCCAGCTGATGAGGGCTGGGCCTTGAGCTGAGGTATATGGAGCCTGCCGTGGCACCACGGCGGGTCACACCTTCTGAAAGCTCACGCTCTGTGTGAGGCTCTTGGGAACCAATCCTGCCTCCCCCCAACCCTGCCTTTCCAACTCCATCAGTCTCTCCACCTGACAGAAGAGAGTGCTCTGGGGGCACAGGCTGGAGGTGAGAGGCAGGGTGAGGCCTGGTCAATTGGGGCCCTGCCCACCTGCTCACCGCACTCCCCCACCGCCTGCCTCCAGTCGGCCTCGTGAGAGCACTCACACACACAGGAGGAGCGGCCCAGGGAGGCCCGGATGATGATTGTACTTCTGTGGGAGGGATGCTAAGGGGGGACGGGGTGACTCACAGGACAGTAGGGACATGACGTGTGTCAGGGAATCAAGTGGAAGGAAAGGGGGTTGGTGGCTCAGGGACAGCTGGAGAGGGCATGGTTGCTGACAGAGCTCATTCCCAGAAACCACTTGGCCACCTGGCAGGACTTAAAAAAGCAAGGGGCCCATGTCCACTGGGATTCATCTCTGCTGTGAGTAACAGTGTGTGAACAAGAGAGAAGCTTATTCCTCTCTCACATCTGCCCGTGGTGAGCCTGGAGCTGACCTAATGGCCCTGCTTTGTGAGGGGGGGGTTTCAGAGGTTGGGAGAGCCTCCAGCCCCCCTCCTCGGACCTCTTCCTCTCACGCAGCTCACGCAGAAGCCCTGCCTCCCTTCCCTCTGCCTGCACTCAGCTGGGTGCCGGGACCTCCCGGCTTTCTGCCCGCTCTGGGAAGAGTGCGGAAGGGTAGTGCCCAAGCTATCGGGGAGCAGGGGCCCTCTCCCAGACACTCAGGAAGGCTCCACCTCGGTCCCACTGTTCCCCTGACTGACCCAGCCCCAGCCCGGGCCTCAGGGCCACAGCTACTACAGAGGTCAGCTGCTGCTTCCTCAGTGGCCCAGTGAGGCCTCCGAGAGGAAGTTCTGAGAACATCCAGGGCCATAGCAGAGATCGTCTTGGGTGGCCCCCTTCTTCTTCAAGCCTCCTCCCCAACCATCCAGACTAATGTTGATGCTGCTGCCCTCCTCCTGCTGTGGCCTGAGTGTCTTTGCCTTGCTGTGGGTGTTCACAGTGTAAAACAGAGGAGGGTGATGCTTAATCCGAAGGAACGGAGCTCTCATGGGGAGAGTTGAGGCACTGATGGGGAAGAGTTTGGTGTGGACTCCCCCTCCTCCACCCATCACGTGTCCTGAGCTGGTCCTGGGCTTCAAGGGTCCTGCCCTTTCCACCGCCAGATCTGCATCTAAGCTGGTTCCCTCTGCAGACTCCTGCCATCTGCAGACTCCCCACAGAGACCACCAGTCTTCAGGGAATCACTGAACAATGTGGATCACTGCTCTTCTGGGTGACTCCATGCCAATTACCCTTCCCTCCTCCCTCTAGGGGATAATGTGAGGACAACTCTGTGTGTGTGCATCTGTGTGTACACACATGCATGTGCACATGTGTGAGCTTCTCAGCACTCAGGCTACACCACCACCACTCTGGCCACACTGCTTCATGCTGCCGTCCTCACTCATAAGCTTGGAAGACACTGCCCATTGTCTAACAAGGGACATTCCTAGGTCCTCTGCTTCCACCCTTCTTCCTTACTGGCCCATTCAGCCTTCCATTAGAAAGAAAATGCCAGGACCTTAATTTTCCAGCCCCCTTTACAGATAAGACCCAATTCTCATTGACGGGACCTGGGGCAGGGGGAAGTCTGCTGAGCCTTCTGGGGAAACTGCCCATTTGCTGTCTTTAGATGTGTGAGGACATGCTGTTTAGTGTTGTGGCAGCCATCTTGTGACCATGAGGAAATAAGCCCAAGGTGGGAAAAAATGGTCCTTAACAACATCATTGAGCTGCTAAATTAGCCAGCCCTGGCAATACCCTGCCTCCCTTTGTTATGTGACATAATAAAACATCATGTGTGTTTACACATTTTATTTGGACAACTCTTTTACTTGAAGCCACAAGTACTCTAATACAAAGACTAATCATCATCTGGTGCCCACCTGCCTTTTTGGCCTAATCTTTCACCACAACCCTTATAATGCATCTCTAGCTAAAACATGTTTTTCTTCCTCTTTGGCCTGTTGCCTATAGGTTCCCTCTGGTCTCTTCTAATTAGTGAACTCTTAGCCATCCCTCAAAGCCCAGATCAAATTCTCCCTCTTCTGCCAACTTCTGATCTCCCCCAGGCAGAACTTAAGGCCTCATTTTGCTGCTTCACAGGCCCTCACTGCAGAATTTCCACATAATTCTCTGTCTACTTTTCAGCTGACCACCCCACTATGAGCTCCTCAATGTGAAAGACCCTTTCTCCTTTTTCTGGGTCTCCCCTAGCACAGTACCTGGTACACTGCAGGTGCTTAGTAAATGCTGAATGTTGAATAAATGATGACCCTGCTTCGTCCGCCTCCTCCAGCCCTCGGCTCTCCTGATGTTCCCACCCAGCAGGGCAGGAAGGTGGTAGGTCTCTCACTCCCCAGGCCAAAGGATGCCCAGGTCACCAGACTGAAGCAGAGTGAGGACTGCAGGCTGGGTTACCTGGCTCCTGTCCAGGGCTCTTTCTAGAACTGAGTGGGGGAAACTGGGTGTGTTTCAGAGCTGGCATGATAGCTGTCCAAACTGACATAACAGTGAGGGAGGCAGGAGCTGGGGAGCAGAGGGAACTGTCAGGTGCTGAACAATGTCGCCTGCCAGCCCCTGAGGAGCAGAGGGGGTGGGGAGGGGGAAGGGAACTTAGTGCTGGGAAGGGGCCTAGAACCTCCTCCCTCAAGTGCACCCCCCCCGGCCCATACTGGCTCAAGCCTCACACCAGGCAAAGGTGGGGCCCCTCCAGCTGGTGGGCTCAGGGTCCTCCAGGACCCCTCTGGGAACTCAACAGGAGTGGCTTGGAGGGCTACAGAGACTGGAATGGTGCTTTGCCCACAGGGGGAGGGGGCACGGATCAAGGTCAAGAGCATCACCCATCTCTGAAGATGAGGGCCAGGCTCCTGGGTCCATCTAGCCCTGCTCCTCTGAAGCTGACTACAGGATTGGTAAGTGCTGTGTCCTCTGAGTCCCACTACAGGCCCATGAAGCTGGGATCCTGAGTGCTGAGCTTCCCCAGCCATAGCACACTGCTTCTCTGGGCCTGGCTCCTGCCTGAGTCCAGCCAGTGAGGCCTCTGCAGGCCTTCCTTCAGCTGCAAAGATTTGCCTTCCTTAGACCTGAGCCTCCCAGGCAGGGTGACAGTGGAGGAGGTATGGGGGAAAGGGGACTCAGAAGCTTTAGCCAGGAGTCTTATTTTTTATTTACTTACTAGGTTTTTAAGATTTTGTTCTAAGTTGCTCAAGAACATCTCATCGTAAGAGAAAACACATACACACACTCGAATATTCTAGATAATGCTAATGTGTCTTTTAACTACTTCCTGTTCCCCCAAACAAGTTTCTGTTCCCAGAGATAACTTTAGCTAGTATTGTTTTTTTCATAAAACTACTCCATGCAGGAGCGCCTGGGTGGCTCAGTGGGTTAAAGCCTCTTCCTTCGGCTCAGGTCATGGTCCCAGTGTCCTGGGATCGAGCCCTGCATCGGGCTGTCTGCTCCGCAGAGAACCTGCTTCCTCCTCTCTCTCTGCTTGCCTCTCTGCCTACTTGTGATCTCTGTCAAATAAATAAATAAAATCTTTTTTTTTTAAAGATTTTATTTATTTATTTGACAGAGAGAGATCACAAGTAGGCAGAGAGGTAGGCAGAGAGAGAGAGAGGAGGAAGCAGGCTCCCTGCTGAGCAGAGAGCCCGATGTGGGACTCGATCCCAGGACCCCAAGATCATGACCTGAGCCGAAGGCAGCAGCTTAACCCACTGAGCCACCCAGGCGCCCAATAAATAAAATCTTAAAAAAAAAAAACTACTCCATGCAAAAATGTGTACTTGTTCATGGCAAACAATTGAAGCAAATACCAAATATCTGAGACGAAACATCTCCTTCTCCCCGATAATCATTATTAACCATTTGGGGGGTCTTCTTCTGAATCTTCTAAGATTCATATACAGGAATAAGATATTCATTGTTTTCTCATAAAATATATATTATTTTTCTACACAAATGGTATCCTGTTCTGCACGTGGTCCTGCTTCCGGGTGTTCTCACATACTCTTTCAGAGGTTTCTCCTTGCACACCCAGAGGGACTCAGCCAAGGTGGGCTGCAGGGGTGTTCCCCGCCAACCCTTGCACTACCCTGTCCCTGGGGTGTGCCCCTCCCTGTGGTTCGGGGAGCCAGAGGAGAAGCTCTGGAGCTCAGTGGGCATGCACCATCAGCCCTCTCGGGGAGCCTCCACGTTGGGCGCTCGTAGGGTCCTTGGCTGGCTGCTGGTGACTCCAGGCCCACCACCAACCTTGAGAGTCTCCGCAGGAGGTAGGGGTGGGAGTCCCTTCGCGCCTCCCCATGGATGAGCAGGGAGTTCCATCTTCTTCCTTGCACCTTTCCAGCAGATGACTCCTACCCCACCTTGTGAGCATGCTGCCGGTGTTTGCTGGTCACCACAAAGCCCCAGCTGGAATCCCAGGCAGGGCACCACTGTGCCCGCCCCCAGCACTTCACCCGTCCACTCCTTCTAACACCAGGAGTCCTGCAACAACAGTCACAGGGCAGGAGGCTGTGTGGCTGGCAGCGATGCCTAGCAAAGGGGGCTCGGGTGCAACCCATGTCCCACCCCCAGCCAAGGCAGAAGGAGGCCCCAAGCCAGCTTGGCTGTTCCCCCATTTCTCCCTCTACTGCTGCTGCTCCTGGTTCAAAAAATAAAATAAACACCCTCTTTGCCAAAAAAAAATAAAAAAAAAATAAAGTTGGGGGGGAGGGAGAAAAAACAACAATAAAAAATTTAATATTCCTGAGATGTGGATTTTCTCAAACAGAAGTCAGCTGCTAGAGACAAGTTTGGCAGAGACAGAGGTGGGCTTTTTTTTTTTTTTTCCTTAGTGTTTTCTATTTCTCCCCAGGAGGTGCCTCTTGTTAAAATACATTCCTGGAATGTGATCTCCGTGTGCTTTGCTGATAATTAAAGTTGCTGTGTGTTCATGTTTTCTTTGCCTGTTTGCCGTGTTTGTTTGTCATGATTGCTGGGGGTTCCTTGGTGACAGGATGTTATAGTGGGGGTTGAGAGGGGGACGTGCGCACAAGGTCGGGGGAGTCACCCCAGCAGCTGGCGGCCAAAAGGGTCAAGCAGCTGTGGGGGGGGGGTGTCAAACCGTCCCTGGAGCCGGCCATCGTCTGCAAGAACCTGGATGAACATTCTGGCTAACATTAAGTGTGAAAGGACACCGAAGCCATTTTCAGACATACCTTCCTCATCTGTCTCTTTTCTCAGGGAATTTTGGAAGAGATGTTCCATCCAAACAAGGCAGCAGCTCCCAGCAGCGCTGACGCGAACTTCCGTGGACTTTTGGAGACATGAGGGGCTCGACACAACCCCCTGGTCTGCGCAAGAGGACACAGTCACTGTCCAGGTCCCTCAGCTGGACCCAAGTCACTGCTTTCCCCTGTGTGCACGGGAGAGCTGAGAAAATGGAACCCATCGGGCAGGGGCTCGGGGGCCACCCCAGGTCTGGTGGCAGATCCCCGGGTGTCTGCTCACCAGGCAAGGCAATCTGGAGTGCTCTGAGCTGGGAGAAATCCCTCAGCTGCCTGTAGGTTCAGCAGAAACAGGTGTGTGATGGGAGTAGTTACACGTGGCCAGGCCCCACCACACCTAGCATGAATGGTCTCTAAGTTCACATCCTGGCACGAGGTCATGGCTTCTCTGATCAGACGGCAAGTCCTTGAAATGAGGCCACAGGCCCCCCACCCCCACCCCAAGACCCGACAAGGGTCTGGTGGCCTCAAGCCTTTCTTGCCTGGAAGACCTTTCCTTGGCGTCAAGGCAGCTCAGGGGGCGTCTGCCCCCCACCAGCCCATCCCCCCTCCTTGTCCTTTAGGGAGCGGCACCCATGGCGCTGGTGACCGGCAGTGGGGCATCTCACCCCCCCCCACCCCACTCAATGAGAGCCCATTAAGCCTCTTTTTATTACCACATAACTACTGCCACCTGAGAGGCTTTACTCTCTCCATTTTAGAAATAAACAGTTTTAAATCCCAAAAGCAAGAAAGGAGCACTCCAGCTCGGGCTTCTCACTGGGAGAGGGGCAGGAGCAGGGCAGAGGCCCTGGGGAGGGGCGGCAGTGTCCCCAGGCTCCTGTTGACCTTGTCAGCACAGAGCTCAGAGGACAGCAGCTGGTTCCTCAGCCGCCCGGGGAGCACCGAGGGCAGGGCTCGCCACCTCCAGGGGGGTGCTGCCATGGGGCCCACCAGGTCCTCCTCACCACTGCTGACCCCACCACCATCCCACCCGACCACCTCTAACCATCACCATGGCCTAGTAAGGCAGACGCTGCTGGGACCCTCACTCCCGTCTACAGTGAGAAAAGAGGAGGCTCAGTGGCCCCGCAGGGTCTGCCTGGTGGTGATAGGAGTACAAACAGTGAGGATGAAGACTGTCATTAACTGAGCCCTTCCCTCCGTGTACACGTCACTGTGGCCTGCAGAGCTGGCACTGGTCTCCCATTTTATGGTGACGCCCAGAGGCATTAGGCTGAGGGTCCCGGTTTACCTGCTCCTGTGTGCCGAGCTGGAATTTGAAACCAGATTTGTGCCTTTGTAGCTTCTCAGTCTGACCTTTCCTCCGTCTCCCAGGGCACTCAGGGACACTGCGCTGTACTGTCGCATGGAGGTGACCAGAATGTGTGTCCTGAACCGTGACCAGAAGCAGACACTGTGCATGGCAGCATGGGCAGACAGGAGGGACCAGACACAGTCCTTCCACCAAGGGAGATTGCCGGGAGCAAGGGAGACCCCTGAGGCAGCTGGAAACAGCTGTCCACCTTGGAGTGTGAATGGCACCCGGCCAGGGGGAGCCCTGGGGAGCCATTTCAGAGATAGAGGCGGTGTGGCAGGCAGAGGAGGAAAGGACAGCCAGGGTGGAGGGGACACCTGGACAAAGGGAGAGAGGTGCAGAAGGGGAGGGGTATTTGGGAATTGGGAAGGTATTGGAGGTGGCTCTGAGGTCTGATGTTGGGAGAAGCTGGGCGGCAATAACCCCTCTGGCAGGGGTCCCCTCCTTCTCTCGGGGGCCCCCATCTGAGAAGAGCACTGCTGCTCTGGGGAGGCCAGGGAAGCAGCCAGGATTCTGGCAGAAAAAGAAGGCTCCTCCAGCCCCTTGCAAGAGGCAGCCTGGGGGGATGGAGGAAACGCAGAGTCCACCCCACTGCCTGGCCTTCCTTCTCCGCCCCATTTCCTCACCTGGCAAATGGAGAAACACCCCACCCCACCCCACCACAGGCTCTAATCTAGACTTGTCATAAGAGACCAAGATGGTAGCAAAACCATTCTTGTAAAGTGAACTCACTAGAAGGATGTTAAGTGAAAAGGGTTAGGATGTCAGAGGTGAAGGACTTCTGAGCTATTCTCGGGTCCAGCCTTCCATTTACAGAGGAAGAACCAGGCCCACGGAGGTCATCTAGTGTGTCCAAGATGAGCCAGTGAACTGGAGCAGGGGCAGAACCTTGCCTTCCCTTGTACACCATGCTACCTACAGCCTGGCAACACTTTTCCCACCTCCTTTGTCTGCCTCTGGCCCCAAATATTTCTCCTCAGCCTGCCATACTGGATGGGACCATATCATTAGCACAGTTTCTAGGAGGTGGCTAATCTGCATGCCCTTTTAGGAAGGCTTAAAATGAGTATCAACCACTCACACCTTAGAATGAATTAGTTTTATCAGCTGCTAACAAAGCAAGGGCATTGGTGGGATGAGAATTGTTTTTAAAAGGGGGCAGAGGAAGGGATAACTGTAGATTCTCTTGCTTTGTTCAGGGAAGAAAAGGTTAAATGTGCCTTAGGCAGCTGTTATAATTCAAAGAGGAGGCCTGATTTCAAGTCCAATTTCTGAAATTTATTCTAAGCCCCAAGTCCTCTCGCAGCAAAACAGCAGCAGCAAGTTGACTGAACCAGAAGTCCCTTCCAGGCTGATGTTCTAGTTTTCCCCACCACAAGGAGAAGGCCCTGGAAAGGGGGTGGGCAGTCTTCCAGCTTCCCCGCAATCCCCCTCCCCACCAAGTCCTAGGACAGGAAGGCCAGGCTTCAGGGCCCTGCATGTCATAGGCCTAGCCCTGTTGCAGCTCCCATGAAGGCAGGAATAGGGGCTCCAGCAGGAGTCAATCACTCGGGGAAATTCCTGCCTTGGCAGCTCCGCAGGAAGCAGACTGAACCTCTCAGCCCTCCTCCACCTTCAGCTTGTAACAGCCTCCTCTGGGGAGCAGGACCTGACTCCCCAGTGACAAACATAAACATCCGCTCTTCTGCTGCGAGTCCCCCACAGCTTACAGACCTCTACATAGTTCACTCTTTTTATGTTAATAGTACCTTATTGAAGTACAGTGTAATTAGCATGCAATGAAATGTACAAATCTTAAGTCCTCCAGGAGACTCTGCAAATGGGTACACCCTGGGGCCATCACTCACAATGGGGATAATAAAAGAGTCTTGCAACGTTATAACTTATGAGTCTTGCAACAATATAATTCATTTACCCCTTTCAGTCCTTTGTGCTAGTGTCACTATATTTTATTTCTGCGTTCTTTTTTAAAAAGTGGGGGCAGAAATCAATCTGTTATATTCATTCACATGTTTACAATTTCTGGTGTCTCCATTTCTTTCTTTTTTTTTTTTTTTTTAAGATTTTATTTATTAGACAGAGAGAGTAGGCAGAGAGAGAGGAGGAAGCAGGCTCACTGCTTAGCAGAGAGCCCCGATGCAATGCAGGGCTCGATCCCAGAGCCTGGGATGGAGACCTGAGCCAAAGGCAGAGGCTTTAATCTACTGAGCCACCCAGGCGCCCCTCCATTTCTTTCTGGTAGTCTGGGCTTCCATCTGGGATTCTTTCCCTTGGCCTGAAGAACTTCCTTTAGTATTTCTGGTAGGGTAGGTCTCCTAGCAATGAATTCTCCAAGCTTTTATTTGCATCTATTTTCATGAAAGGAATTGGTTTATAGTTTTCTTTTCTTATAATGTCTTTGTCTGATTTTGGTATTTGGGTGATAAGGGCCTCATAAAATGAGTCAGGAAGTATTCCCTCTCCTTCTATCCTCTGCAAGAAATCGTAGAAAATTGGTATAATTTCTTCCTTAAATGTCAGGTAGAATTCACTAGTGAATCCATCTGGGCCTGGTGCTTTCTGTTTTGGAAAGTTTTTTGTTATTGAATCAATGTCTTTAATATTCAGATTGTCTATTTCTCCTTGTGTGAGTTGTATCTTTCAAGGAATTAGTCCAATTAGTCCAGATTATCAAGTTATACTGTAATTCATAATATTCCCTTGTTATCCATTTAATAAAGGATCTGTAGTGATGTCCCCTCTTTCATTTCTGATATTAGTAATTTGCGTCCTGATTTAGTACTTTAGTAATTTAGTAAATTAGTAGTTGTGTCCTGATATTAGTAATTTTTTCTTAGACTAACTAAAGAGTTATCAGTTTTACTGATCCTTTCAAAGAACCAGCTTTTGTTTTCATTGATTTTCTCTTGTTTTCCTGTTTTCAATTTGATTGATTCTATTCTTTTACTACTTCTTTTCTTCTTCTCACTTGGATTTAATTTAAACTTCTTTTTTTAATGTCTTAAGGTGGAGGCTTAGATAATTGGTCTTAAACCTTTCTTCTTTTCTAATATGTGTTCAATGCTATAAATTTTCCTCTAAGCATGAGTTTTGTTGCATCCCATAAATTTCGATAAGTTGTATTTTTACTTTCATTTTGTCCTGAATATTTTAAAATTTCTCTTGAGATTTCTTCATTAACCCACATATTATTTAGAAGAGTGTTGTTTAGGGGTGCCTGGTGGCAGTTGCCTTTGGTTCAGGTCATGATCCCAGGGTCATGGGATCAAGCCCCACATCGGCTCCCTGCTCAGTGGAGAGCCTGCTTCTTCCTCTCCCTCTGCCTGCTGTTCTGCCTACTTGTGCTTTTTCTCTCTGTCAAATAAAAAATTTTTTTAAATCTCTAAAAAAAAGAAGTGTGTTGTTTGATCTCCTAATATTTTATAATTTTCCAGCTATTTTTCTGTTATTGATTACTAGTTTACTTTGCTTTTTATCTGAGAGCAGATATTTTTCTTCTTTTATATTTGTTTGAGTGTGTTTTCTGTCCCAGGCTGTAATCTGTTTTGGTGAATATTCCATGTGAACTTGAGAATATATATTCTGATGTTGAATGTGTTAGTCTATAGATTCTGCCTGATGATTCTGTCTATTTCTTTCTTTTTCTTTTTTTTTTTAGAGAGAGAGGTGAGGGGAGGGGCAGAAAGAAAGAGAGAATCCTAAACAACGTGGGGCTTGAATTCACAACCCTGGGATCTTGATCTGAGTTGAAATCAAGAGTCAGACGCTTAACTGACTGAGCTGCTAAGATGCCCCAATTCTGTCCATTTCTGATGGAGAGCTGTTGAGCCTCCAACTGTAATAGTGGTTTCACCTGTTCCACCTTACAGTTCTATCTGTTTTTGCCTGACATATTTTGATACTCTGTTGTTAGCTGCATGCTCATTAGGGATTGTTATGATTTCTTGAAGAATTGGCTTCTTTATCATTATGTAATGCTCCCCTTAATTTGTGATAACTTCCCTTGGTCTTAAGTTGGCACTGTCTGAAATTAATATTTAATAAATATTAATATTAACATTAATTTAAAATAAAATTAATATTCCTGCTCTCTTTTGATTAGTGTTCACATGGTATACCTTTCTCTATTTACTTTTTTTTTCAATATTTTATTTATTTATTTGACACAGAAGGAAATCACAAGTAGGCAGAGAGGCAGGCAGAGAGAGAGGGGGAAGCAGGCTCCCTGCCGAGCAGAGAGCCCAAAGCAGGGCCCGATCCCAAGATCCCGAGATCACAACCCGAGCCAAAGGCAGAGGCTCAACCCACTGAGTCACCCAGGCACCCCTCCATTTACTTTTAATCTATGTGTCTCTTTATATGTAAAGTGGATTTCTTATAGACATATGGTCGCATCTTGTCTTTTTATCCACTCTATCTTTCCTCTGACAGATTGCTAGCCTGAGGGGCTACCTCATTGGTCTTATCCAGAGTTGAGCAAGATGGCAGCTGGGTTAGTCTCAGTTCATTGAGGTTTTGCCATTCCAAGGGTGAGTTCAGCTCCCCTCCCCCTTCAGCAGGGCTTTGGATCTAACCACTGTGAGATACCTCTCTCACCTCTCTCTCTGCTTCTGTCCATCCATGTTTCTATCTACTTATCTATCATCCATCTAACCATCTATCATCTATCTCCACTTTCCAACCCCGCCCCCAGCTGATGCTTATTCATCCAAAGCTCCACGGAGGAGAACTGGCAGGACAGCTGGTAGAGGATAGCTCTATATTTGGGGCTCCTCTAGACTTTTTTTTTTTTTTAAGTTTTTTTTATTTATTTATTTTGAGAGAGAGAGAGCGAGTGCGCATGCGCATGAGTGGGGGGGGAGGCAGAGGGAGAGAGAATCTCAAGCAGACTCCATGTTAAGAGCAGAACCTGATATGGGGCTCGATCTCATGATGGTGAGATCATGACCTGAGCCAAAATCAAGAATCAGATGCTTAACCAACTGAGACACCCAGGTGCCCAAAGGGGCTCATCTAGATTCTGATACACCAGACAAGTTCACCTGGTTTTTGAAAGTTTGGACATTTTCTCCTTTTCCAACAAAGTCCCTCTGCCTGTCAGGCCTGCTCCTCCACTACCCAGTTTAGGCAACCACCCCCACTGACGCAGTATGAAAGCAACTGCCAATCTCTTCTCTCCTGGAAGGCTTTGCCCTCTCTGTAATTTAGTCCACTTAGACTGTGTGTATGCACATCTCCACAGCTTTCCTATGACTTTAAAGGAAATATTTTTAAAAAATTTGTCTGCCGCGCTCTTGAGTTTGGATAATTTATTTCAATCTGCCTTTGAGTTCACTGATCCTCGTTGCTATGGCAGGAACAATGGTCTGTCACCACCTTCCACATCCTACCCAAGCTGTCCCTATTAAGCTCTTTTCAGCCTCCCATCAGCTCTGTGAATTGGTCAGGTCAGGGATTGGCATCATTGTCCCTGTTTCACAGCTGATATCACAGAGGGCTAGAAGATCTGTAAATGCTCAGAAGACATAATGAAGCCCAACCCCCCAGCGCAGTGCCCTTGCCCCACACCACTGCAATGGGGCTCTTATTCATGTGGTCAGGCTCTTTCTCTTCCCCGCTCCAAGTGGCCCATCAAGCTGGGCCCTGGGGTTCAGGTCTCCCTGGCCCTGTGTCTACTCCTCTCTCAGATTGGAGGGAAGGCTCAAGCAGCCCCAACAAGGCTTGGGTTCACTCCAAACTGAAGAAGCCTATAGGACACCCCACCCCTGAAACCCTAAGGACAGGCTGTACGTACCCTTTATACCTTTGCCCAACTCATCCTCCAAGACACACATATAACTTGTCCTCTGGTTCCATCAAGACTGTAAAGGGCCCTGAATTTGCATCTGTAGCCACTTGAGTTAAACCCTCTAAGCCCAGTTTCCCAGGCCACTGGCTCAGCTGCCAGCTAATTCTACACAAGCATCATTGTTGGACCCAAGAATCCTCTCTGGTGACTGGGTCCTCATCTGCTATACCATTCCTTGCAAGAAATGTACCAGCCCACAGATGATGGCTCTGTTTATGACGTACAATTTTAACCTTATGTATCTTGTTTAGTGCCTGCTGCATGCCAGGCTTTGGACAGTATAATGCCATGATCTTTCATTTTAATAGGCCATCTGGGAGCACCTGGGTGGCTCAGTCAGTTAAACGTCTGCCTTTGGCTCAGCTCATGATGCCAGGATGCTGGGATCGAGCCCAGCAGTTTAGGCTCTCTGCTTAGCAGGGAGCCTGCTTCTCCCTCTGTCTGCTACTCCCCTGCTTATTCTCTCTCTCTCTCTCACTCTCAAATAAGTAAATAAATAAAATCTTTAAAAAAAAAAATAATAGACAATCTGGCCAAACTCTGCAAACATCGGAAAGGCTTGCAAACATTCTTTCTCCCTGCCCCAGTCCACTGGCCTTGCTGCCTCCGAGGGCCACTTGTCCTCTGGACACTTGGGGGCCTGTCTTTCTGGATGTGCAAGGTTGCTTTCCCAAAATTAATTACCGTCATGGTCCAGCCCTGCCTTCCTAAATCCTACCTCCCCCTCACAAATTCAGAAATAAAAGATGCCTCAAGATGCTCCCTGATTTGCAGGGTGATGGTGACTGACAGCCTTGAAAGCCAATGAACAATCTCATCTCCCAGGACCAGGTCATCACCCCCATGTCTTCCCTGGGTTGGTTCCTGGAATGGATCCTTTGGGCAAGGCTGTTGTGCTCACAATGGGACTTGCTGCAGGGTCCAAAATCAGACACCTGTGCCTGCCATGCCCCTAACAAACTCATGTCATGGGCAAAAGGCACAAGGAGAATGAGTTCAATAGGTCCTTTGGAGTAGAGAGGCCGGGATTTGGATCCTGGTCGCCCCACTTATTGACTGAGCGTGGGGATTTGTTTTCCACCTATCTGGCCCTCAGTGAAGACAGGCCAGGGCACAGGCAGCAGGTGCACCAGTCACGAAGAGTGTGCTCACTTCCAAGCCATGTGTCCTCCACTGACCTCAGTCGGGTCCGGACTGTCCCAAGCGCACCTCCTCAGTGGTAGGAAATCTTCCTGCTGCTCCACTGTAATGGCCTCCATCCCCCAAAATGCAGGTTTGAGGTTCACACCCCACACTCAAGACCACCAAAGGGCTCTTTAGAGTCTGCAGGAGAAAGCTTTGGAGTCATGTAATCATGATCAAACACCAGCCCTGTGACCTTGGAAAATTATTTAGCTCTGGTGGGGCTCAGTTTCCTCATCTGAAAGGAGGTTGGCGATGACCCCTGAGATGAGATGGCATGTAGGAATGTGGGAACACGCCTATTGCACAAACAGATGTTCAGTCATGTCTATTGTTGGCCTTCATCCTTTCTCTCCCCTCCCCAGGTCTAAGGAACTATAGAAACCCACAGACACAGTCAAGCATTCACCATCAGTGACCTCTGAAAAATCAGGAAGTCATGCGGGGGGCCAGCAGAGAAGTGACAGGGAAACTTTGTACCCATTTCCAAGAAGGGATTGAAAAATCTGCATACAGATAAGCTTAAATTTTATCTCCAGCGAGATTTCTCAAGTTATTCAAATGGCTTTATTTACAAGAACCGGAAAATGACACCTGCAGGCTCTTCTGGAAGGAGGCAATGGTCACCGACATGCAGGGTTCCTCAGCTGGTCATGCTAACACAAACCCCCTCCCCTCTTTGATATTCAACTGGCATTAGGAGGAAACATAGCACTTCTCGAAGTGACCGACCATCTCATGATAACCTGGAGGTGATGTGTACAGGTTGTAGCTCAGCGGTTCATTTACATGGATGATGGAACAACTAA
The DNA here is from genome assembly GCF_964662115.1 of Mustela nivalis. Taxonomy (NCBI): domain Eukaryota; kingdom Metazoa; phylum Chordata; class Mammalia; order Carnivora; family Mustelidae; genus Mustela; species Mustela nivalis. Next base: position 34,532,349 of record NC_139027.1, on the reverse strand, counting down.
TTATTCAAGGGTGGGGCTCTAATTCTCAGCCATGGGGCTCCATCCTGCCCCAAAAGCTCGGCAATGTGTTGGATGGGCCACAGTATACCTATTAATCAGCCCCAAGCATCACACTGGCTAGAAAGGATGGCGAGCTTGTTGAATGACAGGATCCAGATTCAAAATTAACCCAAGAATGTGGAGCAGTGGGTGTACTCTCAGACGTTGCTGGTGGGAGGGAAGAGAATACAGCCACTTTGGGAAAAGATCTGTCAGTTTCTTATAAAATTAAATATACATCTACATATGAGCCAGCAATTACAATATTAAATATTTACCCAAGAGAAACGAAGACATATGTCCACACAAAGGCTCATACACAAACATTCTTAGCAGGTTTCTTCGTAAGAGCCAACAACTGGAAATGGCCCAACTGTCCGTCAATAGGGCAACAGATGAACACAGTGTGGTATAATCATACAACCCAACACTACTCAGCAACAAAAAGGAACACGTGGGGCGCTTAGGTGGCTCAGTGGTTTAAGCCTCTGCCTTCGGCTCAGGTCATGATCTCAGGGTCCTGGGATGGAGCCCCGCATCGGGCTCTCTGTTCAGCAGGGAGACTGCTTCCCTTCCTCTCTCTCTGCCTGCCTCTCTGCCTACTGTGATCTCTGTCTGTCAAATAAACAAATAAAATCTTAAAAAAAAAAAAAAAGAACAAGCTACAGATACATGCAGCAAACTCCGTGAATCTCAAAAATATTATGCTGATTTTAAAAGGTCTGACACTGTAAGACGGCATTTATATGAGTTTCTAGAGTAGGCAAACCGCATCAGAACAGACTTGCCCGTAGAGGGCTGAGGCGGACATTGCCAGGGAAAGGACTTAAAAACTTTCAGGGGAGAACGTAGTGCTCCCTATCTTCACAGCAGTCTGGGCTACATGGGTGTTTGCATTGGTCAGGCGTTTTGTTGTATATACCCAAAAAATGTAAATAAATATTGATCTCAAGTCAATGCATGCATGCTGAAATGTTTGCGGAGAACAGGAGAAATTACTTTGAACGTTATTTTTTTTAATTAACATATAATTAATCTTAGCCCCAGGGGTACAGGTCTGTGAATAGTCAGGCTTACACACTTCCCAGCACTCACCATAGCACATACCTCCCCAATACTTTGAATGTTATTAAAAGATAAAATGGATTGACAGATGGGTAGAATGATGCTGTGTGATAAAGCACGGATATTAAATATAAGTTGTACTTCTAGGTGGTGAGCATACAGTTAGTTGTTCACTCTCTGATTCTATCAACTTTTTTGTGTGTTTGAAAATGTCATAATATGTTCAAAAAATTAACCCAGGAGGGTAGGGAGATGGCCAAGAATCAGGGTGAAATTGAATGCAGCTAGATCCCTTGCCAAGGTCATAGTGCATAACCCGTTCGTGGGCCGGCTCTTGGACAGCTTCTAGGCAAGGAGGAAGCAGGCCCTCCCCTTTCCCCAGCCCTGGCAGAGCCTCCACATGTTGGAGTCATTATCAGTGAACTTGGGCACACTCTGTGCACGATCATTTGAATCAGGAGGAAGATGAGATCAAGCTGCTAAGACATTCAGAGCAACTCCCCCCTCTTCTGCCCGGGGGATCCTTCCCACCCAAGCTCAGTGCAGAGCCATTGGCCTCCAGGGTGGCGGATGCTGGAGCTGTAGAGTGCAGGCCAGACTCAGGGCTGGCCTGCCAGAGGCCAGGGACTGCAGAGCTGCTCACGTCCGCACATTTCTGAACATCCACATCCCTTGGCTCATTTCCAGGGGCCAAGACCCTTACCCCTCCACTGGGGATGGCCGCCTCCTGCACTCAGGCAGAGGGGGCCCAAGAATTCTGGCTGGCTCAGCCTCGCACTCAGACCTCAGCAGAGAGACACGCAGAAGGCCACGTCTTCTAGTCCATCCTGCCCCTGCCCTGGCCCAGGCCTACATGGTCAAATGCAGACCCTTGAGGCTGCTGCCCTGCCTGGGTCTTCCCATGGAAGCTCCCCGCAACCCCTGCAGCGACTCACTCCCTCCAGCCACGGTGCCCTTCCCTACCCCTGCCTCTTCCCCTCAAATGCCTGAGTCAGGGCACAGACCTCTGCTCAGGCCCCGAGAAGTGCCATGCGCAGACTTATTTCAGTGTTCCCTTCGTCCCCCTGCGCCCCCACCCCCCCATGGGCATCCTTCCATACCCTTAGAACTATCTGGTATGATTTCTCTATGCCTGTGTTCTCCACTGACGTAAGCGGTTTCACCATATGGCCTCTGTCCCTCAGGCGGGTTTGCACTCAGAACCATATTTTCAGGATCACCCGGTGATGGAATGGGATCTTGTTCGTGGCTCCTGATGGCTGTGTGACTCCCACCTACATGTTCTCCCAGTGTCGGGCCCCTGGTTTAATCCCACGCTTCCTGGCCATAAGTAACACTACGAGAAACATCCTCGTGAAGGCTCCTAGAGACCCGAGCGGGAGCTGCCTGTGAGGAGAAGCCAGCACTGGTATGGCCGCTGCAGACTTCCACATACTTCAAACCCTAGGTGCTATCAGATCGCTCTGAGCCACCGCACCAGTCCCCACTCCATCTGCTGGCGCAACGAGAGGAGAGAGGACCTGCCTCTTTGGAAAACTCTTTGCTCCCTGACAAGGCAGGAGCTGATGTAGGAAAGAAGGCAAGCTTCAGGTATAGGAGGCAGGTGAGGCTGTGGTGGTGTCTCCAAGGACACCAGGTGAGGAATGGGGGAGGAGGAGAGGAGGAGCCACTATGAGGCGAGGCCAAGCACCCCCATGGGCAAATTTAGGGTCATCCAAAATGTTATCCTAAAGTTATTTGCTTTGCCGGCAATGGTGAGAGCCCTCTTCAAAACAACCAGCTGGTCAGATCTTCATGTGATGCTTCACATGAGGGGGCTTCCTAGAGGCCCAAGGACCAGACCCCCGTGTGGGAGCCAAAATGGGAAGAATAAAGGTCCATGAGCTCTGCCTTGTAGTAACAGACCTCCTAGAGGGCTTCAGGCCCCAGGCAGATCATGGGGTTTGGGGTTCTTGGCCATCTTATCTTGATCCCAAGATTGGGGAGGTGCTCCCAACACCGGGACGGTGCTCCCTGGTAGGTGGGGACATTGGTGAGGATGTCACTTCCCACATTACTGAGTGCCCCACTGAGGACCAGCAGGACAAACAGCCCTCTGCCATGGTCACCTGGGCTGTGTCTGAGCCCAGCTATGTGACGAGCTAATGACCTGTAAACCAGGTCTCTGATCAGGTTTCCCACTCACCCTTGGCCAAGTATGCGGGAACGTCTGCTTTCTAGGTGGTGTCCTTTGAAGCACATTTTTTTGTTTGTTTGTTTGTTAATTCTGAAGAAGTCCAATTTACCCATTTTCTTCTTTGGTTGCTCATGCTCTTAGTGTCATACCTAAGGACCCATTGCTTATGCCAACATCATCAGATCATGTCTGTTTTCTTGTAAGAGTTGTCATTTAAGGTCTTACTTTTAAATCTTTGATCCATTTTGAATTAACTTTTGTATATGCTGTGACACAAGAATCAGAATTCATTCTTTACCTATCCAGTCTCCCAACACCTTTCGTTGAAAAAATGATTATTTACCTCATTGGATTATCTTGGTACTGTTGTCAAAAATCGACTGGATGTAAATGCAAGGGCTTATTTCTAGACTCTAAATTCTATTCCACTGATGGGAGTGTAACCTTGTGTTGGTATCACACAGTCTTTTTTTTTTTTTAGATTTTATTTTTATTTAATTAATGTATTTATTTTAAATAGGCTCCCTGCCCAATATGGGGATTGAACTCACAACCCTGAGATTAAGAGTCACATACTCCACCAACTGGACCAGCCAGGCACCCCCCTCCCCAACCCAATCTTAGTTAAGGTAACTTTGTAGTAAGTTTTGAAATCAGAAACTCTTTAACTGTTGTTCTTTCTCAGTGCTGTGTTGGCTATTCTGGGTTTCTTACTTTTCCAAATGGACAATGGCAGGATCAACTTTTCAATTTTTTGGATTTTGATAGAGATTACATAGAATCTGTAGGTCAATTTGGGGAATATTGCCATACTGACAGTCTCAAATCTTCTGATCCTTGGACATTTATTTTCATTTATTTAGATCTGCTTTTACTTTCTTTCAACAGTGTACTATAATTTCCAGGGTGTAAGTTCTTCACTTCTTTTGTTACATTTATTCCTAAGTATTTTGTTCTTTGATGCTACTGTAAATGGAATTGTTTTCTCACTTGCATTGTCAGATTGTTCACTGCAACTATATAGAAATCCAAGGAGATTCCAATATCCTCTTTCTGTCCTGTGGTTCGGGCTCACTTCTCTCTGGGCCGTGACCCTGAGCTGCCCTAGTGTCCTGCAGCATCACCCAATGTCACCACGGTTTCTGCTGGACTGCGTCCTTACCAGACCATGGCTCCTTGAGGGCCTCATTCCAGTCCAGGGCCCAGTACTCAGGGCAGGTTCATCGAGGAAACGAAGGAATAAGTAAATAAGTGAGTGAATGAGTCAATGGATGGACACATCAGTCCAAGCCACATGCTGGATTCTGCATGTAATCGGGCAGCTACCCCCGGAGCACTGGCCTCAGGTCTCCCAGGTGAGTTCCAGGCTTGTCTTCTACCTATCCTGAAGGTACTTCTGCTCCATGGCCTCCACCCATCCAACAGGGAAATGGAGGGAGGCTAGCTGCAAGGGAAAGTTTAGTTGGAGGCGGAGCTAAGTGAAGGGACAGGGAAGTGGGCGGGCACTTGAGCAGAGGAAGCCCAGCCAGTGGTTCAAGGCTTCCCTGCAAGGACCAGGCAGGCTCCAGCCAGGCTGCCAAAAAGTTGGAACAACCCAAATGTTTATCAGCTGATGGGCTGATAAACAAACTGTAGTATATTTATACAATAAAGTAGTATTCGGCCATAAATAGGAATGGAGAACTGGTACACACTACAAGAGGAACCTTGAAAACATGACGCTAAGTGACAGAAGCCAGACACAAAAGGCCACAGACTGTGTGATTCCATTTACATGAAATACCGAGAAGAGGCAAATCCATAGAGACAGAAGGCAAACTGGTGGTTGCCAGGGGCTGAGGGCAGGAGGGGGAAGGAAGGTTAGAGACAAAGGGGACAGCGTTTCTTTTGGGGGTGACAAAAATGTTCTAATATTGATTGTGGTGATGGTCACACAGCTCTTGAAGATACTAAAAGCCACTGAGATGTGTACTTTAAGTGGGTGACTTACGTGGTATATTATAATTTCTCTCTCAGTAAAGACATAGAATGGTGTATGAATTCTATCTCAATAAAGATTTTTTTAAAATCTCCATAGAGGGGCATCTGCAGTAGCTCCGTCCTCTTTTCCAGAAGAGGAAGGAGCAGCAGTTTCTTGGTCCAACCCCCCAGAAGCACCACAGACATGCGGGTCACCTTAACCAGGCCATCTCTCCTCTCTGGAGCTTGTCTCCTCATATCCAGGATGGAAGGGACTGGGTCATTTCTGAGCGCCTTTCCAACCCTGATGTGTCATGACTCAAAACAAGGGAGCCCTTTGAGCCAGCAGCCCCAGTTCTGGAAATCTCGCCTGGAGAGCCGTCCTCGGGCAGGAGAAAGCACAGTCCTCAGAAATGTTCTGTGCAGCATTTTCTGTAACACTGAAAAACCAGAAGCCACCGAAGCGTCCAATAACAATAGAACAGTTACATAAAGGATAGCTGTGACGTTTAAAACGAGGCCTGAAAACCCCGACAAACATGGGAAATGCTGCTGCTGTGACATTTGGAGCAAAGTGGGGACAGGGTTGAGTGGGTACAGGTGGCCGAGCCCACATAAGCCTTACCAGGAGAGCAACAGGGACAGACTAGAGCTGGTGTGTCAGGGAGAAGCCATGAGACTGAGCATGTCTCCCACATCTACCAGGAAGCCCACCAATGTCACCATGACGACGGTGTTTGTGTGACCTACAAAGTGAAAATCAGTTCCTCAGTGTGGTCTGTGTGGCACAGGTGACCTGCAGGCTGCTGTCGCCTCTCGGGGCAGGAGACCTCAGGGACAAGGAAGCCAGGGGGTCACTCCTTAGGCTGCCTCAAAGTCAGGGTCCCCAGTGGGCCACGCTCCCCCAGGGGATAGCCTCCAGGAACCATGGGGAGCCCCGGCAGGAGAATCCTGCCCGCACACCTGCAGAGCATCCTCACCCAGCTGGATTAGCCCCCAGGAGAAACGGGGGCTCCATCTGGGGAGAATCTTTGTCCTGGACCAATTGGAAAGGTCATGCGGACAAAGACTTTGGTGGCTCATGCGATGTCTCGCTCCTTGTGCTCTGGCTCTATCTAGGTCTAAAGCATAAGGGGAGGAGTGAGGAGGAAATGGGGGAGGGGTGTGTCACCTCCTGGTCCAGACCACACACCCACTGCCCGAGGCGGGGGCTCCCCTTCCTGGACTTACCCAGCAGCTGGGGCAGGGTAGACAGGGGCAAGCCAGGTCTGGCCCCATGAACTCAATATGGTGCTCCTTCCACAGGCCCAGGTCACAACCGAACCAGAGCCCTGGGGCCCAGTGGGCACGGGCTTTCCTTACCTCTGTGAGCTCCCACCCCCTCTTCCCCTCCTCCGTGCCTCCCGTGGGTAGATCCCTGCAAGCCTTTGGGACCCTTATCCCCACCTCCCATGTCACAGGGACAAAGGAGGCAGGCCACCCAGGCTGACCTGAGCCAAGGAGAAACCCCACACTCCTGACCCCTCTGCACCTGGGAGGAGAGAGACAGATGAGGGATTGAAGGAAGCTTGAGGTTTGGCTTCTGTCCGGGCTCTGGTGGTGCGAGCGTCTGCTGGTCAAACTCCGCTGTCCACAGCCACCCCTGGCCAGCATCTATGGGGGGCCTGGGGCATGGCGGTTGGGCTGGGGAAGAGGGTGGGCTCTGGTCCAGTTTAGGGGTTTCACCTGAGTTCTCGGTGGGGCCAGCTGCCTGGGCCACTGTCATCCTCAGGGCTCAGAGACACAGAGAGCCAAGGCAGAGAGAAGAGTTTCAGCGGCCAGGGCCCCAGGAGTGGGGCCAAGGCCAGGGCCGGAGAGAAGGGGTGCTGGAGTCAAGGAACCGACTCCTTAGAGTCTCAGGCAGGCCTCTCCCGGTTTTGCAGAGCAGTTTCACACGCACGGCCTCCAGACCTCCAGGCCCAGCCCTATCCTGAGAGGCAGGCAGGACAAGACTCGCCTAACAAACAAAAGAGCCATCTGTGGGTCCTGGGTCATGCCAGGCCCAGTCTGGAGAGAGACAGACAGACAATAAAGAATGGCACAGGGAGGAAGGAGGACAGCAGAAGGTGTCGTTGGGCTGGCGGCTGAGCTCTGGGGTGGGAGCCCGAATGCTGGGGGCTTGGAAAGGCCTCCCGGAATAGTGGGGCCCAGAGCGGAGGAGGCTGGGGAGAGAAGGCCAGGCAACAGGAGGGGCACGTGGGAAGGCTTAGGGATGTCATCAGAGAGCTTCAGTTTCGCTAAGTGCCTGCCTAATTCTGCCAGATAGGTATTCCTGTCTCATTTCGCAGATGGCAAACCCAGTGTTCTATTGCTGACTTGCCCACGGCTACTCCTAAGAGTCTGGTAAGTCGGGGTAGGTGAACTGCCATAGCAGTGAACCCCCAGATCTCCGTGGCTTCCCGCACGCTGACTGCTTGCTCACATCACAGTCCTGTGGAAGTCAGGCACCCCTCCTCCCAGCTGGGGCTCAGGGACCTGGGCTCCATAATCCTCTGGTACCTCCACGTCTAGCCCGTGGCCTTGGAGGTTGCTGCAGAGCAGAAATTCAGCTGAGGATGGCCTACAGGAGAATCATATGGGCCAAGTGGAAGCAGAGTGGGTCTCTTCTGCCCAGATTCACTCCTAGGTCAGGGGGGCCAGGAAGTGAGGGCTATTGGGAGTTCAGGAAGAAGGGGAGCCCAAGGATGTCAGGGATACTGGACGACTCCTTCCTGAGCACTTGACCCTGAACCTGTGTCTTCAACCATAGGCTACTCCTCCCACACACTCTGGGGGAACTAGGCACTCTGGCTACATGGCAAGCAGCTGGGATGGCTCAAATGCAAGGGTGGGGAAGATCTGGCCCCCAGAGGGCTGCAGGCCAAATGTGAAAGTCTCCAGCGCTGGCCGGGGCATCTGGACTTTCTCCTTAGGCAGTAGCGAGCCACTGACAGCCAGTAAGCAGGGAAGTGCCATGGGTGAGTCCGGGTTCTAAAGAGATAAAGCTGCAGGAGATGGGGGGTGGAGGGGAGGGGGAGGGTAAGGAAACCAGAGGTCATGTGAACTGCCCAGGGTCGCCTGGTGACCCAGAGTTGAGTCTCTGGACCCCTGCTCCCGTGTTTGTCCTCCTCTGCCTCCAGCCTGTGCTGGAAGCCTCAGACACAGAATCTGTGCGGGGGGCCCCAGGCAGGACAGCACAGCGCTCCCCCCCCCCAAACAAGGGCCAGCTAAGGGAAGGCTGCCCTTGCTCTGGGAGGGTGGACATGGGGCTGTAATTCTATTGTCTGGGACCTGGCAAGGGCAGAGGGATCAATAACTACGTTTGGTTCATTGCAGGCGCCGGGACATCACTCAGGCCCAATGAGGAGCCATTAACCTAGATCAAGTGTGCCCTGCAGGGAAACCATCTCCCAGCAGCCTCATTAGGACAGGGCTCTGCAGCAAGACACAAGGGGGTGGGTAAGGTGGGGCCACTGGGGAGGCTGGTGGTGTTGCTCCCCAGGGGAAAGCACTGGTGGGACATGTAAGTCATCAGCCCTGGATCTTGGCTCTTCGTTGCCTGAGGAGAAGGCCAGGTGTTTCCTGGTATAGGTGAGCCACTTGCTCACCTATATGATGATAGATATAGACTTGCTCACCAGGTAGGTGTAGATGCCAGCCTCTGTAAACCTCCTCATACCCCTTTCTGTCCCTACACAACCTGGTGACAATACCCCTCCTTTCTTAGTCCCCGATAAACCCTCTCCTCTCCACAGCCCCTCCCAGCCTTCTCCCAGAGAGCTGGGAGGAACTCCTGCAGGATTTCCCTCAGCTCCTTCCCCCTGAGCTGCTGGCTCTCCCCCTCCCTCGCCCTCCCTCCCCATCACAGCCTCCCAGATGACCACAGGTGGCTATCATGGGCAAACCTATTCTCAGGCTCCACCTGCATTACCTCGCCTCACCGTGAATAAGCTTGTGAGCCCTGTGCTTCCCCAATCCACAATGCACTGCTGCCTAGAGAGGGCAGGGGGCTTGCCTGAGGTCACACAGCAACAGGGGCTAGCACCAGAAATGTTATCTCTTCACTTCCTGGCCCTGCCCAGTCCTTGGCCCTCGGTCCTCTTCCTCTGCTCTCCCACTCCAGCCATTCCTCATCCCACCGGGGGGGGGGGGGGGGGGGGGGGGGGGGAAGCTCAGGCTCTTTGCTGGGGGGATGGGGGGGGTGCTGTGTCTATGGACACAGTCTGCCCCTCGGGTCTGGGAGGGTAAAGTTGGCGGATGGGTGGCCTTAGGGCTCCATCCCAGTGGACAGGAGCAAAGGGAAGGCAGGAGTAACCTCAGGGAAAGCAGCCTCTGTGTAAGGGAGCTGCATGGAGCTCCCCATGGAGCCCAGAATGTTATTTCCTCTACCTCCCCCGCCCCACCACCACCACTCCCCCGCCCAAAACACCCCCCCCACACACACACACACATAGTCCCCTGCTGGCCCAGGACTGGCTGGCAAGCTGGAGGTCTGCCTCCTTGTGGCAAAAGCAGCCAGAGAGGCTCTGGGTGGGCGGGGCAGCAAGGCCAGCTGGAGGTGAGAGGCTCACCTGGGCTCAGAAATGCCCTCTGTCCATGGAGAGTGGAACAGGCCGAGAGGGGCTTAAGAAGAGGACATGAAAGAAGAGTGAAAAGGCTGACGGGAGACCCAGTGCTCTCTTAGGATCTCTCCTCCCCTCGACCACTTGCTGTAACGAGATCTCACCTCCAAGCCAGAGCCTAAATGAAAATTCCCCATATCCAAGTTCCTTCCCAGACAGTTACAGGGGTCGAAGTTATGGCCTTGCCCCCTCCTCCCTATCTGAGCCTTGATCCACCCGGTCTCTCTGCCTTTAGCTGGCACCTCCGGGGAACAGAGTTCTGGGGAAGATCTCTCGCAGGAGTAACCCCATAGCACTAGCCTTGCCCAGCAGGAGACCTCGGTGTCATTCTGGTTCCCTAATTTAAAAGCTCTGTGCTCCTGGGCAAGTCCCTTCACCTCTCTGGACTTCAGCTTCCTGGAGTGTAAATGGGCCAACATACCCTAACTTGCACGGTTGGGAGGCTCCCGTGCCTACAGCGCAGACCACACCTGGGCTCATGGTCCTCAAGAGCTGACCCTGTCACCTCTCATCATGACTGCCTGGGATCCTGGCCACCTCTGGGCGCTCTGTCTGTCCACTTTGCCATGGCCTCCAAGTCAACCTGTGGAAAGCTGAACTCATTGTTGGTCTCCACACTGGGTCCCCCACATGACTGAGACATTTCCAGCCTAAGGATGATGATCGTCCCAGACACTGAAGCTAAAAGCTATGAAGTCATCTTTGGCTTTGTCTCTTGGCTTAAAGCCTTCTATCCAATGGTTGTTAAGCTTGGGTAAGTCCCTCACCCAAGCTTTCCTTCATCCCACACCAGGGTCAAGACCAGATCCTGTCCATGGCAAAGGCCCCCTATATGAGCTCTGCGGTGTGGGTGGGGATAGAGGTAGAACCCTGCCCTCAGGGAACTTCCCTTTAATGCAGGAAACTGGCTTGTCCAACCTTCCCCATGACAGAGGAGGGGCACCAACAGCACTGTCCACAAAGACAGACAGGGAAGGTTACTGGTGGCACTTGGATGGGATATTAAAAGCCAAGGAGTGGGGTGCCTGGGTGGCTTAGTGGTTAAGCATCTGCCTTTGGCTCAGGTCATGATCCCAAGGTCCTGGGATCAAGCCCCACATCAGGCTCCCTGCTCAGCAGGAAACCTGCTTCTCCCTCTCCCACTCCCCCTGCTTGTGTTCCCTCTCTCACTGTCTCTCTGTCAAATAAATAAAATCTTCAAAGAAAAATAAAAAATAAAAACCAAGAGGTATTGAAATCAGGGCAGAGGTGGTGAAGGCATTCCAGGCTAGGGAATGGCAAACTGTCCGTTCAATAATATTTTAAGTGCCTATTGTGTGCAGGCACCTTATGTCCAGTAACTAGGACAGAAGACTCTGCCCTTGTGGAGTTTACAAATTCAAGTGCGATAAGTACTATGAAGAAAATAAAATATAGCATGTGGGAATATATATAGCAATATATCTAGCAATATAGCAAGAGGGAGGCTTCTCTATGGAAACGTTTCCAGAAGACCTTAATGACAAAAAGGAGGCTTGTAAAACAGAAGGGAAGAACATTCTAGGCAAAGAGAATAGCAAGTGCAAAGAAGACAACCCTGTCTTCTTCAGGGAACAAAAGTACTTTTTACAATTCAGACAGTGTCATACTGGCATTAGGATAGACACATGGACTAATGGGACAGAACTGAGAGTCCAGAAATAAACTCATATCTATAGTTAATTGATTTGCAACAAGGATGCCAAGACTGTTCCATGAGAAAAGAATAATCTTTTTGACAAATGGTCCTGGGGACAACAGACTATCTATCTGCCAAAGAATGAAGGTGGCCCCCTACTTCACAACATACACAAAAATTAACTCAAAATGTGTAAATGTAAGGTTAAACCTATAAAACTCTCAGAAGAAAACATAGGAGAAAATATTCATGATCTGGGATTTAGCAATGATTTCTTAGACATGATACCAAAAGCACAAGCAACAAAAGGAAAACACAGACAAACTAGGCTTAATCAAAAAATTTAAAACCTTTGTACATCAGGGGGTGTCTGGGTGGCTCAGTCAGTTGAGCATCTGCCTTCGGCTCAGGTCATGATCCTAGGGTCCTGGGATGAAACCCCACATTGGGCTCCTTGCTCAGCAGGGAGTCTGCTTCTCTCTCTACCTCTGCCTGTTCCCGCTGCTCATGCTCTCTGTCCCTTGCTCTAGCTCTCAAATAAATAAATAAAATCTTTAAAAAACAAAAACAACAACAAAAAGCTTTTGTACATCAAAGGACATCATCAAGAAAGTAAAAAGAGAACCTACAGAATAGGAGATGGTATTGTAAGTCAAATACTTACAGATTTGAAAAGAATGTAGTTTCCAGAATATATAAAGAACTCTCACAAATCAATAATAAAAAGATAAATAGTCCACCTAATAGACATTTCTCCAAAGAAGTTTTACAAATGGCCAACCAGCATTGAAGATGTTCATTGTCACTAGCCATCAGGGAAATGCAAATCAAAACCATGATGAGATATCGCTTCACACCCATGAGAATGGTAGGAATTTTTGAAACGAACAGTAAAAGGTTTTGTCAATGTGGAGAAATTGGAGTCCTCACACACTGCTGGTAGGAACGTGGAATGGGAAGCCTGTGTTAGAAAATATCCTGGTGGTTGCTCAAAAATATAAACAGAATTACCATACGACCCAGCAATTCTGCTCCCAGGTATATAACTAGAAGAACTGAAAACAGGTACACAAGTGTTCATAAGAGTCCTAGTCCCTGAGTGAAAGGCATTAAGGAGAGCACATAATATAATGAGCACTGGGTATTATATACAGCTGAGGAATCACCGAACTCTACCTCTGAAACTAATAATATACTATATGTTAATTTAATTTACATTTTTTAAAGATTTTACTTATTTGACAGCAAGAGAGAAGCAACTTCAGAAGCAGAGGGAAAAGCAGACTACCCGCTGAGCAAAGAGCCTGAGGTGGGACTAGATCCCAGGATCCTGGGGTCATGACCCAAGCAAAGGTAGACACTTAACTGACTGAGCCACCCATAGCAGTCTAAAGGTGGAAACAGCCCAAACACCCATCACCTGCTGAATGGATTTTTAAAATGTGGTATATCCATTCGGTGGGATAACAATCAGCCTTAAAAAGGAACAGAGTTCTGAAACATGCTATGATGTAAATGATCCTGGAAAAAAGCATGCCAAGTGAAAGATGCCAGCTCTGCAAAGGGTCACATGTTGTACAATTCCATTTATTTTTTTTAAGATTTTATTTTTAAGTAATCTCTGCACCAAACATAGGGCTTGAACTCACAACCCCGAGATCAAGAGTCTCATCATCTATTGACTGAGCCAGCCAGGGTCCCCTATAGGATTCCATTTATAGGAAATATCCAGAATAGTTAACTCCATGGAAACAGAAAGTAGACTGATGGTTGCCAGGGATGGTGAAATGGGGAATAACTGCTTAATGGGAGCAAGTTTTCCTTTTAGAGAGATGAAAATGTTTTAGAACCAGATAGAGGTGACTGTCACACAACATTGCAAATGTATTAAATGCCAGTAAACTCTACACTCTTAAATGGTTAATTTTATGTTATGTGAATTTTACCTCAACCAAAAATACATTTTCTGACAAAATACTTATATTGAGAATACATAAAGAACTCCTATAAATCAATAAGAAAAAGATAACCCAATTTTTTAAATGAGCAAAAGACCTTGAACATACACTTTATAACAGAAGATCTCCGAATGGCCAATAAACACCTGAAGAGGTGCTCAGCATCCTTAGCCAATAGGAAGATGAGAATTAAAACCATAAGAAGAGGGTACCTGGGTGGCTCAGTGGGTTAAGCCTCTGCCTTCGACTCAGGTCATGATCTTAGGGTCCTGGGATCAAGCCCTGCATCGGGCTCTCTGCTCAGCAAGGAGACTGCTTCCCCCTCTCTCTCTGCCTGCCTCTCTGCCTACTTGTGATCTCTCTCTCTGTGTCAAGTAAATTAAAAAAAAAAACAAAAACTTTAAACCATAAAAAGATGTCATGACACACTCGACAGCTTAGCACAGAGAGCTGGTGCGGAGGTGGGGACACAGGAACTCTATTCCACGGCTGGTAGAAGTGGACTTGGAAGAGTCATTTGGAAAGACTGGCAACTTCCACTAAAGCTAAATCTTTGCCTATTTTGTGACCCAGCAGTTCTACTTTTAGATATTTACCCAAAAGAAGTGAGAGTATGTGTCCACCAAAAGACACATGCACGAACATTCTTGTCGGCTTTATTCAGAGTTGCCAGAAACTGGAAACTAGCCACACGTCCATCAGCCGAGCATGAATAAATAAATTGTGGTATTGGACCGATCCTGAGACGGCCTGGACAGCTCTTCCAGACGTGATATTGATCAAAAGATGCCAGACACAAAAGAATAGTTGTGTTTTGATTACATGTATATGAAAGTTCTAGAGGAAGCAAGATTAATCTATGGTGATGGAAATCAGAATAATGCCCTGTCCTGGGGGATGTTGACTGGGAAGGGGACAAGAGACTTTCCAGGGTAAAGGAAACTCTCTGTACCATTTTTTCTTAAAGGTGTATTTATTTATTTTAGAGAAAGCGTATGTGTGCGAGTACATGAGTGGTAGAGAGGAGCAGAAAGCAAGGGAGAGGGGCCTCAAGCAGACTCCACAATGAGCACAGAGCCTGGCGTGGGGCTCGATGCAGGGCTTGAGCCCAGGAACATGAGATCATGACCTGAGCTGAAATCAAGTCGGATGCTTAACTGCCTGAGCCCCCCAGACGCCCCTGCTCTGCACCCTGATCTGGGTAGCATACCCATATATATAAATGGTCCTTGAGCTGTGCCCGTGGGGGCTGTGCCTTTTCTGTCTGACCTGAGTAATCTTTCTTAGAGGCCCTTCTGAGTGCGGAGCAGAGAGGGGCTGGCAGGGGGCTGAGGTAGCAGTGGGGGGAGGGGGCTTGTAACTGGTACAATTGCCCAGCAAGCATCTCCTTGACCTGGCTGGTCCGGCCTGAACCACAGAGTGGACTCAACCTGGGCCTCAGGCTAGAAAGACCTTGAGGAGCGTTTGCTCCCACCCTGCCCTGGCCTAGGTGACGAGACTCAGGGCCAGAGATGAGGAGGGACTTGTCCCACACATGTAGCAGCAGAAGAGGAGAGAAGCCAAGTCACAGCCTCCCAGCCTAGTACTCACTCCAGGCAGCAGGCTGCTCTCCTGTGCTGCTCTGTGAGAAGTCATGGTGTGTCCTTTGAAAGTCCTGAAAGAGGACAGAGGAGGATGGGAGAGGGTCATTCTAAGAAACGAAATGTTCAGCACCCAGTGCATTTCCACACATCCTCAGCGGGTTGAACGACTCAGAGGGAGGAGGAAACACAGGCCAGCAGCTCAACATGGACCTGGCTCATTGTGAGACCCAATAAACGGGGAGTCAGGATGGGTAGGCGTGAGCTCTGAGATGTCTGAGGAAGTCTGGGACCCAGTGGGGCCCACACTCCATCATAAAGTGGTTCCAGCTCAAGCTGAGAAGGGCCGGGGGACCTTGAGAATGAGCTACTTCCCTTAGAGGCACTTGAAGAGAAGGGGGTCCAGGACTGCTGGGAGATGGCTGAGGCAAGCCTGGTGCGGCGCGTGAGCTCTGACTAGCTCCCAGACCCGAGTCTTCTAGAAGAGGGGCCCATGTCTGAGATGCCCACCACTGCTAGGCCCTCTGTCACAGTTGACAGCCAGACTCTCAGCCCCAGGAATGGGGGGAAAGAGATGGGACAAGACAGGAGCACCTGGGGTTTAGGTCCCCACCCTCCCTCGAGGTCTCTTCCCCCAGCGAGGAAGAGGCTCTCTCCGGGAGTGAGTCTCCACTGTTAAAAATAACCTGCCTTTCCATCATCCCGACAGCCGCATTCTGGGACAGCATGTTCCAAGGCCCAAGCTTCTCTCTGGGGACCGGAGCAACAGGGCAAGAAGGGCCGTGCCCAGGCCAGGGGAGCACACCCAGAGGCTGGCCTCCCACAGGCCTGACTCAGTTCGGGCTCCCCAGCCACATTAGTCTTCCTACCACCCCCCTCCAAGATCCTGGGGTGTTGGGTCTCGTGGCAAGAGCCCCCGGGGGTGCTTGTGGGGTGCTATGATTGCCTTGGAGGCCCACGGGAAGCATCTCCTAGTGATCTGGAACTCCCTCCCCACTGAACCCAGCAAAGAAAATGATGCTGCCAACTGCCATGTGGCTTCCTCCTCGAATTCCCAAAAACATCCCTGGCTGGGCCCAGAGGGAGCTTTGCAGGGGATCAGGGAGGAGAAGGAGGGGCTTGTATGCCTGGGAAGCCCATTCCTTGACCCTCTCTCCTGTGGCCTCTGCCCCATAGGGGAGGAAGAGGGTGGCAACCGCACCCAGAGCTGAGAGCCCAGGCTCTGGAGAAAGAAAGACCTGGGTTCAAATCCTGACACATCTCTAATCACAGAGCGATCTTGCAGAAGTTACTTCACCTCTCCGTGGCCTGACTGCCTCATTGGTAAAACAGATGCCCAAGGTCGCAGCTTGCAGGGTTGCTGTGGGGCTGTGTGAGTTCTGGCGGTTGCTAAATGCACAGTGCCGGACACACAGCAAACTCTCCATGAGGGGTATTCTTACAGCGTCACAGTTAGGAGCATTGCTATGGAATGGATTTCAAATCCAGCCTCCTCGACCAACCAGCTATGCAGCCTTGAGCAGCTTGCCTGACTCCTCGGGTCTTTCATTTCCTGCCTTGGACAACAAAATACCGTTTACATCCTGGGGCTGCCGCGAGCCTCCCTAACACTGATGCCCTCGCGAGGATGTTCCCCGTAAGAGTGCCAGTACCCCCCTTCAGGACAGCGTTTGAGCTGGAGCCCCAGAGAGAGACAAAGGCAGGGGTTGGCGGAGGTGGGGGAGGAGTAAGGACAGCTCTCGGCCCACCCTGTTGAGAAGCTGTTGGAGGTTTCCTGGCCACACATGTCCTAGGCTGTAGGTTCATGGTGCATACCCACCTGGGCTCACCTCTGCCCGGACTGCACAGCCCCGTAGGCTGGCTTCCTGCGGCTCCGTAGAACAGACTCATCCCAGACAGCAGGCCTCTGTCCCCACACACCTTCATGCTGTCCCACCACACCCACGGGTGGGAGGGATGGAGAAGGAGGGAGAGAGAGACAAGAGACAGGCAGAGAGAAGGAGGCAGAGGGAGACCACGGAAGAGGCCAGGATCCAAGAAAAGGAAAGAGAGGGGGAGAAGGAAGGAGAGCCTCGAGGAAATGAAGGGAGGCAGGAGGCCCAGAGTCACAAAGTGAGACCAAAAACAAAAGTAACAGAAAAACTCTGGAAATTTAGAAAATAGGAGTGACCTCTCTGAAAGGAGGGAGAGAGGGGACCAGCTGAGGAACCCCGGCGGGGGGAGCCTTCAGGGACAGTAATGGAGCTCAGAGAGCTAGAGACAGCCCAACTCCCCTGAAATGGGGCTTTTACCTAAGGATGGGTAATATGTTGTCATGACAACAGATGTAGCATTTAGGGTAATTACTGGTGAATAACAGAGAGAAGAGGTGGCAGCCCTAGCTGGTACTGCAGGCCGGGGAGGGTGGGGGTGGTCTTGGAGGCAGCTCCAGGACCCCCTCTGCCAGAGCCTCATCCCAGACCCTTACCCCCGGGGCTTGGCCTAGCCAGGACCTTGCTAGTCCAAAAGTCTGCCCCAAGACCAACCTCCTGGGCCACCCCCAGGTCCCTAGGTTCCCAAGGCCTGTCAGCAAACACAGCCACGGTCTCTGTGACAAGCATTTCAATGCAACCCTCTCCACGACCCTTGGACCGAGGTACAGCAGGGCCTCATATTACAGATGACAATACAAGACTTAGAAATTGAGAAACTTCTCCGAGGTCACCTAGCAAATAAGCCAGCATCAGAAGGCAGCTTTGCTGCTCTCGCAGCGGATCCCCAGAAGATACGTGGGGCCCGTGGATCCGGGGTTGGCCTAGGGACTGGCTCTTCCTGAGCGCCCCACCTCCCGCACCTGCTAGGAAGGGTCCAAGACAGCATTTGTGGGTGAAAAGAAGGGGAGGGGGCACGTTACAGGAAATGTTCCATACATCTGGCTTTCAATAGACAGCCCATGTTGTCGGGAGATCATTCTTTCTATTTTATAGCTGAGAAAACGGGCTCAGAGGGAAGTGACTTGCCCCAGGAGCCCCGTGCTCAGGAACAGATGCTCCGTTTATGAGCCACTATCAGCGCTGGGGCTCTTCCAGGCCTGATGGAGCTGGTGGCGGGGTGGCACAGCGGGGGTCCCCCAGTGTTTGGGGGCCGTAGGAGCTTGCTTGCAGGGTGACTGCAGGGCCTGGACTCCGTTTGTCAGGGGCCCCCAGTCTGAGGGCTTAGGGAAGCTCAGAGGCCGAGGCTCCCATCCACCTCCGTGCAGCCCAGGGCCGCCCCCACCAGGAAGCCTGTGATGTCCACAGCTGCACTTTAAGTTTCTGTCCTCCGGGCCATTGGCCTCACATCCCCAGAACCTCCCGGCAGATGTCTGCCTCAGGGCTCGGAGGCTGAGGGGCCTGCGGGACACCCTGGCTCCCAGAGCCCACCCAGGGCAGGGGAGGGAGAGGCCTAGCCCTAGCCAGGCCATCACCGGGCAGCCGGAAGAGCATGCTTGGCCTCCGCGGGAGGGAGCGCATGTTTGTTAGGAATCCCAGTCTCTGGGAGGATGAGGCTCTGGCCTTTCACATGCCTTCAGGGCTCCATGCCCCGGCCTAGAGCTCTGCCTGGCTGGCGTCAGGGTGACAGCAGGGGACACCCCCAGGGTCCTCCCAAGGGAGCGTCCTCAAGGATGAAACCCAGATCAGGGCCTCCCTAAAACAACCCCCAGAATCTGGAAAGGCTAGCCAGGGCTGGAGAGGGGAGAGAGCCAAGGCGCTGGGGGCTTGCAGAGGCTGCTGGCTGCCAGGGAGTGGGGCTGGTGAGGGGGAAGGAGGGTGTCCATGGGGCAGGGGGTCACTCATGGGATGGAGCTTCAGTGGGTGAGGCTGGACAGAGGGTTTGGAGCCCTTCAAGAGAATTTATCAACAGACTTGATAAAACAAAAAGGAGGAGGAGGAATCAAGGAGAGGGAACAAAGGAGGCGGACAGCCCTGCACCAGAGGGGTCCCTCCTGCAAGCTGCTTGTCACGCCTGAACTCTTTTCCCCTGCCCCGGGGACAGGCCTGCCCTTGCAGCTGCAGGTGGCACAGAGCCTGAGCCCACCCCCTCCTGAGGACCACACTGCCTCTCACACTGGCCAGGCCAACTGTGACCATGCAGGGCTGCAGATAAACAACAACAGGCATTCAGTGGGGTGAGAGCGGCTCTGCATGAGGCTCAAGGACAGCCCTGTGGACCAGGACCTCTCTGGATGGTCAGGGTTCACCCCACCAGGGGCTTCTCTGCCTGAGGTCAGGAAGGAGGGTGGAGGGCCAGCAGGCTGGATCCAGTCCCCATCTGGATCCGGATCAAGCCTTGCAGAGCTGGCGCCCAGGGGGTAGGCAAGGAGGCCAAGACAGAGGGAAAGAAAGCCACACCTGCGGAGGCCCACCCAGGCCAGAGGTCAGGATGCCCAGGATCCAGACAAGAGGGGCTGTGTCCCTATCACCCTGATGAGCTCTGTAGCCAAGATGAGAGGTGAGCTCCTCACAGACCTTTGCCCCAGACCAGAGGTGGAGGGGACAGAGCCAGCCACATTTACCCTGGCATCTGCAAGAAGCTGCAAGCAAGCAGCTCCCCACCTCTGGAGTGCAGGGGGAAAGGGAAGGCGTGTCACCACAAGCTGTGTTCCCAAGGTGTCTGGAAGACTGGCAGGTGGGCTAAGGCGGGTGTTGTGTAAACCCTGATGAATCGGGGGGTCCAGCCTGTCCTCACACCTCCCACCTGGACCTACAGGCCTGCTAGCGCACCCGCAGATCGCTTTGCTCCACCATATGCCCTTACACTGCCCCTCCTTCCAAGGACTGTGTGGGCCGTTGTGCCCTCTCTGGGTTGATGTCCCTGCAAAAGTCCCCCGCAGGCAGAGCTGGGCTCTGGGGTGGCTCCAGGGGAAGCCAGCTCTGTGACTAGGATAAGTCCCTGAACCAGCTGGGCCCAGGCTCTGCATGGGCAGAATAGAAGGGTAGAAATGAGATTTGATGCACAGGGTTCATTCTCTTCCTCCCAACAGGGTCTTCGTACCAACAGGGTCTTCGTAGCCTGGTCCTTTTCGCCTTCACCCACAGTGTTCCCACCTCTTGCTCTCCACCAACAAGTCTCCCAAAGGAGGGGGGGCAGGGCAATGGGGTCCTCGGCATGCAGCCAGGAGTCTGGGGACGCCCGCCCGTGGGTCTGGGCCAACCAGTGCCCCTCACCCAAGCCCAGGGAACGGCAGCCTGAGAGACTTTCGGCCAGAGAGAAGAAAATAAACAAACAAGTCTGTTGGCCGCCTTCAGCTGTGACTGTCTCCTCCCCTTTGCCTCCTCCTCCTCCTGACACTCAGCATTCTTCCCCACTTCCTGGAGCTGGGAGACCCTGACATCCCAACTTATTTTTAGTCTGTTGCCTCTGGAGCGGGGCTGCTGGCCCTGGGCTGCACCCCACCCTGTCCCCTGCCCCTGGGGGGACAGCCTAGAGCCAGAAGTCACCTCAGATCATGAGCAAACCCACCCCCAAGCCATAATGGGGACAGTACTGCCCCCTCCTGCTCCCCCTCCCACTCCCCCCCTGCCTGAGACACCAGCCACCTGTCCTCTGCAGATGCAGCCCTCCCGATGGCCTCCCTCCTGGGCTCCCAGCCCTCCCCCAGCCCCTGCCCTGCCTCCCCTCCCGGATAATTCAGTGTTCTGTTGCTGCCCTCCATCCCCAGTGCTCTGTAACCTTGGTGCTGGGGACCCCTTCCTTGCACCCAGGATCCTCCAAAAGGCCCCCCACCTAACCCCTAAGGAGGTCATCTCCCTCAGACACAGGGTCCTCCCCTCTGCTTATCACAGACCTGCTGTCCATCCCGTGACTGCAGCAAGATGGGCAAGGGGCAGAGAGTGAAGGACAGAGGGCTTCACGGCGGGGGCAGCCTCTACCCACCTCCCCAGTCCCTAGCAGTCTGCCTGGGCCCCAGACTTGCATACTCCGCCCAGCCAAACCAAAGCCATGCTGGGGGGACTCAACAGTCCACTGGCCCCACCCCAAACAACAACCAACACCTGTTACTGGTGGAGCCCATCTCTTGAGGCTCCAACTTCCCACCCTCTTGTCTACTCTTTCTCCCTGCCTAGAAGGAGATCTTATACATAAGGTTTCTGCCCTTCGCCACATTTCCAGGGACATTTTAACACCCCCGGAGACTGGTGTCGGTACAGCGGGCCATTTCCACTATGTGTTGGCACCGGTCAGACCCGGGAGACACAGTGGACCAGACCATTAATGAGCACGAACTGCCCAGAGCTTACATTCCAGCAGGGGATGAAAACAGGGGGCAGACGGGTAAGTCTGGGAGATCCAGCAGGCTAGCTGGTCATAGTGGGGAGGAAACTTACAGCAGGAAAGGGGGGTAAGTGCTTGGTCAGTGAGGGGTTGGAGTCCTGGTGTACCTTGAGGGATGGCCTTGTGTTCTGCAGGTGGAGGGAAATTGGGCTCAGAGTCCGCTCCTAGAACACAGAGATCAACGACATCTGCTCCAGCCAGGTGATCAGACCCACAGGCAGGAAGACACAGCCAGGTGATCAGACCCACAGGCAGCAAGACAGGCTTTTCAACTGTGTGGGCCAGGTGGCTCTCGAACCATCCTTGCTTTGCTTTACACACTCGGGAGAGAATCAGACTTCCTAGAGACCCTGCACTCAATTTCCCCTCTTCCTGCTCATCTCTGGCCCTGGTCAAGGTGTGCTGGCCCAAGGTGTCTCCCATCCATTTTCCACCATGCCGTTCCCTCTGCATTTCCATGTGCAACCTTCTCAGACTCTCTGGGGTTCCCCTGGGCACTGACACCTGCCCCCTTGGGTCCTCCTGTGACAGCAGCAGTGCAGAAAGCCTACAGGTCTCCAGGGACAGCCCTCTTTACCACCCCCAGTGGCTTCCCTGGCATCGGGCTGGGCAGCCCTTGTCCCCACGCCTGCCAAGGCCAAGGCCAGGATTCTCCCTAGCCCGAGGGACAAATAGGTTTTATCTTGCACAGCAGCTGCCACTATTTGAGGAGGGCTGCCTGGCACTGCCTGCAGCCTTATCTCCACTCACAGTGCTCAGGGACCCAGTCCTGATGACCGTCACAAGCACAGCAGTAAAGGGGTATGTACACACAGGGTACATTTGACACACTGGCCTGAAAACCTTCCCTTCCCAGATACGCAATGGAGAGAGCCTGGCAGAAGCTCTTGGTGGGGGAGGATTTGGAGCCCATGGAAGGAAGGGGTAAGGGAAGGTGGGAAGAACAGACTCCCTGTGCCAGATGGGGCCATCCTCCTGGGTACAGAAACCACCCTCCTTCCATCAGGCCACTGAGTGGTGACTCAGGGGAAATTCTGCAAGCTGACCTTGGAGAGATCCCGGGCTTTGAGAGGAGATACTGGCTCTGCCACTCACGCATACCAGCTCTGCACCCCCCTCACTCTGCCAGGACATTTTCTAAACCACCTTTCCCTCTCAGCACACTTCTCCAATCCTAGTGTAGTTAATATCCCATTTAAAATGGGGGGAACTGAGGCACAGAGAGGTTTCATGGTTTGCCTGAGATCACACAGCCCATTGACAACAAAGCCAGCTTTAACTGCAGAGTCAGTACCCTTTCCAGGCTGCCACTGGGATGACCCAACCATGCACACTCTCTTTCCGTCCCCACTCTGTCTGTCCCCGTGTCTTCTTCCACACTCCTGGACAGGTTCTTCTCACCAGCTCCTAGGATGTCCTGGTGCTTTCCTAGCTCTGTGGGACGGTTCTCCCACCCCTCGCTCCGCCAAGACCAGGATGGAATCTTCCAACAGAATTTCTCCAGGAAACGATGGAAAACAAAACAGAACAATTAAACCCCAAAGCGGACACACACTCCCAGAGCGCAGGGTCCTCAGCCTTAGGTGACTAAGGCCAAAGCTGCCCTAGGTTGCTGGGAAAACTCACTCAATGAACGATGTTTCCTGGCGGCTGCTCTGAGCCGGGCTGTGAGGGGAGCAAAAGCACCAACGGGACAGCCAAGTCTCTGCCCTCGTCACCCATCCTCCGGGAGGCAAGAGGCACCTCACCACAGCTCGGGCTAGAGTGGGGTTCCTGTCAGGGGCTGCATCTCTCTGTGTCATTTTAGTCTGTGACCCTCCGGGAACACGTTTTCCCCAGGAGCCCTTCTCACACTCGCCCTCCCGGGATTCTCACCCACATCTCTTGCCCCTTCCCGCCTTGCTTTAGATCCAACACCGGGCAGGGCCTGGCTTCCGCACCACCACCCCTGCCCATAGGCACATGCCTGTCCCCCATCCCACTGGCTCCTGACCTGCTATAGAGGGTTGGCTTCTGAGGTGGTCATTCTGAAGTTCACGCCACCAAGGTTTCCCAGGGATGCAAGCATGGAGGGCAGGAGAGGGAGGTGGCTGAGAATGTGTTCCGGGAGGGGATGGAGGCCATAGGCGCCCACAAGGAGGAAGCCTGGTGGGTGGGAAGGAGGAGCTGCTTCCAGAAAATGGATAGGTAGAAAAAAGCAGGAGTAGGGTGGGGGCAGGAGGCCGCTGACTGGGCGCCCCCTCCTCTCCCTGCCCCCCCGCCCCCAGTGCTTCTCCAGGCGAGAACCCAGGACATCACTGGATCCTGCTCCAGTCCAACTCCTTCATCTGACAACGAGGAATTTGAAGCCCAGAGAGGTAAAGGGATTTGCCCAAGGTCACCGAGCAATTTGATGGCCCTACTGGGACCATGGCCCGAGCCTCTGGCCCTTGGCCAATGCTTCTGCAACAGCCGAGGAAATCCTTGAAACAGTCACCCACCCTGCACCCACCCGAACTCCAGCTGCCAGTCAGCATGGGGTGGAGAGGCCATAGTCTGCCAAGATTTGTAGCCGGGACACAGCGTGACAATGACACTGGGGGATTGACCAAGAATGGCCAGGGACTTCGTGGAGCCTGCTGCCTGGCTCCACACTGGGAGGGGGGGCTGGGTTTAACCCTCACCCCCCCCCCCACCAAAATTCAGTGTCCAGGGACCCCAGCAGCAGGCTCTGGCAACCTCCCAGACTCCCTCTCTCCCAGCTGCAGCCAGCGGAGTGTGGGAATGGGGGAAAATGGACACCTGGGCTCCAGACTGCCACCCACACTCCATGGTTCAGCCCTTTTCTCTCCTGAAGCAGCCCAGGTCCCTATGGGAGCAGAGGCTCCCATCTGAGCCTTGGCCCTCTGGCTTCTGCACCGGAAGGCCACCCCCAGCTCCAGAAGGGGCCTGCCCCCCACCCTGGAAAATCAAAGGTCAGAACTCTTGCAGCCTGGGCTGGGGCCCAGCACCTCCCCCACCTGCCAGAGCACTGGGGACCCCAGAGGGCTGCAGCAGGGCCAGAAATAGCTCCAACTTGCCAGGAAGGGAAGCTCTTTTTTAGACTTTTGTATGTTCTGGTCCCTTTGCAACAATTGTCCATGGAGCCTGTAGGCCCCCTGAAGAGCCAGGACTATCCCCAAGGGGGAGGCAGGAGTCAGAGGGTCAGCAGGAGGCAGAGGGGACATTCAGGGAAGGGGGAGCCAGCCTCTAAGGACCCGGAAGTGGGAAGGGCCGGGAGAGGGGAGGAGAGAGGGAAGGAAGAGAGGATGGGAGGAGGGAAGGGGGGTAAAATCCCAGGGGGCAAGGGTGGGTATTAAAAGGAGGACGCTCTTCCTTTGAAATCACTGCTAATCAATAGATGGCCACAAGGCCAAGCCAAGGGCAGGAGCCTTTGGCCAAAGGCCAGGGGAGGGTGTGAGAAGATCAGAGCCAGCGAGCCCTGGGGAGGGTGCAACTGACATCCAGGCTCCTTCCAGCTCTGGCGTGCTGACAACAGCCTTCCCCACGCCGGACGGAAGGACGGACGGATGTAGGAGCATGAAAAATCCCAGAATCTAATTTTAGCTAAGTGCTCCCGCCTCCCCTGCTAACAGTGAGCAGAGCTTCCCACCCTTGCCCAGCTCCCGCTCTAATGGAGGTACCAGCAGGCTGGGAGATAACCCCGCCCCCAAGCCCTTGGGGTCTCTGTAGAGGCGCCCTCTGTCTAGCACAGGGCAGGGGCTTTGCTGGCTGGGAGGACCCCAGGCCGCTCCCCCACTGTTGAGAAGGCAGATACTGAGGCCAGTTAGTGACACAGTTGAGATTAAACTGGGCGTGTTGGTGTCCTGGCTCTGGATGACCTCGGGCAAGGTGCTCAATCTCCCTCGGCCTCAGTTTCCTCTCCTATGAAATGGGAATAGCGGTCGCTTTCATCTCAGATGATGCCATGGCAGGCACTAGGCCTGATGACTCAGAGCTTGTCAATATTCCTCTGCCACTACCCATCCCAGAGGGCCCCAAACTGATTGGTCACCCCAGACCCAGCCTGCCTCTGCACCAAGGCACAAAGAGGAAGAAAACACAGCTCTAAGCCTACCCAAGAGCTTGACCCTAAGAACAACGGATTAACTCCAGGAACTTCCAAAGCCAGGGGTCACAGCGGAGATGGGGCCACCAGCTATAGGGAACCCTAGGGACCATGGGGTCGACCCCTCATGGGCAGGCAGGGACACCGAGGCCCCAAGAAGGACCCAGGCTCAGGGGCAGCTGGACAGATGATGGCAGAAACAGAGCATGACCCCAGCCTCCCAGCCAGCTCCCCACCATGGTTTTCATTGGCACCAAGTCCCACACCAGCCTGGAGGTTCCCAGCAACTGGGCCCTCTAAGCAGAACTCCTGGCCAGCACCAGGGAACCAAAGGTGGCCCAGTATCAGCTCCACCTGGCCAGAAGCCTCCCTAGGCTCTGCCAGCAGCAACCCCATCTGCAGGGTCTCACGCCCGGTGCTCAGAGCCGCCTCACAAACGCAGAGGAGCGGATGGGGAGACGCATGGGCCTGATGAAACTCACAAGCCCCCTCTACCTGGAGTCTTGGCAGTCGGCCAGCCAGCGCTCCCAGCACAGGTACCTTTTGAGCAGGTGGACTGGGGGTGCTGCCCGCAGCAAGGCCCCAAGAGGAATTCCCAGCAGCCCCGAATTTTTTTTTTTTTTAAGATTTTATTTATTTATCAGAGAGAGAGAGAGGGCGAGAGAGCAAGCACAGGCAGACAGAGAGGCAGGCAGAGGCAGAGGGAGAAGCAGGTTCCCTGCCGTGCAAGGAGCCCGATGCAGGACTCGATTCCAGGACGCTGGGATCATGACCTGAGCCGAAGGCAGTTGCTTAACCAATTGAGCCACCCAGGCGTCCCCAGCAGCCCCGAATTTCTCGGCAGCTGGCCTGAGGCAGAGGCTGGCACTGTACTTCCTTTCAAGGTGGTCCCCTGTGCTGGAAGGACCCAGAAACTTACACTGCAAGTGAAACTGGAGGGGAGTTGTCTCCCGAAGCCATCCATCTCACCTCTTCTCTAACTGTCTTCATTATCAGTCCCTCCCTTTGTCAGGGATGCCTTAAGACAAGAGATAGAAGGGTCTCCAGAAGGCCGAAGTGCCCCGCCAAGACAGCTCACATCCAGAGGGTGAACCTCCAAGCCTCTGTGCTGCCTCCTGTCCCCCACCCTCACTGCCAAGGAGGGGGGGGGATTCCTCCTGGGAGGAGGCGTGCAGTTCTCCCCACTCTCGTGTCTGCTGCCCTGAGCCCACGTCTTCGACCCACTAACCCTCCCTTGGGCTCAGGGTAAAATCCAAAGTAGGTGCTAGTCACACAGAACAGCAGGAATGGGCTGTGACAGGAGGAGAAGGTGGCCTGGGAAGCAGCTGTACCCCCTGTAAGCCGTGCGACTGTGGGCAGACCCTGGTGCTCTGCTCCTCAGATGTTCCGTCCGAGAACAGAACAAATAGCAAAATGGGGACAAGCTGGACACAGGCCCTGCATACAGCAGTCTGTCCCAGATGTTTCCTGAATGGGGCCTTGCTGTTCCTTGAGTCTAGATACAATCCCTTCCGTGTGAAGGTGCGGGACAGTGGGCACAGTGCCCGGCAGCCTGAGTTCTAGACCAGCTCTGCAGCCACCTGGATGTGGGGACAGGGGGCCAAGGCAAGTCTTCGCTCTCCGGCCTTCAGTCACTTCTTTAGTAAACTTGGGGCTTTGGACTGAGCTGTCAGGAATGGAAAACCTGTGGGAGCCAGGCCATCGCTTCCATCTTCTGGGGCAGTGACAGACACGATGGGTCTATCACCGTACTACCGCCGACCAAGCCCAGCCAGGCACAGTTTCAGAGTCCCCCACCGGCTGGCAAGTCAGTACATGTTTCTGAGCCTCAGTTTCCCCTGGACAAAATGGGCTGATACATCTTCTACACTGTGGGCATGAGGTTTAAACAAAGTACTTCGACAAAGTGCCAGAAAAGTGATCGGCTTGGCAGATGGGAACAAATAAACTACTTTAATCTACCCTTATCAGGCCTCAGGGCCCTGGCATGGGAAAGCCAGGTTAGTAGGAGTTGCTGGGAGCTCCCCAGAGCAGGGTGAGGCTTTCTCATCGAGTCCTCAGTGAAACCCCATGACACCATGTCTACCAGCAACCGTGGATACCCAGGTATCTCCACTGGTTGCCCGTGGCATGGGGGAATGTGAATCCTGGATGTGGGGGATGGCCTCCCATGCCCGGACCCTGGGACCTCACCGCTCCTCCCTCTGCCCCCTCCCAGGCCTCACCCTTCCCTGGGGCGTCCCCTGCCCTCAGAACCAGGCCACCCTGGGTCCGGGCCCCAGAGGCTCTCCTCACTGAGCAGGGACGGGATATCTTGGAGGCCGCATCTGGGAAACGACGAGACCGATGAACTGACATTCACCGGTCTTCCAACTCTGGTGTTCGTAACTGTATCTTAGTGTGGGAGAGTCTGAAGGCGGCCGCCCTCCTGCCCTTCCTCCCCATGCTCCCCACCCCCCAGAGGTGGTGTCCAACGCCCTCCTCTGGCTCCCAGCTGCTGCACGTGACCGCCATGCTGATGCTCCACCTGTCACAAATCCGCCAGACGCACCCTTTGCACATGCTGTCTACTGCCCAAAACACCTTTCCTGTCTTGCTTCTTGGTATACTCTAGCTCTTCCCCCAAGACCCAACCCCAAGGCCCCCTCCTCCTAGAAGTCCTCCTTCTCCCTTAGCCAGATGGCCAGTCTCAGGCTTCTCTGGCCACTGTCGTCCCACTGGCTGGTAATGATAAGGGATGCTGAGTGGATAAAGCAGGCGAGCAGGTGGGCACAGACCCCGGGGGGGAACGCATGCTTAGAGATAACCGCATAGCTGAGAAATAATGATTACTCCTCCGAGCTCTGGGCAACAAGGACACAGCTCACTTATTACAAAATATCCTTTATTGATAAAATACCTCAGACTTAAAAAAAAAAACAACAATGACAACAAACACCTGCATATCACAACAAGGTGGGGGGGAGGGGCACAGGTGACCACAATAGCACAAGTCCCATGGGACACACACAAGACCAGCCAGCAGATGTCACAAGTCAGCCACTCCCTTGGGCCCAGCCTCAGCAGCCTGGCCCCAAAGCCACGCCCTAGCCTCACCCTGAGGTGAGGAAGGAGTCCTGAGACTCAGTCCTGAGACTGAGGAAGGATCTAGACAGCCCCTCTCTCCAGGAAGGACTCTCTTTGGTCCCTTCTATTCTCTCCTCCCCAGAAAACTCTCTCGGCGCCTCTCCAGATCTGGCCAGGCCCATCAGAGTGCCCACCGGGCCTGTGCTTCTCAGCCCCAGCCCCATGCTAGCTGCCTGCTGGCTTCATGTCCAAGCCAGGCACTCCTTGGAGAATGGGAAACGTCTTTCAAATGCTCCCCGGTGTTCTGGGTGCCAGGTCCAAGGAATGGGGTGACTATCAAGAGGAAGAGGCCCCGGGAGCCCCATCCATGGGATGGAGCAACGTGGCTGGGTCAGAGATGGCCAGCTGGCCCCCATCCCATCTGGAAGAGGGTTGCTTAGACATCACAGGGGCCCACTGGGAACGTGGAGACCTGCCTATGTGCTCTGGTGGGAGGCTCCTGCAGGAGTCCCCAGCAGCCCACCTGGGGGTCTCCATCACCCACCCCAGGCTCTCATCCCAGACTGCTCCCATGGCATGGGTATTTTTAGCCCTCTTGGGAAAGCCATTAGCTTGCTTGATGACAAAAGACTTTTCCCCAACTGGGGGGCCCAAGTCACTGAAAAGCCCCTTGGTGGTGTGGGTGAAAACGTCGAGAAGTTGTCACGCAGCATAATAACTAAACCCTTGCAGGTGTGAGAACATGTTCTCGAAAAATCCTTTGACTGAAATAGTGGTTCTTTCTACCATTCCCCACTTCCAGTTTGGGGTAAGAATTCACACACCCCAGGCACAGAATTAAAGTCTATACAGGAAGACAGGTGGTGGTAAACACAGAGGAAGGAGATTTTTATATCACCAAATAATCACATTTTCTGGTTCTCTAGAGTGTTCCCCCATGGCACTCAAAGCTTTCTGCAAAGCCTTTCATCTCCCTGCAGCAAGTGGGCGGCAAGCCACCGTCGCCGGGTTTTTGCAGGAGGTGAATGCTAGTGATCAGGGATCTCCCGTTGAGGCAGAGGCCAGGCCCCCAGACCGCCCCACCAAGGCGAGGCATCCACCGGCACACGCCTACCTCCCAGAGGGGGGCCGGGTGAAGAAAATGATTCCAGAAAAGGTTCTGGCCTTTAAAGGAGCTATGAATCCAAAAGTAGATGGAAAGGGAAGAAGGCCCAGAAGCAGTGCCAGACCATAACCACCACCACCCCCCTAACCAGCGCCTGACAGGGACCACAGACATCCAGTGTGGATCCCTCAATCCTGCCTCCCCCTCAGTGGCAGGTGCCTCTGGGAAAAGTGGCAGGCTGGCTTCCTGCTCTCTACCCAGGGAAGATGCGAAACAAACACAAGCAAGTGACCAGCCAGGGAACGCAGAGTCCTTGAAGAAGGAAAGCCCTCCCATTGGCTTGCAGGGGTCTGGGATACTGGGAGGGAAGGGCTCTATCCTGGCCTGGCTTTGGAGGCTTCAAATGGACCCTGGTGAGCACCCCTGCCCCTACCCCTCTCAGGGGGCTCCCAAGATGAGGCCTGCTAGACCCAGGCAGGAACCAGAAAGCCCCAGGAGGTGGCCACAAAGAGGGCAAGAATCAGAGTGGCCCGGGTGCCACCTGGCACCAACCCCATGCGGGCGGCAGGCAGGTGGCTCACCATGCCGTCTGGGTCCACTGGCGGCAAAGGATCCTTCGGAAGGCACGGCGAAAGTCCTGGTTAAAGATAGTGTAGATGACAGGGTTCAGCGAGCTGTTACAGTAGCCAATCCAGAAGAAGAACTGGAAGAGGCCATGGGGCACCTTGCAGCGCTGCGGGCAGATGGCACCCAGACTGTAGCTGAAGAAGAAGGGGAACCAGCAGAGCACAAAAACACCAATGACCACGGCCAACACAAAGGTGAACCGTTTCTCCCGAGTCAGCTGTGCCCGCCGCCGCCACCACTGCCCACTCGCGGTGCCCACACCTCTGCTCAGGAGCACCTGGCCACGTAGGGTTGCCAGCACCCGGGAACCCTGTGGCTGCTGCAGGGGTGGGTTACAAGCCGATGCAGGAGAGGCTGGTAAGGCCTGAGGCTTGCTTTCCTCCTCCTCTTCCTCCTCCTCCTCTTCAGCTTCCTCCTCTGGAGATGCCCCGCACACACCTTCCTTCTGACTCTGGCCCGAGTTGGGACAGGCTGACCAGGTGGGTGGCAAGGCAGGGGTCCCGGGATCTTCAGGGGTATCCCCCTCTTCCTTCTCCCCAGTAGGCTTAGAGTGCCCATTGGCCTCCCCAGAAGCCACCAGTGAGGCCAGGGTAGGCAGTTTGGCCGAAGTCCCCGTAGGGACTGAGCGTGGCTGCTTGGACTCACCTGCCCCGGGGCCCCCCTTGGCCCTGGGACCTCTGCGGTGGCTGCGTTTGGCAATCAGGTAGATGCGCAGGTAGACGAGGATCATGATGAGGCAGGGTGCGAAGAAGGACCCGATGCTGGAGGCCAGGATGTACCAGGCCTCCTGGTTGAGTTTGCACTGGGGGCGCCCGCGGGGCTGGGGCCCTTGGTCGCCCTTGTAGATCAGCGGTGGCAGGGAGATGACGGCTGCGATGAGCCACACGGTGAGAATGATGCACTTGATGCGGCGCGGGGTACGCTTGGAGTTGTACTCCAGGGCCCGGCTCACCGCCCAGTAGCGGTCCAGGCTGATGGCGCATAGGTGCACGATGGACGAGGTACAGAAGAGCACATCGAGCGCCAAATACACCTCGCACCACGTGCGCCGGAAGTACCAGTAGCCCAGCAGCTCGTTGGCCAGCGAGAAGGGGATGATGAGCGTGGCCACCAGGATGTCGGCAGCGGCCAGCGACACCAGGAACAGGTTCTGCGGGGCGCGCAGCGAGCGGCTCGTCAGCACAGCCAAGATGACCAGCGCGTTGCCGAAGATGGTGAAGAGTATGAGGAACGTGATGACCGCCGCGATGGCCGCGGTGGCCTGCACCGAGTAGGGCTCCTGGTGGTCCATGGCGGGGCGGGACGCGCGGCCAGAGGGGACGCCGCTCGCCCAGCGCGTGCTCAGCGGGCGACAGCACTGTCCTACCCAGCTAGGCTAGACGGGAGGATCAACCCCCTGGCGGCGCGGAAGGCGCTGGAGCCCCATGGCCAGGCCCAACGGGGGCCTAGAAGATCGAGGGATGCCTGGGGCCAGCCACCGCCCTCCTACATCCTCTTCCACCAGCACCCGGCGTCCCTGCCGTCACCTTCGGAGAAGTTTTCCAAGTTGTCCCGTTGCCGTCCCCGCCCCGCCCCGGGACCGGGGGAAAGTTGCGCCCTCCCGCTCTGAGGCTGCTGGACCTACGCTGGGACGCGGGGCCCGGCGGGTCGGCCGGGGGGTCGCGCCACCGATGGTGGGAGGCGGCGCAGAGGCCGAGGCGCCGGTTCCGCTCGCTGGCTCTAGCCGGGAGCCGCGCCTGCAGGCAGCCGGCCGCGGCAGGGGAATGGGAGGAGAGCGAGCGCGCTGGAGGAGGGAGGAGACTGGAGGCGGGAGCAGGGGAGGGAGGCGGGGCGGGCGGGCGGACCCAGGATGGGTGGAAGGTGCGCCGGAGCGAGGACTCTCCGGCCGCAGCCTCCCCGCGACTCGGGCCTCCGCCCTGGCTCTCCTACCCGTTTTCTTCCCGGCCTCCGAGCCACCGGAGGTCCGAGAGACCGTCATCTGGGGTCTTCGGGACTCCGGGAAGGATCCTTGCAGAAATGGAAGGGCTGGTTCTCACGGCGGGGAGCTGGGACCGAGGCGGGACTTCTCGCCTGCAGACCTGGTCGGAGCACCGGGATCGAGGACCGTGGGCTCCGGCTGATCGCTCCTCCCGCCGCGCAGGAGACCCAGGGAGAGGCTAGGTGGGTGTGTTGGGGCACTGCAGCGCACTGAACCACACCACCTACCCGGCGCTCGAGAAGGAAGCCGAGTGGAAGGAGTAGGAGGGAACCGGGAGACTGTCGGAGCCCCTTCCCCAAGCGCTTTCTTGCCCCGAACGGACTCCGTCGGGTCTGCAGAGCCCCGGGGAGGCGCGCATGGCCGGGTTGCGAGCGCCCCCTGCTGCCGCCCGCGTGTCGGTAGTCCTCGCCGCGCTCTGCGGGCACCGAGGTTCCCTAGGCTGGTGGGGCGGGGGAGTGCTCAAAGATTAAGGACTTCAGCTGTACGCCCCCACCCCAACCCCACCGCTGCCTCGGTTTCCTCCACTAAGGGCAAAGAGGTAAGACGAAAACTGGCTTGGATTCCAATCTCAGCTTTTTTTTCTTTTTAATTTATTTATTTAACAGACAGAGATCACAAGTAGGCAGAGAGGCAGGCGGAGAGAGAGACGGAGGAAGCAGGAAGCAGGCTCCCCACTGAGCAGAGAGCCCGATGTGGGACTAGATCCCAGCACTCTGGGATCATGCAATCTCAAGCTTTTTAACACAGCTCAGAGAAAAAGTAGGTCTCAGGGGCAGGTAGGCAGGGAGGAGCATCGCTTTGACTATGTTGTCACACACACACACCCCGCATTCCTGCGGACTCTCCCCCCATAGTCACACCCCTCTTGGAGTGGCTGTAGAAGGAGCTGGGTAAGAAATTTCAGATGAATCACCCCACCCCATCGCGTCCCCATGCTAGATTCCAAGAACCTAGGCTCCCCCTCTGGCACCCTTGGCCCTACTCTCCCTGTGGCCACTGCCACCAGCACCAGCCTGGGCAGCCTCAAGAGCACATTTTTTTTCACCACTCCTAGAGCCCCTGATGTCATGCCCCAGGCCTTGTATTTATAGCCCGTGTCTCTGCAGGACATCCTCTGTATAAATAAGCATCAAGCCACCCCGAAAAGTAGGGCTCCTCGGACCAGGACTTGAGATAGCGTGCGTGCTGGACCTTCCTGCCTCCCTGCTCCGTCTTCATGAGACCAGAGAATGACCTCACAGTGCCCACAATGTCTCACCCTTCCCCAGCCTCACACAGCAGGGGTGGAAGGGTTCCTTGAGCGAGGGCTGTCCCCACCTCCTGCCACCTTACTCAGCACCTTTGTGAAGTCTGAGCGCCCACAGCCTGATGGTGGGAGAGGTCAGCCCCTCCAGAGACAGGTTTTACAGCTCACCCCCACCTGCTGGCTGGGCTGACCAGAGATGGAGGGGCCTTAGCAGCCCCCTCCCGGAGGCTGGCCTGAGGGACCACTTTCTCACCATCTCCAACCACACTCACACTGGGGGGCCAAAGGGTGTCTCCCCAGACACTGCAGTCAGCATCAGCCCTTTGTTTCCTGGCCCAAGTTTTCCTCGAAAGGCACCAGGATCCCGAAGGAGCTGTGGTCAGAGCTGCTCAGACTCTGTCCCCTGCCCCTTCCCTCCACTTGGGCCTTCCCCAAACAGGCAGCCAGCTCTGGATCCACCAAGTGTCAAGCCCTACCGGGCCCAAACCCCGTGGGGACAGCCAGGGACAGTCTACAGGCATCTGTGAGGCTCAGCCCCAGCCCCAGGGTCTGTGTCACCTGCTGCTGCCTCCCAGCCCCACCTCCCAGATGTGCAGTGGGCTCTTGGGGGCAGTGGAAGCCATTACATAAGTTGATTCCCACCTTCTCTGCAGCTCTCTCCCCCATACACACCTTCTGGGGCTGCCTGCTGGCTCCAGCCCTGCATGAAACTGAGCCTCAGGCCATAGCTTCAGCTATTCCCAAGCTAGAGCTGACCTTCCATGGTCATTCCATTCCACCAGTGGTAGGAGCTGCCCCAGAGCAGCACCAGCAGGGCACTGGCCTGCCATCCTGGCTGCACCAGCTTACCTAGTGGTCCCTGGACATGCCCTGAGCTCCCACATCTCCGGTCCTTCCCAGGAGCTGGTTGCTACTTCTGTGCTTGGTGGCCCTCCCACTCTCCAAGGTCCACTCACCTCTCACCCACCGCCCTTCCAGGGAGAAAGAGGTACCCTGCTTTCCAAGTTCTTTGACACCGTGTACACAGTACCACGGTCACACCCAGAGAAGTACTGAGAGGCTGGTGGACGGCAGCACACATCCCTTCTCTGTCCCCAGTACTGGCCAAGGTCCCTGAATGAGGAGGGGGAGTGACAGCCTGGCCCCAGTGGGGGACATACATGAGCCTCTCCCCAGTACTGCCCAAATGAAGGTATCCCCAGAGGATGCCCTTGGAAAGGGTTGGGGGGAGGTTACCTAGTACCATCTTTTCCAAAGACATGGGAACATTTAGGGACATGGGGATACCTTAGCTGAAAGCCCTGGAGCTTCATATCCAGGCCTGAGTGCCAAGACTGGCCCCAGATTCTCCTGTGCCAGGGCTCCATGGGACTGGGGCCCAACTGGGCTTCACTCCCTGGCTCTCCCCAGAAGCCCCCACTTTTCAAATCCCTAGGGCCCTCTCCTCACACCACCCCTTAGCCCCAATCTCCCCACCTTCCCAGTCCCTTGATTCATGCCCTCCATGATGCAAGTCCGGAACCCTCTCCTCCAGTGCACCTCACCTGACAAAACCCCAACCCTGGGCAGACCTCAATCAGCCACCTGGCTTTGCCGGAGCAGCTGCTCCTTCTGGAGCGAAACACTCCCAGAATCGACAGGCCTCCTTTAACGGCATGACCACACATCTCAGACTTCCCTAGGGTACTCACCTTCCACGCCCCCTCCCAGTATCAGTAGCCCGCTCATCCTTCTCGCCCACACACCCTCCCCCACTCCAGGACGTGACTTGGCCTCCAACCTAGAAGATGAAGGCCCATAGGCAGGAAGTTCCCCAGACTCACCCAAGCTCCAGCTCTGCTGGGAAGGCAAGACCTCTGTAAGGATCTCAAACCCTCTCCCGTCCTCCAGGACTCTGCTCCTGCAGTCACCCCCTCCAGCGTTATGCCCCCTCCCCTGAGAAGCCCTCTATGCCACCTGCCACTGCCACCATCTTAAACCATTCTCTGTACAATCTCTACCCCCCTCAACACCCTGCCCTCCACTGAATCTATTCCTGATGGGTCATTCGTGACTCCTGACTCCACGTCAAGTGTATCCTCCTAATTTCTCAGCAAGATTTTAGACCACAGAATGTTCCCTTCCCTGAGAACACGGCAGGCTCGAGACCACCCCTTCTTTCTTGGCCTCTTTTTCTCCCCCAAACTCCCAATCACGGATTCTCACTGAGCGGGATATTTCCCCCCCTTCTCCTCCAGGAACATTGGGCAATGTGGCACCTGGAGACATTTTTGATGGTCACAACAGGAGGAAAGGGGTTGCTGCTAGAGTCTAGTGGGTAGAGGCCAAAGATGCTGCTGAACGTCTTACAAAATAAAGGACAGCCCCTGCAACAAACTATTATGAGGTACAAAACACTAATAGTGCTGCCCTCAGGTCACAGCACCCCTGTTAGTCCTGGGGTCCCTTGTCTTCTGGACCCAAACTTAGTAATTTAATCCAGCCCCATAACTCCCACCTAGATGCTGAGGATGCCCTGAAGTCCATTTCCTGCCCTGAACTCCAGGCTCATTCAGCCCATACCTTCCCTCACCTCCCGAGGTCTCCACGCCGTGCTGTATGTGGTCCCCTCACCCCCTGCATCCTGTAAGCAATGTGATTGCCTTAACTGTCAAAGCATGTTCCAGAATCCCCCACTCCACCCCCTCCCACAGCCCCATTGCTCTGGCTTGCACAGCTATAATGCTTCCCTGCTGTTCTCCCTGCTTCTAATCTACTCTCCACGGAGTATCCAGGAAGGCTTTTAAAAGCTTCTATCTTATCACTCCCCTCCTTAGAATCCTCCAGCAACCGCTCCCTGCTGCTCTTGGAATAAAATCATCCCTCTCTATCCCTGCCCTGCCAGCCTCCCTGTCCTACCATACATCATCCCTCCACTCCAACCTTAACTCCCTCCTGCCTCAGGGCCTTTGCACTGGCTATTTCCTTGGATTGTTCACAGAGTAGTCTCTATCATTCAGATTCCAGTTGCGATGCCAACATCCTAAAGGAACACCCTCCTCCATCACTTATAAATCCCTGATGACTTCTTTTATTTACTGTCCATCCTTTGTCCACCCCCAAATAAACTCCACAAAAATGGAAACCCTGCCTTGCTCACCATGCTACTTCCAGTGCCCATAGCTGAGCCAGCCTGGCACCTAATTCAACAGAGTGTGTCGAATAAGTGAATAAATTGATGAGTGAGGCCACGTAATTATGTGGCTGGGGAATAGGGAATAGGCCCCAGACCCCGGGATGGGTGGCTAGCCACCGGGTTCTGGTTAACAGCCAGCATCCCATCCATGGCATAATCCCCACACCAGGGCTTCAGGGGCTGAACCAAGGCTGGACCACGCGGGCAGGGTGGGGCTTGTGGAACAGGCCTGGGGAATAGGGTCTGTAGTGACAGCTGGTTTCAGGGCGGAAGGGTAAGAATAGCCCTGGTGATGACCCTGCTCACCCCCAAAGAAGAGGTGGGGAAGCACTCTTCCCCTTGAGCTACCAGGCTCGGCCAACCCTATGGTCTAGAGAACCCAAATTCTGGAGAATCCAAAAGCCACGTCTTAATGGAGGCTAATGGCAGGCAGCGTCTGAGAGCTGCGAGGGCCTCCAGGGCACAAAGCTCCTCACAGCCTCTGACGTAGCATGGCCACCAAGAAAGCCCAGCCCAGAGCCAGAGGCCTGGCTCTAACACCGAAAGAAACCCACAGATGGATCTTTCTCTGATCAAGGGGGCCGCTGTGTAGGCTTGGGCCGATCTTCTGCTTGGGAATCTCCCAGGGGAATGGTCACCCTGGTGGGAACAGGGCCAGAGCCACTCCTCACTCCCTTTAGGCTCACTCAGCCCCTCTCCTCTCCTGCCTGGGGTCAAGCAGAGGGATCAAGTGTTCCCGAACCCATGATCTTTCCCTGAGGCTAATACCTGAGACCAGGCCCCTGCTCAGTCTGAGGAAATCCCAGACTCAAGACAGAAACCCAAGATGAACTGAGGGCAGAAGCTCCACCCACGCCGGAGCATAGCCTCTCATCCCCAGACTGGGCCCAGGAGGCGGGCAAAGGCCAAGATCTTCCCCAGCACTGAAACACCACAAGCCTCAGCCCTGCTCCCTCAGCCCTGCCCCTCTGCTGCCCTGAATCCCTCTTCCCACCCCAATCCGAGAAGTGGGTGTAAGGCCCTGAAGTCCCCGCCCAGGTCAGTCAGCAGGGTTACATGGACTCATGCACAGCTCAGCACCTGGTTCCTGGAGCAAATACCCAATTTTTATTTCTGCCTTCCCACAGAATATCTGAGGCACTTGGCACCACAGGGCCGGGATACGGGCTCCTACTTCCCCCCCCTACTCCAAGCAAGGCTTCTGACAGGCTTCTGACAGGGAACCAGAATAGTGCCTCCCCAGGATTAAGGGGCTCCTGGCCTGTAAGCATGCCACGCCCCCCCCCACACCCCAACTTTCTTCACTCCTGGAATAGCCTTCACCCAGCAACAGGAGGGAAGGACAGGGCTTTGCTGAAGGAAGGAAAACAGGTTGACCACACACACACCCCACCCCAGTCCCTTCCCAGCCGCCAGGGACTCCCAACTTAACTCTGTGACCAAGCCCCTGGCTGGTAGAGGGAGTGGGGGAGGGCTCCTGGGAACAGAAAGCAGGGTGGAGAGGAGGTTTGAGTCCTAGGTCCAGAGCCTCCCATTCTTGCTGAGCTCCCCCACTGTGCAGTGCTGGAGGCCTCCTCCCCTGCCTCCTCACCGCCTGGGATAACATTCCTGTCACTGGAGCCTCCCTGCACTGCAGGGGAACAAGCTGAAATCCCCTGGGGGGCGGAGCTGGAGGCTACAGATTCCGAGCACTCAAACACCAGGGATGTGAGGCCACTCCCAGGGTTCCAGCTACAGGCTCCTGAAAGAGGGGCAGAACCTGAGCATGCTGGGGGAGCTGAAACTCACCTACAGGACTCCCAGAGTTCTGGAGCCCTGGAGAATATCCTCTCCCCTTCCCAGCAGCCTCCAGGGCTAGGGCAGAAGCTGAGAGCAGGCAGAGCCAGGTATCTCTTGACAGGCCTGTCTTCCCCTGATAGACCTAAAAGTTCCCTTTGTCCCCAGGAGCCCTCAGGAGAACACATGGGGAAGGAAGGGGCAGAGGGAGAGTCCTAGGCCTCAGACAGGGTAGCTAAATTAGGGCTGGAAGACCAGACACTGCCCAGAAAGGCCAGGGGTTCTACAACCCTGCTCTTCTAGGCAGAAGTTGCCCTTCCCCCTTGGGGACAGAAGCCACAGGCTTGACTTCTGGGCATCCCCCTGAAAGGACTTTCAGGTATACCTGCTCCTGGCAGATCTGGGTTCCCCAAAGCATCCTGGATAGGCACTAGCTGGCCTTCTGCCTCTGGAGATGTGGTTGGGGGTACAGAGGGTGCTTGGGCCAGTCGGGACATCTCTAGAACACCAGGAACACCTGCTCCAGGCCTGGAGTTCAGGGAAGAAGCTGGGGTCTGAGGAAGCCTTGCAGAGGCCCCCACAGTGACCTTCCTCTGCGCAGGGAGCTCCCAGCTATGTGAGCTCTCTCGGGGCCCTGCAGCAACATGTCGGCCTCCTGCCTTGGGGCCACTGGTGTCGGGGTTCCCAGATTCTGCCAACAATGCCTTCAGAAGCCGTTGCAGGGATGGTCTAGGGGCAGGAGTAGGGCTCCTACCATCACTGTGGGGCTGGAATCCTGCAGCAGGAAAGACAGGAGGTTATGTCCCAGAATCGCAGGAGGAAAAGGCACCACCCCACTGTAGAGCCCCGGAGCCATCAGCCAGCCTCCTTGTTCACAGCTTACTGGAGACAGCCTACCACACTCCGCTCAACACCTTCAAGACCCATATTCTCAACTCCCACTGAAAGACAAGGACCACAGAACCATCCTGTTCCCTCCCTTCTTGGTCTCATTAGTCCCCACCAGCAAGTCAGGCCATGGGCGTCCTCCATGATCTCCCACCTATTCCCTAGGCTGCTGACGGTCAATGCACTGGAGAGCCAAGGGCTGACGGCACTGAGAGCACGGTCCCCCCACCTCCTGGGCCCTCTGTACTGAGTGACCCCCTGCCTCTCCCCCCACTTTTGAGGTCTTCTGCAAAATTCCTCTCGCACTTGTAACTACCTCCATCACGGTCGGGCACATGCACTCAGCAAGACAGGGCTGCCTCGCTCTTCACGGCCACTCCTGGACCAGGGTCCCAGAGTTTTAGACAACTCTTCATCTTAAGCCCAAGTTCTAGCTGGCCAGACCCCTCTACCACACCTTGGTGCTGCCTCTCGCCCCTGTCGCACCCACCCATGCATAGAAGGCTTCACAAGGAGCCCAACCTTCCATTGACAGACACTGACCGTATCAGGACTGATCTGCTTCAAACAGCAGTCTTCCCCCTCCTGGTCCCAGCTCGCCCCCCTACACCGGGCAGTGCCAGAGACCACCACAGCAGCCATCTCCGCTCCTGGCCACCCCCTCCTGTTCTTCTCAGCTCTCTTGTTTAAGTATCACAAACTCCTGCTCCACTCCAGCTCTGCCACCTCCTCACTTCCAGACCATTCTACACAACCACCTTGGGCTCCACAGCCCTCACTGCAAGGACTCCTCAAGCACCTTGCCCACAAAATCCCAGTCCTGGAGAACCAAGTTGCCGACTGACGCTGTGCCTCCCCCTGGCTGCCAGCTGTCCCAGCACCACCGACCGCACTATGGGGTAGCTCTAGCTGGGTTCTTCTCCTGCCAACTAGACGGCAGCATCATGCCTTTCCCTTCACATCCATCGCCTTCTCCCCAACCTCTAGGCATGCTTTGTGACTAAAACCCTCAGAAGCCCATACATCAGCATATTAAGATCTACATGCAAGCTTAGGTCCGATCCAATCTCCCTTCTCATTAGGTCCAAGGAATCTCTGACATGTTCTCAGAGACCCAACCACCAAGGGCAGCTCCTACCCAAATGTTCTAGATATTATTCCCTCTGAGCTGTGCATTTTTTCCCCTTCTCCATTGGGTCATCATTTCAGCATCCAAACAGGCTTGAATATCTACCATCATGATAAACCTGCTGTCCTCATAGTAGTCCAAACTCTAGAATACCCACCAAGCTCTTGCCACATCATCTATTTTTTAACAAAACAAAACAAAAAAGTATATAGTATGTGATGTGATGTATGGGAAAGAATAGCATAAGAAATGGTGCTAGGGGGCGCCTGGGTGGCTCAGTGGATTAAGCCACTGCCTTGGGCTCAGGTCATAATCTCCGTGTCCTGGGATTGAGCCCCGCATCGGGCCCTCTGCTCAGCAGGGAGCCTGCTTCCCCCTCTGTCTCTGCCTGCCTCTCTGCCTACTTGTGATCTCTCTGTCAAATAAAATGAATAAAATTTCTTTAAAAAAAAAATGGTGCTAGAACTGGATACTCACATGCAAAAGATTTAGGATTAAATCTTCAGGAACTTGGGTTAGGCAAAGCCTACTTAGATAGGACACCAAAAGCACAATTAAAGGATAGAGATGTTAGACCCCCATCAAGATTAAAAATTTTTGTATTCAACGGACACCATCAACCTACAGAATGCGAGAAAATATTTCCAAATGACAAGTCTGATCAGGGACATGTATCAAGAATACACAAATTGCTGCCTACAACTCAGCAATAGAAAGACAACCCCAATGAAAAGGTGGTAAAAGGATTTAAACACATATGCTCTTGAAGAGTATATATAGATGACCAAGACGTATATGAAGAGATCATTAGGGAAATGCAAATCAAAACAAGGAGAGATGCCACTTCATACCCACTTAGGATGGATGTAGTCTGAATAGAAAATAGCATGTGTTGGCAAGGACATGGGAAAATTCGAACTGTCATACACACTCATGGGGGTGAAAAATGGTGCAGCCAATTTGGAGAAACATAGCCCTTAAATCTGGAGTTATCAAGGACCCAGTAATCTATCCTTAAGTGTATATCCAAAGGAAGACACCTGTTCACATAAAATCTGATATACAAACGTCCGTAGTAGCATTAATCATAATAGCTCAAGAGTAGAAATAACCCAAATATCTTTCTCAACTGACGAACAAAATGTCCTATGTCCATACAATATGTCCATACAATGTCATATGTCCATAGGACAATATGTCCATACAATTGTCAAATATAATTTGACAATAAAAGAATGAAGGACTCCTACATGATGCCATATGGATGAGCCCTGAGAACATTATGGTAAGTAAAAGAAGCCATTCAAAAAAGATCCTATACTGCAGGATTCCATTTACATGAAGTTTCCAGAAGAGGCAAACCTAGAGAGACAGACCATAGATGGGCAGTTTCCTGGAGCTAGGATTAGGGACGCTCACACACACATGAGGGAAGCTGAAGGGCTTGTGTTTACTTCTCATTTGGTTTCCTTTGTGAGGTGCTTGTTTGGTCTCTTCCTGTTTTTCTACTTTGTACTTCCAGCTTTTTCTTATCATGTATATTAACTATATAACATATTATGTATTTGGGATACAATTAATTATGTGTTACAAAAGTCCTCTTCTGACTTGTAACATTGTCTTTTGATTAGCAGTTTTACTAGAATAACTACATAGGAGATCTTAGTGTAGTTGGATTCATGAATCTTTCCAGTTTTATGGGTTCCTTTGTGTCTTAAAGAAATCCTTACCTATCCCAAGGTCATGAAGGTTTTTACTATGTTTTTTTCTCCCCCTAAAGTTTATTCTATTTATATGTAAGTCTTGTATATATCTGAGAGGAATTTGTGCATGAGTTGGGAATTTTTTTATATAGTCATCTGAGAGCCACTCA
The DNA here is from genome assembly GCF_964662115.1 of Mustela nivalis. Classification (NCBI taxonomy): domain Eukaryota; kingdom Metazoa; phylum Chordata; class Mammalia; order Carnivora; family Mustelidae; genus Mustela; species Mustela nivalis. The sequence goes on along the minus strand of NC_139027.1, from coordinate 34,490,031 downwards.
GTGACTAGTCTATTCTTTTCCTAATGATCAGCAGCACCCCTTCATCAAGGTTCCACTTCTGAGTAGAAGTCACTTATGGACTCCCCGTTCTGTTTCAATGAGCAATGGTCTATCCTAGACACATTTTATGTACATGCATTTCCTGTATGTATTTTATATGGATACATTTGTACAAATTTTTTAAACTATATATCTTGATATCTGGTAGGGCAAGTCCCTCCATTTTATTTTCCTTCAAGAGTATCTTTGCTATTTGCCTTTTGTATTCTAATTTTTTAAATATTTTATTTACTAGTCAGAGAGATGGCCCAAGCAGGAGTGGCAGTCAGAGGAAGAAGCAGGCTCCCTGTGGGACAAGGAGCCCAACAAGGGACTCAGTCCCAAGACTCTGGGATCATGATCTGAGCCAAAGACAGATGCTTAAATGAGTGAGCCACCCAGGCATCCTGCCTCTTGTGTTTTCATATAAGTTTTAGAATCACCTGGTCAAGATTGCCAAAAAGCTTCTTGGGATTTTCAGTAGGAACTGACAGACTCTATAAATCAGAATTGACACTTCTACATTGTCTTATTAATGAACAGGATACGTATCTCTTATGTATTTAAGAAACTTTCATGATTTTAATGAAGGTTAATTTTCCATAGAACTTTTTACAGAATTTCTGTCAGATTGATCCTTGGGACCTTATTGCTATTATAATGGTTTTTTTCTTATGTTTTCCAACTATTGATGTAATCATAAAGAAGTTTCTATACAACTGTCTTAAAATTCTTATTGCTGGGACATCTAGGTGGCTCAATTAAGCATCTCATTCTTGGTTTCGGCTCAGGTCATTATCTCAGGGTCATGGTGTCAAACCACACACCAGACTTAGGGGAAGCCTGCCTGAGATTCTCTCCTCTTCTCCCTCTGACCCTCCTCTCCAAAATGAATCTTTACAGAATAAGAAAATTCCTATTGTTTCCAAAAGTTTGTTAATAGGTGTTGTTGCTTTCAATATAGATAATTGTCATCTATGAGCAGTGACAGTTTTTCCTCCTTCCCAGTCTTCAGACTTTTCATTATTTCTCTTGCTGTACTGCAACGGCTAAGACCTTCACTACAGCATCAAACAGACAGGACAATAGTGAAAAAACTTGTTTTGGTCCTGATTTTAGCACTTCTACATTAAACATGATTTTTGTTCTGGATTTTTGGTAGATACCCATGTTAAGGTTGAGAAAGTGACCTCTATGGACATCTGGGGTGGCTCAATCGTTAAGCCTCTGCCTTTGTTTGGCTCAGGTCATGATCCCAGGGTCCTGGGATCAAGCCCCGCATCTGGCTCCCTGCTCTACGGAAAGCTTGCTTCTCCCTCTCACACTCCCCCTACTTATGTTCCCTCTTTTGCTGTCTTTCTCTGTCAAGTAAATGAAAAAGTCTTTAAAAAAAATGACTTCTGTTTCTATTCACTAAGAGTTTTTAATCATAAGAATTTTCAAATACTTTCTCTAAATCCCTTGTACGGAACCCCTGACAATTTTGCCCTGCTCACCTCTGCAACCTCAGTCCTACCACTTCACCCTCATGAACGCCACCCTCCACAGAGGAACCTGCTCGAGATTCCTCAGATCACCCTGCCCCTCGTCACTCACCACCACGGGGGCCTTGGCCACTCGGGTTGCAGTCGTAAAGCCTGAGGACCCGTGTGATGTCCGAGGTGCTCAGATTCCATCGCTGGCCAATTTGGACACTGGGAGCCCAGAGGGGTGTGATGGTGGGCAACCCCCGCCGGCTGAAGGCAAACCTGAAACCCAGCAGGTAGGGAATGGAGTCCAGAGCACAGTGGGGGCTGGCAGGGCAGTGAAGGGAAGAAGGAAAGGGGGTCCTCACCTCCCATAGTGCAGCACTGATGAGTAGTCATAGGGCACCAACATGTTGCTGCTCTGAGACTTGATGAAGTTGATTTCAAAGCCTGGGGGCAGGGGTGGAGAACAACCACAAAACTTGGTGATGCAGGGGTGGGGAAGAGGGTGGGGGAGGGAGGGGTTAGGTGTTAGGGACCTTCCAGGAACTTGTAACCTATGCGAGCTGAGGGATCTGAAACCATACCCAGACATGCCCCCCACACAGTACCAGTCCCTGGTCCCCACTTCCTTGGTGCCTTCATTGCCTACTCCTCCCCTCCCCAGGAGGGGTCCAGACCGGCACTAGCTGATGTGGAAGCACAGGGACCTCATGATTTCCTGAAGAGTGTTCTCCACTTCCTGCCCCATTCAAGCCCACCCAGATGCAACAGTCTTTGTAGAACCTACACTTTCCACAGAGTCTCACACTACTGTGTGTCTTCAAAACAAACACACACACACACACACACACACACACACACACACACACACGAGAGAAAGAGTACCACCTACCCTTCAACCAGCTCTCAAGACCCACCAGCCCATCACCTGCACTTGAACTCCCACTCCCCAGCAGTAAGCCACCTGTTCTTTCTGCCCTGGGCCAGCACACCTACCCCCTAGGTTGGAGTCCAGCACTTCCCCACTGCCGGAGCACTCACTTTTCCCCTGTCACTGCCATACTTGCCTCTAGAGAGTTCTTCACCCTTCCCTTTAAAAATCCTTAAGATATTAAACAGTTTTGAATAGGCAATATATTTATCTGGTTCAAAAGTCAGAAGATGTGGAAATCTATAATAAGCCTCCAACTCCTACCCTTTCTGAGCTCCTGTCTCCTCACGCCAGTTCATTACTGCCATTAGTTTGTATATCTTAGCAGTTTGTTCTGTACAGAATATAAATGTATTCTCATTTTTCTTCATTCTTAATAAGTGGGGAAAATTGCTTAAGAATACCACTTGAGGGGTGCCTGGGTGGCTCAGTGGGTTAAGCCTCTGCCTTCAGCTCAGGTCATGATCTCAGGGTCCTGGGATTGAGCCCCACATTGGGCTCTCTGCTCAGCAGGGAGCCTGCTTCCCACTCTCTCTCTGCCTGCCTCTCTGCCTACTTGTGATCTCTCTCTCTCTCTCTCTCTCTCTCTCTCTCTCTCTCTCTCTCTCTCTGTAAAATAAAAAGTCTTAAAAAAAAAAAAAAAGAAAAAAGAAAACCACTCAAGTTTATGAGTGCTCTTGGTTTTCTAATTCATTCGTTTCGGTCTTTAACTTAATTCTTTCTTGCTTTACTTTTTCTTAACTTAGATTGAAATGCTTAATTTTTTTCTATTTTTACTGATAGAAGTATTTAAGTCTACATATTTTCCCTGAGAATTGATTTAGCTGAGAACCATCAGCTCTACTGTGCTAGGATTTTTGTTTTTGTTTTTTTAAGAATTCCTGCAATTCTTTAACCCTGGAGCTAAAAGAAAGGGTTATTGTTGTTTTTTAGACTTTAATTTGTAAGTAGAAGAAATTTTTAGTTTTATTATTTTATATCATGATCAAAACATTTGAATTAATTCTTTCAAATTTGAAGTTTTTCTGTCATAGGGTAAGTTTTCCCAAGTATCCCATGAGCACTTAGGAAGGATTCAAGTCTCTATTTGCAGGGTATAATCACTGTTATCATCCCCTTCCTTAGGCTAATCTCCGGTCTCAAACTCCATCCCTTGTCTCATTGTAAGGTGCTACCTAAGTCCCTCCCACATGGCACCCTTTCTTTGGGGCTCCATGCATGTTGGTCTCTTGAGTACCCTCCCCTGCCCATTTCACCTGGTTCTCCTCACAACAGCAGAGGAGGCACTCCCACCAGAAGTTCTCTGCCTACAGGAAGCCTTCCAAGCCTTCTCCTTACCCTACATTACCCCAGACCAAATTCCTGATCATGTAGTTCCTCTACTTTCCTCCATCATGAAGCAATGGCCTCTATTCTTCTTACCTCCTTACTCAGCCTGCTCCCCCCAATCCTGTCTTCCAAGCAAGCAACACCACCATTCCTGAGATCAGATATCTGGCACACAGCACCTGCTCACTGGTACGCAACACAGTGGCCCACTCCCCAGACCAGCCCTGGCTCTGCCGCTGCCACCTTTTGGGACGTGGTCTCCCTGGGCTTCCTCTGTCCCCCATGCCCATTGTTGCCCAGCTCACAAGGACTGAGCCCCTGCAGGGCTGTCCTCAGCCTCCTGCATCAGACACTTGGCACACACAGCCCACTACTTCCAGGGAACACAGCCCCTGCCCCAAGCCCACCCAGCAGTGTCTGGTGCAGGAAGGACTGAACAAGGGTCAGAGGATACCACCAACTCCATTCTCAGGTGCCTGGCTATGACCATGAGGTTTAAAAAGAGACAGACAGACAGACAGACAAAGCAAATAGTGATGCTCTAGCTCAGGCAGGACTGTGGGTGGGCAGATGGAAGGCTTATAGCCCAGGGCAGTGGTATCTGGACCACCTCCAGGTTTCAAAGCCAAGTAGGAACCCCTCCTCCCCATGGTAGTCAGGCAGATGGTGGGGAAGATGGATAACCTTCTTTTTTTCTTTTTCTTTTTTTAAGATTTTATTTGAGAGAGAGACAGTGAGAGAGAACATGAAAGGGGAGAAGGTCAGAGGGAGCAGACTCCCCATGGAGCAGGGAACCTGAAGCGGGACCCGATCCCAGGACCTTGGGATCATGACCTGAGCTGAAGGCAGTTGCCTAATCTGAGCCACCCAGGTGCCCTGGATAACCTCTTCTAAAGTGACAGGCAGCTCAGGCCCTGGCCCATGCCCTCTTACCCCAGGATCCCCGGTCCAGCCTGTGCTGTGCACAACTTGGCTTACCTGGGAGGATCTCATTCCAATTGATACGAATATAGCGGTCCCGATCAGCCCGTGAGTGCTCATGCCAGAAGCCCAGCACATGCATGAGCTCATGCAGGACGATGCCCGGGCCTTTCTGGAGACAAGTGGGTGCTAGGGACACCACCTGCATCCCTCCACTGCGTCCCACGCTGGAGAAACACCTGCAAGGCCAGAAGAGCGCATGGGGTAGACACCAGCCCAGAGATCCAGAGCAGACCCAGACACCTCCTTCCTCTCCCCCACAACATCCTGAGATGAATGAGCACCAACAGGTAGCCCCCATCCTAGATTCTAGTCCCAGGCCTGAAGTTCCCAAGTCCCTTCACTGCCTGGCCATCTGTGAAATGGGTACACTGAATTCCCATTCCCAGCCTGCGGTACAGGAGGATGGAGGGATGGAAAGGAGCATCGATAACAAAGCAGCACTGAGCAAACATCCCCATGCAGAGGCCCCTAAGTCAATGCTTTCACGTATGATCTTTGGTCCCTAACAAGCTAGAAGTGGGTACTGCCATCATCTCCCTTTCAGAGAAGGCAAGAGAGCCTCAGGAGTTGAGACGGCTGGCTCCTCCTACACGGTAGAACCTGGATCGGAGGCCAGGTGGGTCCCACAGAAGCCGAACCCCCTCCCCAGACCATGAAGCCTCCTCACAAGAAGGTTTTGTGGGGAGGGTCAAGTATCCCCTTCTCCTTCTCCACCTTCTGTCCTAAGTATCTGTAGGTCCAGCTCCCACCCAGCAGACCACTCAGTGGGCAGGATGGCTCTGGACCTGGGAAGACTGGCCCAGAGACAGGCTTTAGACAATGGCTTGGGTGAATCCCGGCTGAACCCCAAAGAACGCAGAGGAAACCCACACACACAGTGCACACACGCATGTGCGTGCACACACACACATGCACGCTTGTGCACGAGTGCACACACATGCCCCTGAGCACGTACCCAGACATGGGGATGATGGAAATGAAGTCTCTCTGGCCCCGGTAGGCAACAAACCGGATGCATGTGAACCGCTCAAACTCGGCAAATGCCCTCAGGAGGACCTCACGGCTGGCTTTATCTGGGGGAGGCGACACCGCGGCTGAGCCTCCAGCGGAGACCCTCCCGGAGCCCTTGTGACCCCTGGCAGGCCCGCATGCAGGGTGGGAATGGAGCCTCCAAGCATATTTCCAAAATGGAAAGGTCAGGAAAGGGCAGCCTGAGTGTCGAGGGCGGGGGTGGGGGAGTTGGGTCCCAGACAGGCCCTGGCTGTGCAGCCTTGGGTAGCTCCCTGTCCCCTGGGCCGTGTGGCCTTGTGATGGGGGTATAGAGGACTGTCTGTTTCATCAGCTCTTCCGGGCTCTCAGCCCTCCCAGCTCCGGAGGCACTCAGGAATAAAAGCTTCTTGGGGAAGGGCTCTTTGGTAGTGGCAGCAAGTAGGGGCAGAGGGAAGAACCCCAGAGGAGCCCAGGCTACACGGGGGAGGAAGAATCTAGAACAGGGAGGCCCACAGCTCCTGGGACCGAGCGCACACGCTCACTCACCGTACTTGCTGGAGAGCAGGAAAGGGACCTCCACAAACCCCCTGTTCTTAGGCCACTTGTTGCTGCTCACTGAGAACACCTGGAAGGGACTCTGAAGAGAGGGCAGTTCGGGGACGCTGGGGACACAGGCCAGCCAAGCTTCTTGCCCCCAGAGGTGCTGCGTCTCAGGCCCCAAAGGACCCAAAAGACCGGAGAAGCAGGACCCAGGTATAGGAGGGTGGGGACAGAGGGGTGGGACATCTGGAGGCCTGCTAGATGAACTACAATACACAACGCGAGCCTTTTTCTACAGAAGGGATCTGTATCTTATTCCGTCAAGCATAAGGACAAAACCCGATACTTGTTCCTAAAGAGGCTGACTGGGAGTGCCAGCTCCCCAGGGTGCCCATGTTCAGAAAGACTCAGAGCTCCAGCAGCAGCCCTGTCCTTCCTGAAACCCCGCTGTCAGCCAAGCATCCCTGAACCCCCAGGGAAAGATGAGGCAGGGTCCTTCTCAGGCTGATGGCCTTAGCAACTCCTTTTCCACCCTTCTGCCACCCGGAACCCTGTGAGGCGTGGGCTTCATGGCATCCTGACCGGTCCTGCCCCATGGTCTACCAGATTTTTACTGGATTCTGCTCTTCCTGTCTTCACTGGGTGACCGGGGACAGGAACCTCACCCCATCTACCAGCTCCAGGCTTTGGCTCTGCAGCCCAGCCTCATGTTGGGCTAACAGTGGGCAGCCTCCAGCCAACAAAACGAACTTGTTCTCACCAGGTCACTGTCCTGTTCAGGAGGATACCTCTCCCCCCCCCCCCCAGTCACTTAGAAGATGGCCCTGTTCTCCTAGACACCATGCATTCTCATCTCCCCCCAACAAGTCACCCCAATTCCTTCCCAGCCTTCTCCCTTTCTGACTCCACCCCTCCCGAGAGGGGGATCCCAGACCATGGTTACCACCACCTCCTACAGCCCCACCAACCCCTCTGCCAGTCTGCTCATCTCTTCATTCCATTACTTCCTGAGCACCTGCCCTGGATTGAATACCAAGCCGGATCCTGAGGGCTCAAACCACCTCCTTCAGGAAGCCCTCCCAGGCGGACTGCTGTTAGCACTGTAGATATTACCCTCCCTCCCATTCAGTCTGGCTGACTCCTACTAGAACATTCCCTGTGACTTTAGCAAGAAGGGATATCTATCACACTATGAGCAACAGAAATGACTCCCTCACGTATCACGCCCGCATGACAGAGGCTGGGCTCAAAGGCTTCTAACGCTCTCTGGGAAGTAATTCACACCCATGTGTGTACATGATCATACTCACTGGTCGAAGGATATCCCCCTCCAGGAGGAAGCTGCTCTCAGGGGATTCCTCTGGGATGAGCCCTGGGAAGAAGGGAGGGATGTGGGTGAGTTCATGCCCCCCCCCCCCGAAACCAGACTCTAGGGACAGGCTCAGCAGCAACCCCAGAGTCTGGCTTTTCTGATTGGAGAAAGTCTTCAATCTACAAACATGCATGAAGCTTCTTTGCCCGATCTCATCTCTCCTTTGTTAAAACACAGTCCAGAGCTCCCCCAACCCATGCAAATCCAGTTCCAACCCCTCCCTCTATGTTTGAGTCTCTCTGCTAATCAGGAGCAGTCTTTTCTTCAGCTGTCCCCTACGTCCTCCCCATCTCCAGCTCAGGCCACCCTCTGGGAGCACGCCCTGGGTCTCCTGTCCTTCCTCATCCACCATCTAATTCCTACCCATCTGTGGGACATCCAGGGCTCTCGCAGTGATGTGACCAATTCCAGCTCGCACCAACACAGAAGGAAGGCGTCCGGCACCCACTGAGTCGGTCACTCTGGCTCACTCCCTCCCCACATCAGCCTGTCTCTGCTTCTCTCTCCAGTCACAGCTGGCAGCCCTTCTCCCCAGCCTCCTTACTAAAAGGTCAGTCCTGGAAGAGACTCTAGCCTTGGAAGTGCATTAGGTTGGGTTCCCTAGACACAGAGCCTGAGCTGACGAGGTACCTGCAAATAATTTATTGCGAGGGCGGGGGGGGGTTACCAAGGAAGACCCAGGCTCTGCTGGAGTACAGCCTCAGCCTCATCCCACAGGAGCTTGGGATCACAAAAGGCACCACACGCTTGTCTCCATGGCCCCTGTGAGCCACTGTGGGCGGGAGAGGGAGTAGCTTCCCAGGCATCCCTGGCCAAGGGCCTTCAGCTGTGAGGCCTTAGCAGCCCACATTCCCAGCAGCTGGGGATGGCGCGTGCTTCCCAGTAAAGTGCATCTCAGGTAGCCGTTGGGCCTCCAGCGGCCCTGGCTGAGAGTGTCCTCTATGGTGGCTGAAAAAAGAAAATCAATGCCGGGGAAGACCCAGATTGGCTCTAGCTACCTCCAGACCAGTCACAGTCACTAAAAGGTGGCACGATGCCCTGCTCCTGCCCAGCCATGCTAGGGTTCCAGGTCGCCTCACAGAGAAAGAAGAGCCAGACCACAGGGTCATCGGAAGATATTCATAACTCCAGATAAAGTCACTCCGTTCCCCCAACGCTTCAACTACAACCTCTGGACTCCAGTCTGGTCCCCCCCTCCCAAGCAGCTTCATCCCAGATTATCCATGTTCTCTTTCTTCAGCGTCGACCCCCAGACAGGGAGGCGGGAGGCCTCCTGCGGCTTTGGCTTTGCCCACCCCACCCCCAGCTTACACCTGCGGACAATCCTGCCCCAGATGGCGGACAGCTCAGACACCCACAATGACTTCGCTCAACACCAGATGGAGTACGCCAAAGACCCCTACTTTTCTCTCTTCTTAGAAAATAACAGTCCGGTAGAGAAGATACAGAAACAAACTTTTTTAAAAGCTGCCCACAGAACAAGGAGAGGTTCCTCCTCTAGAGCCCAGTGAACGGGCATCTTTCCAGCTTATTCTGCTTGGCTGCGTGTTCAGCACAGTCCTTACCACACCACATGGACTCAGAGCCCCTCCACCTCCCAAGACGACACCGTGCCCTCACCTTGGTTAATCGCAGGGATGTCCTTATCCCAGGATGTCTGGGTCTCCTCGGGGTTGAGGCCCTCTGAGTAGCTGGTTCCACAGGCTTCTGGGGAAGTGCAGGCTGAGGGTGCTCCTAGGATCAAACCTGCAGATAGGTGGGGACCCATGATGCCCAAGGTGCCCCTCATTGGTGAGAGAGGACAATAGGACATGGAGGGAGGGGGGTATCAGACAGCCAGAGCCAGGCCCTTCCCAAAGGCAGGCCTCCAGAAAGTTGTCCTCAGTCCCAGCTGGTGACAGACCTAGACAACTTTGAGGAAGGAGCTCCCTTAAGGGGACCAACACTGGGCTCCGAAAGGCAGCCCCTGGCTCGGAGTATCTGTGTGTGGGAGCAGAAGAGAGACGGGGACAGACCTCAGATGCCCACAGTGACGGCAGTGTGGGCTAGCCTGGACCCTGCCCCTACCTACCTTCTCAGCCCAGACCTCTGGAAAATGGACTCGGACTGGGCCAGCCTGGCACACCGGGCAGAACAGAGACCTCTGGAGTGCCACACCTGCTCCCTCCTGCCAGGCAGGCCCTTCTGGCAGGATCTTCAGGAGGCCTCCCCTGGTGCCCCTTGGAACTGACTTCTGGGAACGTCCCTGGAGAGCCCGTTTTCTGAGCTATTCAGACCCCTTCGGATCCTTCGGATCCCTGCGGGCTCCAGCCACACACTTCCCTCCTATACCCAAGCTTTGTAGCTGGAACCAAAACTCCAGAAGAGAAGGGTGAGGCAGCGCTCTTACCTGGCAAAGAGAGCAGACCCAGCACCCATGGCCAGAGGCTGCCCATGTTCACGCAGTCTGGGGTGGGCCCCACCGGTCCCGCAGCAAGCTGAAGCCCAAACACCCGGAAAGACAAGCCCGCCTTGCCGCCAGCCCTACCCCGCACCCACCCCCCCCCCCTTAAATAGCAGCTCCTCCAGCCCCCACCTGCAGCCACTCCTCAACCAACCCCACCTGCAGCCCAGCTCCATCAACGCCAACTGCAGCCCTTTACCGCTCCTACCTGCGTTCCCCTCCCCCACCCCCAGCCCACCCCCAGCCCAGGCCCGAGCTTCAGGACCCTGGTCAAATACCTCCCCACCTGGCTGAAGTCCGGGAGAAGGTGAGAAACTAGGCACAAAGCACCTTGCAGAGAGGGAGGGTACCACTCCGGAGGGCGCCTCTTCTGAGGTCCCCTCCCACCACCAGGGGGCAGGGAAACATCACAGAAGGGTGCTAAGGCACTCCAGGACGGCCCTCATCCTCCAACAGTGGGAGATCCCTTTCCTGCCCCCTACCCTGCCGCCCTGCGCTCACACCTGGAAAAAGCTGCCTGAGACTCTGAGGCACCCCCAGCCTCTCTGGAAGGAGGAAGGGGTCACTAATTTTTATAAGCTTTTACTTTAGTTTACATAGAGGGAAGTGCACAGTCCCAAATGTGGGAACCTAGGAAAGTTTACACACTGAACGCCCAGCCTAACCAGCGCCCCAGAGAAGCCTGCCATGTGGAGACGGGGAGCTTCTGGATACCTGCCCCTTGTATGGACACTACCCCTGTCATCCCCACAACAGCCTTGCACAATTGGCATTTATCCCCATTACACAGATCAGAAGCTAAAGCTCCTTACCCACATTCCTCCCCCCTACGCTCCTTAGCCTCTTTCTCAGAGCTGGGTCACCAGGGGGCCCACCTGGATTTAAATCCTGGAGGTGAAGGATTTAAGGACTTCCCCCACCAATGCCCAGTGAAGAGAAGTGACAGAGCAGAGGCAAGGTCACCAGCCACGGTCCACACCATGCTGGTGTGCTCAGTATCCTGCCATGCCTGGAATCCAGCATTTCTCCAAATATAATATAGGAATCAGAGCCACGGGGAGAACAGACAGATGCCCCTACCCCCTAGGCAGGGTGTTAGGGTGTGTAAACGTGCATGGACTGGCCACGGCTGATGAGAGCTTGCTAAAATCATCCTGATAGTCACCCTGCTTGCGTAGAGAAACAGATTCTTGGTCAAGAAATGCAGTTTGGCTTGAGGACATTCTGTGAAGCGAAATAAGCCCTTTACAACAGGGCCAACCTGATATGATTCCACTTAGAGGAGGCACACAGACAGATTCAGAGACAGGAAGTAGAAGGGTGGTTGCCAGGGCCTGAGGGAAGCGGGAAACGGGGAGCTGTTATTTAATGGGCATAGAGCTGCAGTTCTGCGAGAGGGAAACTTTCTGGAGATCTTGAATATGCTTAACGTTACTGTGTAATTAAAAATAGTAAAGGTGGTGGGGTACCTGGTGGCTCAGTCAGTTCAGTGTCTGACTCGTGGTCTCAGCCCAAGTCCTGATCTCAGGGTCATGAGTTCAAACCCTGTGTTGGGCTGAATGCTGGGCGTGGAACCTATTTTTTTTTTTTTTAAGATTTTATTTATTTATTTGACAGAGAGAAATCACAAGTAGACGGAGAGGCAGGCAGAGAGAGAGGAAGGGAAGCAGGCTCCCTGCTGAGCAGAGAGCCCGACGCGGGACTCGATCCCATGACCCTGAGATCATGACCTGAGCCGAAGGCAGCGGCTTAACCCACTGAGCCACCCAGGTGCCCCTATTTTTTTTTTTAATAGTAAAGGTGGTAAATTTCATGTTATACAGTAGTCCCCCTTCCTCTGCGGGGGATACATTCCAGGATCCCCAGTGGATGCCTGAAACTGTGGTTGATACACAAGTCTGTTTTTCCCTATACATACAAAACTATGCGAACATGTAATTTATAAGTTAGGCACAATAAGAGATGAATAACAATTAATAAATGCTGTAATTAACAACTAATAAATGTTGTAAAATTAAAATAAATGGTCTTTCTCTCAAAATATCTCATTGCACTGAACCCCACCCTTCTTGTGATGGTGTGAAGTGATAAAATGCCTACGTGATGAGGGGAAGGGAGGTGGGTGATGTCGGCACTGTGACAGAGCGCTGGGTTACTGTTGACCTTCCAACGATATGTCAGAAGGAGGAGCACCTGCTTCCAGATATCAGCTGACCACAGGCAGCTAAAACCACAGAAAGCAAAACCTCGGATAAGGAGGGACTTATCGTATATTTTTAACCACGATTTACATTTTTTTAAGTTTTTATTCATTTATTTGACAGACAGAGATCACAAGTAGGTAGAGAGGCAGGCAAAGAGAGAGGAAGGGAAGCAGGCTCCCCGCTGAGCAGAGAGCCCAACACAAGGCTCGATCTCAGGTCCCCGGGATCATGACCTGAGCCAAAGGCAGAGGCTTTAACCCACTGAGCCTCCCAGGCGCCCCACAATTAAAATTTTTTGTTTAATATTTACTTATTCATTTTAGAGAGAGCGTTAACAGGGGTGGAGAGGTGGGGAGGAGCAGAGAGAGAGAGAAGCCTCAAGCAGATCCCCTGCTGAGTACACATTTCCACCCCCACCCCCTGCCCGCCCCAACCCAGGGCTCATCCTAGGACCCTGAGATCATGACTTGAGCCAAAATCCAGAGCAGGCTCCTTGACTGACTGAGCCACCCAGGAGGCCCACAATTAATTCGAAAATTTTAAAGAAATAAGAAAGAAGGAGAGAGAGGCAGAAACAAGAAACTTGGGGCACCTGGGTGGCTCAGTTGGTTAAGCAGCAGACTCTTAATTTGGGCTCAGGTCATGATCTCAAGGTGGTGAAAGCGAACCTGGCATGGGGGCTGCTTTTGGAATCTGCTTGAGTCTCTCTCGCTCCCTCTGCCCCTCCCCCACCCCCACTTACTTGGGCTTGATCTCTCTCTCTCTTTCTCTCTCTCACAAAAAAAAAAAAAAAGAAAGAAAAGAAAAGAAATTTAAAAAAAAAGAAAAACTTAAGAACACAGGTAGAGTAGGCTGGAGGGGGAGAGTGAGTAGAAGGGATGGGGCAAAGCCAATGGGCAAAGCCCTCAGCCCCCAGCCCTGCTGTCTGTGAGACAGGACTGGGTGGTGGGAAGGCCCCGATGACTCAGCGCCTCAGCTGCCCTCCACTCCCAACCCAAGTTCAGTGTTGTTGGCAGGTCCAAATGGAAGTCTACTCAGAGCCTAAGAAAGCCTTGATCACAAGCTCAGCTCTGCTTGGTTCCCACCGGGAGCGCCTCACCCATCCTAGAGAGCAGAGGGAATAAGGCCTGGGAGGCAGGCTGCTCGTCCTTCACCAGGCCTGTTAGAATGAGTGCCGACCTGTGCCAGACTCTGGGCACCGAGGGCAGAGCAGACCACGGGCCTGGCCCTCACGAGCCTCTGGCCTGTTTGAGACACACAGCTACACACCTGCGAACCTTCACCTCCTGGGCCAGCAGTAGCTAGTATTTCCTGAGAGCACTTACTATGTGTAGATGCCAGGCTAAGCCTCTTAAATGGACTGACGTGTGCCGTTCTCCACACCACACCAACCGGCAGAGGCTAATGATAAAACCCCATTTTACAGACAAGGGAGAGCAAATGCAGGAGCAAACCTGGCCTCCTAACCATCGAGCTCCACCCCTCAGGTGTACACTGCCGGGTGCCCAGAATGCCACGGGGAAGAGCCAACATTCTGTGGGGGGCACCCTTGACCTGAGCTGCAAAGGACAAACAGCATCAGCTAGATGACACTCGGAGTGGCCAGGAGAGGAGGCTGGATGAAGCAGGGGTTGCTGTCCAAGAGTTGACCATGAGGACCTCCGCACCCCTGCTCCCAGGCAAATCATAGCCCCTGTTGCCAGCAGCCTCAGCACGCACCCCTCCACTTCTGGCTTCAGCTGGGCCCATGACTCCTACCTCCCCGGACGGCGTAGTCCCGTACCAGGCAGGTAACCAACATTCAGTCAAAACATGCTGCTTGCGGGGCGCCTGGGTGGTTCTGTGGGTTAAAACTTCTGCCTTCAGCTCAGGTCATGATCCCAGGGTCCTGGGATCAAACTCAGCAGGGAGCCTGCTTCCCTTCCTCTCTCTACCTGCCTCTCAGCCTACTTGTGACCTCTGTCAAATAAAAATAAAATCTTAAAAAAAAAAAAAAAAAAAACCCATGCTGGTTGGGTGGGTGTAAAGAGCAACTAAGCCCATCCCCGGTGACGTGTTCTCACGCCAGACATGAGGCCACGTGGCTTCTGGGGACAAGAAGGAACTTGGGAACGGGCTGCCATGAGCCCCAGGGCAAACAGGCATTCAGAGGCCTGGGGGCCGTGCCTGTGCATGCAAGAGGAGAGGGGGGCGGCTATGTTGCCCTACTGTGGGGAAGAGGAGGCCCGGCCTAGCTCATGCACGCACGGCTGCCGCAAGGGGCGCACACACAGGCACATGCATGGATTTTCTTCAGGCGCACGTGACATGCAGGTGTGTGCAATCTGAGAATGCCAGACACACACCCGTGCAAACAGCTACACACACGGGCACACACACATACGTATCCACACGTTCCCAAAAAGAAGTGGGTCTGAGCCATGGACACAGGCCTCTCCCCCCAAGGTCCAAAGCCAGTGATAAGAATAAGGTTGGAGACAGCCTCCCAGAAACCACCTCCTGCAGCTCTAGAGCCAGAACACTGCCTGCACTAGGACACCAGCATAGGGTGCCCAGGGCCCAGAGAGCCCCTCTGCTCCACCAGCACCTTCCTCCTTCCATGCCCCAGGCACTGGCCATACAGGAAAAGGGGAGGTCTGATGAAGACATGGTGTTGGAGCATTTTCCCGGGGCATTGACTTGAGACCAGATGCTTGAGACGTTGCTTTTTAAACAAACCAATATTTTATTGACACGTCCTCAATGTTCCGTATAAATATAAAGTGCTAAGTTTCCAACCCCCGCCCGCAGGGCTGGGAGGAAGTGGGGGAGGGAGTGTTAAATGTCACCTGAACACAAAAAAACTTTCCAGCACCGATACAGGCGTGAAATGCTCAAACACACACACATACACGTGCGCAAGAGGCCCACACGCAGCAGAGGCAGCCCTTCCCTGACGCACAGCTCCCCAGGAGCACAAGGCGCAGGCCCCAGGCCTGTAGTGGACCACCCCCTAGATGGGGCTCCTGGTTGTCACAGCTTGTTCCTTGGAGCCCTCAGGCTGCCGAGGGCTTCAACATCATGGTGGGACCCGTGGGAATCCGCGGGTATAGAGTCCAGTCAGTTTCTGCCAGAAGATAGAGGGCAGAGGGGAAGCAGACATGCCCTCCATTCCGGTCCCCAGAATGAGGGCCAGCCCTCAAACCCAGCAGACAAGCACCAAGTAAGAAAGTCCAGAATTCCTACGTTTGCAGCACCACCACCTGGGGGCTTTACAAATTTCGGGGAAAGGGCAGCTTTCCCTGAACTGGAGAGAATCGGTGCCCCTCTCCCCGGGGCGGTGGGGGGGGGGGGAGCATGGTGGGGCCTTGCATCAGTGACATAGCACCTGAGTCTCGAACTGTAGCAGCTGCCCCATGAAACTGAAGTTGGGGGAGATGACTCCCCGGCGTTGCTTGACAAAGTCAAAGGCCTCGTCAAGCCTCACACGGCGGCTCTGTATCAGGTAAGCCAGGCAGATGGTGGCAGAGCGGGAGATGCCCGCCTGGCAGTGTACCAGTACCCGGCCTCCGCTGTTCTTCACCGAGTCTGCACGGGAGATGAAGAAAGAAGGGTCACACACGAAGGGAGGCAGGGGAGGTGACAGGTTCCCCAGGCCCCTCACCTGGGTGCCCCTTTGGGTCCCTCTGTTGAGGACCACCCCCCTTACCAATGAAGCTTATGGCCTCCTGGAACCAGGCACTGATCTCCACCATTTGGTTGTCCTCCACCGGGATGCTCTTGTAGTGGAAAAGGCCCTCAAAGTGGTTGGGGCAGCTGGCGGACACGTTGAGGACCGCAGTGATACCACAAGCCTGCAGCCCCTGCAGGTCGGAGGAGTGGCTGCAGCTGCCCAGGAACAGGTAGGGTAGGATCTCCACCGGGCCTCCCTGCATGGGGACAAGAAAGGGATCAGGAGGAGGCCCTCTTCTCAGCCCCGACCTGGAGGGCTTCAGCACCAGCAGGGGCCAACCCGTACCCGTCCGGCCCCAGCAAGAGGAGCCCTCCACCTACCCACCTATCCGGACTAGGATCACACTCTGGAAACGGAGCACCCAGGAGGACACGCAGATGTAAACACTCACAAATACACACCTCCCCGTCAAAGCCCCAAATATGCTGCAGACACAATTCACAGAGCCACACAAGAGCCACCCACACCAGACGCACGGAGATGTGCTCCCCATCTGCTGCCGACACGGACACACACACACACACATACACACACACACGAGTGTGGACACGGAGAGACTCATGGAATCCACAAATGGCAGCCCCCTTCCCCAGAGGTGCCCATCCCGCAAATGCGGGGACAGGGGTTGGGGGCGAACAGCGAAATGAGCTCGGATCTCAGCTCACCTGATCGTAGAAGGGAGCCCTGGGGTCAGAGCGGCTCTTCTCTAACCCAGCAGACGACATGGTCGGGGCGGGGGACTCAGAGCACAGATCGGGACAGCACACCTGGAAGCCATCGAAGCCGCCTGCAGGGAGGGCAAGAGGCGGTTAGCGGGGAGGGTCCGGAGGGGACGGAGGGGGTGTTGGGAGGACTCCGGGAGGGGTTGCCGGGGCGCGGACGGCGCTCACCTCGCAGGAAGCACACGGCCGTGGGTCCCGCACGGGTCTCGGGCAGCAGCGCGGCGAGCAGCGCGTGTGCCGGGCCGTCGGGCGGGAGCTCGGCCACCGAGGCGCTGCCCTCGTCCAGCACCACCGCCCGGGCCAGCTCTCCGCGGGCCAGGCGCGCCCGCAACGCGCGGTCGGGCAGCAGGCAGGCGAGGGCGGCGGCCGGCGGGCCGCGGGCGCGGCGCCGCAGCAGCGCGTTCCAGGGCACGGGCCGCGCGTGGCGCACGTGGCGCCGGCAGAAGGCCAGGAAGGGGCGGCAGTCCAGCAGCAGCGTGCGCTCGGCCTCCCGAGGCTCCCGCAGCAGCGCGCCCAGCGCCGCGCAGTCCAGCTCGTGCGCCGCCTCCAGCCCCATAGCGACGGCCAGGCTCCTCCGGCCCCTCTCGCTGCGCTGCTTCTGCCACGCCGCGCGCTCGGGCTCTCGCGGCAGCCGAGCTGACCGAAATGAGTGTTCTGGGCGCCCTGGGCGGCGCCGCGGCTTAAGTACCCGGGGCCCGCCTCCCGGGTCACCATACAAGGGCAGCGCAGGAAGGCGCCGGCCCCCGCCCCCGCGGCCTTCAGCTCGCGCTAACGGGGCGGGCCCGGGGACTGGGCGGGCAGAAGGGGGAGGAAGCGGAGACTAGCTGTTGAGGGAAGGGTTTTGCTACCCCCTACCTTTGCGCCGGGGCCTGGAAGAACACCCCCACCCTATGAACTGCTCCACAGCGTTCAGTCCTTGGGAACTGGTGTCTCAGATGCACAGCCCCATTGCCCAGAGACTTTGGGGCCAGGGGTGCCCCTTGGCATGCTTCCTCTCCCTTCTCCCTTTGTCTTCCAAGATTTTCCCTCTGGGGATTTGTTACAACAAAAATTGAGATGGCTGTGATTTCTACAATGGGGAGTGGGGAGCCATGCTGAGATGTCCTTTTTCTACTTAGAAACCTTGGGAAGGAGGAACTTTCCTTCTTCTCCCTCTCCTCTGGCGTTGCGTGGCTGAGACCAGCACTCTGGGTCTGGCAGCAGGTTAGTGGCCAACCTGGTCCAGACCATTGTCCCCTGGGCCCAAGACCCTGGACATTGGCATGAGACGGTCCCCTGGGCCTTCCAGGGAAAAGGCAGGGGGCCTAGGATAAGTTTCCAGTTAAGAGTCGGGCAAGGCTTCCCCTGGGGCCCAGGGAAACCCCAGAGGCCCAGGGTGAAGCACTTCCCCAAGTCACAGGCCAGCTCCGAAGGGGAACTCTGCTGACGTTGATGGGCTCTCCCTGGGGCCTTGTGGGAATTTCAAGCAGCCTCACGAAGGGGAAGAAGGAGAAGAACTACCAGAATCTGCCTCCTCCACCCCTTTACCAAGCCCCTTCTCAGCCCTCCCTGGACTATGGCAGCCCCCACCCCCCCAACTGCCAGCAGGGACCTTGGACTGGCACCTGAGCGAGGTAATGAGCAGTGAGAATGGGGAGTTCCGTAATCTACACCCCTTCTGTCCGCCCAGGGACTGGATATGGTAAGGCCCAGCGGTGTGTGGGGAGAGGAGCTGGGCCTCTGGGTTGGGGGCAAGAGATATTGACAGCTAAACTCCAAAGCAGAAACCTTCAGGTGGAGGGAAGAGCATCCTGGAGCAGGAGCTGTCCTCATTCCCACCCCTAGCTGTGTGGGATTTCAGAACCCAGTTCCCTAGGCTCCCATTCCCCCACACCACTACTCAGTGTCCTCTGTGAGATCCTTCCAGCTCCCTTGCAGTCCCCTATATCCAGACTGCCTTGGAGGGCTGCAGCTAGGACCCACGTTGGCCTCCAAGCCCTCTGCTTGTTTTATAAACTCTTAACTCCTCAAAATGGTGTGTCGATGCATCTGTCACTCTCTCATGCCTCAGTGTCCCCATCTGTAAGATAGGAGCTCCTAATAGACTGTGCATTCACCCACACTGATTCCAGGGCTACAAGGCCACACCGCTGTCTGGGCTCCTCTAGTGTCCTATGCCTCCCTACAGGCCAATGTGGAGGCTGATGTGGCAAAGCCCACAACAGAGCCGGGGAGTCTGGGCCACAGATCCCAGAGGCTGATATGGGGCCCTTATCCTTGGCATCAACCCGGCAAATGACTTAATGGCTGATTCCAGGGGCAAATTACAGAGCACGCAAAAGAACAGTCAGGTCCAGTCTTGCTAACCCGTAGGGCTGGCGTCACCTGTCCCACTGGGAGCCACAGCCTCCCAGCTCCTTGGGGAGGAGGAGAGAAAACTGACCAGTTGAGATCCTGGCTCAGGAGTGAAAACCAGCTCAGTGGTGGGGCTGCACACCCTGGACTCCCACACTGGGCTGAGCCTCTACCCCTCCTTGGGGAAAACAGACTGCACCTTGCTGGGAAGTTCCACTCAGGAGTGGGAGTGCACTGTGAAAGCTTCACTCTCGCAGCACAGTCCGAGGGGCCCTGCCTAGCGCTCTGCCTGAGGTGGTGGCAAGGATGTCACCCCCTCAATGCCACCTGCTTCGGGGCTGTCCGTTCTGCGGCTCTGGAACACAGAATCAAGGAGGCCTGATTTAGCCATGAAGCAGGGCTTCTCTTTGCCTCCTTCCCCTCTTCCCAAACTGGGGTAACCCCCACCCCCAATAACGGTGTAAAAGCCCAAGGCCAGACTAACAAGAGAGGGAGGACGCAAGCCCACATGCCACCCCCACTTCTGCTCTGACTAAAGATCCCCAGACCTCTGGTGAGTCATAGCACAGGACGTCTCCCCTCCTTGGCCACCTCCTGAGGGAACACCATTCTCACTGCAGAGATGAGGCAGGGCTCTGGACACACGGGTGGAGACTGTGAAGAGGGGTCTTGTTCAGCCGGATGCCCCACAGGCTGAATTTTTGGAGGGAGGACCCCCTGCTCCTCATCCCTAGACCATCAAGTCGGTTTGGGACCCAGCTTCAGTTTTTAACTAAAATACATAATTGGAACAAATGATGCTGTGCAGTCCTTTGCAACCACCTGTTTTGACAGTGAAGTGTCATTCTCCTCCTGCCTTTGGGACTCCTGGCTTCCCCTGCCCCGACCGGCACAGCCTGACCCAGCCCCCACACAAAGTGGTTTCCCTTCCACAATCAGAGAGCTCCAAGCTCTGTCCTGCTGTGGGCTTGAGTCTGGTGTTCCTTCCTCCTCCTTCCAAACCTACGCCCCAAGCCCATGCCCTGGGGGGAAGGAAGAAATGAATGGTGTGGCTACCATCCTCGTGCCAGGTGGGGAAGAAGGTGAGAGTGACGACTTGTGGCCTCCCCCAGCCTCATCTGAGCAGTGAGTCAGGATGACGTCAGGTTTCCTGTGCCCGGCCTCTGCCTGGCAGGCGCGGCGGCCACCCCCACAGGCTCCTGCCAGGCGGGGACAGAGGTTCCATGTTTTTCAAAGATGGTCCTTTCCAGCACAGTGGGGAGGACGGGGCAGAGCAGACATTCAGCTTGGGCGTCCAGCCCTCGGAAAGGCCAACTCCGAAGACGGTCCTTTAGTGACCGAAAGACAGACATACGTGGGTCCCACGGTCACATGTATCTGTGGGCAGGAGCACCGGCAGGCAAGCTCCTCCACACAGTGAGTGTGTCAAGAAGAAAGTCTCCACTTGGAGCTGGTGTGGCTTTTTTTTTTTTTTTTTTTTTTTTTAAGATTTTTGAGAGAGGGACGCCTGGGTGGCTCAGTTGGTTAAGCAGCTGCCTTCGGCTCAGGTCATGATCCCAGCGTCCTGGGATCGAGTCCCACATCGGGCTCCTTGCTCTGCAGGGAGCCTGCTTCTCCCTCTGCCTCTGTCTGCCTGTGCTCGCTCTCTCCCCCTCTCTCTCTCTCTGCTAAATAAATAAAATCTTAAAAAAAAAAAAAAGATTTTTGAGAGAGAGAGAAAGCGGGGGGAGAAAAACACAGGGACGGGGCAAGCAGACTCTGCAATGAGCAAGGAGCCCAATGCAGGGCTCAAGCTCATGCCCCTCAGATCCTGACCTGAGCAGAAACCAAGAACACCTAACAAACTATGCCACCCAGGCGCCCCGGTGTGGCTTTTTTATCAGTGCCTTCCCCAAGCATCCATCTCCAGATCACTCTTTCTTTTCTGCATTTGTTCATTCACCGGCCCCGCACTCAGAGAAATGTATTTTGAGTACCTGTGATGTGGCAGGTACTTTTCTGGGCGCTGGGAACACAGCAGTAAGTCGCAAACCACTGCCCTCAGGGTGCTGACCTCATCATTTCAGGAATATTTGTTTTCGTGATGATGTTGTCTTCATGGTAAGTGAGACTAGTTATCCACCTAGTGGATATAATGATATAGTTGAATGGTACAGATGGGACCCAAAGATGTTAAAGAGTGTGACACAGGTAGGTGATGTGACACAGGTAGAAGAGGCGGGACTCGTTGCCCAAGAGAGGACCCAACAGCCCCTTCCAGCTTCTGTGCTATTCTATAGGGTCTGGTTGTCCCTCCCGACGTGGTCTCCCATTGAGAGAGGAGCATAAGGCACAGGGGAGAGGAGGCCACCGCCCTGAGGACGAGCAACCCAGAGAGCAGTCCCATTGCCACGGCCAGAGCCAGCTCCTCTGCTGGAGAGCCAGGCTCCACTGCATGTCCATCAGAGCACCCTGGGTTTGCCTGCACCCCTGGATGTGCCTGGGCTTGGGGCCAGGCGACACCTTCTCCCTGCACTCTTCCCGGGGCAGGCACCCCTCCAGAAGCCCTGGGCCCCCAGCCCTGGGCTGGCACAGCAGTGAAAGTGCTCCATTCCCACCCTGTCGGCTGGATGTGCCCCTGGCTCAGGGTGCAGTCGCTGAGAAGAGAAGAGGTTGCTAAGGGAGAGCTCTGTCACCAGTGGGAACGGCTAGGTGAGAAGCGAGGGATTCTCAGAAAAGTGACCATGCTGCAGCCCCAGGGTGCGTGGCTCTGTGACAAGAGGACTCCCGGGGCTGCCTGCAGTCAGAGCGGGGTGCAGTGGAAGCCGTGGCCAGGGGCCTGGGAGGCCCAGAGGAGCCAGCGACTGCTCCTTCCCACCGGTCACCCCCGCTCCTCTACCACAACCGGAGACCAGGCCGGTCCACTCCCCTGAAGACCAGTAGAACCAGCAGGAGCATGGAATGGCAGCCACGTGATCGGGGAGCCCTGGGGGCTCAGGAGCCACGTTGCCTTGGCTCAAACAGCAGGGCTATGTCCTTGCTGTGAGGCCTTTTTCTTTCTTTCTTTTTTTTTTTTTTTTTAAGATTCCATTTATTTATCAGAGAGAGAGAGGGAGAGAGGTGGGGGGAGAGAGTGAGCACAGGCAGACAGAGGCAGAGGGAGAAGCAGGCTCCCTGCCAAGCAAGGGGCCCGATGTGGGACTTGATCCCAGGACGCTGGGATCATGACCTGAGCCGAAGACAGCTGCTTAACCAACTGAGCCACCCAGGCATCCTGCTGTGAGGCCTTGGACAAGCAACTTCACCTCTCTGTGCCCTCATTAGTGTCACGAACCCTGGGCTGGGTGCCTTCTAAGCACTGCCTCATCTAGGCTGCCGGGCTGAGGGGGACGGCAGACAGGGGAGCCCAGGCCCAGAGAAGGTGAGGTGGTGGACCAAGGCCACACAACCTGTGAATAGTGGGATTGGCACCCGGGTTTTCACCATGAGGTTACCCCGTCTCGGGCATGTGTCCTATGGCCTCCCTTCCACCAGCAAACACCTGTCTCATCTTTCTTCACAAAGACAACCATGAGCGCTAACACTGACTGAGTGTATGCCACGTGCCTGGCTCTGTCCTGAAACCTTTATAGGAATTATCACATTTAAACCTCTGACAGCCCTAAGAGGCGGGAATGACCAGTACCCCAAATACAAATAGGGGGCCCGAGGCACCAAGACGCTAATTTACCCAAACTGTCCCAGTTGGTAGATGGTAGAACCAGAGTTCAAACTCACAATCTCATGTCTCTCCGTCCTGCCCTCAGAATCCAGATCGGCACCCACCCAGGCTCTTCTGACCCGCCTTCCACCCTTGCCCAAAGCCCTTCTCTCGGCTGGGCTCTAGCCGCACAGGCCACCGTCAAGAGGACCTGGCTCTTTTGGGGGCCTTGGTGCTCTCTCCTGGTCAGCTACAAACCCCCTGAGGAAGCGGGGCCCACAGGACGCAGGCAAGCACAGTGCCCAGCCCACAGCGGGCCCCTGGCGCGTCTCTGTAGACGTGTCACCTTGCCTCTGTGCCCCCAGCTAGCCCTCAGATAGGGAGCTGATTACACAGGAAGTTGAAAATCCACAGTGATGAACAAAGGTCAGTGTCAGGATGCGCTACCTGCTGAGCCCTTCAACCTGACCTTCTCCGGGCTCCAGAGCAGAAGAGGTCCCTAAAGCAGAGACTGGTTCTGGGGAGAAAACACACCAGCACAGAAGCAGAAGAGTCCATGTGACCTACGTGGGGAGCTGTCGGGGGCTCAGGGACCTGGTCGGACTTGCAGTGGTAGCGAAGATGGAGAAGGGGTCCGGATCAGATGTGGGGAGAAGTAGCAGGGACTGAGAGGACAGAGACTTGGAGGAGTCCGGGTGGGTGGCTGGCTAAGAGAAAGAAGGGGCCAAGCCTGCCTCTCCTCCTTCCTGACACTGAGCCCCACCTGGGTGCCTGCTCCCCCAGCCAGGGGACCCAGAAGCCAGCCAAGGGACACCAGCTGTTTTGTGTGCTCACTACCTCCTAGGACTCATTTCACAGTCGGGAAGAAGGCTGCTTACTCGGCACATGTGAGGGAAAAGGGCAGAGACAGGAGGCTCCCTATGCCACAGCCAGAGAAGAGCTGGGGATCTGGGGGAGACAGGACGCCCAGAAGAGTCCTGGGCCCAGGGCTGGCTATAGCAGCGCAGATGGCTGGGGAGGGGGGCAGCTGGAGAGGAAGTGCCTGGAGAGGATTAGGAGGATCAGGGCCACAGATCCGATTGTGCTGCCCTTGAAGAAAAGCTGAAGCCATCACTGTTCATGGAGTTGCCCCTGGATACCCAGAGAGGGATGTGCACATGTGCACATGCATACATATGCGTACACACACACACACACACACACACGCATATGGAGTTATACACTCACAACCTGTGTACACACGGTGTCACAGACCATCACACACAATTAAACCCAACCACCTTCCCGTTGTGCATAGACATGAGCATACCCCCAGGGTGTGGCCTCCTTAGCCCCATGACAGCCCAGAGACCCCTGTGTGATCAGGATCAGTCCTGGCCCCAGGGCCCAGCCCTGCCTCACACATGCCCCAGCCCACACATCTTCACCCCTTACCACAGGCCCCGAGACGCCTCCGACCGCCAGCACCGCACCTGTTTAACTTGGCACACTGTGCAGCCTAGATACAAGTGCCCTCCACACCCCAGTCCACCTCTCACTCAGACAGCTTGGAGGGCGTGGGAGGCAGTCTCCCCCTGCACAGCCACCCCACTCTGTCTGTGCTGCCCAGAAAGAAGCCGGGGGTTCCACACAGGGACATTTCTCAGGGCCTGGCCTCCTCAGACCTGTGGAGCCACACACACACACACACACACATACACACACACACACACTCCTTGTAAGGTCTGAGCTCCCCATCATCAGTGCTGTTCTATGGAAGGAAGAGATCTCAAGGCTAAAGAAGATGGCCTGTATTAGTCTTCAACTTTGAGAATACAGTGGCATAGGCTCCCCTGGGTATCAGGCACTGTGCTGGGTGCCCCAAAGACACTTCACTATGAGCTGGGCCTTGCTGGCGTCTCCATTGACGCAATTCCTTAGAGCCCACCTGCTACCCCAAGTCAGGAACCCCTGCTTCAGAGAGGGGGCCATATAGAATGAACTTTCCAAGGGGCCAGGCCTGGCCATATTCTTGGCTAGTTATTTTAGAACATCCCAACCAAGAAAGGCTAACCTAGCTGTCCCTGTCCCCAGCCTGACTCATGCAGAGCAGGCACTGGGCAAGGAGTGCCTGCCTGTGTTTCCCCAGGGGCAGGGGTAGGCCTCAGATTTTGTCTGACACAGGAAAGGCCCCTGGAGGCTAGGCCAGGCAGCTTACCGGTACTTACTTAGGCCCAGCTACCTGCAGGGACCAGGTAAGCCCAGTTGCCTGATGTTCCTGTCACCATGGGACTGACTGAGACTGCAAGACCACCCAGCAGTGGGCCTGAGTGAGAAAGAGCAGGAGGCTGGACCCAGGCCTTGGGCCCCAGGATATGACCCCCATGACAGTAGTCATTGGGCTAGAAATCTGGGTGGCTAGAGCCTCCCCACTTCGGGTCCAGTGCTGAGGGTGAGGAAGGGCCACCAAGGACACAGGAGAGCCAGAGGGCGTGCTGCCTCGCCCAGGCCCCAGAGGACCCACAGAAGGGCAACGGAACGGTTCCCAGGAAGGCAGCTCATGCTGCAGCCGGAAAGGCCCACCTTTGGGAGGCCACTGACCCCTCTGCCTTCTCCCTCCCCGGCCCTCCCCTGGTCTCACTTTCTTCTCCTCCCCTCTCCTTCTGCCCAGCAACTCCCACCTCTCAGCTATGTCCTACCCTCAGCCTTGTTTATTAAATATCCTCCCAGAGACCCTGTGTGGCCAAGGGCAGGCCCTCCCCCCAGGACGGCAGCCTCCTCTCTCTGACAGGAAGTGTGGGGGCCCCTCATAACCTCACAGCTCAGAGACCACATGTGGTCACACCCCTGTCCCACTCCTGGGCCAAGACCCCCATCCAACCTCAACCCCCCCCTTCTAAACTCTGCCCTTGCTCTGCCCTGCCCCTGGATGGCCGGAGCCACCTTCTCCAGGTCCTAGCATAGCCCTCCTGGATTTCCCATTGGGCCCAGTGTCTCTGGGAGCCTGCCCTGCCCTATGGCCCCACACCAACCCAGCACAGCTGCCACTATAGGGACACTCCCCGTGGCAGAGGGGTGGACTGCCCTCCCCCTTTACTCCCCAGAGGAGGAGCACAGCTGCCACTCCCAGTGTCAGGGTCAGGTCCATCCCCAGCGTGAAGCATTTGTCCTTGAAGGAGTGAGAGGAAGCAGCACTCTGAGGTCAGCCAAGGTCAGAATGCAGAACTTCCCCTGCCCTCCATAGAGAAGTTGCCCCAGTGCCCGGGGACATCTTTCTTTCTGAGGCTGAAGACCCTGCTGAGGCAGGGGGATGGCAAACATGACCTAGACAGCTCCTTTCAGCACAGGATGCTCTCACCAGGTAGAACAAGATTTTTGGTGGCTTCCTCACACACCACAATATCACTTCCCTGCACCCTTCACCCACTGGGCCCAGGGCTCAGACCCTAGCCCACAATGTCTATGGCTCATGGGCGCAGCCATGGGGCTACCCAGACGCTGTCAACCTTCCCTAGGTCCTATAGGCCAAACCAGTCCGAAAGAAGCCCCATGCCAGAGCCAAGCTGAGCAGTGAGACCCTGGACAGTTGGCAGCCCAGGTTCCTATGGGGAAAGGTCAGCGGCAGGTTACAGAGGAGCTGCTGGGCTTGGCCTCAGTGCTCTCCCACTTCCCCATCCAGAGCCTCGGGGCTGGAGGAGAGGTTTACTGCATCCTGGCAGCAGACGGAATGGGTGCTGGAGCATCTGGAACAGTGGGCTGCCCACATGGGACTGGGTCAGGCAGCCTGGAAGCTTTGAGGTAAAGCCAGGCCAGGCTCCTCGACACCCCCACCCTGCAGGTCCCCCAGACTGGTTGTATGCAAGTGACAGGTCTCAGTGGGGAGGAGACTCCACAGCCCCAGTCAAATAAGGGAAACAGGAACTACTTGCATACCAACAATGAGGCGCCTTCCCCTTCCCAGTGAGCCCTATCGGGAAGCCCCCTTGGGGTGCCTTGGCTGCTGAGTCAGCCTCACCCGCCTCCTGGGAAAGGGGCCACAGTAGCGCCCCCTCGTCTGCCTGCCTGGCTGTTGTGGGAAATGAATGAGCCACCTTCGGGGAAGGCATTTTGGAAACTATGAAGGGCTGTGTGTGTGTAAATAATGTGAAGAATTATGGAACAATGAGCTCGTGACACAGCGGTCAGACCTGGGCCACCCCTAACCGTAAGGAAGGCTTTGGGTTCCTAGCAGCCATGCTCCCAGCTAAAATCCCAGGCTCTACCACCCCAAGCAAGCTTGTCAAATAACTGATACTGTTTTGATTAATTTACTTATTTGAGAGCGAGAGGGAGGGAGAGTGGGGGCAGGGAGAGGGCGAAGGAGAGAGAGACTCTCAAGCTGACTCCTCACTGTGTGCAGAGCCCCACCCGATACCGGGGCTCAATCTCACAACCCTGAGATCATGACCTGAGTCGAAACCAAGAGTCAGACACTTAACTGACTACACCACCCAGACGCATAGTATCAAATGGTATCATAAAACTGATACCATTTAACACTCAATCAAGATAATAGAAAAGCAGAATTCTTAGGATACTAGAAATAGAAAAATAGAAGCCTTCTTAAGTCCAGCAAACATCACACTTAACAGCGAAGCTACAGGATCACTCTCCCAGAGGGAAAAACAAGCCAAGCTAGCCCACTAGCACAGCCACTGGGCCGAGTTTGGGGGTCCTGGCCTTTCAATGGGAAAAGAAAGAGATGCAGGAGAAGAATATAAACCATTGTTATTTATAGAAAATATAACTACCTGTCAGAAGAATCTAAAAGAATCATCTGACAAAGCACACACTATAAGGGGAAACCAGCAAGGTAACCAGAGACAAGATCATCATACAACAATCGTTGCTTCCCAGTATACCAAAAACAAAACAAAACAAAAAACCAATGGAAACCTGTAATAGAACTTTGCCATTCAAAACATTAACAAAAGCTGTAAGAGACCAAGAAACAAGCCTAAGAGGAATGTTTAAGACCTATAGGAAGACCACTGTGAAGGGAAACTTTACAGTCTGCCTTTGGCTCGGGTCATGATCCCGGAGCTCTGGGATCGAGCCCCACGTCAGGGTCTCTGCTCAGTGGGAGCCCGCTTCACCCTCTCCCTGCCACTCCCCCTGGTGTTACTCCCTCTCTGTCAAATAAATAAATGAAATTTAAAAAAAAAAAATAAAATAAAAGACAGCTATACAATTTGGTTGAAGGACATGATAAAGCTAAGTATACAGAGAATTATATCATGCCCCATAACAAGAATATTCCAGATCAAGGTGTGGGGTCCAACCTGACTTGATCTATAAATGCATTTATGACCCAACCAGAATCATGAGATGCTTTAATGAGATCTGACAAGCTGGTTTTCATATTCATGTCAGAGAGAAAATGTACAAAAATAGCCAAGAAATTTTTGAAAATTAAGAACAGAGAGGGAGGACTTGTCCCAATTTTATAGTTGATATAAAAATAAACTATAAAAGTCTAGTGATTTTTAAAGTGTGGTTCCATCACAGAAATAGGCAGATGGAGCAATGGAACTGACTGGAAGTTCCAAAAGCCCACCAGTGATGATGGCACCTCCAACCAACAGAGCAAAGATTGGACTTCTCCACGTACCACAATAGTGCAGCTGGCTGTCCACTCTTTCAGACTTTTTGATCTACATCTCATATGAACAAAAATACATACCATGTGGAATACATCACTTAAAAGAACACCAAATATGCAAATATTAGGGAAAATACACACCAGAAGAAGTTTATAACTTTGGGGTTAAAAAGCCATAAGCAAAATGCAGAACACAAAAGCCCCATGTGAAAGAACTGATAGATTTGAACTCATGTAAATTAACTTTTCCTATCCGATCAGACTCACCATAAGCAAAGGTAAAAGACAAATGACAGACATGGAGAAAACATTTGAAAAACAAGCAACAGATAAAAGATTATTATTCACTCATTCACAGGACAATTCATTTGGTAGTGCCTACTCTGTGCCAAGCGACTGTCCTGGGCACAAGACACATTAAATGACAAAATCCCTGCCCTCTGGGTTCTTGCATTCTCATGGGGCGGGGAGGGAGAGGCAAGAAAGGAAGAAACATGTCCTAAGTCAGATGACAGTCACAGAAAATAATAAACAGGGAGGAAAGGGAGTACTGTGAAAGAAAGCAAAGACGTGAGGCCCTCCAACACTGAACAAGAAAAAGCCAAAGAACACAACAGAAAAAGGGACAAAGAAAAGCAGCACAGAATTTGCAGGTCAAGTGATGCAAGTGTCCAGTAAACATGCTGCCCTCAGGCTCTGCCCACGGGAACAATGGGGTGGTCTCACTGGCTCAGCGGGTTGGCAAACATTCAGTACTAGAAGCAGATAACCTCATGCCCCTTTGGTGGGAGTGTATGTTGGTATCATTTGAGGGGGAGGGGTGCAATTTGGCAAGACCTATCCAGACGGTGAGAGAACATGCCCTTTGACCCCACACCCCCTCTTCCGGGTATCACTCTGGAAAGAGAATCATACAGAGATTTGCAATGCAGCATTGTTGGTATTGGGGGGAAATGGGATACACGATTTTTACAGTTCTACCAAGCATCTATAAAAGAATAGCGAGGTAAATCCACACACACTGCAGACCAAGCGGAAAAAGAGGACTTACAAATAAGGGCATACGGTATGATACTATTTTTATAAAAAACAGAAGCCCTGTATTCCATACAAACATAAATATAGATGAAAATGCTCTAGGAGAAAAGGTCTGATTACAAACCAAGGAAAAGCACTGAACCACACAGAGGTGGCTGGCTGAGTGGCAAGAGGTGCTGGAGGCTGTCACAGTTGGGCCAGACCAGGAAGCGAGCGTCTGGAAGCCTTCCACAAGTGGACTGTGAGAGGAAGGGGCCCAAGGTCTGCTGCAGGGATGAGGGGTGGGGGTGCCCTGACACGGGAAGAGAATGCCAGTGTCGGTGCCCGTGAGGAGCCAGGCCAGAGGGGAAACTGCAGATCTTGAGCAGGCCAAAGGGATGGGCTCCGGCCAGGTGGGCAAAAAGAGCCCCCTGGGGACACTGACACACACACCCCAGGCCAGGTGTCCCCCAGCACCCTGTGCTGGCTGACCCTGCCTGGGATGCCTTTACCTACCCCTTACCAGCCTCTCCTTCAAGAGTTCCCTCAGGCCTCACTTCCTCCAGGAAGCCTTCCTAGATCCTCAGGCTGAACCAAGGGCCTCTCCCAGGGCCTCCCAGAGCCCAGGCTCACCTCTGCCCTTTACGAGCCCCAATCAGGAGACCCTCCCAATACTTGGGCCTCCCTGAAGTCAGGAAACAGATCTTAGAAGCTTCACTTTGCCTACTCTTAGCTCAGGCCTGGGCCGAGCAGGTCCGTGTCAGTGTTCACTGGAGGGATAAGCGAGCTATTTGCCCTGTTCTTCCTTCATGTTTGGTTTCGCCTTTGGGTATGAGACCTCCCTGGGACGGCTGGGGAGATTGAATCCTTATCTCTCCAAAAGGCAACATTCCTGTCTTTCACCTGCCCTCTCACCCAGGGGTCGGATTCTGCCCTGGCTGGGAGCCAGGCAAGGGGCGGGGGAGGCCTATCAGGGACAGGATGTGACGACTCCTACGCAGCCCAGGGTCTTTTTCCGTGGCTCAGAACATGCAGTACCAGGTGGCTGCCTTTGCTGGGAGCCACCTTCCTTCTCACGGCCCCTCTCTGCTCACATCCTGTTTCCACCCCTCTGACACCCTAGGCCCCAAGCCTTGGGCCCCCACCCCCGCCTGCTGGGTTTTCACATGGCCTTTCCTGGGTGCTCTGGGAACACAGGCCTCTTGGTTTTAGCTCCTGGGGGCCTGAAACAATTTGCACTTGATTTTGCCTTCCTGAAGGAACAGTCCTAACATGTCAGATGGCGCATGTGGCAGGCTCAGCTTAGAACAGGACCAAGGTGAAGGGGGAAGGAACACGGGTCAGGGGCAGATCAGGGCCAGGAGGCTGGGCTCCAAGCCTGGTTCTCCCACCACCACACAATATGACTTTGGGCAAGACCCTGAAGTGAATTGAGTCTCATTTTCCTTCCAACCCCAAGGGGGTTGGCCTTACCAGTGAAAGCTAGCAACAAGGATACCCACTGTGTGCCCAAGTCCTATCTCCCCCAGGACAGAGCCTTATCCACCATACCCACCCTGCACTGACTTATTACACAACAGTTGCTACTTTCCAGAGTTGTCCCAGAAATCGATCCACACTACAGAAAACTGAGAATAAGCTGAAAGAAGGGAGAAGATAGCAAAGCATTGGCCATAACCCACCTTGGTTCATTTTTGGAGTCATTCCCTCACTAGTTGTGAGCCCTTTGCACTGAATACACTTAGTGAGAAAGGACAGGTAGGGAAATTCATTACTGAAAACAAGGCTGTTAGCCCTACAAGGCTTGGTAGGGGGTCCCAGACAGGGTGCACAACCCCTCCTCAGGCAGCCCTGAGAGACCTTGCCCCAACCTTCCTCCCCAACCTCCTCACCAGCTGGTCCCCCTGGCCTGGCAGTGGAGGGTTGCCCTCCTAGGGTCCCTGTAGCCTTGCTTCTCAACAACATCTCCCCATTCAGGGCAAGTCCAGGAATGGGCCTAGAAGCCAGACAGGTCCGAGAGGAAGCCAGTCCTGACAGGAAACACATCCTCATACAACCTGTGGTAGATGTGACTGGTGGTGGCGGCTGGTCTCCAGACCTCCACTGCCCGATGCACAGAGCCCTGCCCTCCTCAGTCCTCCCACAGTAGGGCCGAGCCATGCACCCCCCATTCCAGTCAATGAAATGTTCATTCTAGGCTGGGGCGTTAAAAAGCCCATTGGGAATTTTCCAGTCTTGCTCTCCTCCTCTGCCTTTTTGAAGGGGAGGACATCTTGTTCTGCAGGCAGTGCAATGACATGAGGGAGGTCTGTGAGCAAGCCGTGAGTCTTCATTAACATGGCAAGTGGTAAGCATGGTGGGACGGTTGTGCCCCATAACCCCGCGATCCTGCCTCAGTGGAAAGCCCCATATTTGTTTCACTGGGCAGACCCACTCCCTGTGGCCTGGCTCCTCTGTCCCCCAGCTTCCCCCTCACATCTAGGTCTACAAAATCTCTCTGCTTCCTGTCACCCATCACCATCCGGGGCCTGAGCTTCTCTTCAGCCTTCAGTTAGTCATGTGCAGGCTGTTCACCCCACTCCTGTGGATCTTGGACAGTGAGGGGTTCTTTCCTATCTGACCTGAGGCCCAGCACCTTCGGGACAGCCCAACGGTTCCCACACAAAAGGGTGGCTGCCATGGGCCTAACTCTGACGGCTGCCACCTGCCACACCTCCGTCTGTGCTTACTCCAACACGAGTGCAGTGGGTTGAGAAAACCTGTGCTAGCACATCTGGGCACTGCTGCTGCCCACACACTTGGCTTTGTGGTCGTTTTTTCATTTATTATAACCTAAGCATGTCCCCGAGTTTTAAGCTTCTACGCACAGAAAGACACTTGCTTCCGTCCACAGCACTTCCGGGCTTATTGTGTCTGCTCCTCCTGCCCCCTGCCAAGTCCTGAACTCCCTTCCTTCTTTGTCCTTCCAAACCTGACACCTGAAAAAAAAAAAAAAAACCAAAACCCTAATGTTGTCTCAATCCAGCTCTCAGCCTTGTTAGCTAAATGCTGCTGGAGAAAACCACCGTAACGGGTCCTCCTCCACCCCTCACACTCAGGGGTCCCAATCCTCATGCCCCTCTCCAGCTCTTCGGTGGCCCAGCTTCTGTGCTAGCTATGCTTGGAACATGAAACTAAGGGGCGCCTGGGTGGCTCAGTCAGTTAAGCATCTGACTCCTGATTTCAGTTCAGGTCATGATCTCAGGGTCATGAGATCAAGCTCCACACCGACTCCATGCTCAGTGCAGAAGTCTGCTTGAGATTCTCTCTCCCTCTACCCGTCTCCCCCTTAAAATAAATAAATAAATGAGTCTTTTAAAATAAGAAAAGAGGGGAGCCTGGGTGGCTCAGTGGGTAGCCTCTGCCTTCAGTTCAGGTCATGAACTCAGGGTCCTAGGATCAAGCCCTGCATTGGGCTCTCTGCTCAGCGGGGAGGCTGCTTCCCGCCCCCTCCCCCACCTGCTTCTCTGCCTAGTTGTGATCTCTGTCTGTCAAATAAATAAATAATAAAAAAATTAAAAATAAAATAAGAAAAGAAAAAAGAACATGAAACTAGTAAACCAGGATGGACAAAGCAAGGTTGGATCCCTTCTCACACTCCTACCTAATGGAGTACATATCTAAATACAAAAGGTTAAACTATAAAGCTAAAACATAAGCATGTAGGAGGACATCTTTTTTACCTTGAGGGAATAAAGATTTTAAAAGCACAGATCGTAGTTGAAAAAATGATGGATTTGACCACATAAAAAGTAGAGATCTCGGCTCAATAAACATCATAGAGTTACTAGATGAGTGATAAATTGGAAGAAAATGTTTGCAATGTCTAAAATTGACAGCAGTTATTGCTTGTATATTATATTTTGTTTCAGAAATAAAATATTAAAAATCCTAATTTAGCACATACAATGAATTTTTTTAAATTGACAAGAAAAATTGGGGAATTATAGAAAACTATCAATAGAGAAATGGATACAGCCATAATGGGCAATTCATATAAGGGAAATCTGAAAGGTTAACAAGTATATAAAGAAATACTTAGGGGTTGCCTGGGTGGCTCAGTCAGTTAAGGGCCCAACTCTTGATTTCTGCTCAGATCATGATCTTAGGATTGTGAGATCAAGCCCCACATTGGGCTCCATGCTGGGTATGGAGCCTGCTTAAAATTCTCTTTCTCCCTATGCCCCTCCCTACCATTTGTGTGCTCACTCACTCTCAAAAAAAGAGAAAAGAGAAAAGGAGAAAGGAAGGAAGAAAGCAAGGAAGGAAGAAAAAAGGAAGGAAGGAAAATACTGAAACTCCCTAGCAGTTAGAGAACTGAAAAATAAAACTATGAGAGATCTCTTTACACCATTCAAATTAGCAAAATAAAAACAAAAAATAGAGCATACCAAGTGTTGGCAAGGACACAGGGAAAGAAATGTGGTGATATTTAGTCAAAAAATATATTCCACTGGCAAAATCTCTCTGTATCTTCACTCTTAAAGAAAGAAAAGCACAAAACCCAGAAAAACCTTCCCATAAGAGCTATAGGACTGGGTAAGATAGGGTGAGGAGGGAAAAAAAAGTAGGGAAGAAGGAGAATGACACTCACATTCTGCCTCATATGAAATACAAAATAATAATCTATCATGATGATATATATGTAATAATCCAGATCAAGGAAAAATTGGAAATATCCTCAATATCAAAAGTGAATGTTACCTCACATCAGATGTAAAAAAAACTTCCATAGATCATGAACCTAAATGCTACCACCTAAAACTATAAAATAACTAGAAATATAGGAGAAAATCTTTTATCCTTGAATTAGGCAAAGGTCTCTTAGAAAATAGAAGCATAAAACATAAAAGAGAAAAATTAGTTGGACTTCATCAAAATTACAAACTTGTGCTCTTTGAAAGTTACCATTAAAAAAAAGGCAAGCCACAGGGAGAAAATATTCCCCACACATGCATCAGATGAAGGACTTGGATCTAAAACATACAAATATTCAACTCAAGAATAAAATAATAATCCAATTTTTAAATGAACAAAATATTCCTCTGAAAAAGATCTACAAATGATCAATAAGCCCATGAAAATATGCCCACCATTATTATTCATGGGATAAGTGCAAATCAAAACCATAGGGAGATACCACAGCACATCCACTGGGATGGCTAGAATGAAACAACAATAACAAGTGTGGAGAACGTGCATAAATTGGAACCCTCATAAGTTGCTAGTGTGAATGTAAAATGGTGCAGCTGCCTTGGAAAACAGTTTGGCAGTAACTCAAAAAGCTAAGCACGGGGCGCCTGGGTGGCTCCGTGGGTTAAAGCCTCTGCCTTTGGCTCAGGTCATGATCTCAGGGTCCTGGGATCAAGGCCCGCATCGGGCTCTCTGCTCAGCAGGGAGCCTGCTTCCTCCTCTCTCTGCCTGCCTCTCTGCCTACTTATGATCTCTCTCTCTCTCTCTCTCTCTCTCTCTCTGTCAAATAAATAAATAAATAAAATTAAAAAAAAAAAAAGCTAAGCACAGAGTTACCATATTGACCCATTAATTCCAGTCCCAGGTATATATAATCAAGAGAATTGTTTGAACATATGTTCGTACAAAAACTTAAACATGAATGTTCATAATGGAATTATTCATAATGGCCAAAAAGTGGGAAAAACTCAAATGTTCAGCAAATGATAACTGGATAAACAAAATGCAGTCTATCCCTACAGTAGAATACTATACAATCCTGAAAAGGAATGAGGCGTTGATACATGCAATGGCATGGATGAACCTTGAAAGCATTCTGCTAAGTGAAAGAAGCCGGTTACAAAGACCACATGTTGTATGAGTCCGTTTACATCAAATGTTCCATAGAGACAGAAAGTAGACTAGCAGCAGCCAGGGACTAGGTGGAGGGACGGGGCAGTGACTGCTAATGGGTCTGTTGATTTGTGGAGGGGGTGGGCAAAGAAGCAATGAAGATGCTTAGAATTAGATAGTGGTGATGGCTGCACGACTTTGCGAATATGCTTAAAACCACTGAATTATACTCTTTGATAGGGTGAATTTTATGGTATGTGAATTATAACTCAATATTTTATTTTTTTAAAGATTTTATGTGTTTATTTGAGAGAGAGAGAGATAGCGAGAGAGAGCACCACTGGGGAGGAGAGGGAGAAACAGGCTCTGCGCTGAGCAGGGAGTCCAACATGGGGCTCGAGCCTGAGACCCCAAGATCACGACTTGAGCCAAAGGAAGATGCTTAACTGACTGAGCCACCCAGGTGCACCATAACTCAATATTTTAAAGGAAAGGAAAAAAAACAAGATTCATATTCTATAAAAACTCTTATGATGTAATAAGAACACAAACAACCCAATAAAAATGAACAAAAGATTTCAAATGACACTTCATAGGAGATTTATGAATGCCAATAAGCACATAAAAATGCTAAACATCATTAGTCATTAGGGAAACGCAAATTAACATATAATAAGCGACAACATGGATGGACCTAGAGGGTGAAGTAAGTCAGACAGAGAAAGACAAATCCGGAATGATTTCACTTATATGTAGAATCTAAAAAACAAAATAAGTGAATGAACAAAACAAAACAGGAGCAGACACATAGATACAGGAAACAAACTGTTGGTTACCAGAGTTGGGGAGGTACTGGGAGGGGGGCAGGTCCTGGGGGGGAGCAGGAAAAATAGGTGAAGGGGATAAAGAGTTACAAACTTTCAGTTGTAAAATAAGTTAAGTCATGGGGATATAATGTAGAGCATAGACAATATAGTCAATAATGTTGCAGTAACTTTATACGGGGGATATAATGTAGAGCATAGACAATATAGTCAATAATGTTGCAGTAACTTTATACGGTCACTAGACTTCTTGTGGGGATCATTCTGTAACAGTATAAAAATAATCAAATCACTCTGATGCACACCCCAAATGAATAGGATATTGTATATCTATTGTATCTCCATTTTTAAAAAGTATAACGAGAAGACTGGCCATCACAAGTTTTGGCAATTAAGAGGGAGCAACTGAAACTCTCATACACTGCTGGTGGGAATGTAAAATGTCATAACCGCTTTGGAAAACAGTTTGGCGGTTACTTACAAATATTTAAACCTACACCTACCATACGCATATGACTCAGCCATTCCACTCCAAGGTATTTACTTAAAAAAACAAAACAAAATCTCGAAAACCCAGTCACACAAAGACTTGGACATAAATGTTTATGGCAGCTCTATTTGTAGTAGCCAAAACCTGGAAACAATTCAAATGTCTCTCAACAGGTGAATGAATTAACAGACTGCGGAATAATTCTGTGGAATAATACTTAGCAATATAAAAGAACGAACTATTGATAAATGCAACACGGGCAAATCAAGGATCATTACACTGAAAGAAGCCATAGGAAAAAAATAGTACATACCATACGATTCCATTCATATAAAATCCTTGAATATGTTTGCTATTCGATGGAGACAAAAAGCAGTTTAGTGTTGCCTGGGGACAGGACTAAGGGAGAATTACAAAAGGGCACAAAGAAATTTTGTAGATGATGAAATGATGACAAAATATTCACGATCTTAATTGTGATGATGATGTCACAGGTGTATAGACATGTCAAAATTGATTAGATTGTGCATTTTAAATATAGGGAGTTAATTGTACTTTGATTACACTTCAATAAAGTTGGGGGACTAAACTACATGAAGAAATAAGCAAAAACAGACCCAGGAAGATGTCAGATTGAAAACACACATTAACTTTCGCTCCCTCTTTTTTTTTTTTTTATTTTATTTATTTATTTGACAGACAGAGATCACAAGTAGGCAGAGAGGCAGGTAGGCGGGGCGGGGGGGGGGGAGCAGGCTCCCCGCTGAGCAGAGAACCCGATGTGGGGCTCCATCCCAGGACCCTGGGAACATGACCTGAGCTGAAGGCAGAGGCTTTAATCCACTGAGCCCCCCAGGCGCCCCTTTCGCTCCCTCTTGAAACCCCACTTCAACAACAATTAAAGGAAGCAAAATTTAAGGCAAATCCCACACAGTCAAGGAGAAAGAGGAACACAAGGAAAAATGTTTTGGGAACTGGAAAGCAGATGCACAAAACAGTAAATGTCTTAGGGGAAACAAACAAAAAAAAATGGATTCCTAGTCAGTAATAGGGACAAGAGCCAACCCATTTACAAAGCAGAATCGCCAAAGGCTCAGAATAAGCAGAACATTGAGTGGGGCAAAGAAAAGGGCTGAAATAAAAACCAGCTGAAGGTCTGTATGAAACCCAGCCAACCCACCCAACAAAGAAGTTCAAAGTCAGCTACCAACACTCACATGCTCCTAGCCCCCAAGGTAAGTTTCTTTCATTTCTTTCATTTATTTATTTATTTGACGTAGCCCAGCGTGGAACCCAATGTGGGGCTTGAATTCACTACTCTGAGATCAAGACCTGAGCTGAGATCCACAGTTGGACCCTTAACCAACTGAGCACCCAAGTACCCCAGTCTGAGTTTCTTTTTTTTTTTTTTAGATTTTATTTATTTATTTGACAGACAGAGATCACACGTAGGCAGAGAGGCAGGCAGAGAGAGAGGGGAAAGCAGGCTCCCTGCTGAGCAGAGAGCCCGATGTGGGGCTCGATCCCAGGAGCCTGGGATCATGACCTGGGCCGAAGGCAGAGGCTTTAACCCACTGAGCCACCCAGGTGCCCCAGTCTGCTTCTTCATATAAACCAACACCAGTGGCTTTTAGCCATTCAAGAAATGCCTCTATTCTGCAGGAGAGGGATCTAAACAGGAAAATCAACTTAGACAAAACAAAGTATGTAGGAAGAAGAAAATATTAATAAAAATCACTAACATCCTTAGAGGGGAAGGATACCGCACCCATAAAAGGACAGTAACTACAAAACATAAACATTCCAAAAACAGATCTCTTGGGTAGTAAAAGGAAGCAGAAATTAAAAACTCAGTATCAGGGTTGGAAGCTAAAAATGTGGGAAACTTTCAGAAAGAGAGCAAGAAGACAAGTGTCTGAAAAACAGGAGAGAAAAGGGGTGCCTTGGTAGTTCAGTCAGATAAATGTCTGCCTTCAGCTCAGGTCACGATCCCAGAGTTCTAGAATCAAGTCCCACATCAGGTTCCGTGCTCAGCGCGGAGCCTGCTTTTCCCTCTCCCTTTGCCTGCTGCTCCCCCTCCTTATGCCCTTTCTGTCAAATAAATAAATAAAATCTTTTTTTTTTTTAAGGGAGAAAAATATAAGAAAATGAGAGGATAGTTAAGCAATTGGCCATTTGAATAGCAGAAGGACAAAAAGAGAGATAGGGGAAAATGAAAGAACTCAAGAAAATTCTCAAGAATTGAAAGAATTTGAATTTACAAATGAGGGCCCATTGATAGCACACTAGATAAAAATAAGTCAGACAGAATGCCAGGAATAGAGATCTCACAGGCTTGGGGGCTGGAGGCGCAGGGAGGTTACACAAGACAAAAGATCAGGAATCAAAACACTCTGAAGGAAAACTACCGCCAAATGGTCTTACTGTACTCAACTGGTTTATCCAGTATGTGAGGATCTGAAAAATTTTCCCTCTTGTGTACCCATTCTCCTTTGACAGAGAGGAATGGGATGCCGAGAACAGGGGATGGACACGGAAGGATCCTAGGCGGGAGGGGAAGAGAGATCCTCCGGGCTCCAGGCAGGCACCAAGGGCTGCACCTCTTGCTAGCCCCCCGCCGGGAGGAGAAGCTGTTAATGGGTACTCTGGCTGAGTATTGAGAGCTGATAGTTGGCACAGAGGGTGGGGCTGAATTAGTGATAAGAGCACAACAAACCAGGGATGCCTGGGTGGCTCAGTCAGTTAAGCCACTGCCTTCGGCTCACGTCATGATCTCAGGGTGCTGGAATGGAGCCCCACATTGGGCTCCCTGCTCTGCTTCTCCCTTTCCCTCTGCCCCTGGCCCCCGCCTCCTTTCATGCTCTCTCTCTCGCTCTCTCAAATAAATAAAATCTTAAGAAAAAAAGAACACAACAAAGGAAGCAGATGAGAAACCAAGCTCCCTCTAGGCAAAAATAAGGAGGTGAGCAAGAGAGAAGTGGTGGTTGTGTCTTGTTGCCTGTGAATACCATTTTCATGCTCAGAACAACATAAATGCTAAGTAATCCTGTAAAATTTGATATAACTTCTTTGGGAGATGAGGGAATGGGAAGGGTGGAAGAGGGAGGAGGAAGAGAGGAATGTTCATATAATGCCAAAGATGAAAAATCTATATATGGTGATGATAATATATTATCTAGAGACCTGGAGGAAAAGGGCAATATAATCCCCATGAGAGATGATACTGGCTGTCCTGGGAGCAGAAATGGTAGGGTAGAGGGTTTCACAACAAGCTTAAAAAGAACTACGTGACTTTTCAAACTATGTACACAAATGCTTAGATAAAACTTCAAAAAAATATTACATACAGATGTAAGAATAGAAAAAATACACTGATTCTCTGGCATGTAAGGATTAAATAATTTTTCTTTATAGTTTTATGAATAAAATAAATGCCTTACCTTTTTATCACATAATTATTACTTTGGGAAACAAAAGAAGATGAAGGCAAAAATCTGAAAGAGTGTCAAGAATGTTCTCAGTGATGACTCAGCAGGACACATAGGTTCCAGACTGTTCGCAGGTCTCGTGAAGGAAGTCCCATGCCCCCCGCTTCCCCTCTCCCCAGCCTGACCTGTTCTCCCCCCACCGAACTGACACTACTTTGGCCCTCCATGCTGGACTGTTTAATTCTGTCTACTTCAGTGTCAACTCCCCAGCTGCTTCATAAACCTTTTGAAAGTCATCAGGCACATAGTGGGTCTTCAGTAATTCCTTGCTGAATATCATGCCTTCTTCCCCAGGCACAGAAAGAACTATAACAAGACGCTGTGTGTTAGCTAACTAAAATAAAAATAAAAACTTTAAACAAAATAAAATAGTTCTAACAGGAAATGCAGGAATTATACCAAAAGGGTTGGGTCCTCGGCTTAGCCCACCAGCCCTGGCTGGCCCTGGAGGTGCTGACCTACCTTCTTAGACTGGGAGCTGGACTGGCCACCAGGTGCAGAAAGGCTGTCAGGCAGGAGGCAGCAGCTCCCACCTCCCTCTCTCTCCCATGCACAAAGCCCTGGGCACCAGGCAGGGAGCCTGTGACTCTCCCGCCTCTTTTTTTTTTTTTTTTTAATTTAATTATTTGACAAAGATAGAGAGAGATCACAAGTAGGCAGAGAGGCAGGCAGAGGGAGGGGGGAAGCACACTTGATTCCAGGACCCTGAGATCATGACCTGAGCCGAAGGCAGAGGCTTTAACCCACTGAGGCACCCAGGCACCCCTCTCCCGCCTCCTCTTCCCACCAACCTACTATATACACCCACATGGGTTGTGGTCATCTGACCCGCTTCCTCTCTCGTTTATTCATAGGTCTTGATGCCTATCAAAGCTTTGAGGGAGGGGCAGTGGTGCCCAAATAGACCCACACTGAACTGTCGGTTTCTATGAGGTGTAAAATCCTTCCAGCAGCCAAGGGCAAACTGAGAAGAGGCTCCTAGAAGGCGGTGCAGTCCTGCCCCCTGCTGCTCACACAGGGAGCTACAGGACAGATGACCATGGCCAGGCGAGAAGCCTTTCTGGACTCTTTTTTTTTTTTCTTGAAAAGTTATTCTTAAATTGAATTCTCTATGATTTATACCTTGTCATCGATTAAATTGTAACCCTTCAAAATTAGTATGTTGAAGTCCTAGCCTCTAGACCACAGAACGTGACCTTATATTTCAAAACAGTGTCACTGTAGATGTGATTAATTAGGTTAAGATCAGGTTAATACTAGGGGCAACTGGATGGCTCAGTCGGTAGAGCATTCTACTCTCGATCTTATGGTTGTGCGTTCAAGCCCCACGTTGGGGACAGAATTTACTTTATAAAAGGTCAAAAAGGGGCACCAGGCTGGCTCAGAGTTGAGTTTGGGTCCCATGTTGGGTATAGAGATTACTTAAAAATAAAATAAAATAAAATAAAAAACACAGATGAGGTTATACTTGAACTGAGTGGGCCTCTAATCCAATATGACTGGTATCCTTACAAAAAGGGGAAATTTGGACGTAGACACATGTACACAGGGAGAACACAATGGGGACAGGGAGGCAGAGACTGGGCTGTATCTACAAGCCACAGAATGCCACAGTTTGCCACCAAGCAACAGAAGCTGGGAGAGAGGCCTGGAAAGGATTTTTCTTTGAACCCCTCAGAAGGGACCACCCCTGTTAACACCTTGATCCCAAACTTCCAGCCTTCAAAACTGAGACAGTACATCTCCCTGTTCAAGCCATTCAGTTTGCAGTTATGACAGCCCTAACAAACCAGAATATCTATGGCCATTTTTGGCTTAACTGAACCCAGAGTCTTTGAAGACTGATTATTTATTTATTTTGTCAAAAGAGAGAGCAGGGGAGTGGCAGGCAGAGAGAATGGCAGGGCAGAGAACCCACTGCAGGAAAGACTGAGCAAGGAGCCTGACTTGAGACTCCATTCCTGGACCCTGGGATCATGACCTGAGCTGAAGGCAGATGCTTAACAGACCGAGCCACCCAGGTGTCCCATGAATCCAGTCTCTGAAGTGAGTATGTTTTAGCTATAATTTGGCAAAGCCTACCAGTCACCCCCACCCCATTTCCATTCTCTCTTTCTTCCTCAGCAAAATTACCTCTGAATTTTAACTGAGCACATGGCCTGCTCCAAGTGTAGACTATTTCTCAATAGTTTGGTATGGTCTTTTGATGAAATTCTGGCCACGGGTCTATATGCAGAAACAGTGTGGCATTTGGGGAAGTGTCCTCAAGGGAAGGGACATTCTTCTCTCCCTTCCCCTCCTTCCCACAAAACATAGAGTTGATGGCTGGATGTGGAGCAGGCCCCACTGACGCTGGGGACTCAGCAGGCAATGAGCAGATGGTCTCTGTCTTCGCATTACTCATCTGCCAGGGAACGGAATCAGGTCCAGTCCTGGGCACATTTTAGGAAAAACATGGACAGAAATAGAGCACAACGCTTGGATCTCACCGTCAGAAATTCAGACCCAACAATGGTATCGTAGTATGTTGAAGGTGGGAGAAGAGAGCAGGAGCTGGGTCTGGAAACACTACAAAGCTATACCAGCCCTGGACTGGTTATATTCGCAAAAGAACATTAGTTTTGTTTCAGTCTTATTGTGGGTTTCTGTTCCTCGAGGCTGAACATAATCCTAACTCACACACAGCAGAGTCTTAAGATAGGCTAAAATGCATAAACCACAAAAACATAAATACTACTACTTCCAAGGAGCCACTTACCTTTTTAGGTATGGTTAGGCCCTTTAAAAGTAGATGCTAAAGTTAGGTCATTTCTAAGTCATCTGAAAAAAATTTTAAGTGCATTTGTGGATCAGAATCAACCATGAGGTTATTAAAAGCAGCTATGACAATGTGTGGCCTGGGGTTTTTTTGGAATTATGCTCTGTCAAGTACCCACTAAGGTTTGTAGGAACAAATACATTTTACATTAAGGTCACTTCCAGGGGCACCTGGGTCACTCAGCCGGTTTAGGTCACAATCTCAGGGTCCTGGGATCAAGTCCCCCATGGAGATTACTTAAAATTCTAAGAAAAAAAAAAAGATCACTTCCATCCACATGCTGTAATTTTTTACTCTTTCAAGTTTATTAGAAATCCAAGTTCTCAGATTTTATGCAGGGTATTTTCATTCTGAAAGGAATTTCAACTCCTGTTCTACCACGTGGAGTGTAGAGACTGGTTACTTTTTAACTAAACATTTTTAGAAAATGCCACCTTAAAATGTCCAGAATACCCTTTGTATTAACTCATATGTCATGACAGTGGTATATATGCTGAAGTTTGCAGGAAAGATTGTTTATGCTTTTGATACTCTAACAACTGGATGGTTGAAGTAGCGGGTAAGGAGGTGGCTTCAACCATGTAAAATTTAACAAGAATGAGTAAGAAGGCAGGCCATGATCCAGGTTCCCAAGTAAGTCAGCCACCCTGGGAAAGAATCTAGCATGACAGTATTTATGAGAAACTAACCTTAAGTATGAAAACATGCTGCTTAGAGGGTTCTTTAGGAGAGCTCAAAGCTAGGTCTTGCTTCCTGGCTCTGTCACCTCGTGTGTGTCCTTGAGCAAGAGAATTCCTTAACCTCTAACGGCATTTCCTTGTTTCTAAAACAAGGAAAGCTACTAACTCAAAGGGCTGTGGTAGGATTAGATGAGATCCTGCACAAAATCATGAGTGGGGGTGTCCGGCCCCGCCAAGTGCTCAGTAAGGGTGATTGTTTTTAGTTGATCCCAAGCCCAACATAAGCCACAGTGTGACAAGACTGGGGACAAGCTAATGACACCTTAGCACATATCCAAATGTGCAGATCGAGAGATTGTAGCTTTTTTTTCTTTTGATTGCATTAACATACAGCAATACTGATGTAATTGGTTGGGGGTGAGACCGTGGCATGGGAATTTTCAAAGCTCCCAGGTATAGTCAAGTTTGAGAATCACTGCACTACACCATACTGTCTGAAGCACCCAGGAAGCTGTATTACAAATGAAGGGCAGGCTTTTGACTTAGCTGCTTAGCTACTAACACATCATACTTAATTGGATCCTGGATTTGGTAGGGGAAGGGTGCTGTAAGTCATTTGGGGGCAACAGAGTAAATTTTAATATGAACTA
This sequence comes from Mustela nivalis, assembly GCF_964662115.1. NCBI lineage: Eukaryota > Metazoa > Chordata > Mammalia > Carnivora > Mustelidae > Mustela > Mustela nivalis. The sequence continues at coordinate 34,445,852 of NC_139027.1, read as the reverse complement.
AAATTAGATATTAAGGAACACCTGGGTGACACAGTCCATTAGGCATCTGACTCTTGGTTTCAGCTCAGGTCATGAGCTTAGGAATGTGAGATCAAGCCCCAAATCTCACTCCACACTCAGTGTGGAGTCTGCTTAAAACTCCCTCTGTCCCTCCCACTCATACTCTCTCTCTAAAAAATAATTTGTTAAAAACAAAGAATACGGGGGCGCCTGGGTGGCTCAGTGAGTTAAGCCGCTGCCTTCGGCTCAGGTCATGATCCCAGGGTCCTGGGATCGAGCCCCGCATTGGGCTCTCTGCTCAGCAGGGAGCCTGCTTCCTCCCCTCTCTCTGCCTGCTTGTCATCTCTCTCTGTCAAATAAATAAATAAATAAATATTAAAAAAAAAAAAAAAACAAAGAATACGGGTGGCTCAGTTAAGCGCCTGCCTTTGGCTCAGGTTATGATCCTGGGGTCGTGGGATTGAGCCCCACATCGGGGTCCCTGCTCGGCAGGAAGCCTGCTTCTCCCTCTCCCGCTGCTTGTGTTCCCTCTCTCACTGTGGCTCTGTCAAATAAAATCTTTAAAAAAAAGAATATTAGTATGTTATTTATGTGCTACTAGTTAGTATGTTTACAAAGAACATCTTATTGTAAAAAAGCATGCTTGTGTTTAGGGTAAAATACTATGATGTTTCCAACTTATTTTCCAAAGGCCATGGAAACTACTCAGGCTACCGTAACAGAATACCGTAGACTGGGTAGCTGAAACAACACAACTTTATTTCTTACAGTTTGGGATGCTAAAAGGCCAAGATCAAGATGCTACCCAATTCTGTTCCTGGTGAGAACACTCTCCCTGGCTTGCTAACCTTGTGTCCTCACAATGGTGGAGAGGGAGGAACAAGCAAACCTCTGGTATTTCTTATATAAGGAGATTAATCCCATCATGGAGGGTTCCACCCTCACCGCCTCACCTAAATCTAATCATCTCCCAAAGGCCCATCTCCAACACTATTACATTGGACTTAGGATATGAATTAGGACTTCAGCATATGAATTTTAGGGAGACACAGTTCAATCCACAGCAAAGTATATATATAAAGACAAAGCACACACCATAGCAAGTTAACAACCAGCAATGGCAGGGAAACCGTATATAAGGTTTTATTACTTTCAATTTTTCAAAATAGAGTTGGGTGGGCTTTTGAAGCTGCTGGTGACATAAAGCCGGGGAAAAGGTTAGGGTCAGATGAACACTGCCTTCAAGAATGTGAAGTACTATCCCATGGAAACGTTTTCCTTGTGTCGCTCCAAAGACAGGGCTTGACCCATTGGTAGACGTTGTGGCGTACTTAGTCTCCACGTAAAGAACTTCTTAAAAGAGCTGTCCAACAACGGAAATGTTGCTCTCAGAACTCAGGTACTTCTCAGTGGAAGTGTTGATGCAGAGCCTAGAGAACCACGTCAGGGATGCCACATGCACGGACATGCAGGACAGAGACCAGAAGCACCAACTTTCCAAATTTAAGATTATACAGACACATGTACACCCATAAGCATTACCATGTCTAAGAAGTAATCGACAAGTACAGACGCCTTTCCAATGACTATCTTAGAATAATTTGAATAGTTCAGGTGTATATTTTGTTCACCTATTGTTTCCCACAGGCAGAATAAACTCAAAATTCAGGTTATGCTCTTAAGTGTCTCTAATGTATCAACTGCCTTGCAATAAACTGACACTCCAGTTTGTCCCTGTGTCGGTTTGTCCCTACTTCCCACCAAATCAAGTCCAGTTTGAGCTCACCACCTTCCCTCTCAGCCAGAGCTCTGGTCTGCCTCCTACACTAGACCTGGCTTGCTCAAATCCTCTCCTTTCCTTGCTTCCTCCCAAGTTTCGCCATCAGCAAAGCTCAAACACTATTTCCTCAAGTTGATCCTTCTTTAAAAGCAAAGGATATGGGTTAGTAGATCAGATCAAGACAAGGAAGTGGAAATAGATAGTTTTCAGCTGCCAAACTGGTCACCTGGGAAGTGCTGATGGTCAAGGTAAAGTGGTCAGTTGTGTGTCAGCCCCTACCCAACGAAAACCACATCCTGGTACTTCCACCTGTCAACCTTAAGTAGAAACAGTCTTCAACTTTCCGATCAGGAAGAAACAATAAGCCCAATATACAGGATTTCCCACCACCATGTGTCCAAAGACAAACACTCTTTTGTACCAATCTTTATATATTTATTCACACATTTGATAAAAATGTCACAGTTAGAAGTGAAATCATTACAATGACATAAGTAACCGTACAGACCAACCCCAAGTACAGAGTCGAGTTGCCAAAAATCAGAACATGAGCAACACAGCTCCTTAACACCTGTGCATTCACACATTCTTGCCCACACCCATCCATGCCCCAACAATCACAGATGCTAAGTTCAGACATAACCCAGGGAAACCTTCCCTGGCTTCTGTCAAGTCCTGGCGATGAGAAGAGAGAAATGATCAACGAAAAAGAAGCTGGAACTGCTTGACGTATCTCTCTGTTCTGCCCACCACTCAGAGAAGGCAAGACATGAAAGATGGGGATAATCATTTCCTTGGCACAAAACTTATCAGGCAACAAAAAAGTCTAGGGGTTTAAGTCAGTCTGAGGTTTAGATCCCCTTTTCAACATCAAAGGATAGCAAGTGGGAAAAAAGGGAAAAATCCAGCCATTTAAATTGTAGGGGAAAAAGAGGAGGGAGTATTGAAAACCTGATCCCTATTCTCCTGTCAGACTGCAGCGTGACCAAAGCAAAATCAACGAGGCCAAACAGCATCTAATTGTGACTTTACCCAAACAGCATAGTTTGCTTTCACTTTAACTCTGAAGAGAGAAAGAAAAATTTTTCAGAGGAACAAGAGGTTCATGTAAACCACATCCCCATTATATTAGTATTTGGGGAAAGATTACATCTATGTGTTCACATGGCTTGTCTACAGCTCTGAGAGCTATAAGGGAGTGGCCCAACCCCCATTCCTCTGCCTTTAGCCTTCCAAGATGGACAAGTCCTCAGCATCCAGTCAAACCTGAAGTCTAAAAATGCCTAAATCAAAATGGTGTTTTCTGTACAGTGGGATGATGGAGAAATCCTATTCCACTTCCCAATTCCTACTTGACACAAAGCTTTAAAAAAAACAACAACCCCAAAGTGTGATGTTTTTGAGCATCGCCGTTAACCCTATCGAAACACTGATAACACAGAAAGCTACCATCTGAAAGGACTCATTTCCCAGTGTTCTTGGTGAATGAGCTAAGGAAGGAGGCGATGATCCAAATACATATAGTGCATGAATACAGAAGAACTGGCCAATGCAAAGGAAACTGCTTTGGGTAGGGCAAGTCAATGGGTGGTATTTGGGAGGCAGAGAGAAAATTTCTTGGTACAAACCTGATGTCCCTAAAGATATAAGCAGGGTGAGGACAAGGCACTTACACTGCCAAACAACAGTTCACATCCATTCAACACTAGTACTGTTACCAAGAACACTCCCAATGCCCCCTCACTGAAGACTCAACCAGCCAACTGCACTTTCCATTTGGACCTTCAGAACTGAAGGAAATCCCAAGTGCTGCAGAACCAATGGTGGGAACTGGAATGTTGGCAGAGGAAACTACTCAAAGGAAGCAAAAAGAAGTTGTCCCCTTCTGGCCTGAGGTGAGAGGTTTGTTCCAGATTAGCTCAGTGAAATACTGAATTGCAAGATGCTTGGCCTGAGAATATGACAACGTCCCCATGGATGCCTCCTCCTTTTGTTCTGATAAAGAGCAGTAAGGGCTCTGAACACAATCCGACACCAGTTACTGAGTTATCTTGCACTGGCAGTTACAGCAGATGCCTTCTAATACATGTCCCCATTCTGTAGCAGATAAGGGACCGAGACAGGGCTAGAAGCAGCCTGTCCTTTCTTATCCCAAAACCTTTCAAGCATACTCGATCCGGGCAGGGCCACAACTACCCTCATTCTTCCGCTCGGAAGACGGAGTGGTAGCTTTGGCTTCACTACCGGTTTCCAGAGGCTTAGACGAGATATAGTCCTTTACTTTGATCTCCATGTTCTTCGCTTTAAGAGTGGCCATGTGCAGCTTCTCCAGGAAATCTGGCATGCCTGGTGGGAGAGAGAAATTTGGGTAGGCTGAAATACAAACCAACAATAGGGTCAAAATTAGATGGCCTATTTCTTTCATAGCAGGGAGGCAATTCCTTCTTATAGAGATCACAGCCTGATTAACAACCTGTGAGTAATAGTTGCCTCCCAAAATGTATCTAAATAGAAAAAAATATTTAAATGCATTAATGTACACAGTCCATATTTAAGGAATTAAGCAAATGTTCTCAAAACTCCCTTCTGGGCACATGTTGCTTTCTGAAACTCCACAATATTCATCCTTCCAAAGCCTAGCAGAAGGCTTCAATATCTTTGCAATATTCAAGATCGGGCTTGGAAGGATGTTTAATTTCCCCAATACTGCTCCCATAAGACAAGCACTAGTCCTCTTGCTTGCCACTTAGAGCTAGAGAAAAACAAAATGCTTAGCCCAGGTCCCAGGCCCTGTATAGAAGTACCCACTCACCACTGGAAACCATCCAACTAACACAGTAGCGAGGAAACACAGTCTGGGGATTGTCACTGTATGTCAACAAGTAGTCAAAGCCATTCTGGAAAAGAAAAACAGCAAAAAATTACCCACCATAATAGCTTCCATATCCAGTACCACAGAATAATCACAATCTGATTCTGGAGCAGACCACATCAGTTTTTTACCCTATGCAAAAAAGGAGTAATACTGAAGACTGCATAGGTTGCTATCCATAGAAAGGCCAGCCTACAAGACTGGTGCTCGGGTGGTGTCTGGGAACTTGGTTCCAAGTATTCCCAGTCAACAATTAAGTGGTAAGAGTGACCCCTGTTTCTTGTCTGTTCATGCAAACACTAGAGTTTATGCCGAATACCTGCTTTCTTTCTGGTGCATCTGAAATTTTGGTATGTGCTATGAAAAGTATCCCCATGTAACCAGCCCTCAGTAAAAATCTTGGGTGCGGACCCTCTCATGGGCTTCTCTGGGCAGAAACATCACAGACATGTTGCTCTATTTTTGTTGCTGGAAGGAAAATGTACTCTGTGTGACCTCTCCCAGGAGAGAGAGCAGGAGGAAGCCAACATGTGGATTCCTAGACTCTGCAGGTCTCTTCCCTATGATGCAGGTGTGTATTCTTACTATATGACTATATACATCTGCATCATGAGTACAAATATATGCTGAGTCCTATGAGTCCTTCTAGCTAATTTTCAAATGTGGGTTGGTCTTGAAAATTCCAACACATATCTTCAAAGAGTCAAAGGTCTTAATCTTTACCAAAATGGTATAAACTCTACTACTACTATGACTAATAACAGCAAACATTTATAGAGCACTTAATGGTGAAATGCTTCCAACTTGGAACAATCCTATAATGTTGGTACTGTTACCTCATTAACAGAAGAAGAAACTGAGCACTAAGAAGTAACTTTGCCCAAGGTCACCTACATACTCAATGACAGCCAAGATAAACCCAAAATTCTGACTGCAGGGCCTATGCACCCATTCTTTTTGGCTCAGCCCTCTCATTGCCTATTACAGTGAAGGACAGGGAATTAAGATTTCCAGGGGTCTTGATCCTAGGAGAGATCTGTACCAATTATGCTCCACACAAAGGAGTTAAAGATAACCACTTTTATGTCTGCACTTTTTAAAGCAGACTGGCCACAACTCCAGGTGGTAGAACTACACTTTAAATTCCCATGCTATTTTACTCCAAAGTCCATCCTTTCCCCCCCACCTCAACGACCTGTGTAATCTTTTATTTATTTACTCAACATGTATTTAAATGTCTGCTTTAGGGGCACCTCGGTGGCTCAGTCACTTAAGAGCCTGCCTTTGGCTCAGGTCACAATCCCACAGTCCTGAGGTCTAGCCCTGCATCCGGCCCCATGCTCAGCGGAGAGCCCAGTTCTCCCTCTCCCTCTGCTGCTGCCCCTGCTTGCGCTCGCTCTCTCCGTCAAATATATACATTAAAAAAATATATTAAAAATAAATAAATATAGGTATGTCTGCTTCATGTCTGGCACTGTGCTAGGTACTTAGAGCAAACAAAAATGTACTAGTCCTTGCCCTCAAGAGCTTCAATTAATAAAAGAAATGCCATAACAGAGATACCAAATGAATACTATGGAAGTAAAGAGAAAGGAGAGGGATGCCTGGGTGGCTCAGTTGGTTAAGCATCTGCCTTTGGCTCAGGTCATGATCCCAGGGTCCTGGGTGCTATGAGAGAAGACTGCTTCTCCCTTTGCCTGCCACTTCTTCTGCTTGTGCTCTGACAAATAAATAAATAAAATCTTACAAAAAAAGATAAAGGAGAGGTAAAACCTGTATAGTGGAAACAACAGTATCTACCACAAAGGCTGGCTCTAAGGCCAAATTAGTTAATACATATAAAAGACTTTATTCTTCCCATAAAACAGACTGGGAAGTCAAGAGACCTGGGTTCTCATCCACCACTGTTTGTATTTTAAAAAAGGAAACCAAACAAAAACAATGATTACCCACTGGATGAAGGAAGGAACAGGGATATAAACAACATCACTCTGAACAGTTTTTATTTTATACATTTGACTTCAGGAGCATAAACTTTTTCATAATTTAATAAAACAAAATTAAATTTAAAAAGCAATTATCTAAAAACCAAAAGCAAAATAGAAAATAGGGAACCTAACTATGAACTGAGTCAGCAGGAAATAGCACAAGGAGAGCACCTATTTCAAGTAACTTTAAAACTAGTGTTTTGTACACTGTGTACACATCCTAAGAATAAAAAAATACAAATTTTAAATCACCACATCACTAATGATCTTGGTGTATTATCCTGAGGCTGGTTCGTGTGTATTTCAGATTAAAGCAAATAAGTAGTTATGTTTTGGTGATGAGTTGAGTTGAATTTTCCAGCACAGGTAAAGATGATCGAAGTAAGATATAAATTATAAATAAAAATTCTCCAGGGGCACCTGGGTGGCTCAGTCATTAAGAGTCTGCCTTCAGCTCAGGTCATGATCCCAAGGTCTTGGGTTTGAGCTGTGCATTGGGCTCCCTGCTCTGTGGGAGCCCTGCTTTTCCCTCTCCCACTCCCCCTGCCTGTGTTCCCTCTCTCACTTTCTCTGTCAAATGAATAAATAAAATCTTAATAAATAAATAAAACCTCTCCAGTCTGAAATATGAATTAAAAATATTAGCATGCACCTTAAGATTTATCTTTTAAACAAATAAGCACCAAATATGTATTACTTAGTTCTAGCCTCTGAAAAGGTCTTTAAAGACAATGAACAAGCCAATAGCTATAGGTATTCCTAGAAGCCACGTTCTGATTTTTGTTTTTGTTTTTTTTTAATTTTAATTTTATTTTTTAAGATTTATTTGAGACAGAAAGAGAATCTCAAGTAGACAGACTTCCTGCTAAGCAGGGAGCCTGATGCCAGGCCAAATCTTATGACCTGAGCCAAAATCAAGAGTCGGATGCTTAGGGTCACCTGGATGGCTCAGTGGTTTAAAGCCTCTGCCTTTAGCTCAGGTCATGATCTCAGGGTCCTGGGATCCAGACCCGCATCTCTCTGCTCGGCAGGGAGCCTGCTTCCTCCTCTCTCTCTGCCTACTTGTGATCTCTCTCTGTCAAATAAATAAATAAAATCTTAAAAAAAAAAAAAAAAGAGTTGGATACTTAACTGACTGAGCCATCCAGGCACCCCTTAAGATTTTATTTTTAAGTAATCTCTATACCCAACAAGGCGCTTAAACTTACAATCTGAAGATCAGGAGTCACATGCTTCACCAAATCTGGTTTACTTTAAATGACATCTTAAAAGGAACCAGGGCTCCCTAAAAGAAATGCTAATTTCCAGGTTTACAACTAAAACTTTACAAGATGAACCTGGGACATCTTATAACATCAGAAAACAAGAAAACCTGTGGTCAAGTCAAAAGAACTTAAGCCAGTTACTAGGAGGCTCCCAATGGCCCAAACTGGGACAATATGAGTCTTGGTAAGAATAACTGTAATGTGGGGCCCCTGGGTGGCTCAGTGGGTTAAAGCCTCTGCCTTCAGCTCAGATCATGATCCCAGGGTCCTGGGATGGCCCCGAGTCGGGCTCTGCTCAGCAGGAAGACTGCTTCCCTTCCTCTCTCTCTATCTGTGTGCCTCGGAGGCCTACTTGTGATCTATCAAATAAATAAAATCTTTTTTTTTTTTTTTAAAGATTTTATTTATTTATTTGACAGAGAGAGATCACAAGTAGGCAGAGAGAGAGTGGGAAGCAGGCTCCCTGCTGAGCAGAGAGCCCTATGCGGGACTCGATCCCAGGACCCTGAGATCATGACCTGAGCCGAAGGCAGCGGCTTAACCCACTGAGCCACCCAGGCGCCCCTCAAATAAATAAAATCTTTAAAAAAAAAAAAAAAAAAAGGACGCCTGGGTGGCTCAGTGGGTTAAGCAGCTGCCTTCGGCTCAGGTCATGATCCCAGCATCCTGGGATCGAGTCCCACATCGGGCTCCTTGCTTGGCAGGGAGCCTGCTTCTCCCTCTGACTCTGCCTTGCACTCTGTCTGCCTGTGCTCGCTCTCGCTCTCTCTCTCTCTGACAAATAAATAAATAAAATCTTTAAAAAAAAATAAAAAATTAAATTAAAAAAAAATTTAAAAAAAAAAAAAAAGGAATAACTGCAATGGAGGGGTGCCTGGGTGGCTCAGTGGGTTAAAGCCTCTGCCTTTGGCTCAGGTCATAATTCCAGAGTCCTGGGATTGAACCTGCATCGGCCTCTCTGCTCAGGGGGTATCTGTTTCCCTTCTTCTCTCTCTCTGCCTGCCACTCTGCCTACTTGTGATCTCTGTCTGCCAAATAAATAAATAAAATCTTAAAAAAAAAAAGAAGAACTGTAATGGATTAAAACTAACCAAACATGTTAAAAAAAAACATAAAAACATGTTAAAAAAATATAAAAACATGTTAAAAAAAAAACATTAAAAATGGGGCGCCTGGGTGGCTCAGTGGGTTAAAGCCTCTGCCTTCAACTCAGGTCATGATCCCAGGATCATGGGATTGAGCCCCACATCAGGCTCTCTGCTCAGCAGGGAGCCTACTTCCTCCTCTCTCTCTCTCTGCCTGCCTCTCTACCTACTTGTGATCTCTATCTGTCAAATAAATAAATAAAATTTAAAAATAAAAATAAAAATTACAAATAAAATAAATAACTGAAATATCTATTTAAGTCTTCTATTGGTTCTTCTATAGCAAAGACTAATGGTATTTCTTTAAAACAAAACCAAAACTTAACCTTTGGAGGATTCTTGGTTGAAAGGACCAATTCATTATTTTGAAACTCATTAAAGGAAACAAATCAACCTTCTCTTACTTCCCTTTCCTATGTAAACTAAAGGAAAAGAAACAGTGAGAAATTTTTTCCCTAATGTATTTCAATATATGGAAATAAAGGAATTACAGAATCAGCATTTTGTTATACCACTAATAAAATAATGGATCTCAGCAATAATCAATCATTTCTAAATTCACAAAGAAAGAGACAATCAAACGTCACTTGCCTTCTAATAAAATGGTCTTGCCCAAAACAACCCACACCAGAATTTATTTAAGCCTCAGGTTTGAACAGTAACTAACCAACACCCAGCAAAGACAGGCAGGAGACATAGGAATATGTTAGATGACACTACGGATATTACCGGTACACAATCATCAAGATCCAGGACAAAGAACCCTGCTTCTTAAACAAATACAATGGGGGCGGGGGGGAGGGAGGGGAAACTGACTGACTTCAAAAGACTCAAGAGATATTATGAACAAATTTTCAGTGTCTCAATCATACTTGGGTCCTGATTCAAATAAATGAATTCCCAAAGAAATTCATGGCCAATCAGGAAAATTCAAATTTGATATTAGGGATTATTAGGACACTGAGGTTATGTTTTCAAAAATCACTTTTCTTTTCAAGATAAATATTGAAGTATCTATAGAAGAATTCTTCTATGGTTTCTTTTTTTGCAAAGCTAGAAACTGCTTCAAAATAATCAGGACAGCAGCAAAAAGAGATAAGAAAGGATACAGATAAAACAAGTATGGCCAGGAGTTGATCCCTGTTGGAGCTGGGGATGTATACAGAAGGTTCATTATACTATTCTACTTCTTTATCTTTCATATACATTTCAAATTTTCCCTAATAAAAAGTAAAACAGGGGCGCATAGGTGGTATAGCTGTTAAGCATCTGTCTTTGGCTCAGGTCATGATCTCAGGGTTCTGGGATCAAGCCTCCAGCTGGCTCCCAGCAGGGAGCCTGCTTCTACCTTTCTCTGCCTGCAGCTCTGCCTACTTGTGCTGTCAAACAAATAAATAAAATCTTAAAAAAAAAAAAAAAAAAGTAAAACAAATGAACACCATACCCTGGCTCAAGGATCTACTTTCCATCCGGCAGTCCAAATGCAGCTGCCTGATTTTCAAGTACTCTCCGTACATGGTCAATGTAATTTATCACTCCTCCCTAATCTCAACCTTCCTTTCTAAGTAGTGAGTCTCTGAACATATCCGTGGCTCATTCCTGTCTTCATCTTTGGTATATCGTGTCCTCTGCATTTCCTGTTTTCTCCAGTTTGCCTTTTCACAAGAACTAGCTCGAATCTTACCTTTTTCTTAAGAGCTTGTGACAAATACACTAAAAAAAACTATATAGATAACTCTTATTATTACCCCAAATCAGCTAAAAAAAATTATTTGGTCCCTACTTAGATGCAAGACACTCTGCTAGGTGATGCCTTAGCTGCTTCTCGGCCCCAGTTTCTAAAGGAAGCAATGCTGGAACTCAGTTCAGTTTTTCTCAAATAGGAAATAAATAGACAAGGTCCAAATTTCGAAAGCAACATAAAGGGAAAAAGTGAGGCCTAACTCGGCTTCCCATACTAACTTCAGCCTGACCCAGGATCCCCCTCCTAAAGAAGACAAGACATGGACAGTAGCCTTGCTTCTTGTTTTCTGTCTTCTAAAGCAAGGACTTTCAAACATTTTTAACTGTAACACACTGTAAATAATCCTTTATGCATTGAAACCAGTTCCCTCTCTCAGCCTCCTACACACACATTCACACATACTTATAAAACTGAAGTCTCATGAAATATGGTTACACTTAGATGATTTCTATTCTATGTTTTCTTTTTTTTTTAAGTTGATCATAATGTACTAAATTAATTTTGTCTTCCACTAATGGGTAGCAATCCCAGGTTTGAAAAACACTGCTCTAAAAATAGCATGCAGGGGTGCCTGGGTGGCTCAGTGGGTTAAAGCCTCTGCCTTCAGCTTGGGTCGTGGTATCGGGATCCTGGGCTCGAGCCCCGCGACGGGCTCTCTGCTCAGCAGGGAGCCTGCTTCCTCCTCTCTCTCTCTACCTTCCTCTCTGTCTACTTTGATCTCTGTCTATGAAATAAATAAATAAATAAATAAAAATCTTTAAAAGTAGCATGCAAGTAAACACACAGATCTCCCAGTTAAAAAACAGTCTAACACCACACTGACTGAAATGAACCACCATTTCTGTCATATTTGAAGTTCCACTCCAAGGAGTATAAATAGAACAACTTGTTGAAAACAAAACCACACTAAAGCACACAGTTCATATAGCTCAAAAATAAAAGTAATGGGGAGAAATAAAGCCTTTATAAAGTGAAATACAGCAACCAGTGAAATCAATATGTAAACTCAACACAAATTTGGCTTTAAAAAAAACAACACTCCCTAAGCTGAGAAAAATATTCTTCTCAAAGAAAGATCAACAGAATTTTAAAGAAGGCCGAGAAGATTACTGTAACGCTCTCATTTTACAGACAACGAAAGGAAAGTCCAGAAAGATTTTAAGTGTTCTGCCAATGGTGGTGAAATTTTGATGGAAAAGGTGCTCCCTTCAGCTTCTGAAGAAAGCTAGTGACAGACTACTTCTTCTCCTGTCTCTCACACAAACGGGGGTCAGTGGGTGATTAGTTCTCTGTCCTGGGGAATCTTCCAGCTATGCCAACCTATAGCAGTGGTTCCCAAACCAGGAGCATCAGCCTCACCTGGGAACTTCTTAAAAATGAGAATTCTTGGGCCATACCCAAGCACTGTATGTTAATAAGCTCCAGCAGACTCTGATGCATGCCAAGTTTGAGAACCACTGCCCTTCTCAGTTCAGACAAAAGGCATTCCTTGAGAAAAATCCAAAGCCACTACACATCATCTCTTGGATGATATAAAACTCACCTCATCAAATGACTTGTGGGGACGGATAACCATCTGGGATTCATACGATCTGACTCTTACAAATTCTGGAGACTCTGGAACACTAGGGTGCTCCACAGCTCTGGTAAGGAGAAAAGTTAAGGAAACTCTCAGTAATGTCTACATACAAGAAACAGCATGAGAGCTACAGTTAAGAGGAAAATCTAGAAAGCTGGCTCTAATTTTTAAAGTAAAACAGAAGAGTCAGTAAAATGAATGAATACAAACTGAGTTCTAAAAACAAGTGAGTTTCCTTGGTGATAACTGGCTCACAAGGCTTCGTGTTGAAGAGAACAGTTTCTTTTTTAATTATCAACACAAAGGAACTAAAGAAATGGTTTAATGAAAAGCTTACATAGATCCCTTCAATATTCCTAAACTGTGGTCACCAGTCACAGCCCACTAATGGTCTAGCTGGGATGGATGGGGTCCTAGCATCACTCATAACAGCACTGAGAACATGCAAACTCCCAGCAGACATATTTGAAGGACAGTTAAAGGAACTGAGCAGGAGCCACAGGAAACCACACATACCGTGACACCAACACCATCACATTGTTTTCCTGATCCACGCTATACCGTCGAACATAAACATAATCCCGCGAGTACATTGGATACTAAAGAAAAGGATAGGCAGAATTAGTGTTCTGCCCCAAATGGATGTGACAAAACTAAAAACAGTAGTAAAAATACTCACAGGAAAATGGGTTACCCAGTGAAGAACCTCAGAACCACTAACCACATCCCTCTCAATCACTTCCAGCTTGATTACCAGGGCATCCCACTTTTTTCTATACTCTGTATCCAGCTGCAGAAAGAGAAAAGATATGAAGACCCAGGAAATCCAAAACAAAGTTGCAGAAAGATTCTCCAGATTCTTGGACCTCTGACCCAAAGACCTTCTTCTGAAAGTTACTGAATCTAAAAGTGACAAAATGCGAAAGACATGGCTGTGTTTACTATAGATAAGTCTCTTAAAATTCTTTCTTACAGACCAATAGCATTACCTGAAATTAATCTTATTTAAAAAAAAAAAAAAAAAGGCAAAGGAGAGGAAATGTTAAGAAAAAAAAATACCGTGATAGATATGTCTAGGGAAAATATAGTATGTGTAAAGGCGAAACAATTTTTTAAAGTTTTAAACAGACAAAAATCCCAAAAGTATGAGCAGACACCTCACACAAATGAATGCAAGTAACATGTTTTTTAATTTCTAGCATGACTACGAGGTAGGGAATTTCAAAGTAAGACACATACAAATCCAAACTAACAAAAATTCAGTGTAAACTGGTAAAACTCAGTGCGTGGCGGGGGAAATGTGCACTAGCATATTACTATTATACTGTTATACTGATCAATTAATTACCGAAAACCTGACAAAACAGAGAAATATCCAAGAAGGAGAATATTTTTTTAATAGAACTCTGGGTGATCCCATCTTTTCATACATTTCCCCCCAAGGGAGAAAGTAGTCTTTGAAGAGACAGTCTTCATCTTTATTAAATAAATACCTTCACTATGGAAATGTTCCAGATTACTAAATCTGACCATATCTGTACTGAAGAGGAAAATGCTATGCATTACTGCGTCAACAGATAAAAACTGTAATACAAGCAGAAGATAACGTAAGAGCTGCATCCATGTTAAATTTATAGACTTTGATAATGACACCATGGTTAAGAGAATATGTCTAATTTTAGGAAATACACACTGAAGGATTTTGGAATAAAGGGCCACACATGGAACTTGCCCTTGGATTATTTAGGAAAAAATAACCATAAAGGGCGCCTGGGTGGCTCAGTGGGTTGGGCCGCTGCCTTCGGCTCAGGTCATGATCTCAGGGTCCTGGGATCGAGTCCCGCATCGGGCTCTCTGCTCAGCGGGGAGCCTGCTTCCTCCTCTCCCTCTCTGCCTGCCTCTCTGCCTACTTGTGATCTCTCTCTGTCAAGTAAATAAATAAAATCTTAAAAAAAAAAAAAAACCATAAAACCTTATAAAGTATACTAAAATCACTCAAATACATTCTTCTATTTAATCTTCCCAACAGCCCTGTGAGAGGACAGAATTCCACCAGAGAAAGATTGGTAAGTCCAATGTTTACCCAGATGCTATCAGACATGAGATGAAGGGTACAGAGACAGATGGATGTACTGAAAGCATGTCCTAAGTTGAAAAAATTATTCATGTGGACAGTGGTAAGTGGAAGAAATATTTACTCACCTGAACATTGAAGAACTGCCGGGGTGTTACATCTGTGTAGGTTCCAAAAACTAGAATGACAAGGAAGAACAAGCGATGTCTGCCACACCCTCATCACTCATCTTATTCCTATCGCTTAATTGCATTTCAATTATAGAGTACTGACAGGTCTTAAAGGCAGATTCAGAAACTAGACGTCATATTGGGGCAGCAAAGTAACACACAAAGACAACCTACAGCAAAGTACAGTAATGAAGACACTGAGAGGCTTGTCATCTGGGAGAAGGAAAACAAAAAACAGGAAACCATGGCAAATTTTCTGAGCAACAACCAGAACAGTTAGAGTATGAAGAACAGAAGTCCTGTACATCTGGCCAATCATGGAACACACCTACAAGGCAGCCAAGCTGGGCTCACCTCTATACTGGTAAAGGTGGGTGCCCGTAATTGGGCGCCGCCAGAGCTTAAAGTGTTTCTTATCCATCACCATCTCCCATGGTTGCTCTTTGCCCCCTAAATCTTCATTCCCTTCTCTCTGTGATTTTGGTTCTGGAGGGTGGCGTTCAACTCCAGAGCGCTGAAACATATGTGACATTTCTTCCAACCGTTTCATCTCATCAATGGATCTGCAAAAGGAGAAAAACAAAAGGAATGGTACAGGTGGTTGTAGTCAATCCTGTAAAATGAAATGTCTACAGAAGGACTTGTATAAGAATGGTGTGGGTTGGAGCGTCCGGGTGGCTCAGTTGATTAAGTGTCTGCCTTAGGCTTAGGTCATGATTTCAGGTTTCTGGGACAGAGCCCTGCATTAGACTCCCTGCTCAGTGTGGAGCCTGCTTCTCCCTCTCCCCTCCGCCACGCCCCCTTCTTGTGCGCATGTGCTCTTTCTCTCTCAAATAAAGAAATAAAATTTTTTAAAAATGGTGTGGGTTTGAAAGAGTATAGAGTACAGTGAAAACTCAAGTTCCTGAGTTTGAATCCCAGTCCAATATTCATTAACTAAAACATTACTTAATCTCTATTCTTTTTTTTTTTTTAAGATTTTATTTATTCATTTGACAGAGAGATCACAAGTAGGCAGAGAGGCAGGCAGAGAGAGAGGGGGAAGCAGGTTCCCTGCGGAGCAGAGAGCCCAATGTGGGGCTTGATCCTAGGACCCTGAGATCATGACCCGAGCCAAAGGCAGAGGCTTAACCCACTGAGCCACCCAGGCGCCCCTAATCTCTATTCTTAATCTGTAAAATGAGGATAACAGGACCAACCTCAGGGGTTGATTATAAAATTTAAACAATTATGTATTTTTCCTCTTCTTTTAAAAATATAATTCACATTCCTAAGAATCATCCTTTTTTACAATTTTTTACAGTTCAATGTTTTTTTAGTATTCTCACAAGGTTGTATGACCACCAACACTAATTCCGTAACATGTTCATCATCTCCCCAAAAAATCTACACGCATCAGCATTCATTCCCCATAAAATAAAATAAAATAAAATAAGATTTTATTTATTTATTTCACAGAAAGATAGCACAAGTAGGCAGAGCGGCCGGAAGAGGGAGATGGAGAAGCTGCTCTCCGTGGAGAGCCCGATGCAGTACTCAATTCCAGGACCCTGGGATCATGACCTGAGCTGCAGGCACCCAGGTGCCTCTAAACTGATTTTTATATGATGAATTAACCTTGCTTTCCTGAAATAAATCCCACTGTTCCTGTTCCTTTTCATATGTTACTGGATTCCATTTGTCAGTATCTTGTTCAGAACTGCCTAAATCTTTAAAACATTCTAGATAATACCAGATTCTTCGTGTTGTTGTCTATCTTTTAGGGACAAATACATATAAAGACATAGAAAGAAATGCAATACAACAAACTGAGATAGATAATCTGGGGGACAGAGGAGATTTCGACTGGGTAAAGGTACAGAGGAGGCTTTAACTATAGTATTTTATTTCTTAGATACAACTATATTTGGGGCTGCCTGGGTGGCTCAGCTAGTTTCGCAACCAACTCTTGGTTTGGCTGAGATCTTATCTCAGCATCCTAAGATGGAGATTTGCGTAGGACTCTGCTCCTGCGCTAAGCATGGAGTCTTTTTGGGATTCTTCCTCCCTGTCCCTCCCTCCCCCCTCTGCTCTGGTCCCCCTGCACTGCATGTGTGCTCTCTTGCTCTCCTTTTAAGCTCTCTAAAAAATATATAACTGCATTTGTAACATTCACATTAAAGTCTTTTTATATCTGAAACATTTTAAGTCCCCCCCCCCTAAAGAGAAAGCATGAGTGGGTGGGCAAAAGGAGAGGGAGAGGGAATCTTAATCTTATCCACATAGGACCTGGTTAAAATTCTCTCTCCCTCTGCCCACCTCTCATTCTCTCTCTCAAATAAATACTATCTTAAAAATAAAAACAAACAAACAAACAAACAAAAAAACCCCCATGGCTTGTATTTTCCACTTAACCTCTAAAATAGCAGTTAGGAAAGAAAGATCGCTGGCTGTCTAGAACATATACAACTTCTGCTATTCAAGACTGAAGAAGACACCAACTCTAATACATTCTGTCTAAAATGCCCACTCCTCTTCAACTCTCAAAAAACCAAAAGTTCAAGGTTAACTTCCAGGCAGAGTTAACCATATATATTTACTTTAATTCTGTACAGACACATATCACATTATATTGTAATTAGTCCATCTCTGTATCTGCCTCTTTTACTAAACTATGAATTCCCTAATGTCCCAGAATGTCTTTAAAATCCGTATTTCCAGTTCCTAGCAAGTACCTGGTAAACATCAGGCACTCAAATGTTTACTAAGTAAATTGAATAAAAATGAAAGTAGGCCCCAATAATTCAAATTCTTATTAAAAGACTGCATTCATACATTTTAAAAGATAAAAGTTCAAACTCATACTGGTAACCCAAGATTAAAAGTTTAGAGCAACCCTAAGTGATGGTGACTATAAAGATCTGTGTTCTAGTCCTGGCTCTGCCAACCGGCTGTGTGATCTTATGTAAGTCGTTTTACCTGTAAAGCCCTCTCTTTTTCCACCTACAAAGTTAGGACATTATTTTTTTGAAGGTTTCTATTGGCTCTAAAATTTCATTTCTCCGAATTTTAAACTTTGGACTTAGATGAAAATACTTATACAGGGGACATTTTGTTGTTTTAACTGCCCAATATCTTTTCATATTTGGGAGGATCCCAAAATAGGTGGGATATAGTCCCCTCTCAAGCCCTAGCAGTTAGAGAACAGCACCTAATTTAAGTAAGGCTAATTAGACACTTCTGGTAGAGGATATGAATCTTGAGGAAAGGCACAGGATCTTTTGCAGATTATTCTCAGCGATCTTAAAGGAGCTGAGTGTCCACCAGTGCAACCAATCTAGGGAAAATAAAACCAGCAACACTGCCCTAAGGAGATTATCCCTACAGCAGGTCCTGGCTGTTCTCCTGGCCAACCTGTATTCTGGCCTTTTTGTCAATGCCCTGAGTGACCTAACACCTTTAATTAATCCCTTTGATTAATGCCTTTCGGCTTAAGTCAAGCAGTATCAGCTTCATTTCCAACTAAAAATCCTAGCCAGTACAATTTATACTGATGTTCTGACTAAAAAAGTATAACCATTTTTTAAAAGTTTTAATTTGAATTAAAAACTGCAAAACAGGATTCACTGCAAACACAGAAATAGGGAAGGAACTTTACAATACACAATAGGATCTTTCAGGAGAAAGCAAAAGCAAAACCACAGCTAGACTTGCTTAGAGAACAATTCAGGCATCACATGGCACCAATTATGAAACTTTTCAGGACTAATAAGGCATTCTTCAATAAAAATTAAACATCACCCTTGCATGTCATTCTTATCACATAATGAAGGGCAGAAATGCCTTATTAAAAGTACATCAGAGACTCATAAAATTACATAGTAATAAAATTTTAAGAAAATTAAACTATATGACTATATGCAATATTTTTAATGGCCTTCTAAAGTGGTACAAAGCTTCAGACCCATTACTTAACCAACCTCTCCTATATAATTAAAGGTCACAAGGTGCCCTTGATTAAAATTATGAGACTAAATCCCCAGAGGGGGAGAAAAATGTCTTGTGCAGGCCATGACATTCATTCTTGAAATAACACAAACTAAATGCTAGTGCAAGACTGCATCATAAAATGCAAATGATGCCTGTCTCTGATTCAACAATCTCTGAAGGGTCTCAGCTTCTAAATACTGACAGATTGGACCTAATTAGCACACAGGTACCCAAAGTGACTCACTATCGTGTATGTGGACAAAGGAAAACCTCTCACCATACATCTCTTTAGCCTGCTGTGCTAAATCCTTATTTGGACAGGGTGGGTGTCTAAACCTTATTATCTGAGACTTAAAAAATAAGAAAGGACAAAAGAGATTATTCCCAAAATAGAAACAGCAGATTCGTAAGAGGATCAAGACAAGACACCCAGTACTGCCCTTACTCCAAACCTAGAGTCATTTCAATATGTGAGAAAGGCTGGACTGAGAGGTATGGAAACTGAAGGCATAAAACTATTAAAACAGAGTAATAAGTATAACAAGTTTTGGCTCATGCAGGAGGTCCTGCCATCAGTATACAGACTTTGATATAAAGGTCCAAAATGATTCAAATGAAGCCATCCCTGTAATTAGTAATTCCAGCAAGACAACTGCCTCATTTCACATAATCCCTCCTTAAATTCCAAAGTACTGTCAAAATTAGAGACTTTCAAATACATTTGTCATGAGACACAAGAAATACAAGACATCAGCTAGTTCACTGCAATTCTGGACCAACTGGTTAATGGTAAAATAATGAAGACAATGTCAAAAAATTCAAGTCAGATTTTATGTAATTCTGATGCTCTAAGAAGAATATGTCAGTCAATAATCTTTAACAGTGGCAAAAAAAGAAAAAGGACTTTTTGCTGATCATTTATCTAGTTAATAATACACTGAAAAGTTAAAATTGTTCTAAATGCCCTGAGAGACAAAAATGGGAAAGAATTTTCTTTATGAAATTTTACTGGCACTTATTTACTCAAACTTCTGGAGCAATGGACTGTAACTTTTTTAAAAAGAGGAGGGGTTAATGGAACATTTTCCCCGAGCCTTTCATATTTCTTAACTTCCTTCCTCTTTTTGTTCCTGTAACTTCTTTTAAAAAGATTTTATTTATTTGTCAGAGAGAGAGAGAGTACATGGGCGAGCATGCACAAAAAGGGGGAACAGCAGGCAGAGGAAGACGACGACTCCTCACTGAGCAAGGAGCCCTGATGCAGGACTCAATCCCAGGACCCTGGGATCGTGACCAGAGCCAAAGAGAGATGCTTAATCGACTGAGCAACCCAAGGTACCCCGTCTATAATTTTTTTTTAATGTTTCAAAGCAATAAAAAATTACTACTGTATCTTTTCCATAAAATCTGCCCTGGGCTCATAGAACGAGTGATTCTGTACCAAAAATACTGACTGAAAGTTACTGTTTGGACTTAAGTGAAACCAATTGGTAAGAATCATAGACCAAGCATTAAAAGACTGGATTTCTACACCTGGCCCCATTTGTCAGTCAAAGTCACTTTGTACAAATTAGTTCTTTTCTCAGATTTTCTTGCTATTGCTAGATAAATGAGATTCTATTTGTTAAGATGTTTTTTAACACAAGAGAACTGAAAGTAAAGTTATTCCTTTTCATTCTGAATAGTACTCAAAAAACGTAAAAGAAAACACATACAATATTAAGGTACCCATTCAAAGAAAGTTCTAAGACAAGAAGGTACAGAAACAGCACAGAAGAACCAAATGCTGTGATTTGGCGGCCATGGTACAATCATGCTCTTCTTCCATTATACAATGGGGAAAAAAAAAATGCACTTGTCCCAAGGCACATTCAACCGTGCTCTATTATGGAAGCCACCCCAAATCCTTTCACTATAGCAAAATCTGAAATTTTCTAAACTAGCTATGACAACCACAGCAGTGGCTCCTTTAAAGCAAACTGAATACTTA